>NC_066363.1:110506613-111184113 GCF_013377495.2 Cygnus atratus | reverse complement strand
TGAGCATGGAAGGTGGAGAAGATCTATAGCATATTTCCTGCACATGGCTGGTAAGGGGTCGTTATGCCCCATCCATCCTGGCCAAGTACACAGAATTTAGCTGTGTCGGCAGGAACTGCCTTTCAGGCAGGTTTTTATAACAGATCTATTGGAGCAGTTCAGCTGCCAGCATCGGTACAGGAGAACTCTTCTCTGCTGCCTACAATATAGCTGGGGCTGGCAGCCTCCCCAGGGCACAGCTGTGCCTGGAGATTTCCTCGCTGGCCGCGGAGCCTGCAAGTCAGAGCAGAGGTGGAGAAGCAGCAGCAGCTCTGCCCTGTGCTCCTGTCACATCAAGTAGTGTCCCCTCCATGTCCACCCTGCTCTCCCACTCCTGCCAGGGCTTACTCCATCCACTCTGTTTTATTTGAGGACACATCCGAAGTTCCCTGGAATTATCTGTTTCTTCCCCATAACTATTCATTAATGCTTACAGACCGCAAACCAGTCAAAACAGCTGCACCAGTGATCCAGGGACACACAGAAAGCAAAGCTAAAGGATGGTGTCATTACACAGCTTCGGAAAGGTACCCATGTCTCTCCCCTCTCCTACCACACATCCAAAATGTGCAAAGCAGTCAGCAGCTACTGTGCAGCCTGAACAGAGTGGCTACAGTTCCTGATATACTGCCTCATCTGTTCTTTGCACCAGCCGTTCCTGGAAGGAGGCACCATTTAATTGTTTCTCGCTTCCTCTGATGCTTTGGAAGAAAGACAGAGGGCTTTTTTTTTTTTTTTTTTTTTTTTTAATTTTGGCTTTTTAACAGACGGAAAAGGGCTGGATTGCTGTGTACTGGCACTTTCTATCTACTCATCCCAATCCCTTCTTGCTGCGCAAGCACGGTACAAGACATTACATATTGAAATAATATTTATACATGGAGCTGGGTTCATTACTGCTGTAAGTTAGAAGATATAACCAGTCATCAGCATTTCAAAATATATTCAATTTTCAATAAAGAGGCAATTTCCACAGGGCAATGACCATAAATGAATGACAGTGCACCAAAGAAGACTGAACAAAGCTGCCCGTCTGTCGAGGATTTGCCTGATGTGTCATCCCTGCTTAACTATGGGAAACATTTTACTGTAAGACACAGGAGAGCAAGTCAACTTTCCTACACAGGTACCTCCTTTCCTTTCTGCATTAAAAATAATATCCCTTTGTTTTGAATTACTGATGCATGAGCAGCTTGTGGCGAATAACTCTCCAGAATTAAAAAGATGGCAGAAAAATATGAGCCAAGTTCACCCTTTGTGCACTGGATGAATTTGATTCTAGGTACTTTGCGGGTCTTTCAAAAAACACCTCCCTGCATCATCTGAAGTATTTCCCCCAGATTTGTGCCCTGCAGGCACCGAGCCATTGCCAACTACAGGCAACTCTCAGCTCGCTGGCAGGCGGCCACGTTTTAAACCTCTGCCCCAGAGGCACAGAGCTGCAGCCAGCACTGCCTTTAGCAGGTCGTGCCCCAGAGACTGCAAGATGACATTTCCTAGCTAAACCCAGTTTCCTCCGCTTCTGCAGTTTCACTGCAAGAGCAAAAAGCTTTCTCAGTCTTTGGAGAACTGCTGGAGAACCCAGATATCTATCTGAGGTCTAGTGGCTCAGCACTTTCAGGGATGTAAGTCAGCTCCATGGAAGTTGCTCACAACTGCTAAGAATCTGTATGGCATCAGTGCCAAAACAATCTGTCAGCATTACTACAACTCTCTTTTCGCTAACTGAATGATCTGACCACTGTCTACAAGTACAATGAAAAGCTATTATGTTTCAGATTCAATTATTTCTCTGTAGTAATGGAAGTCTAGATACAGTAACACCATAGTCATGTGGGAGAATCAGAAAGCTAGGACTGCTTATAAAATAAAAGTTGTGCTGTCTAAAATACGTGTTTCGTCAAAGACGAGTGAAGGCCGAAGAAACAATATAGGCTGCATATATTTTTCAAGAATGTAGAATTCAGGAGGATAGTCTTCTCCAGTTTAATAACCAAAGATACCACAACACATGTAAATAAACAAACTGGGAAGCTGAGAATCGTAGTTTTAACCTGGTAACGACCCACAATGCAAACATTTCTAAATGCATTTCTCTCTTCTCTTCTCAGTGCAGATATTTAAAAGCATTAGCCTCCGTCATTCTGTTGTCCGTACCCAGTTCTACATGCAGGCCCAGAAAGACTACATAAGTATGTGTATAAATATACATACCCGACTTGGGTACAGTCTCGATATGGCAGCACTGAAAATATGCTACAGAAGGATCTTCTGCTGCTGATAAGGACTATTCTAAAATATAAAAGAAAATAAAAGAAATCAAAGACTAAAATTTAAAAATCCCACCACAATAAGCAAAGCAACAGATGTCATTGTTGAGGAATTAATCATCACAAAAATTCCATCGCTGACAATTTTTCCTTCTTCTTTCATATTTCACGGTAAGGTATCGCTTAACTGAATCTTTAAAGGAATGCTGAAGTCCGTGCCTTATACAGTAAATATACAGTACAACCCATCTCCTGTACAGGCTTTCCAAGAAGAACATATTGATTACATTTCACCTGGAATCTAGAACTGATGTTTTTCTAAAAGTCTTAGTGAAAGAGAGTCCACCAGGAGCATCAAGGAGCTGTTCTGATACCTCACCAAGTTGCCTAAAACAAAGCTAACAAATCCAACAGCATCCCAGGTGATACACACCAACCACCAATCAACTGTGATGCACCCCACAACTCTGTGGCTGACTTTGAGTCTGCATTTATTGGACAAAAATTTGCTGCTGCTTGTCATGACCTTCCTCTGCTAAACCAAAAGACTCCACTGATTTTCAGCTTTCTGTTCCTGATATCGACTGTTTCATGAATGAAGTCAAACTCTGCTATTACGACAAGCTTTCAGATCCTTCCACTGTTTTCCAAGTTCCTCCTTGAGTCTTCTCCAACTCCTCCCCATCATCCTCCTTGGCCTCTGGGCATTACCACTGGACTCAGCAGCTGCACAGACGGCAGATGTTAATGTCACGTAAGCTTCAGTCTTACCTTTAAGATCTGTGTCTTGCCTGGAAGACACTCACCAGCCTCTGCGCTCAGTAATCATATCACCCTCTTGGTTATGATGTTGCACTGACACTCGGGCATGACTGATCACGTAGCTCCTCACCCCTTCTCCTCCAGCACAATGTCTGTCTCAGTTATTAACTGTCAGGACTGGATCCCTCCTCCTGTAAAGATGGCTTGCCTTCATTCATTATGGGCAGGTACCTCAACATTTGGCTACATGCAAGCATGATTTGTTTGCCTGCACAGAGCTTATCTCAGAATACAGGCCGCTCTACCAGCAAACACCTTGTGTTTTCAACCAGTCCCCAAATCTCTGCGTCATCTGCAGTAAGTCACCGAGTGGCATTAAATTAAATACCTTAAAGCAACCTATCTGTTTTACATCTGCACTATAACCTTTAGCCATCAACCTCCAACATATCATCAAGTAACATCAGAACTACCTTGAGGTCAAGACCCACTTTCCATAAAACTACACAGGACTTCCAACAGCAGCATAAATTCAAGTTTTAGGACATGCAGACTGGGCAAGAAGCCAAGAGGAACTTGATCAAAATGTAAGATATACACTAGCAATAAATATGTGATTATTTATAAATATACCATCTTTCCTCATTAGCTTCAGGACCCCAACAGTTGTACACTTGTACAACATACACTGAAATAGACCCCTCTTTCCCCTAAAACTGGCCAACAGACTACTATCCCCTCAAATTCCTCTAAGATATGGTGATGGTAATTCGTACACTTCTAACCTGATTAGTGTTATGATTTACCCGTGTTTCACCTTACTGAAAGTCTCCACCTGTGGTCCAGAGTGCTAGGACCTATTGCTAGGTTGGTTGTCAGGGCAATTTCACTTCCTTGCTCTGCTCTTCAGCACCGATTTTCCTGATGTTGTCTGCCACGGATCTCTGTGGTGAGTGGATTTCACCCACATTTTTCATCCTTTGTCCTATACTGGTCAAAGTTGGATGACAAACCCTAGCAACCTATTTTGTTCTTCGTTGTCTGAAAATCACCACATACATCTCTAAATCTTATACCCTTTACATTTTTTTAAAGCATTGTTTACTTATGGGACCAGCTTGGCTTAGTCATATTTCTTGGAAAAGGCTTAGGTTCCCCAGAGAGCTGCTGCATGCAAGTATTGTCTCCCTGGAAAAATGCAGAATGATCAATTTTCCTTTTCCTGGATCATTCTATTACAGCAATTCTATTTTCTTCCTTAAAAGTATATTTCAAAGCAAAGCGGTATTTACCCTTTAATAGCAGGAGGGTTTCTAATAATAAACATGTGTACAATATTAGGAAACTCTCCTGCAGCAGATACTGTATGATCTGAGTTCCATAACAGCCCTTACCTATGGCAAGTATCTCATATCTGATAAGACTGGTCTCATGGTGCTGCAGTAAGTTATAAAGCAGGGAGAATAATTTTGTCACATTTGAGAAAGGTAGGCCACAAGCAAAAAAACCTGGCATATGATTAATTTTGTGCTTGCCACTGTTTATTGCTGAATAGTTGCTACTCACAACAGCTCGCTTGTTCACTGAAAGCCTCGTTTGCTGATGTATGCAACTTGGCACACATTTCAAGGTTGACATCCGAAAGCATCTTGGAATTCAGAGAACCACAGCACCCATCAGGCATATCCCCCATTCCCTCTGGCTGCTTCTGGAAATACAGTCCTTCCACTGATGCCCTACAACTCCCTAAAAAAAACCCTCTTGAAGAAAAACAAACTGGTGCTTTCTGTGTCTTCAAGTGGAAATATCAATGGGAAGTCACCGGAGAAAACTAGCTGCGTGTATCAGAAGGAATCAGATCAGAAAGAAAATAGAAAGCATCAGCCCAGGCTCTATTTTTTTCAGATTTCTTTCCCTTGGGAATCAAACATTGTCCCTGTTTCCATGAAACAGGGGGCCCCAACTACATAAAGATCTTCAAGGCAGAGTGGGAGATGAGTGCACAGCCTCTCCTTGCAAGGGCCTCCAGAGCCAGGTTACCACAAAACCTCCACTTGCAGAGCTACTGGAGGGAGGCTGGTGCAAAACAGACTTAGGAGCTGGCCTGGAAGAGACCCAGGGATGGCAGTGGTCAGAAGCTGATTACAGAGAGATAAAACAGCATTTTATTCAGAGATTAGAGAATATGTGTGGAAACAAAAATATTCTGAGGGCTGACTATGGTTTGCTGGACCAGAAAATCCAGACACTTGTCATAAAGCATGCTTTGGAGAAGAAAGTGTGGAGGAAGCTGGCTGCTGTTCAGGAAAACAGAATTATTGTTTATGAGAGAAAAGCATTTTTCTGGATTTCAGCTCTTCATCAGTACCTACAATGCTGTGCAACTCCGATTGAGATATCTTGGATATCAGAAGCAGTTTGACTCAGAGTGGGTTTACGTGCCCCAATTGCCATTGTGCCATGTAGACATGTTTAAAATTACTTCATGAAAAGGTTTTCACTCTCTAATTCTCTCATTTTACCAAAAAGTTGTACTAATTGCTACAGCTTAAAGGAACCATTATTTTGCAAGAGAGCTCTGACAATGCGCAACTGTCTGAGATTGTAAAAGCTCATCTTCCAATTTCTTTAATGAGGTATATACTACAAAACTACAAAAATTTACAGAGCACAAGGCGCTCAGCAGAGTTAGTAATACGCCTGATTTGAAGAATAACATCTGTTTTCTTTAGCTTCTGTCTAGGTTTGATTGAGTTGCACCAAAACACTGTAATTGTGCAATGTGATATACATCATGTGTACTGTATATATTCTGAATATTTCCTCGTATGTCATTGATAATGTTTGAGTAGCAAGACTTTGCTCCCCTGCAGGTAAGGATGAACACAAACTACAGATGCCATCTTGGTACCAGACATCATTCTACAGTGTCCCAAGTTTACGTTGGAGCTATCTGAAACTGATTGAGAGTAATCATAAACAGTGAGGACACTCAAATAGTCAGCCTCTGAGTGTGCACGGGTGCGTTACCACAATTAAAAGGGCAGCAAGACCTTTCAGTAGCTTATGGGTTCTGCTTGGTTTTGGCACAGAATTATATTCTAACGAGAAATTGAGAAAGCAATGGCACGGAGTGGGAGAGGTGTATTGTTTTGCTGCTATATAGGATGACTCCAGAAATGTTCTTGTCACATTCTCACCCTGGGTTGTTTGTTCAGCTGGCTCACGTTGCTATTTTGATGGCCTGTTTCTGCTAGATAGGACGTCTTCTGCTTCACAGTTTATGGAAGAGACCACCAATAAACCTGCCGAGTAAAGTCACTAGGTCTCATAGGGTGAAACCACACACCAGTGGCTACATTTGCTAATTTGTATGATGGGTTGGTTTGTCTTTGTCTTTTAATGGGCAAATTTATTTTGTGTTATTTTACAAGATTGCTCTGATAGTGCAGTCTAGGAAACCTAATTTTCCCGTTCCTTTAATAAGCCACATCCTACAAATCTGAAGAAACTGGTTTAACCAGCGCACAAAACTATCAACAGGAAGCCTTACAAGGAATCACTGATATGCTGCGGTCTGCGTATAGGTGTTTTTTCTCAGTGCTCAAATACCTGAACTGTTATTTTAACCACAGCCCGTCCTGCCTTTTTGCTAGGACTGCCGAAGGCTCTACCCAGAGTATCGCTGCTCAACACGTGCCACCTCCAGGGCTAAGAGGGGAAGAGCTCTCAGCACTACAGGACAGGGACATGTCACAGGTTAAGAGCCCCAAAAAGGGCAGTTAACAAAGGAAAATGAGCCCTGAGCTATCATCCATACCGCATTTTTCTTTGCTGTGAAACTTGGTCTCGTGCCAGTGAAACAACTTGGTCTCGTGCCAGTGAAACAATTACTGAAAGCACTAGCTATTTTGAAGCCTAGCTATTAAATCCTCCACTCAGAAATATACTAGTGTAGATGTTTTCAAAGCCGAGTTGCCTCAAGTCAAGCCACATGAAAGGCTGTCGTGCAGCGACAGAAGGGTTGCAGGTTTCAGAGCTCAGAGAGCCCAACTCAGCCTTCCTTCGTGAACACACGTGAGCTGCTTGGGACGAGATCCTGGGCAAAAGGAAGGAGACCCATGAGGATTTCCTATCCATTGCAATACCTGTGGCTCCTCTGTGTCACAGGGAAGTGCGGAGGACACCAACATCAAAGGTCCAAAGGTACTCTGAACCTCTGCTGATTTGAGGCTGAATACATGAAGCACACTGAACTGAATTTCCAGGGGCCCCTTTCATCCAGAATGCCAACTAACTTCAGTGACTGCAACAGCATCCAGACCCCTTGGAAAAGCAGGGTACGTGCTCGGATTTCTTACTGCTAGACTTAACTGGCTTTAGGGAGACAGAAAGTATTGACTTTACATTTTATTTTTAGCTAATATTGCTGTGGTTCTTTGTCCATAGGATGAAAAGCATTTAACAAACTGTGTATCTTGTTCTTACTGTATCTGTGTTGCAGATAAAGGGATCTTTATTATGATTATGGAAATATTCTGGAAAACTGTGTCTGCTGATAAAGATAAGAAACCAGTTGAATAACAAAAGCTTAGGCTGTGTTTTCTGAGCTACAAAAATATTCTGTTATTATCAGACACAATGACTGACGTAACACGAATTAAGACAAAATGCCGCATATAACCCACAAATACATTTTTGCAATGGCTGGAGAAAATGAGCGATTCTGTAGATAGTTTACAAACCAAGTATTTATTCATTTTTGACAGGTAATATTTCAAGTTTATGCATTTATTTTATATGCATATCTCAGAAATTACTCATTCTCTGTGAAATTTGCATAATACTTTATAAGCGTGTTTTTTTTTTCCTGTAAGAAATTCCTAGAGCGTACATATATTTATGCACAAACCAGGCTAAAATTAGAGAGCTGCTTTTTAGAGTTTGATTACACATGTACTCATTTTTTAGACAATAATCGTCTGCTAGTCAGACAATAGTCAAGTCAACAGTTCTGCACGTCTGTCTGGAACAAAAGCTGTTTCTAAAAAACTCTCATCTCCCAGAGCCACACTCTGCTGTATTTATGTTGATTACTACCTTTCAGCTGCATTCAATTGTACATGTGAGAATAAAGGCAAGGAAATTTTTCTTCTAGCCAAGTAACACCTCCCAGAATTCGATTCATAAAAACTGTGGTTCGACGTTATGTCACAATTTCTATTGATCTGGCTCCACATTTGATTAAAATCACAGACTACACCCACAAATCATTCCCCAGATTATGTATGTGGTTCTTGACCACTACAGTTGTACGAGAGCAGGTATGTGCAAGGGTCAGCTCTCAGCAGGACAGTTTAGTCTATATGAAACCTGTTCAGGTAACCTACTTAGGTTTGGAAGGACAAGAATAATATCATAAGGCATAAGGGAAATAGTCTTGGGAAGGAAAAAAAACCCACGACACAGAAGACAGACTGTCTTTATAAGCAAGGAGGAGTTATTTTCTCTTCTGACTGGATGACACCTGGAATAAGAACCTACTTGGGTGATGGGAAGAAGACAGACACCGTGCCACCTGCAGCAAGGGAAATCTTGGCTGCCTGCTGCTGCACAGGACCGCTAGTGCCTGTGGCTGCAATCTGGGTACTGCACATCAGAGCTCAGGGTGCACATGTGGCCACAGCCACACCTTTCCATACATCTTGCGGTGTCCCCAAATACCCTTTCTGCCTATGTCTGCCCTGAAAAGAAGGATCCCACTTGTCACAACCATCCCCACCTGCGCATTTACAGCACTTTGCAGCTGGGAGGACACAATGGTGCGATCAGAATCTGTCACTTCTATAATTCATCTTGTAAGACTTGGGATAATCTTAATACTTTTCCCTCCAGCTGTTTTCTTGAGTCACTTGTCTGGTAAGCCTCCTTCAATAGGCAGCCCTGACAACCCAGCAAACTCTGTGCTTACCCTTGCACTCACCTAATAGCTGTTGAAATATCATTTAGCCATTGCTAAACGTGTTCCAGGCAGGTTCAGCCATGTGCCCCTCTCACACTTAGCACCTGGCACTATCCTCAAAGAACTGTAACCAGATTATGCTTGGTTTACTGACAGCACCGCTGATTTTCCTTTTCCACAGGTATCTGCATTATGGAGACACAGGTCTTAAAAATCTATCGGCTAGCACTGCCATTGACTCGTATTTCACTCAAGAAAGGAGCCTGCACTTTCACAAACTACTTTAATGGCCTATATCGACTATACATTTGGCAACAGGCAGTGCACGCTGCACTGTTTCAGGGGGACGCTGAACCTTCCCATGCCCCCGTGCCCCACGAGCAGCCTTTGCATGCACAGTACCTGCCGTTTCTGGTATCGTGTTGCCGCATGTTCTTGATAAAATGAACCTTCTTAAAGTTCTTTGGTCTGGGTGATCCTGAGAGAGTCCGACATCTGAAAAATAAATCAGTTGGGGAAAAAAAAAAAAAAAAAGTGCTCAGTTCCCTGCTGTACAGCTGAGAAGTCTACACAAAGGCAGGAAGGAAAGACTAGACAAATGATTCAAGTCACCCTGTTTTAGGAATCAGCAAGAACAATGAAGACAATAAGTCTGGAAATGTGACAGCTCAAATAAAAAAAATATTTAAAATAATAATGAGAAAAGGCACCACCACCCCTCCCTTCACGCAGAAAAACACACAAAAAATCTCAGCAAAATAAAACTTCCTGTAATCTGTTGTGACAGCTTAGCCCAAGCTTTGGGAGGGGGTGTGGGGGGGGGAAAAGTAAAACAAAACCTGGTACATCTTTCTGCATTTTTTTCTGCTCACACCAACACCCACACTTTTGTAACCTCCTTGGCTACTGATAAGGGAGCTACTGAGGAAAGTTCTTCCTTGTTTTAATTTTAGAAAGACTTAAAATCTCTCATTTACAAGGATAATTTGTATTTGCTTTTAACTCTAAATATCACTTTCCATGTTCCTGACAGCACACAGAACAACGGAAAATAAAATGAATTACCTCAGAGAAAAATTTCCCCTCAAAACATTAACGCTTAAACCTGTTTTACATGCGAACACACTTTTTAAAATTGCAATTAGAGAAAGAAATTGCCAGAGGAAGGAGCGATGAGACAAACAACACTCCCTCCCTCCTTCCAGCCTTGCTCTTTTTAATCAACTGAAACCACAACTGCGCATTGTGAAAGCTTTCTCCAGTTTCATCTCGTTGCTGTTTTGTTCCAAGTCACAGAGCACAGGCACCAGAGATAACTCCCGAACTCGGTGTGCAGCCAGGGCTGCAGGACTGCAGGCGCTGCATCCTCCGTGGGACCGAAGGGAGAAGCAGCTTTCTCTGGTGCATGGCACCCCGTGAACCCATTTTCTCCCATCCTCTCCTACATGTAGACAGAGTTCAGTTGCTTCCTGACCTCTTGAGGTCCTTCTGTTGGACTGAAACCTCAGCCTACTGGTCCCAAGCACCAGGGGCTGCCTCTTGCTGCCCCCAGATGCCACCACCACGCCCCCCTCCCCGGCCAGATCCCCACAGGGGGGAACCCCACCACTGTGCTATTTTTGCCTTCCCCTGCTATTAAAATCCCTGCAATTCCCTCACCCTATGGTTGCAATTAGGCTTGTTTCCCTCTTCGCAGGAAAATACCACCAAGAGAGCGGTTCTACCAACAACTCTGCAGATTAGCAAACAGAAATACTGCCTCGCGAGCCATGCTTTGTTTATATCTTTTGCCAATTATATGTGTTTGAATCATTTATGAGAACACTTCATAACATGCTGGTAAGCATTCAACAGTAAGCTTTGTAAAAATAATCAAGTCTTGGTAACGGGCCAGTCGGTACAGCCTCTGCTATTAAGTTTTTGCTTCAAGGTGGGGAGAGACAGCCAATGTGCATGTGGATACACAAGGCCACAGGCTAAACACCAACATAAACCAGCTGAATGACAGGTCCCGGGATAAAGAGACATTCAAAATTAAGCTGCTGCCTAGCCGAACAGCTGACCTGGAAGCATACCACACACTGGTCAGATTGCCGATCAGCCCGTTTCTGAACTGTTAAACAGTTGCTCCATTTTCCAACACTCCAGAGGATTGCCTAGTGACTAATTACTGCAGTCCCCAGAGAAGCTGTGGCCTCTTGGATGCAGAAATAAAACCGCACGGAAGCTGATGATGTAACATGGATGGGAGAGGATTTACTAATGAAGTAGCAGTCACAAATCAACCCATAGAGACAGTAATGTTGGCTGGTGAAACAGGATGTGTGTGCTGAGAGAAACAAACACCTTAAAAATCCATAAACAATAATAATGCTAAAAAATACTAACCTTAAAGGGCTTACTTTATTAAAGCAGCTGTACCTACATTTTCAAGGTACTAAGTTAGGCACTGGTCATTCCTGTTAGTGTCAGCTAGACTTCTCTATTCATAAAATATAAATACTGGCTTTCCAGTTAGTAACCTAAAGCCAGGAACCGTGTAATTCCCATCACCTACCACCTTACAGGGTGTGTGACATTTTAATACCTTTACCAACATGAAGAACGCCTTAATGTGCACATTCAGCTGCTTCTCAGCACGTGCAGGGATAGCAAGCCTGTCCATGTATGTGCCTTACAGACCAATAACCAGACAGGGAGCTAATAAAATCACCTCCTTAGTGGGGCATTTTCCTCAATGTCCTCCAAAGTCTCCAGAGAAGATCGCTGGGAGATCAGCCGACGTCTGCGGAGAAAAAACACAAAACATCGCCACTGGTTAGAGTGCATAATGAAGTACTTGGAACTGCTATTTAGAAAGGTTCACAAACCACAGCTTCTCTACCTGAGCCGTACGTTTGGGTTATTAACCAACTTTCATTTTCTTCTTTTCTGCTTATCTTATTAAATCCATTTGATTCCAATCAGAACCAAACTTATTTCATACACGCTTCTGTATCAAAACAGCAATTCAAACTCCACATTCCCAACAGGTCCTTCTCCTTAGTTTGGGCTTTCAAGTTTTCCTTTCTTTAAGGGTTTAATACCCACCTGCCAACAGTCCCTCACTTGCTGTACTACAGCTTGCAATATCTTAACTAGAGGTCTTTGACAAAATAACGCAGACATAGCTCCACAGAGACTGACTGCTATCCACACTGCTACAGGGAACACTTCTCATTTTCTCCATTCCTCCTTGGCCTTTTTACCAAAAAAAATGCCACTCACTTCTCAGCCATGTCCAACTTTTACTATCTCATCACTTGTTAGGTGTTAGGATACAGAACAGCTGTCTGAAGAGGAGCTCTGCTCATCCCTCTGAGAAGCACCGAGCAGTTTATTTGGGTTTTAAACCAGTTTTCTATGGTTGAGTCAGATCCCTCCCAACCACCACTGAAATGAAGTTGTAAAGGAAACCTTATCACTTCCAGTTTTCTGATTGTCTTCCTGGGCAAGGAAGAAGCCCCAGCACAGGCTTGCTGAAGCAGCTGCTGCACACCTCCCAGCACCCCAACAGCAGCAGCAAACTAGGAGCTGCACCCAGAGCACCCCCAAACCACCACAAATTAGGAACAATGTGCACGATACAACCCACCCACAAGCCCTGTGTCTGGAAGGGTGCTCACTACTTTATTCCTGGGCTGTATTTTCACAATAAATTGTTTTAACTGATGCCAGCGTAAGCAGTTTCTAATCCTTCTTGCAATTTGCTAGCCCCTGCAGTTGCACTGCTTCAACTGCTCCTGCAGCCGTGCTGGAAATCAGATTACCAAAATGTTTTCGGTTCAAAATAACCCTGAGGTTCAGTGATTTAGTTTACTACTAGGTCGAACACCAGATTTCTATCGCTAACCCCCAGACACTCTGAATGTATACGCAGGTTTTCAAGTACTTAGCAAATCATAAAAAAAAAAAAAAATCAAACAATTTATAGAACAACTAAGTGTGAAGCATAATCCTATTAGGAAAATATGTAAACCTAAATCCCCTTGGGCTTTGTCTAACCTAGAATTGTAGAAGACCTGGTACAAGATAGGATATGCCTTCAAACTGCTAAGAAAATATAAAGAAGTCTGAATGTTAGGGTGTGCTGAACTTGCTGGCAAGGAAGAAGACAACGAACACCTGTCTCCTGTGCCCACGGGTGCTCCCTCTGCTCCATCCAGAGTCAGAGGACACGGAGAAGCTCTTCTGGAGAGAAATTCAGGTGAGAAGGAGCTCCCCCTCTATTTTCAGCTGCACTGGTCCACAAACAGAAGTTGGACGTTTCAACCACCAGCACCACTGATGTGGCAAATGACAGCTGTTGCTTTTTAATACCTCTTTATACGCCGTCAGGTTAATAACACACTTGAATGATGGTACCCTCCCATCCTGTAGTGTTAGATATGCCAAAAGCATACTAAAACTTTTAGTGTGCTTGTTAGTCGAAAAGATAAAGAGTGGTACAACCTTGCCACCTTCTCCCTATTATGTTTATCAAGCTAGTAGCACAGTATTTCCCCTATCTGCTGTTAGATGCTTCACGGTATCTAACAACACGAGACGCACACTCCAGCCACCACAGCTCTCCTCCAAGCCTTCCCTTACCCAAAGATATGCCCCATCCTCACCTTCACCGCCAGTCGCTTAGCGGAGACGGGTTTGCAGATTGCACTGCCTACATTTGCATCTGTTATCAAGGCAGATGCATTAGTTGGCTGGCAGAAATGAATGCCACTCATTTCATCAACTCCGGGGCAGCTTTCGATGCCAGAAATGAAGAAGTACGGGTCACACAGAAACCTACGAGGACATACACTGCAGTAGTGAGAGCAGGGTTATCCAGCACAGCATCGAAGCCAGCCGCACACCGCCACATCTTTCACCTCTCCCCAGAGCTGTTGTTTTTTATCAGTTCGGCTCCTGGCGCGGGCACAGGAGCACTGCTGAGGATCTGCAGCGCCTCTGCTTAAATCACTTCATACTGCCCGGGAACTTCGCCTCTTTTCACTGAAGAAGCTCAGCAGCAATGAAGTAGGTGCAATTATTCCACTTCTAAATCTTTACTTTGAGGCCTAATTAAGATGACCTAAATACCAGCGTTGATAAGCCTTCCACAGCTGGATCTTACACCAGGAATGCCAACTAACGAACTTACCTGCTGTGAGCTAACTCACACCCTGTGCCCCACACGTATGAAGAAAACTTGTGTTTAATGTTTAAATTCTTTCATCACATTTCTTTCTGCAGGCAAGTGGACAGGGCTTGTCTGTACAACTTTTAGAAGGGTTGCTTTTCAAAAACTGATTAACCTGCTATAGCAGCTGGCGTATGCAGACTTGCACTGAAATAACCCAAACTGTTCCCAAATCACCAACATTTTGATGTAAAGCTATGTCAATGCCTATTTCGCACTAAAATTGTCCTATTTCAATAACAAGCAGGGGAAAATCCTTCTGTTCTTAAGTAAGAGCCCAAAACAAACCAGCCCTACACAACTCATACAAGACTCATGCTTTGGGATAAGTCTTCAGGCAGCTGAGTTTTGAATACACGGATGTTTTAAAACTTACATAGAGGAAATCTTAGCCAGTTAACACACCAAAAAAAAAAAGATGCTTTAGTAAAAATGTTAATTTCTCCTACTCCAAACAAAGCCTCAAAAAAATTACTCCTAGTTTTAATTACCACTTTCTAGGCATACCAAGCCCCTCTCTCTCCCCTCACCCTCATGCACACAAAAAACCTGGCAGGCATTTTTAGCTCTGGTAAGGTGATCTCCTCACAGTTCTCAGGATCAACACCTGTAGGACATTGCTGGTCGCAGTCTCATGCTGCTTGCTGTTTTGTTTTTTCTTTAAAAATCACATAATACCACTTTCCCTTAAACATTCATCTAAAACATTTCTTCCTCCCATTTCCTCCCTGTTCTTCGTGCAACTGTTACATGAGCCCAGAAATTACTAATATGCTAAAGTCAAATTCCAAATCAAAGCCAAAGAAAGAGACTACAGAAATATTTGATGCGTTGGTATTTTAAAGGGCTATTTTCTAAGATATTCATGACCCTGTTTGCATACCGGATTTATCTTTGAACAGATGTCTGAATCCCTGTGGAAGTTTCTTAAGACTCAACTGTTGTCTGTTTCTCCTCTCCTAAGTCAGATTAATATGTGGCTCAATTAGAAAATGAATACAAAGAAAAAATGAAATAAAGGTCTGCGACGAAAAGAGCGAATGGCCAAGTTAAGTACTCTGCAAAAAGATTCACTGTAACCAACCCGTCAATCTGTGGAGAATTATCTTCATTGTCAACTGCTGCAAAATACTCAGCTCAATAACGTTAAGCCTACAAAACCGTAAGCCCCTTAAGACAGGAGGTGATAAAAAATGGAGCTGCAATCAGAACACTGGATAAATTCATCCAGGAAGGAAGGAAGACTGCAGATGATAATCCAAGAGATAAGGAAAACTAAATCCATGTGTAATGACTTTCTAGCACAGCTAGGAAACCAGGAAGAAAGAGCTGCATTTTAAGTATGCTTAATTTCTGAGAAAGTTGTGGGTGTGCATCCCCCCTGCTCATGTTAAGGTTACAAACCTACAACAGCTGAAGACAGCAGAGCAGGTAGTGCTGGCGTGCAGAACTTAAGCAGTCATCAGGACACGCGTCTCCAATTCGTCTGGGACGAATGAATTTTCTCAAGACTTTTACAGAAGCACCAAGGAAGTGGGGTCTTACGCCAGCCCCACTGCAATTCATCCAGAATTTGTGACTTAAAGCTCTTGAAGGACCCGAGCTAGATCTGTAGCAGTTCGTTGTTGCTCAGCAAGTTGCCCGTGTAAGCTGCTGCCCAAAAGCCAACCTACTGCAATCCTTTGCAAGCGCTCCCTGGGGAGGTAGCAAGCCGTGCTCTGGACATGCAGCTCCCACAGGGGTCAAGCCAGGCAGGGCAGTGTCTTGATCCCACCTCCACGGGAACAGCACATCTTATGACTGTTCTTCACCGTGCTTCACATTGCTTCCTCCCACGCCAAAAAGGATGAAGAGAAGGAGGAGAGACCTCAGCGAGATCTAAGGTCAGGCTTCCAGGAGCTGCCATCCTCCAAGCCATGGTGGGCTCTGGCTAAGGAGCATATCCAGATACTGTTCTCAGGCAATCGCAGCAGGGTTGAGGCTGGAAGGGACCTTCTGAGGGCACCTGGTCCCACCCTGCTCAAGCAGAGCTGCTGGCCGAGGACCATGTCCAGGCCTCTTTTAAAGACCTCCTGCCCCTGTCACTGCAGCAAAGGCAAGAACCACCTCGTCCCAATTCAATTTCCTCATCAGCCTGCCCGCTACGTGCCGCTGCCCCACACCCCCAGGCTGAGCTGCCAGCAATTAATGCACTCCTCTGAAGTATTATACGAGACATCAGCTGCGTGTGAATCGCCATTCACTCAT
This sequence comes from Cygnus atratus, assembly GCF_013377495.2. NCBI lineage: Eukaryota > Metazoa > Chordata > Aves > Anseriformes > Anatidae > Cygnus > Cygnus atratus. The sequence goes on along the minus strand of NC_066363.1, from coordinate 111,167,615 downwards.
AACCCCTAACTTCATGACCCGCTATTAACCCGGATGAAGGACCTGCTAATGAGTCGCTCTCGCCCTCCGAATGAAGTTTTCACTGGGATCCCTGTGTCCCAGCTCATTTTCTTCCAGTCTTTTGCCAATATCGCACAGGAAGACAAACACAGCAAAAACAAACCCCGAGGCTGTTAAAAATTACTAAGAGTTTCGTGGAGCTACCCAAACTGACATAAAGCAGTATTTAATTATGTGCTATCATAATTACGAAGCACAGCCTTGCTCTGTAAAAAACATCAAACTCCATTTAGAAGTTTTAAATTGCTCAGTGTATTGGCAAGGCTATCCACAGTGAGAGTTAAAAGCATCTGGCATATGCTGAAAATGGGGTATTCGGTTAATTCAGCAGCCCAATCTAAACACACACCCACAGAATATACACCAAGGGAACTGTATTTAGTTGTCACCTACGTCCAGGCATGATGTAAACCTGGTTTGAGACCGCAGCCTTTTGCAGCGTGTCTCTGGCACAGAAACCTTGAGCTAGCAGGAGCCCCAGCAACCTGTTCCTATCAGGATACATGCTGCAAGGAGAGAGGCTTTCAAACCTTAAGCCAAAGATAATTGGCTTAATAATGCCATGCCAAAATGCTTCCCTGGTCTGCATCAACCCTTTGGGCATAAGCAGGAAGATGGGCAGAAAACAAGGGGATGAAGGGAAAGCTATGGCATAAACGTGGCAGACTCCTCCCAAACCAGATGTCCTCCCTGAGCTTTGTATCCTACCCATACTGCCATCCAAATCCTTCTCCAAGCCTCGTCCTCACTATACACAAGGCAGAAGCTTCGAAACACACAGCACTCAAGCTGCTGCCTGCTGATCTTTCTGCACATAACTTCTGTGTGTAGAAAATATCCACCTTGCTGTCCTGAAGGTAGGATTAATACTTTTTACATATTATTTCTTTTACAAATAGTTACACTGGTGTAAAATACAGAGTACAAAAAAGAAAGAGGAAAGAATGAAGGAAAACAATATGACAAGACTAAAGTATCCTACTGACTTTTCACAGTGTGTCAATGCAGCGGAACCTCTTGTTCACAAATTATAATGTATTTTTACGTACATATTCCTTCAAAGAGACCACAAAATTCTAGTATGACTCTGTCCCAATGTCCCAGAAGCACCATCTGGATCTGTCTATAAGAAATAAAAAATCAGGAGTACCAGCACTGTGAAGAGACAGGGGACTTGCATTAGAATTGCTGAAACGCAAACCGTTCATAGACAAAGCATCTGCACTGTGTGTGTGCACGTGTGTGTAGAAAAATGGGAGATACGGTCGTTTGCAGCAACTTCCACAATTCCACTCAAGATATTAATCTTTAGCCTTGCTAGAAGGCATGATTCTGGGAGGAAATGTATTCAACATTAGGCAGTGATAAGAAATCTCTGATGAAGGAAAAAAAGAGGATTTAGTCTAGTAAATGGAAGAGCAATCACCACGTGTTGTTGAATCTGGGGCCCCTTTTCTTTTTACCTTCCCCAGCTGGGTTCCCAATTCACTGAAGACAGATCCTGTTTGAAACCTACCATCTTCTCTCCGTAGCAGCTGCCTCTGCACCCTGTCCTCCTACTATCAGCTATACCCAAGCTATAATGAGGAGCTACAGCTGCAATTCACTACGATTCATTTAAAGACAGCAGATCTCTCGATGTTCCTGAAGCGCCTAAAATCTACATCCCCTATTATATGTAACCAGTGATTTACAGATTCACTGTCTTCACTTTCCTGACTCTGCAGCAACGTGATAGCTTTCAGAAGGCTTGTGAGCTGTGATTTATGTTGAATATGCCAGAACGCTGCCACAGCTGTATTTTTCAGAACAGCCATTACCTCATAACCTAACACATATTATCATGGCAAGACATCATCAGGCACCAGCTTAATTAAAGACACTCAAAACTAGCAAAGGAGCAAACAACAAGATTAATTGTCTGTCCTATGAAAACAAGGGTGCTTGCCAGAGCAGATACTGTAGCACTGTAAAGAACATACAAATTCTTCATCTTTATGTCCTTTTTCTACAGTAAAACCCAGACCAGTCTTTGTCTGATCAACAGACAGGATCTACCTTGTCAAAGATCTAACAGGTTCTTCACGCACAATTTCTGCCTGATGAACTCTGTGCATTGTATAATGATGAATATTTACATCTGTCCACAAGGAACACTGCTCCTTAAAAGCCTGACCTGAGAGATAGCTATTCCTAAGAGAATAATGAATCAACCCTAAAATTCAGGACACTAGTTGAATAAGCTACACTCCAAAACCAGCTTTTAAATTACCAAAATCCAATAATGTTGTATTTTAGAGCAATCAAATGTTGTAAGAATGCACTGGGAAATCAAGGCTACAGATAAGTGATGCTGTAACATGTGGAAACACATATACACATCTGAAAAACACCTTTAATTCTCGCCTGCATACATAACTATACAATTAAGACTGTTGCCTTTTCCTGTTTGTTTTCCCTTGTTTCATTCATGGTATCTCTTGGACTACCTACAGTTCTAAATTATAACCATGCCTCCAGATGTGCATGCTATCTGCGGGAACATATTCTGCATATTAACGCTAGATTTAGAAAAGATGTGAACAGGGACTAATAAATCTTCTCTCTAAAAATGCATCTTGGACATAATGAACTGCCTGGATAAAATTCTTCTGACAGAGAAAACAGAAGTTCCCCATGTGAGCAGCACATAATGATCAAACTGAACAAGTGAAAGCTAACTTGAGGTATTTCATGGATGAGATATGAGCCCTGGCACAGATGGTGACAATCGGAGTGTTTACTGGTGCATACTCTGGATTTAGTTCTGGGTACATTTGCCACAAATTCCCTCAGGATCGGGTGCTTTTCTCACCATCCTATTACATACCCAGGAGCAAACACTGGTCATGCCCTCCTCTCTTTGGCCATGTACTGTGCTAAAGCCCAAGCCAATTAATTCATACAGTTTAGAGACATCCAATATTAGGTATCTTAGATATTCAACACAGGGTATACTTTTGGATATCTGTGGTAACATGAGGTACTGCAAGACAGATCAGTGCCATATTTTTAAATATTAACACATCAACTGGGATTAATGTACTCTTGCCTGTTAGTCCATGCAGTCGGTTTTAATGCCAAAGGCATTTCAGTACAAAATCATGTATTTACTTAAAAACATATCTGCAGTAACAGAGGCCAGTTTCAAAAATGATAAAATAAGATCAGACACAGACACAGACACAGATTTCTAGGTTGGAAGAGACCTCAAGATCATCGAGTCCAACCTCCGACCTAACACTAAGTACTCCACTAAACCATATCACTAAGCTGTACATCTAAACGTCTTTTAAAGACCTCCAGGGATGGCGACTCCACCACCTCCCTGGGCAGCCCGTTCCAATGCTTAATAACCCTTTCGGTAAAGAAGTACTTCCTAACATCCAACCTAAAACTCCCCTGTCGCAACTTTCGCCCATTCCCCCTCGTCCTGTCACCAGGCACGTGGGAGAACAGACCAACCCCCACCTCACTACAGCTTCCTTTAAGGTAACTGTAGAGAGCGATAAGGTCGCCCCTGAGCCTCCTCTTTTCCAGGCTGAACAAGCCCAGCTCCCTCAGCCGCTCCTCGTAAGACTTGTTCTCCAGACCCCTCACCAGCTTGGTCGCCCTTCTCTGGACTCGCTCGAGCACGTCCATGTCCTTCCTGTAGCGAGGGGCCCAAGATCCATTAAGATCCATTAAGAAGGCAATCCAATTAAGAAGGATCCATTAAGAAGGCAATGGAAGATCCTTATTGTTAAGTATAACCGCTTTGACAGGTCTGCAGGCTTGGGCCTGGGAATTGTAAGAGGGAATTCAGTTCTCTCCTGCTCTTCTTGGTCATGACAGGGCCTGGAGCCAACCAGTGTGGCTGCCCTGGGAAGAGCAAACCACCTCCTCTTCCCTGTCGCTGCCACTGTGACTAGGCACAGTATTTTCCTGGGTTGATAGACGGAAGCAGAATCAGAAGATTAGATCATTTTCTTCTCCCCCTGCTGAGGTCTCCTGCTCAGCATAGCATACTGTAATTGGCACATTCCCAGCCCAAGGTTTCTCTCCCCTGGTACATGCCTCTATTAAAAATTAAAATGTTTTCGGAAGCCCGTTTACTCTATTCAGAACACTTAGTTCTTATGAGCTGCACGGTGAAAGACCAGCTACAAACTGAAGATGACTGTACATCTCACTGAACATCTTTCTTACTAATCATGGTAGGGGGGTGACTTAATTTAAGAGATCGGAGCTCTGTGAGGAACCCCCACTTCTTCCTTCCTTCCAGCAAGCACATATTATGGGACCCTCACAATGCTGGTAACATTTGGTCGTGTAGCTGTATTATTTACCCGCTGCTAAAATGTGGTGGTACAGTAACATCAAATATTTCGGGAATTTTGCTCAGAAGCCTCCCCTCCCATTTTCACAGCAGAGAGCACCCAGCAGACATCCTGATGACATTTCCCTTGGCTTGGCAGATGCAGTCGGAAGCTGCTCTGAGACCTCCAGCCCAGGAGGCTGGGCACTGCTAGACAGGGCCTACTGATCCTTTACATTATCAGGGCGAGGAAAAGCACCTCAAATGGGGCTGTCTGGCACTATTAGAAAGGGGCACAAGACCCAGATTTCATGTTTGTGTGCTTGGCGAGCTCCCCTGTGCTGGTTCACCCACAAAACACTGTGTTCACCACCTCCACCTACGGCCAGGCCTGAGCCGAAGCAGCAGAGGCAGCAGCTTGGGCACCGATGACCTGCAGACACAAGGGCAGGCAGATCTCTTCAAAGCACACCGATTGCTGCACCAAACCACCCCAGGGGTGATTCCCCACACGTTCAGCCTCTCTTCACCTCACCCTAAAGATACGTTGCATTCATATTACGCCATGAAGGTGAGGCTGGGAGAGCTATTGCTAATGTCACAGTGACCCGCTTCAGGTGTTTCTTGAGCCTCTGACCTGATCTGACCCACAACACATTCAAAAAAACAAACAAACACGTAAAGCACCCACTAATAATATAGTTGCAACCTGTCTTTTGATAGAGATGGTTAATTGGGAATGGGCTCACGCCCTAACCTCACAGGAATAGCGGAGGATCAGAGTTATCCAGCTCTCACAATCACAAACAAATTGCTAACATCAAGGTGAAGCGGCAGCTACTCAGTGAGTGTTTACAACCTGTGCCTATCCTCCAGAGGAGGGAGGGGGGAAAGTCCAAAAATGTCAGGGTGTTTTCCAGAGGGGCAGCTTGTCAGAGGTTCTCCTTCCTCCCCTTCTGAGGCTCAGGCGAGGCAGGGGTGGCATCCACGTGCTGCTGGAGGTGCCGGTCTCCAAACGCCTGGGAAGCTCAGCCAGAAGCACCAGGCCTGGAACCCACCCAGTTTGGGAACAAATCCATCACACAGCCATTTCCCTACCGTGAGCAGGAGTAAGGCAGAAAGCTGAGAAAGATTTTCTGTTCATCTGGTCTCCTCTTTCCTTTCTCCTCTCCAGCTCTTTGTAGTTTCATGGGCACCCTTCAGCGACATGGGGGCCAAGGCTTCTTCCAGAGGCTGTGTGCTACTGCCCAGTCCTCAATCATTTTGAGGGGGTTTCTTGATAACATAAAACAAAGCCCTTTGTCATCTGACTCAGCGGCAATTTTAAAGCTCTGCAATGAATTGCAATGAATTCGCAGCTCATTAGCAACGAATTAAGATGATGAAAGGTTACAAGGAACCAAGGACAATTTTTACAGAGCATCTCCAGGCATTTTTCCAGGCCGTCAGCTCTCTTTTGCTAACCAACGACCACCTCTTGAGCTCTTTAGAAAGTCAGCCGCCTGTTTCCTCATAAAAAACCCAAAGTATTGCCTAATGAAACACACAAAGAGCCCTTCTCATGCTAAGGGAGCCCATTTCAGGATTCCGCTCACATGCTTTACTCAGGGATGCTCTGCTGTAAAAGCACGGCAGAGAAATTTTGAAGGATTTACAGATTAATCAACCAGAGGAAGGATGTGGGTTAGGACTGCTAGAAGTGTAATCCTCTGGGATACTATCTGCAGCTCAGCTTACCACAGATGAAACGAAACACGCTTTGGGAATGCAAATGAATTAGGATGTCACAAAAAGTAATTCAATTTGGACCAGCAGGGATTTAAATTTGGTTAGTTACCTACAAAATCTTTATTTAACTGTAATTCTGGCACAACATCTAGTATGAGCACAGATTTGGAGTTCATTTACTGCTATTCTAAAAATTAGGCTTGATAATTTACTCTAAGTATTTTAGGTCACGTTTATATTATATATATGTGTATCTCTATATGTGCGCTTGCTCTGTAATAGATCTGCAGAACAGGGATCTTTAATATATGTAAAAACAAGCGTAAGATTTTCATTCATATCACCAGTGTGGAAGAGGTAAGTGGAACAAGACAACTAATTAGTCATTCTTCACTTCAGTCCTCAATAACCACAAAGAGTCTGTTTTTTTACTGCAGGCATTGTCTTACATCAAACAATTTGTAGATAACAAAAATAAGTTCTCTTCCTGAAGGCACATAGGCAAGTATTTTGATATAGAAGATGAAACAGCATTAGAAATTAACTGCAACACTTCTTCCCTATCCGCTAGAGTATGTCCATTAGGATGCATTGCTAATATATAACTATATTACCCAGCCTGACAAATTCTGCGCAGTCGGCTGTTTTGGTACTACAGAGCACGAGCCATTAATAGCTGACTGCCTCATTCAAATGAAACAAGACAATTATCAGATGTAACTTACACAATTAATACTACTGCTGCCAGCATTTTCAGCCGAGATTTGGTTCTTTTATACCTCATTTGAAGTCTTTAGGGGACGTGTTATTAGTACATCTGTCCTGCTGTAAACATAATTATCATGCAAAGTTCTATTTATCATGCTGAGCAGGAAGCACTTTGTATCAGCCTTTCAGCTTGAGCACACTGATAAACAGGCAAGGGAATTTAACTGCCCCGACTAGCCAGGACTGTGTTCGCTGCCAGGAGTATTTCTGTTGCTTTCCAGTCAAGCCCATGGCAATTTTCTGAACAGGCGTACAGCTCGTGCTAGCCTCAGAGCTGGGGCGTGTTGTATTTCACACCGCTTGTTTGTCTCATTAGTCAGTTTAATGTTCTCCCGTAATTCTCTGCTCCTTGCTCCTCTCCGCGACCGAGCAAATTCCTTGCACGTGGCCAAGCTAACGGAGCTAGCCTGGTACCTAACAGGTACAGGCAGCAAAGAGGCCTCTGTACAATACTGCCCAGATTTCAGCCTTCAGGCACCCGATAGCACAGCTGCAATATAGTCGGTGTTTTCTGCTTGATGCAGCGGAAAGAAAACAACATAACAGCAGAATGAGAACTTAATTATTTTTCTTTATCAGTTCAAACGCTCATTTTCCTCTGGTGTTTAAAAACTGCCTGGCAGCACACGAGGGACTTACAGGATGCCCTGTGCGTGATGGAATCTGGCTGCTGCAGCTGAGGGCTGTGGAGGAGACCAAGTCCTGATGGAAGGGCTGATCAGAAAGCAAACATTGCTTCCGAGAGAAATTATTTTACTGCTGATAAACATGTGATAAAGGGTATGGAATATTTTTAAAACGTGGGAGAAATAAATCTAAACCAAGACAACTGCTACTGTAGGCTATGCACATGCAGAACAACCACATATCCATAGAAACTACTAAATTCTCCGTGTTAATACATTGACCGATTATGGATTATATTTTAGGCAACTTATTCTGAGATCATTCTGGTGTTTCATTTAATTTTGTTGAGACAGGGTGGCTGTGAGAATGAACTAGCACAGCGGTTTAATCAATTATTCTCTTTAAATTCAAGAACTGTGCATATCCAAACTGCTTAATTTCTCCCATACATCTGCATTTGCACATCTTTCTTCTCTGAAGAGCTTTCAGAAGCTGAAGTTTTAATCACAGAACTATTTTTGCTCCTAATTTTCCAGGCTGCAGTAAAGCTGCTTCGTGACCTAATCTGATGGCAAATGCACCATCATCATGCAGTGGTTTCAAGGCAGTTGTACACTAACCCGTCATAATGTTTCTTATTATGTTTCTTATTTTTAATCACTGATACACCAGGTGTCTTGTGTCCAACTAGAGCTATCAGTCTGCACACATCACTTTAACTGAGGTCAGCAAATGACTTGTTGAAGTAAGTGCTGCACGGTGTGAACAAAATGCATCGCAAAGCACTGTCTGAACATTAACCCCCTCAGCTATACCCCACTGCACAAACGCCGTGAGCAAAGTCACACCTGCTTTCAACTTACACCAAGCTCAGACTTTTGCTAACAGAAATGAGCAGGCCAAAGGGACAGGCTTAGGTTCATAATAGCAAAAAATAATAAGAAGAAAACACACAACATAGCTGGAAGGGCAAAATCTTCAGGCTGAAAATGCCTAGCAGCTTCAGCAATAATGTGTAGGGAGCAGAGGCCCCTGCTAGTTTTGGGTGCAGGGTTGTAACTAAGTGACAGTAAAAATATTGCTGTTTTCGTTTCAGCTGCTATTTTCAGCAAAATCATCAAATCTCAGATTTTGAGGGGACCAGAACATTTTGATTTGCCTGAAGTCAACATTTTACTTTGGAATTGTTTTCTTTTCATATAGAGAGAGACACAGATATATATATATTCATCTGTATATACAATATGAAAGCCTCAGAAAGAAATGTTTCCCACTGTTTGAACACACCACCTTTCTGAAGAACCTTGCTTTCTGAAAAAAAAAGTTCAGAGTTTCCACTGGTTTGGTTCAACAGAATTAATGGTTGCATTTCCAGGCAGATGGAAAATCTGGCTTACACACAGCTTCCTCCCTCTTCGTCACATTTAACAGTTTCCTGTTAGGGCCACAAGAAAGATGGCAACCACCACTAAAACTTTAATCCCCCTAAAGTCATAATCTTTCTATAGCAAATATAATGAGCTTTCTTAGTGACATACTGCAACAATGTTTAACAGGATTGCACAAGCAAAGTTATATTTAAATCCACTGAAAATGAAATGAATTCTCCCAGAGCATTCTCTAGCTATAATTAATGTCAGATTTCATTAATATTCACTTATCTGATTTTTTGCTTTTAGGCTTGTGTCCCACTAACACAAGAACAGCAGCGAAGAAATCTCTCCTATTAAAGAAGCTCTGCTAGGTATTTGAGATGACTTACAGAGCGTGGCCATACTGTTCTCCACCCTCTACTACCCCTGAATTTTACGATCCTGAATCTCTTTCAGCAGCCAGTTGCAGACTGCAACCACGTGAGGAGCAGAAGGTTTTCTGCCACAACCTCCGGGCATGCTAACAGAGGGCAGAAAAGGTAAATCTGAAAAAAGAATTTCAAGGTATTCATTTTGCAAAATGGTCCAAACACTTAGAGTTGGCAGGGTCTCCCTCCTCCCGTCTGTGGTGTGGCACTGAATGCAAAACCCCTTCATGTGTAAGGGCTGTGGGTGGCACTGTGTCTGCAGAAAACACCTGGTCCCTTAGCAGAGGGGTGGGACTGGGGGAAAGAGGGATGCAGGCGCTGCTCCACACAAGGCTGCCTTTCCAAGGGATGCTCGGCATGGCCCCATGCTGTGCCAGAGGGCACATGGAGCTCCCCAGCATCAGCACCAGCTCCCTGTACCCACAAATTCTGACTCTGCTGAGACCGATTTGTGTCCGTCTGATGACCCATGAGCACTGCCAAGTTATTTGCAGGAGATCGTGCTGGGGAGAAAAAAATACAGCAGTCAGGAGAAGAAGAATTAATATGAAATTGTACCAAAGCATCACTAAAACTATGTATTTATTGAGTACATTACCGCATATTTCCTGAGCTCTCTGACCTCTCTTGTAAGGAGCTGCTGTGGATTCAGTTCTCCCAGTTATATTCGACAATCATTTAAGAAAAGAGTGAGGAGACCAACGTGACATTTGTTTGAACAACCCACTAAGTTTAATTTGCAAGCAAACAGGGCACACATCATTTCACACACAACAAAACTGCCTGTTTCCATGCTGAAGGGTTGCAATTTTCCCAGCAACTCAGCGCACTGATTCTCTGAAACAGAGAAATCTGCCCTATTCTCAAATGTGAACAGTCAGGAGACACTGGTTTATGGTCATAAATTTAAGAGTTTCCTCAGGCAACACAAAGGCCAACACCCCAAAAGACTGGCTTTTCAGGGCAGTCCTCACAAAAGCTGCTTCTAGCTGCATACTTAATGCAAACGTGAGAAAAATTACGAGGGCAAACTGTATCCCCCTGCCAGACTCCTGGCTCACGTCTCGCTACCCAAAGTCAATTAAACGAGAAAGCCTTGAGCACAAATCTCTGCAGCACTTTGAGCTCCTACCCGTAACGGGGTAGACGGGGAAGTCAAGAGGAAAACAGGAGGAAGAAGGAAACTGCTGCTTTTCCTTTCCAACCTTTTATTGCTTCAAAAGGCTTGTTCTCCCCTCTACACATACAGCAAAACCAGGACCTACTTCCTTTTCCTCTTTCCTGGAAAAAGACAGCCAAAAAAGCCCTGCCCTTCTTCACTATAATAAATATCACACCCTGTCCCCACTCTGTCTGCTGGGGAACTGGAGAAGCAGCTTCCACCTGGACCGCAGAGTCCTCAGCAGAGGCATCTTTCACTCCCTGTGCTTGTTATTTATAATTCCCATTTGAAGCCCAGTGAACTACCCCAGATGATAACCAAATGCTCCTTATGCTTTTCACAGAATCAAGCCTCTAATTTTTTTAATAGTTATCTTGATTCCTGGAAGACACTCATTCTAAACTCTGCCTGCACAGACAAATGATTTGACAAGGCATATGTATATAAAAAAACCCTCAAGATGAAAGAAAACTCAGTAACAAAAGCCCCTCCCTGCCAACAACCCCCCAAGTTCCATGTGGGCTGGAGAGCTGACCATGGCACTGCCTAATGTCAGACGGGAAGCAGGAATGAATATTCAGCAGGAGACACGACCCTACTTCAATTTGCAGACTGCAACAGTTGAAACAAAATTCTTAAAAATAAGGGTCACAAATACAGGGGACAAAAAAAAAAAAAAAAAAGGCAGCTGCGCCCCATCCTAACATTATCTGCTCTGACAATTCTGCAGTACCGCTTTTTGTTTTCCAGCATGCTCCTGCTGCTGCCAGTAATTCTGTTACCAAAAAAAATCCTAAAGTCAGCCAAACCCAGGTATCCCAGTCAGAAACTTCACGGCTGCCTCCGTGCCCCACAGAGCGGATTAGGGGCAGCCACCCGCCCTGCAGCCACCGCAGCCCGAGCCGGGCTGCTGCTGGGACAAGTCTCAGGCAAGAGCTGGCAGCGGGCTGCTTGCAGGCACCGCTCCCTGATGTGACCTGATGTAAAGCAGCATTACGAAACCCGTATCCATATGAACCGAGTAACTCTGAGAAAGCTGGATCTGAACACCTCAGCCTGGCAGGGGATGACACCCCGTCTCATGACGAGTTAACACGCTGTCGGGGATTTAGCACGCCCCAGAGCGGCCGACTGGTTTTGTTGGGGCAGGCAGCAGTGCCAGCCGGTCACGTTCACAAGCAAAGAGCATTTTCAAAACAGGAGGCGGCTGCCTTGCAGAAAAAAAAAATAAAAAAAATCGGAAGTTCTTCCTGACTGAGTCCAGTATCAGAAATCTCAGAGGGAAGAGGATAAAAGGGGTCCCCACACACAGACCCCTCCTAGAAAGTCACAGGGACGCATGGGTCCCCCTGCGTTTCTCTACACCCCCTCCTAAAAACTAATTCCTGGCCATCAGGGCGAGCCGTCTCGTTTTCTGGTTTTTCATCTACTTTATGCTGGCTGCTGCTAAGGGAGATGTCAGTGCACAGCAGTCACCAGGCAGCCCTACCCCTGGGAGTAGCGGAGGGACCCATGCTGCCCCAGCCCATCTGCGCTTCAGCATCTTCTCATGACCAGCAGTCCCAAGGCAGACACTGAAACAAACATCGTGATGGGGACAGTTGTTACTGCTTCCACAGTGGTACTGTGCATTTTTCGGGGAGCCCTCCCTCTGTCCAAAAAATATACACAAGAACTCTGCATGTGCATACGCACACACCGTCTGGGCTCCGGTCTTTGCTGCTGATTCTCCAAAAGTGGAAGGCATGAGGGACCTGTGACTCTGTTATTATCCATTTAAACAACAAATACAAAGCTAAAACATATAAAAAATGTATGAATTTCTGTGAATCTTTAGAGAGCCTTAACTTTGCCTTCTGGTATGTAGGTCTTTCAGGCTGCATCTTTTTAAAGCTTTTTTTGATTCCAAAAGTTAGGAACTTTGTCAAGGAGACAGAACACAAGGAGATTAGACTGAGCACCTCCCCTTCATCCCAGTAGTCCAGGAACTTTAAAAGCCTCAATCATACATTGCAAGACTTTGAAGTTGACAATACTGGAGTAAGATCCTCTGCAACATCAATGGAAAGGAGACAGAGGATCCTTTATTGGATTATGTGGTTTTAGAAATGTTGCTTCCAATTCTCATGAAAAAACATACTACAAATCTTTAAAAAATGCTAAGTTGCTGCTTAGAGTATTTGTCGTTTGCTCCCCTGTTTTCCTAAACAAGGAATGGGATGTGCATGCATCTGCCACATTTCAGCAGTGACTACTGAACTTGCGTATCGTGTGTGACCAATGCTGCACTTCAGCGGAAACCTCAACTGATGGGGCTCTTGCTCAAACGAATCTGCGAAACTGCTCGCTCACTTTGAGTCTCTGTTAGGCGATCACTTTCTAAGTCAAAGGCAACCAGCTACCTGTGAGAGTAAGGCTGAAAGGAACTGCACGTGTTTGCAGGATCAGGCTCTATTTTTATAAAGCCATTTTTCAATGACAAAGCTCATTTAGGACTACTTGTTTCAAATTAATCACCTCTTTCAAAAGATGTAACTAAATATAATGCAAGGGAGGATTTACTTTAGAACAGCCTTGGGGGTGAAAGCAGACAGAAAAAAATCCGTCTTTTCAAAAAAGTAATTAAGACATTTAGATGCTGCAGACATTAAATGCAGACTTAACAATTCCGATATAGATTTTATATGATTTTCATGTGAAATGGCTAACCTTGTAACACATCTTAGATCATCTGACTTCTGTGTCTGTCTGCATATTCAGCATCACAGCCCCAAGCTGAATAAACACTAGCAGAGAAGAAAGAGATTCTTGTTTCCTGGTAAAGCTTATTGCAATAAAGAACTGAAAGCAGGGCAAAAGGCCCATTCAAAAATGTGTCACAAAACACTTCACCGCAGACCTAGGGGCTTTGTTGAAAGGAGAAAAAAAAGGGTTTTGAACAACAATATTGCCTAATGGGATTACGCACGCACAACATAATTTCCCGTTTACAATATGGTGCCAGCGAGGGGTTAAACACGAGCTGAAGTCTTACCTGCACTGGTACCAGTTACATCATTTCATGCCAGACATTAAGCAAACAAGTAAAGGGTACAGACCACAAAGCTGTTACTGAAAACACTTAATCTTCCAAGGTGGATATCAAACGGGCAGTTAAACAATCAATATTCCTTTGAAAAACATTACATTTTATTATCTGTAAATATGCATCTCTTTCTTTTGTCTCTAAAAAGGAAAACAGGAAGCATACGCTTTTGTAGCATACATTTATGGCTACTTAAATCTGTCAAATTTATATATAAAGTCATATCTGGGTAAGTAATACATAGCAAATAGTATCCTAATGGCAGTACTACAACATATAAAGACAAACTATGCTTAGGATCCTTCTGAACTTGTTTGCATACAAAAACTTCTCTGTATTTATATTAGCCAGAAAGGGTACCGATACAGAGCCCCTAAACCCAGGTATTTCCCCTTCCCAGTTCCTTCCCTTGTTTATTTCCTACCAGGCACTCCGTTTGAAATATATTTGTAGCTAGCCACGACAAGCATGCTATGTTTTGAGGGTTTTCAAGAAAAAATAAGTTTGAAAACTAAATTTGGGAGTAAAAACACTGCAGCTCTAGACAGGAAAAACTCTTCAGCAACTGGAAAAACATCACCTGTACCTAACAGAGAATATTAATGGTATTAATGTAGGATAAAAATCCTTGCTTTTAATATAATGTGAACATACAGCCATCATTTGGAGTAAAATATATTTAAAGCTTTCACAGCACAGCTCCAGTCTTCCTCCAGCAATCCTGGTCTAGCTACTTGATCCCGACACAGGGAAACCAGATAAAGTCATTGAGCAGAACAGGGGATGCAAGTGCTAACAGGACATCGGTCAGTTACCTTTGGTAGAGCTACAGGGAGAACTTGGAAGATTTCCTCTCCTGGGCATGACCTGTTAGCTGCTGTTTGGAAAACAGGAGATGTGTATGCCTTTATTTTTCCTCTAGAAACATCTCAAAAAGAGCCCGTCCAGCAAAGAAACCAAAAATACACTTCCGCCGCTGTCTGTCCGACTGCCCAACCACCCGTAACGTTTTCCCTCCTCGCTGCAAGCCTCTGCGAAGGAGGAAGTTCAAGTGCTGCGATCTGAAGGGGGGCAGCCCCGGACAGCGGCAAAAACCAAAGCACACCCATCTTTTATTCTTTTGCTTCTGCCCTTTCTTCACCTCCTTGGGCCTGAACATTAATGAAGGTGTCTAAAACGGAGGGGAGAGAGGCAGCGCTGCCCGCAGACCCCAGACATGACCCACTATGACGACTCCTGTGGCATCTGCTTGCATAAATCACAGGCAAAATTTTGCCTCCTTATTTCCACTGAAACAGAAAATAGGCATGCTTTTATGAAAGTTTTTTGCCTCTGGTTTTTTTTTTTTGAATGAAAAAGAACACCCCCCCTCCCCCCCCCAGACCTCAAGAGCAGAAACCACTACTTCCTCACACAAGCTACATGTTTGCTGCTAAATACAGCACAGGACAAGAGAAAAAGCGTGTTGGGTATGACAGTAGAGCTCTATGTTGATCAGACTTATGAACTGTCAACATGTGATGCCGAATTTTGAAATTTCTGCTTTCCTGTTTCACCTTTTCCAATAAACAGACAGGAAAGATGCCTGTTAGTGTGAGGAATTGTAACACAAACAAGTAGTTTTCACAGAATTTACTGCATTACAAAATGAAGGCTCAAAAAGCCCACAACTGACCAGCGAAAAGAAAACAAATGCCCAAGTGCTCTTTTTCAATTAGCACAAATTTTCCCTACAATTTTTGATTTAGTTATTATTTTAAAAAATAATCCTGACAGATGAGAGCTGGCAGGAACCCCTCACTGGTGCTCCCCGTCCCCAGGTCCACGCTGGAGCTGGCCTGAAGAGGACATCTTGTCCTCAGCACCAAGATCCTTGCCCTGCCGCTCTGCTCCCGCTGGGCCGTGCTGCTCACCAGCACGGACATGGCCTTTTGGGTTGAGGAAACCCACTCCTCTCACAAAAGCCCCGCTTTCAAGTAATTTGTAGCTCTGGCGGTTCTTGCTTAGCTTTGTTTCAAGGCATTGGGTGTCTGAACACCTCACACAAGATGGAGCACGGTCTGGCGGGACTGACTGTCACCTCACAGCAGGACACACGCACATTGACTGAAGACATGACCAAACCTTTGAGATATCCTTACTCCAACTTTGTTTTCATTCTAAACTTGAAGGAAACTTGAAAAGCAATGAAGATTTGAAGAATAATCACAGAATCATGGTCATACTTTGTTAGAAAAGCACGATCTACACCCCAATTTTCCGTTAGGGCCCACAGACCTCCATGGTCTAAGATGTAAAAGACTGGTAGTTTTATGGCTTCAAAAGCCATATTTCAAGATTTATGAGGAGAATTTTGTCCATTTCAGCTGATACATCAGCACAAAGCAAGTTCTCTGACCCACTGATTTACCCAGAACTGTGCTGTTAGCTTCAATAAAAACAGAATTGCAACTATCGTCTGCAACACCAACCACTCCCCCAAAAATTGACAGGGAGGACAAATATACAGATTGGAGCTGGGCTGGACAAAGCGGGAAGCAAAATTTGTGAAAAAATAGAAAGGAAAAGCACATGCTGTCTTTTTAAAGTGAGATTTTTTCAGAGGAGCCCAGAGAGTTCCTCAAATTCATGGTTCAGAGACTCCTTCAAAAAAATCTCAGCTTGAATTGCTCTGCTCTCTTTAGCCTGAATAATACAAGACAGACATCTAATCCAGAAAAAACACTGCAGAAGTGAAGCCAGTTTTCATTACCATAACCCCCTATCTTGGGAAAGTGGATGTGAGGGTCAAGAGCCTCTCAAAAGCCGTGCTTCTTCTCGCACATGCAGATGACACAAAAAAACAACCAAAACAAGACCATGCTGAAACGTTCCCAGTTTGTGCAAAGCAGCACTGCAACAAATGCAAGCCAACTGCTGGTTATACAGAAGACCGCACCACCATCAACCATGGATAACGTGCTCATTTACCCAGTAAAATATTCAAGATAGACAATTGCTTGACAGGTTGGAAACCTTACCTCTACACCTAAAAAAGAAAGGACGGGCCTGATCCTGTTCTCACCTGTAGCTGAGCAATTCAGAGACCACTCATTTCCAGATGCCTCAACCTTTGCAAACACACAACGTTTCATGAGGGCTCTTCCAGCCCCTTCTCTTCCATCCCTCACCTCCCTTCCCAGAGTTAATAAATTCCAATTACAAGCCCCATCTTTGTGAGGTGCCCTACTGCACAAAACCATGTGGGCTGGGGGTTAGTTTGTAAGTGATATGGAACAGCAGCAACGAGATTTTGTACAGCCCTGAGCACAGTACCACACTATAAAAATCCATTGCTCCTGTCACAAGGCTACATCCTTCCAGGAGATGAAAGCTGTGAGCTCACAGACTCGCTGGGAGCAAATATGTGTTGCCATTCACATCATGCATTCAACCTTAACACAAAGCATGAGGCTAGCAATGAAAACTACTGCTGCATTAGCCCTAAAAGTACCTATTTAAGGGTGGTGATAAATTAATAAAAAATTGTATTTTTTACTTTTAAATGCATTTGCTCAAACTACACTCCCTGTTACACCCTAGCACTTATCTTTGACTTGTATAGCCTTAAATCAATAAGGATTATATTGAGTAAACAAGAAACCAGTATTTATAACAATCGCTTTAAAACAAACAGAAGCACAAAACCTTTTACAATGGAGTACGTTCCCTAAAATAACTGTGCACTTTTGTTACTTGCAAGGCTGAGTTCTGCAGTACCTGGAGCTGCTTCTAAAATAGAAAAAACATTTTATCCTGAGGCAAGTTACACACAGAAAAATATGGATTTTGCAGATATATTGCAGAAAAAAAGTCACTACGCAGGTACTTAACAATGACACTTTGTGTTCTTCTGTAAATAAGTCTATGTTTTTAAGTAACCAACTCTTACCTGTGTCTTTTTCTGTATTAGGTTACATTAAAAGATGTCATTCTACAAAACAGTAAACACCACCATTTAAAAATCAAACCCAGATTTGGTTTAAGTAAGAAATCAAAAACATTCCTAAGACATATAAAGGGTTGAAAACAGGAGGCTATGTGAGCTCTGTTTTAGAAAGCATAATTACACCTTTGTATTTTAAAGAATGTTCTTCCAAGCCTATTAATAGCAGACTGCCATCTTTCCACACCTTTTTACATAACGTGCTGCAGTACCTGCTCGACTCACCTACCCAAGCAATTAAACCGCACTGTGCACCGCAGCATCAGAAAGCTGTTCTTCCTCTCTTCATATTCTCCGAAAAGCAGGCTAGTGTTTTACGATGCTTAATTATGGAAATGACATCATTCTCTTGGAGCAATGTTGAGATCTATGAAGTTTGCTTGTAACTACCAAGGCTGCTCAGTTCTGCCCAAGTCCCAGGCATCGAAATGGAGCCACCTTTCTCATGTAGCTCTCTGTCACCTAAAGAGGAGTTCACTCCCTCCCTGCTATGCAAGTTCAACGGGCCCCTACAGACACGTGGGCACATCTTCTGTCGCCCCACATTTGCCTGGGTGCAGCCGATTGAAAACTAGGCTGGAAAAGGAGGAAGTGAGCCCCTTTTCCTGACGGATCTGCAAGTACTAACTCACGTGCAGAAGCAACAGGAAAGCAAAACTTTTTGTCTGTAGAGGGCTATGACTGACAAAACACAAGGAATAAAGATGTTGAGGGGAAAAAAAAAAAAAGATGTTTTCAAGACATGTTTCAAACCATAGCTAATATATGTCATATCCTTCAGACAGGCTGAGTACAGGGGCTTGGAAAGTATAGGTTCCAAGTACACGAGGGTGAACAAGGAACAAGAGGAAGCAAGGTATGGACCGTATTTGTGTACCTGACCTGAAGGAGATCTGCTCTCTCCATACGTATGCATGGATGTGGTCCAAGCAGGCCCAGAGGCAAAGGGATTTACCAGACAGTCATCTCTTGGTTCCCCTTTTTCCATCCCTACGTGTTTCAGATGAAACCAGACATCCCTTCAGGTGACAACAGTCCTTTCTGAGCACTGTGACCATACTCTAGGTCCTTGGAGTGCTGAAACTCGCTCTCCACTTTCTTTACTGGGATTTGCTGACCCTGTACCTACGGTGGCTCTTTCTCCATCCTGAAAGAGAAAGGGAGAGGATGCAACACAGACGGAAGAGGACAGAGGGAGGACCAGCCTCCCCAGGCTGCAGAAGGCACAACCTCAACTTTGAGGACTGCAACAGCACCTATGGTTTGCTATTTGTCAATGCGGTGCTAGGACTGCCACCGTACTGCAGTATCACTTCTTTTGCTACACGAAAAAGTACGTGCAGATGTGTCCTGTAGGGTCACGGGCCAGGCCACGCACACCAGAGAGCAAGCGGATGGCTGAAAATACCAGTACCCACTAACAGGCTACAAACCAAGAGGCACTACAAACTTCTTAGCTCTCATCATCCTAACCAAAGCCCAGAGAAAAAGAAAAGCAAGCAGAAAAGTTTCCCCGTTTGTTCCACAAGTCTCGTTCCGGTTGAATGATGTGGTGTAGAGAGAAGTCAGCGCAGTGTCACCTTACAGATTTTTCCTGTTACACAAAATAAGAGGATTTTTTTTTCCTTTTGGAGGAAAATTTATGCTTCTTTTGAATGCCTTTACCTATGAACTGATGCGCCTATGGCTGATTTGTCTTGACAACACATAGATTTGAAACCGTAATCATATTTGCCTTGGTAATACGACTACTTGATGGAGCACCAAAATGCAATCCATTGTTGTCTGAAAAATTATTAAAAATAAAGTTACCTAGATTTCAGGTTTTTTTTTCTTATCCCATCAATATTATACAGAAAAATCCCTGTTTTTGCAAAGATTCATTTACAAGAGTAACTTTATACCCTGCCTAAGTAATTTCATACATATGTAAATGCATACTTTGGGCTTTGAAGGATCCTGGGTCAGAAAGCACATACCTTCTTTTGCCACCCAAGACAAGCAGAGAAAAACACATTTCAATTGTGGGGAGCAAATCTTTTTTTCCCCCAGGCTTTTATAAAAAACAAAACAACAACGACAACAAAAAAACCACTCTGTACAGAAAGGAAACTAGCCTTTGCTTAACTTTCCATTCACTTCTAAATTTTCCACAACAGAAAACCTTCCTTAGGCAAAAACTTTGAAATGTAGCTGTGCTAAGAGCAATGTTGACTCTGAAACACATCATTAGAACAGAAAATATATTTAACATTCATGACAGGAAGGCAGTTGCTATGCATATAACACAGTAGCCACTGTAAAGGAACCTCACAGTCCCTTAAATATATACTCTCCTACATCTGCATATTGCAGCCTGAAAAGCAAACCTGAAGACATGTGCCAGAGAGATTCCTGAAAGTCTCCCACTGGCACATCATGTTTTCTCCAAACAGCAGTGAATTTTTCCTCTCCTAACCGATTTGCTGAGTTCTTTACCCTTCCTCTTGCAGCAAATAAAACTTCTGCTAAGCCCCTCTCATGAAATCAAACACACCATTCCTTAAATTTCTCAGTGTGTTATTTGCAAACTGTAGGCCAGCAGATACAGGCTCTCCATGTGCCAAATAATGTAATTTCTAGCAATCGCACTTCTTGCAGCAAACTGGCACGAGGTTTTTCAGCTGGGTTATTAAAGCAGCCAGCTTTGCGTCTCACAGCACCTGCTGCGTCGCTCAGCCTGGTATCTCGAGGCAGCCCCGCACTCCTCAATGGCAATTCTGTGTGCAGAACAGAGCGTTTGAGCAAAAGGACTGGCTATGGCCTTGGAAGTATGATCGTGTGGCCAGAGGTGATGAATTTTGCAGGTGTATTTGCACTGCTTAAACAGAATCTGATTTCCCATACTTGTCATGGGCTAAGGTTGTCTACCGAAGTTTCAATGTACAAAAGTTCCAAAAAGTAAAACCAAACTCCTGCATTTTCAGGTTAAATTAGGCAGATGAGCCTTTATGTTTATGTAGTAGAGAACTTGTCTGAGAGACCACAAACAGCTGAAGTAAGGAAAAAGAAATAAATCAAGGTCTGGTTCTGAATCACCATTCGTGCTTCTTGTCTTTACCTCACATCAAACTCTCCACAGAGCCTCCAGCCAGCCTACCTGCTATTTACTGCTTTGAAGCTCAGAAGCCATAGAATCAGTATTACTGGAGATTTCGGTTTTTTTTCCTTTCAGACAGAATATTTGGAACCTCATATTTGTATTTTAGCCGTTTTCAACTGCTCCGAACTAAGCTATGTCCTTCACCAGAATAATTCTCGAAGTCATAATAACTACTGATTAAAGCATACTTCCTATCCGAAAGCTGTCAACAAGCTATGATCTGTCATTATCCCATCTATCTACCATCAAACTATGTGTTTGTGATGGTCTGGAGGGCTGCTGAGTCACATGGATGCTCCTGATTTTCACCACATAGGGATGCCTGCTGTGACAGGGCACCGTGTAGCTCGCTCTCAACAAGAAGAGCCAGCCTGCCTGCGTGCACAGGAGCTTTGCAGGTGATTGATCCGGCTTTAACGCTGTCTCACTTCAAAACTTGTCAAGTTCTGAGACTTCTGCACAGGCAGCTCTGTCTTAGCATGTGTCTGTCTATAAAGATGTCTAATTAATTCCCTAGTAGTCGTGTACCCTACGTTCTGTCCCAGCTCCTCTTCAGAATTGACAGCAAAGGGTGTTTTTTTTTCTTGTCTGATGAATATTATCTTTCTTATTGGTGAAAGATGCTTGCTAAGTGTTATAATAAAGCCTGAAATATGCCAGAGCAAACGTCAGGGGGATTTTGTTTAAAGCTCTACGTCTTAAGGAAACAAGGCTGATATAACTATGCTGTCCATCTGTCCGTGCGTCCTCTTATTACTGTACTACAGTGACTTCTGAAACACTGGTCAACTTCAACTGATGTCTGAAATATAGCAATGTTTACAGATGTTCCAAGTAAGCCACAGAGAGAAGCTCAAACCTGTGCCCTGACCACAGGGAGAGGCATGCAGAGATCACTGGAGGCGGATGCCAGCCTGTGTGGATGCAGGGCTGGCCATGTTCAGCGTGTGTACAGCTCAAAATGCAGACGGGGCTTTATGTTTCCAGTATGACTTGGTCGGTACGGCTTCCTCTGACCTGCAAGATGTCCAGCAAATTCCCCAAACCCTTCTTGGATGCCATTTAACCAAGCCTCCAGTACACGCAGGCTTTGTGTGGAGGGAAGAGAAGGAAGAGACCTGACTCTTCCAAGCCCACCAGCGGTCCGCAACTGCTCCTGCCGTGCCTGAAGTGACCATGAGGACCCAGCCTCTCAGCATGGGCCACAGGACGTGCACAGGACGTGGACGTGCTCCGTGTCCTTCACGGGGCCCTCAGAAGCCTGCAAGCTGCACACACGGGGACAGCAAGTCCTCTCCTGGGGGGCTGCCCCCCGGGAACTGTGTCAAACACTTCGGCAAGGACAAAAGCAGCAGGACACCGGTGCCACCACCAAAACAGCCCTTATTATAGAGCCTTAATCCTGTTCTTCAACATTTTTCTTTAGGGTGGCACGGGATGGCCATTCGGGTTTCTGAAATGATGACAGGAGTCACCAAAGCATCCCGTTTTTAGAGGCAGCAATGATTAGTGGTACACAAGGTCGCACACCTATGAAAAGATCAGCATGTGCACTTTCAGCATGTGCACTTTCCATTCACTTCTCAGACCATTAAATTGCTGTTTTCACGCTGTTCTTGTATACCTAATTCTAAAACTCCGGCTGCCTGAAGGGCTTTAGGCTCAGTGAATAACCGAGTCTCAATCACACACAAAAGGTCCGATGTTTTTTCCAGCAGCTCACAAGCAAGCTCCCGACGCTGGCACGACCCTGAAGGGTGGACAGTGCCCTCCGCTTTTTGTTCTGCTCCTCTTTCAGGACTCTGCCCGTAACACACTCGTTTCTGAGAGGCTCTTCTTTTGTCCCTGAGGTGTTAAGATCAGAGGCATCTTCTGCGGATGTGCGGTGATCCTGGGGGCTTCCTGCAGCGCCAACTTGCACCTTGTGAGCCCCACAAAGGCTGGGCAAGTCTACAAATCCGGCATCCCCCTCCACTGCGTCTCTCTGGACGATGAACAATTAGGCCAAAACCTAGCTATTTAAAACAGGCAAATGCTTTCATATTTTCAATAACAGCCTGAGCACTTACACAACAAAACGCCGTGGCAGTGAATGGAGACCTGAACGAGGAAATTGCCTCCCCTCTGTATTGTCAAAACTGAATGAGATGGAAGGTGAAAGGCGCAGAGACTTTCTAATGGGTAGAAACAAATTGAATCTTTACGAGCTTTAATAATCACACATTAATTTCAGAATTAGTCAGGAAATGAGATTTGTTCTGTAGGTCAATAAATTCTGAAGATAAATCCATTTGAGCCACGGTAGCTTAAACATCCTTTTGACTAGATCCCCCCACCCAGCAATTGCTCAGCAGATATTCCTTTCTATTGCCTTGCCCAAACCAGCTGCTGCAGGAGGAATTCCCCTTCCCATCTGCTGTGACACAGCGACACAGTCAACTGCAACTGTAAGTGGTGTTTAAACTACAAATCCAATCACTGATTTGTCTCCCTACACACTCGTTTCTTACAACCTGAGCCACTGGAAAAAGTCGCGTATAGGAAAGGAACCTTCACGTATGGAAACAACGGTGTTTCTTGCAAAGAAAACTACAGCAAGAAGAATTGTAGGCTTACATAAAAACAAGTACGTGGATGGGATCATTACCTAACCTCCAGACACTGTAATGATTTTAAATTGGTGTTGCTGAAATCTCGTTCCACAGAAGTCCTGGCTAATTCAGACGAAGCTATTAAAACGAATTATAATTTGACACAAAGGAAAGCCGTGGCACAATCTGGCCCTAGTTTCCAGTAGTGTCCTCAGCCGCCCATTCACCACATAACTGAGACAAACTTCTTCAGCACCAGACAACAGCCTTCGGCATCAACAAGCCAACTACTGCACAAGCGTTTTTTTCCCATTTATGCGTAATTACACCCTAGCCTCCGAACAGCTAGAAGCTCCACGTCCTTTTTTGAATCATTTATTCCCCGTGAATACACAGGGAGCACAAACCCAAACCACATTAATGATAACCCTGTTAAATATAAACCAGTGCACAATTATACAAACTGCTAACACAAACAAAACAAAACAAAAAAAACAGGAAACTCTGATTAGACGTTCACGATGGTTTCTGAAAACTAAATAAAAACAACAACATAACGCAGCCTGTCTTGCCTGATATGGTAGTAGAAAATGGTTTCATGTTACCACATAACTTACGTGTCCAAGCACAGGACTAGCCTTTTCAAACGACACCTCAAACTCATTTTCAAGTCCTGCTGCAAGGAGAACGAAAGGGAGGCAGGAGAGACAGCAGAGGTACACAGGAGCTAACAAAAGCCCTGATTTCTCTCTCTGCTCCGCATCCTCCTTCAGGTGAGCCGAAGTCTGTCCCCGGTGCCTGGTCCGTGCCTCCCACCCGCATCACGCCCGTAAGGGCAGGCCATGTGCCGGCCATTTGGCTCCTTCAGTCTCCGTTAGGAGAGCGGCAGCAGGTCTGCTTGAACTCCCTGTTCTTGGGCTGGCGCCAGCAGCGTGCATGCCTATGATTTATCTTTCGTGCGGCGAAGAGCGAGCCTTCGCTATCGGAGCCCGAGCGGTGCCTTTCCGCCGAGGTGCGGAGCGAAGGCCGGGTACAACCTCTGCGCGCACGCCGCCACCTCAAGTCCATCCCATTTCTATATTTAAGAATAGTATGTTTTCCAAAACACAAACGCATCTATTGAACCCAAGCCAAAGCCTGCCCTGGACCGCACATGTGCCGCATTATGGCCGTCAGCAGAGCTGCGGGCTTCGCGGGAAGCTCTCCTTCACGGGCACCCGCTACCAGCGAGCGCTGGGGAGTTGCACAAGGTCTTTGCCGCAGCTGAACCTAACTCTCAAGAAAACAAAACCCAGCTCCTACCTTACATCGCACACCACAAGTGGCAGAGCACTCAGGGAGGGCCGTTACGGGCAGGTTGTGGAAGGAGGAATTCAGAGAGCAGCAAAGAGGGGCAAGGGAAAACAACGATGGGATGAGGATGGGCTGGGGGAAGAAGTGATGCACGGGGGATCTGAGCATCTCTCCCAGAGCCGAGCACGGGACCAAGGAGTGCAAGCACGGAAAAACGAGGAGGATCTTTGGGAATACGGAAAGATGGCACGGGAATCCTGCACGGATAATCAGCTCACTAAGTGGAAGGCTGTGGAGAATGCAGGCTGTTGGACGCCAGGAGCAAACTGCTGAGTGCAGCTGTCACCTGACACGTTCCAGAGTAGGACAGCAGCCCCCAAACCTGTGGGTCACAACCAGCTCCCAAGGCCACGGGTACTCTCCTGGAGTCCCTCTGATCTCTCCAAGCCAGTTGGTTGTGATTGAGCTCTTTCTGCAGCAATCTCTGCTCAGGTTACCCTTCTGAACCCTGGCAGTAACAGCACGTGACTCCAAGTCTACCTGCTTGTCCGAGGGAGCGACACGGAGCGAGCGTGGCAAGCAGGGAACGTGGGAGCGGTTGGCTGGGAGCACGCAGTCGTTTCCTCCGGCTTCCAGCCTGCTTCTCCCTCAGCCTGCGACACCCGGGCACGATGCGGTGCGGGAGGAGCGTTCAGTACGCGTGGCGCAGCTGCTCCACGTGCATTTGCGCGTCCCTAGCCCAAAAGCGGTGGTTGTTCAAGCAGGTGAGGTTACACACTTGGGGGCGAGCGAGCTCGGTAACGGGGAAAAGGATGCCCTGAGGCGGGGAACAGCGGGTAGGGACACCAAGAGCTCGTGGATGAAGGTGGAAACGCCTTCCCGCGGGGAAGGAAGGGGGAAGGAAGGAGGGAAGCGGCTTCCCACCTGCCGCTGCCCGGGGCCGCCCCCCCGCCCCGTCCCGTCCCTCCCCGTGCCCCGCCGCCGCTTACCGGGATCGCTGCAGCTCGAAGGCGGCGGCGGGGCCGGGCTGCCCCAGCTCGCAGCCTCCTCCACCGCCGCCCTGGGGGCTGGCGCGGCCGAAGGGCACGGGCAGCACGCCGGCCGTGAAGGAGTTCAGGCGGCCGCGGCTCCCCGCCGCCGCCGCGGCGCCCAGGAAGGCGGCGGCCGGCACCTGCACGGCGGCGAAGGCGTCCTCCTCCTCCTCCTCGTCCTCCTCGCCGCCGCCCTCCTCCTCCTCCGCCCCGCCGCGGGGCCGGGGGGGCTCGGCGGGCGCCGCCGGGGGGCTGCCCAGCCGCGGCGGCGGCGGCGGGGGCGGCGGCGGGGCCTGGCGGGGCCTGGCGGCGGGGCCGTCGGCCGGAGGAGGCGGCGGCGGCGGGGGCCTCCCGTCGAGGGAGATGCTGGTGAGGAAGGAGAGCGCGGCCTGCCTGCGACGGGGGTCGCTGCGCGGCGGCGCCGCCGGCCCCGCTCCCGTCGGCAGCGGCGGCCCCGGCCCCTTCCTGGGGCAGGGCTCCGGCGGCGGCGGCGGCAGGGGCCCGGCGGCGGCGGGGCTGCCGGGGCTGGCGGCGGCCGCCGCCATTGTGCGTGGCTGTGCCGGCCGGCTGCCCGCTCCCTGCCGCGTCCCTGCCCTGCGGCCGGGCGCTCCGCTCTCGCTGCCGGGCTCCCCGCTAGGGCAGCGGGCGGGCGGCGGGGCGAGGCTGCCGTCGGGCCGCCGGCGGGGCCGCCCCGGAGGGCCGCATGGGGGTGCCGCGGCTATCACGTGCGGAGCGGGGAGCGGAGCAAAACAAAAGCCCGGCCAGCAGCCCGCAGCAGGAGGAGGAGGAGGAGGAGGAGGAGGAGGAGGAGGGAGAAGGGTGGGTCTCGGCGAGCTCCCTCCTTTCAACCTCTCTCTGCTTTTTTTTTTTTTTCTTTCCCCCTTCCCTCCTCCTCCTCCTCCTCCTCCCTCTTCTTCCCTTCCTGGATGCGTGGGGGCGGGCGGGAGCAGGGGAAGGTGGAGTCTGTGCCCACATGGCCCGCCGGGCTGCCACCGCTGTGTCCCCACCGGCAGCACCCCGGCCGGGCTGCTGCAGCGAGCTGGCGGCTCGGAAAACACCTCACGAGACCCCCCAAACCATTAAAGCGCCATTAAAACACCTCACGAGACCCCCAAACCATTAAAGCACCATTAAAACACCTCACAAGAACCCCAAATCATTAAAGCACCATTAAAACACCTCACGAGACCCCCAAGCCCCCCTTCCCTCACCCCCTTCACCCCAAGCCTTCGCTCTGCCCTGCTCCGGGGGCAGTGGGGTTACTCAGGGTGCCCTCTCGCCCCCAGCCCCACTGGCCTGAGGCCAGTCCCATCACAGCGCGAAGCGCCTTCGTTTCTTCATCACTTCACTCGCTCAGCTCAGCCTTGCTACAAGTGTTTTTGTCCTTATGTAAGGGCTGGATAACACAAACACCAGCACACACGATCCTTGTGAGACAGCAACGTGCACCTCCTTCATGAAGCATTACAATGATGTGTATTATTATATCCCCGTTACAGTTTGCTGATAGTTTACATCCCTCTCAGACTGTCACAAAGAAAGCAGTGCCCCCTATGATTTGATCAAAAGTTTGCAGATTTGATCAACAAAGCTGGGCGTTTGGTCACAGAGGAAAACCTAATGCTATTAATTTTGAAGCAGCTATGGACCCAGGTTTGCCCTCCTCTCAAAACTGACCTTTTGAGCGTTCAATGACTTTAGAATTGAGCTCTGTGACTCGGTCTGATTTGTGAAAGTTTGGCCTTTACTCACCCTGGGTGCCCCAAAACCCTGCCTTTAAGGCCCCGATGTCCCTCGAGTGGGCTCTGCAGGCTCCTGATGCAATAAGGATGCTGTACAGGCAGCATGGATGGGAAATGCTGGGGGAAAGGGAGTGTTTCCCAACCCCCACCTCCTTCTAGATCCAAGTGCTATTTTGAGATGGGCATTCCCACTTCAGACTGCTCTCTTGAGGCTTAAGCTGATGCTGTCTTCCCTAACAGATGGCACCGGTGTGCTCGTCCCTGTGGTGCATCGGGGACGGATGGTTTGGCTGGGAAGCGGGTGGGCCTGAGTGCCGGACTCACCTCCCCAGAGGAGAGCCCAGCTGGCATCTCCCGTCTGTAAGGGAGGTGCTCTGTACCCTGGTGATCACCACGAGTCCTTCCAACTTCTCTTTTGGAGAGGAAGCGTGAGGAATTGCTTCCGACTGGCAGCCCCAGTGCTGCAGCAGGAGGCAGTGGGGCGGCTGGTGCTAGGGAAGCGATGCACTCAGGTCCCATGGAGAAGCTCAGGGTGCCTTTTGAGACAGTTCCACTTTAAAAAGAATTTAGGACTCTTTCGGGGAGGACTCCTGGGCCACATAGGGAAGTGCCATAGCTTCATAGCCTGACAGTCAGCACGTTCCCTGGGTGCTGACCTCTGACCCGAGGACTACTTCTGTGTTGTAGGTCATGAAACTCACACCTTCCACATTACAGCTGAGTGAGGCATACACTCATTTTTTACCTCTTGCATTTCTGACAGGAAGCAGCCACAGTGTGTATTTTTCCCCAGAGCTCAAAAGCTTGCTATGGCAACTGAGTCCTGGAGCGTATTTTCCAAATCCAGCCTCTACCAGGAGATAAGCATGGTAAAAGAGAACCGCCACCAAAATGCCGGGTGCAGGTTCGAGAGGTTTGTCTAACCTGGGGCAATTCTGATGTGTAAAGTGTGCGCTCCTTTCACAAAATCCCCCTTGTGGTGGGATAAATGTGAGCGTTATTTTGCTGTGGAGGCATAACCTCTGCTCTAGAACACCTCTGAAACTGTTCTAGAGAAAACTGTTAGCCCCCCCCTTGTCCTCACAGGTGTCCGAATACGTTTTGGCACCTGATACACTGTGTACAATTGGGAAGACTCATGTGAATGGTTGAGTTTATCGAACCTCCTTACGTCAAAGTTAGAGGGACTGGGATAAATTGTAGGTCTTTGCTAAGCTGGGGCATTCGGCTGAGGTCACCAGGTTCTTGTCACCTCTTGCAACCTCTGCGGAGCACTTATCTGTGTGCCCATGAGCCTAACTTCCTCAGGGGACCTCAACAAATGCTCCTGTGGGCGCTGTGTGGGTATGGACTGCCTTTTCCAACAGTGCTGCTAAGGATGGGTTAAAACATCCCTTCCACTGCACACGAGAACAAACCCCTTTGAGAAAGCAACATACAACAAGAAAAACACGACTTTTTCAGTCGAAAGTGAAGCTATTTTTGTTAATGAGTGGGGCACCACAGTACAGAGATAATTGGCATGTTAGAAATACCAGGTTCTCTAGACCTATTTATATGTTTAGTAGCAAATTAAAACGAATATGTACAACCTAAGGTGAATATTTTTTTCCTAGTTACTTACATCCTTTTGATCTGTGCTTAGCAGAACTGTAGATGATTGCACGGGCTATAGGAGTCTTGTTTGCCGGAGGTTATGTGGAAATGTTAAACAAATTGACTTTGCTGGTTCAAACTTTTTTCTTTGATGGGGAACCGGTGGTTGACTAGAGGAAATAGCAAACTTGAAAGGAAAACCAAAAAGACATATTCTGGAAACTTGCTTCTGTGACTGTTTTTTAAATCATTTTCCTCTCCAATTTCTCTTCCAACCAACCAGCTCTACCCAAGTGCAAGCAAATGTTTTTATTTCAGAGGTCACAGGCTTATGTAAGTGGTTGGATGACAAGTGGTAATAGGAGTGGAAGAGCGTGATAACTTTTTTACCCAGTGCACAAAATGCTGGAATAGAGAGAGAGACTCATCAGCTGTGGGTGTCTGGAGACAACGAGGAACTGGGGGAGCCAGTTGACACAGGTGAGTGGAGAGGCCAGGTTTAAAGATTTTGAAGAGGGTAGAGGGAGTTTGGACAAAAAAAAAAAAAAAAAAAAAGTGAAAGCTCAGCAATTTACCAGTCTGGGAAATGAGACTGTAGAAGTGGTGCCTCTGCCTTTGTAGGAAAGTGAATCCAAGCGTGGAAGCCTTATGTTGTCTTGGTTTTAGCGTAACTAGTGCGAAGGGAGCCCTGTTGCAATGCAAGTGTGCAGCCAACAGGAGTTGAAGAGCAAGTCTGAAAGGCCACGGAAGGTTGAGCTGAAGCTGTGCGCCTGAATGGCTTGCCACCTCAAGCTTAAAAACATATTTGCAGGTGTATTGAAAACTTTGCCTGGAACTTGAGTTAGAGACAAGATTTGTATTATATTGCGAGTTAACTCTGCAGGAATAACCAGTCCTGAGTCACCAACGTGAGTCACCAGGCCAGTGCTTGAGTGTCCTCAGTGCAGTGTTTGTGTGCTTGGGCGATAAAAACAAGTTTCTTATTGTCACTGACACATGTTAGAGCTGCAGGAGGAAGGCAGCTAGTGGAAGGAAAAGCCAATGCAATTCTCTCTTGCCGTTTTCACAGCATTGTTTTCTGACTGTCAGGATCAGTCCGGTAATGTTGTTATATGCAAAGCTCAGCAGAGAAGTCATCTGAAGGTGGTACTGCGTCACTTCTGTAGTTGAGAACAGAAGCAACTGTTACCCATGGTCATGGATCCCACTGTCGGATCTCAGCAGCTAGGCAGATTCCTGTAGCCTGTGAGCACACTTGCTGTGCAAGACTTCGGAGAAACAATAAATCAGCGATCTTATAAACGATTTGGCTTTTTTTAGTTCCTCCCCAAAGTCCCTTTTTGGAGTACAGTTGCACTTCAATAGAAGAAAGAAGCTGTAACATTGAAGAAGGACTTGGAATATGAATTTAATAATCCTTCTGCTTAAAAGAACCGTCTGGCAGAAATAAAATAGAGGGAATTTAAACACACTTCACTGAAAGCCATAGTTAAGAATGGAAATTGGATAAAGACAGTACAAATTCTTTACAAAAGACTAATACTGCATCTGGATAGTAAGTCCTATTTCGGTGCCAGGCCCTAACCTTAAGTCTGTTGTAAATTTAGCCTGATTCTCAGAAAAGCTAAGTACTTGCTTCCCACTGGTAATTCTTCAGGAGCCTGAGTGTTTTATTTTTTGAAGTCTGCTCTTGCTAATTGGATATAAAAGCTTGACACTAACATGCTTGTTGCCTTGTTTAAAAAACAGAGTTCCCTGGATATGCAGAGACCCACACTTGTCACTTTACCAGGAACCTAACTTTGTTTTCTTGCATTTTTCTAGGGTATGTGCCAACATTAGCCAGTTAACATAAACCGAATTCTTATACAGCAGTGGTAAAGTGGGAGAGGTTTGGGGTCGCCTAGCATTATGGTTGGAGCAGTGTGGGCAAGATCCTGTGCGTAACTGGCAGGAAGCGCAGAAGCAAATGCCCTTGGCAAAGATGAAACGGTGCCTCCACAGCTCAGCTGACATGCAGATATAAAGGTCACCAAATTAACCTGCTAATCATTTAAGATGTCAGAGGTGTGGCATGTGTGGTGTTTGTGTGCGTGTTGTACCGCCTTGAAAGGCTTCTGAGGTCTTCGGTAGGCTAGCAGTACACGTGTGGGTGGTGGGGCCAATTTGGTAGATGTTTGTCTCTTCAAGAAATTAGGGCACTCTAGTTAAGTGGTCAAAACCGGAATATATATCATTATTCCAACATACCATACCTTTAGGTGGGGCTGGTGGCAACAGCTTTTTAATACGACTACTTAACATTTTCCATTGTAACACCTTGGCATTTTCTATGCTAGATCCTCTTCAGGCCAAACATTTTTTTTTCAGGAAACTTTGGTCAAAATGGTTATGCCAGCTCCAAGAGCAGGAACAAGAAAAACGCATTGCTTCGCCCACATTAGAAATTCTTTTGACCTTTGCTTTGAAATACCCAAGCATTCCTGCACTGAAACAAGAATTTAGGAGGTGGGCTTCTGTGTCTGAGGTGGGGCTGGGGAAGGAGGAGGGAGTGCCCTTCCTGTCAAAATCCACCCACCTTGGTCCAATTTTAAGCCTTTGAATCATAGCGTGCATGTGCTAGCTGGAGACTTATTACTGCCTCGCAGCTAAAACTGCCAGTGATGTCTTCCCTGAGCAAACTTCTGCCTTCTGCATTTCCCGAACCAGCTGAGTGCACCCAGTCCCCAGACCTACAGGAGCGCAGGAAGGGATGTTCCCAGCTGTTCTGGGTCACGGTGGAGGCAGCTGCTGAAATATGGGTTCAGGGCAGGCAAGTGGTGCAGAGGAGGGAGCCGTAAGGTTGGGTGCGGGGAGGGAAGGAGCTGCACGAGGAGAAAACACCATCCTCCCTTCTGATGGATGCACTGCAAGGGGGCTGAGGGGAAGCACACCCAGCCTGAGTTCTCCTTCCTCAGTTTTTGCACACTTGAATTTTTAAAGTTACTCATTCAACTTAGGCTCGGTTTGAGGATTTCTGTTGTTGGTGGTGTTTGTTTGCTGTATATACTTGTGGATCCCTTAAGGACGCACACTCAAACAGGAGCTCTGTTTTACTAGTTGTTGCTAAAATGCTGACCCGTGCTGCTGCAATGAGCTTGCAGGGTAAGTAGACAAAACAAGGAAGGTGGCCGTGTCTGAGCTGCAACTGGAATGTAGCAGTTTCTGGCTTCTATGTGTGTGATTAAATGGGAACAGGGCCACATAGCTCCTCCCTCCCTTGGAAAACAAAAACTGTGGACACTTGTGCAGAAAACAATCCTGGTCTGTGTTTGTCCTTGTCTCACTGCAGTTTCTTCAGATTTTTTTTTATTTTTATTTTTTTCAGTATCATAATAAGTTAACGTAGGTGTGAGGTTCAAGAATGCAGTGGTCTTTATTCAGGTGAGGAGAACAGGCAAATGTCCTGTCTTCCTGGCAGTCTCCTTAAGCAGACAGATAAATAAAAAGCAGCTTGTAATGGCAGTAGAACAAAACAAGACTTACCACTAAAAAGAGCTTTTTTAAATGTTTTTCATAAAGTGACAGCTGTGATTTATCCCATTCTTTACCATTTTGAGATAATTTGGAATTGAATATAGAATCACTGGATATTAAGATTTCAGTGGGAAGCCTGGGAGAACATCCGTCATCACCATGGTGTTTGTTAATTTTTAATCATCTCGGGATAATTTTAAAACATAGCTGCAGGTTTCTGAAACATTCGTGTGAGCAAGTCTTTAGGCACGTTGGCTGCCTAGGGTAGGAAAATCCTCCAGTTCACAGGACAGTCTGACCAAATTGCTGCGTGAGAGGGAAAATACTGTTGACACCTTCTGAGACACGGTCTTCAATGAGGGTAAAAACATTAAATAAATAGCATCTGAAGTTCCCAAAGGGGCATGCTGCTGGAGTGTTTTACTTCAGAGACTGTTGCATGAGTTCATCGTGTCTGTAAAAGTTTAATATCCAAGTTGAAAAGAAAAAAAAAGTTCAAGGGATTTTTTTTTTCTCCTCTTGAAAATATTTAATTCAGTGTGAACGAAGGAGGCACATGGAAAATTTTGGCAGAGCGAGCTGAGGTTTTGCATCGTCTCAATGGCATTTTTCTGCCTGTGTGCAATGCAATCCCCCAAGAATGCCACGCTCGGTACGCTCCAGGATTTCAGGGTAAATTGTCAAGCCCTGTGAACTTCAGGAGATCCTCAGCAGGTGGAGATCGTCCCCAGCTGGTAGAAATCCTGAAACCCTTGAAGTAGAGCAGGCTCCCCTCATGCCACCTCGGCCTGCCTGCACAGGTGGCCTGGGCCCCTTCTCCTTGCCCTCATGGTGGGCACAGGCCTTGCCTGGGTCTTCTCTGAACAATACTCCTGTGTAAATATTTGCCACGGGCAAATTTCCAGCATAATAGTGCCCAGCAAGGTCAGCTCTGCCTCTTTCCCAGGGCGGCCAGATAAACTGGCACAACACACTGAGGGAGACAGAGTGGCGGTGACCTTGGTGGGGCTGGGGCCAGTCTTGGCCACAGGCCGGGTGTGAGGTGGTAGGGCAGCTCCACTCCCCCAAAAACCCTGAATAAACACTGCTAATGCTGGTGTGTGGATGTTTGGGAGTCCTTGTGGCCAGGTGAACTCTCTGAGGGGGCTGAGGGCCTGCTAGGGTGTGGGGACACTCAGAAATGGCATAGGTGGCCTGACCCTGGCATGGACGCCCAAGGGTTATGTCCGGAGAATGGGTTCTCTTCTTCATCACACCAAGATGTGTGTGAAGGGAGACCCCTAAATCCTACTGCTTGCTTTTGTGTTGGATGGGGAGGGAGTCCAGCCTTCATGAAGTACAGAAAATTCATCCTCAGAGGAATGACCAGAGACAGCTGGCTGCAATTCAGGGGGCAAAACAGCAGCTCAATCCTACCCTGAATAACCACAACTTGTTATATGCACGTCTTGCATAGTCTGATAGAGACTAAAACTGCAAAAAAATGGTCTGAGTGGGATGCCTTCTTCCCTCAGAAAAGTTTTGGCAGGAAACTGCCAAAAGAAAATGAATAAAATGAAAAAATAAGCAGAAAAAGAAAATGAAACAAATGGAAAAGTGGTCCCCTAGCAGGAGAGATCCAAAGTCTTCTGCTGTCTCCACTCCGACTGAGCAGCACCTTCATGTAATAATCTTTATGCTGAGATCAATGGGGCTGTTTAAATAAAAGAAGCATTTAAGTGTAAAAGAAAGCCAGAGAAGAGAGACTGCATTCAAATCAAAAGACTAAAATTCAAGCCTCCTTGAGCCCCAAGGAAAGGATAAATCCTTTAAGCTGTGAAGAAGTAAATGCTGGAGAAAGTCTGTGAAATCCATTCTAAAGCTTATCACAAAATAAAACTCAGTTAATGGCCAGAAAGAAAACTGAACGGTTCAAAGATGTGGCAATGTAGCAGAAGAGAACAGCTCTGCTAGCATGACATTTTGTCTGTATTTGGTGCATCTGCAGGTCTTTCTGTTTGGAAGCTTGACACACCAGTAATTCCTTCTTCCAATGTGAAAATAAATAGTTTATTTCTAATTTACTGCAACGTCTCTGGAGGTGGCTGTTTTTTTTTGTGCTAGCCCCTCAGGAAAGAAAGAAAATGTTCAGATACACACCAAAAAGGAATTAACTAGATTTTGGCTATATATATATATATAGCCAAAGACATATATATGTGTGTGTGTGTGTGTATATGCAAGTATATATATAGAGATAGATATTTCATTTTCCCCTGCGGGGATGTAATCCAACCAGATATAATAGGACATAATGAATACACTCAAACTAGAGCAATAACAAGGATATGTAGCAGAACTATTCTGCTGGCTGTTTTTGGAAATGTTTTAGCTGTTTCCATCATGCCAGCATGACTGTGTTCCTATGGGAACAAGCTTCCTCATAGCAAGAGGCTTCTATAGCAAGAGAAGGTGACTCCTGGCTAAAAACTTGGGGTTTAGCACAAAACTTAATTCTCGGTAAATATTATTTTTTTTCTGTGATATTTGGATTACATTCACTCATTTTCAGAACTAATTAATTATTTTTTTTTCTACTCTGTCAGTGAGGCAAGATGCTATCAGCTACATTAAAACTGTCATTAGGACTAGCTAGTAGATCCTCAATAGTAAAAGCTTGTTCACACCCTCCTTGCAAGTATGGTGTTGCTTCCAAGAGCTGCATCCCAGTGATGGAACCCTTTTGAAAGGCACCATGCTGCAGCAGTAATCCCATACACTTTAATAGGACTATAGGTGAATTAAAGTAGTAGTATTCTTTGTGAAGAAGCCTATTAGAATCTGGCTTCATGTTAACAGCTGCCTTCAATGCATATCTCCTCTGAGAAGCAAGGTCTTGTGTTGTATATTGTAAGAGTATTATGTTGCTGTAATGTTTACTTGCAGCAGGAGTAATGCTTACGGGAAAAAAACGTGGAACTTCAAAGCTCTCTCAAGGATGCCTTTGAAAGAAGGGATTACAGGGGAAAAAAACAACCAAACAAACAAACAACCAAACAAAAAAACCAAAAACAACAACAACAAAAAAAATCAATATGACCCATCAGAGAATGAAGCAATTGCTGTAGCTAGCTGAATATTTCTTTGAATCAGTATTCTGAGTGTTCATACCCTGAACTGAAGCTGATCAAATGTATCTGCTTAATTTTTAATTCCTAACTGTAAAAACTGCCAGCAAAGTAGCTGTTACGCACGTAAGTGATATGAAGAAGACAGAACTTAATCTGTTGTTCTTAACCAGCAGATAATGAATGGACATACTGGAAATTGTAAGGAGGCTGGGACTCAAATTTCAAGGCAAGCTTGTAAACTGGGGGGAATTACCCAGTAAATGGAGTCGGATGTGCTGTACATCAAGGGGACATATGTAAATGAAACCTCAAGTGTGGTCCCATCATGTCCCATCTGGTACTATGAGTCCAGAAATACCATTTTCCTACAAACAAATGAAACAAGGATGTCAGAATTGTATCCTCCGGTCTTGTCCTTATTCCTCCTGTAATCACTGCTGAAACTTTTCTAGTTCTGTTCTCAGTGCTGGTTCATCACTGTCTTGTCTCTGCTGGCATAGCCCTGGCTTTCCTTGCTGGTGCTCTAGTCTTGGTGCAACTCTTCTTGTACCTCACTTGAAGTGCAGAGGGTGGCCATGAGGCATCCACCTGCTGAAGGCAAGGGGACCTTGTGTATGCCATTTCCCTTCTTATCCTTAAGGCAGGTGATGGTGAGCTGGCCCTGAAGAAATCTGAAGGTGTGTTAGACTCAGAAGACTTTAGGCACCAGTAGAAACCTCCAAGAAAAGTACTGGAGCAATGGGCTTGTTGGTGATAAGGTAGGATCGCTGCTTAGTGTTGAGAAACTGAAGCACATTTCAGGAGAGATCTGCTGTCTGCCCTGTTTTATGCACTGCTGGTTCAGGCCACCTCAGCAGCTTACAAGGGGCCACGAAGTCCCTCCTTCCTGTACAGTTTCACCTGAGTGATTTGTTATTTTTGAGGGTGGAAAACACGTTTCTGAGAAACAGAAGCAAAGAAGAACAGACTATAAATAATCACAGAATGGGTCGGATTGGAAGGGACCTTTTCAACTCTAATCAAAGCTTTGATTAGTGCTGACATTCTGTCTAATATCAAGAAACTTCCTGGTTTAAATTTCCACCTGCTCGTAACAGCAAAGGCATGTTGCCACCCCTCTGTATTTTTGTGCTTAAGAAGGTACAGGAATTTCAAAGTGACGAGCTACAACACCTAACCAGCATTTCAGCGGAGCCGCTGTTCTGATAATGTATCATGAAGCATATACTGTACCCTTGGAAACAGCCGTTTGCAGTTTCTGTCTTTAGAACGATCTTTATAGCTCAGAGGAGAACTGCACAGCAAAAACATGGGTGTGTTAATCCGTTGTAAGCTTGATAAGACGTGAATTTGTTTGAATAGCCATCTGCTAGTCTTGAGACTTTAGTGTTTGCTTGCCAACTAGAACAAGGTAGGCTGAGGGTTGTTTTGCTTTTATTGCTGTATATGAAGTACACCTGGATGCAGAGGAAAATAGGATGATGATGGACCGTGAAGGCTGAGCCAATGACGAATGAAAGTAGGGCTGTTTTTCCGGGAACTTCAAATGCTTAAATTCAATGTGCAAGTGTTTCTAGAGTAGGTGTTTTTGAAGGGCACCAAGCCAAGTAGTTTTAAGGCCAAATGTATGGCTGTTTAAAGAAATACATCACAGAGCATTAAGAGTGACTCCCATGAAACATCGTTTGAATCGTGCCTGAATTTTTGCAGTTTTGCCCCAGCTTAGAGCCAGCAAGCAGGTACGGCAGGGCACTGTAACACTCGGTGCCGAACACGGTCACGGAGGATCTTTCTTTTCCCTCCCCGCTCCGAGTGTTCCCTTGCAAGTGTTATGAAATGCAAAAGCAATAGCACTGTGTGGGTGAAGCCTAGAAAGCACAGCTCCCCTAGAAGCAGGCTGGTAGTGCACGTGAAGCGTGCCGGCCTTGTTTATTCTCAGGATAAATGCTGCCTCAGGGAGTATACCGGGGTGCCCCGCTTTGTACGGGGACTTTCCTCTCCCCAGATGACGGTGGCATGGGTCAGATTTAACCTGAAGGCAAATGCTTTCACTGGAAGGAGGTGCACAGGTGGAAGAGCAGTGGTTTGAAGGAGAAAGAGGGCTGCTCTTCGCCGTGACCGCACCAGGATGGTGCTACGCCAGCTCCCCCAGGTGTGGAGTCCCTCGAGCTGGGAAGTGCCCTGCGCTCATCCTTCTGCCCTCTGAAAGCAACGCGGCGCTGCGTGCACGGTGGCTGATTTCAGCAAGGCTGAAGTCCATCAGAGTGATCTTTAACTTGGCGTGACTGACTTAAGGGCTTTTTTTCCTTTTTCATTAGCTGCATGAGGAGTACAGCACATCTGATGCAGGACACGGCTGTGCTTTGTCTTGTGCTGGAGCACGGTGCTCTGGCAGGGCAGACCGACGGAGGAACATCATCTCGGTGCTGACTCTTCTTGATAGGGCTGATGGAGCTGTTTTTCCAGTGAATTTCCAGCTAGGCTGTTAAAATAAACTTCTCCATGTAAGCTTGTGACTGGAAGCAGTCATCCTGCCTCTGTATTTGCCTTCTTTCTGTAACTGGACTCTCCTTTGCAGAGCTTTCCCCTGCGTGGCTGAAATTACCCTGTGCACTGTCTTAGAGAGTATCAATACCTCACGTTAGCCACAAAACAACGCTATTTTAAGGACTGCAAGGTGTCCTGCCCCTGTGATAGTTATCTGAATGCCTCCCATCAGCTGTATCACAGCCTTGAGTGAGCTGGATGATTTGTTGTGCTTTGTGCATATGTTGTAATTAAGTCACTAGGCAAGAGCGTTGTTTTTTTTCTCTATTTTTAGTTTGTTTTGTTTGTGTTTTAATTATTATTATTTTTTTGGAGCCAAATTCTAAAGTCCATGTTTAGGGCTGCACACACTCAAATTTCCTTTAACTCTTGATAGGGGGAAAAAAACTGAGTCATGACCTTACAGTCTGAATGCGAGCAAACAATCTGTTATGGCAAACACACGGGGGGGAAAAAAAACAATGATTCAAGGCAACAAGATCCTCAACTTGAGATCATCATTTTCACAAAGGCAGGGGGTAACAGCTGTCTGGTGATCACGGGATTAGATCTTCCCGCTGTTCCTGGAGTGACCTTAAATAAAACCCCTGATGCCGGCGTGGCCGAGGCAGGCAGGGGCGGCGGGGATAAATCCCAGTGCAGCCCTTCGCAGCGTGCCAGGGCAGCACCAGTGCCCATGCTCCCGGCTTTGGGGAGGTTTCTGGAGCCTTCACTTCTCACCCACGTTTGTGGATTTGTGCCATTAGGTCCAGAACCTGGGGATTTAAACAGTCTCCCTCGTGCCACGGTTACTTTGCTAAAATCATAGGCGAGAGGTCCCTGTCCCGCTGAAGGTGTAACTGAAAGGCATTACGAACACAGGGCTTACTTCCAAGATGTGTCTGTCTTTTTTTTTTTTTTTTGGTTAAAAAAAAATCCTTGGATTTATGAAGCTTATTTTGTGCTAGATGTAAAAACGCGCGTTCTTCCAAGCATGCAGCATGAATGAAAGTGAGCACTGAATTATGCTGACCTTTCAATTCGAAATTTTCCACTGGGTACGATTCCAGGACAAATATTGATTGAACGAGCTGTGTGTGTGTGAAGTGTGGCCTGACACCCAGTGCGACCTTCCTCCTCCCTGCCTGATCACCAGCGGTGGCTTTAAGCTTCCTTCTGTACCAAAACCTTGTTTCATAACCGAGTTCCCCCGCTCTTTGGAACCCGGGTTTCTGCGTTTGTTTGCTCACTGAGCTGAAGTCTGTCAGGATATTTCTCTGTTTGGTTTCGTTGTTAGCTTTGTTGCCGTCCGAAATGGCCTGGGGCTGGTTTGTTCAAGGCTATTTTTCTGGGAGAGCTAGCAGAGGGTTTCGTGCTCCGCATGTTCGCCGGTGTCACCGCGTGTGATTTTTGCCCCATTATGCGCTGCTCGCCCGCTCAGGCCAGAGGCACGTTGTGTTTGCACATGCGCTGGGCTCCACTGCTTGTAGCATCCGCCAAGTCTAGGAAAATGTCTTCCTGATGGGAGATTTTTTCCCTGAATTTTCATATGTGCAATTCCTATAGAAAATTATGTATTTTTTTGAGGTCACAAGAGAGCAATTTTCAAAATTGCTCTTAAAGTTCTGTTCTGCACTCTGTTTTTGGAGTAGAAACAAAGGCACGTACACCTGTTGTGGTGTAGCAGGTTCCTCCAGCGAGGACAGATTTGGTCCCCAGCAAGTACTTTGCAGCAATGCAATCTGCCTTGGCAGGGACAGTGCAAAGGCCACGTGCACCTTCTGCACTCCCTGTAGCACTGATACTGCAGGATGGCACTTTGCACGGGTGAGTCGGGCCTCCAATGGTATATATATATATATATATATATGTATATATATATATGCTGATATTTTTAGATGCTGCTGAGTTTTTGGGATTCGGGGCTCACAGAGGCAATGTGGTGGGTAGAGAGGGAAGGGGGTCAGGGCTGCCAGCTTGGCCAAAGCTGGAGAAATGCTGGGTGCAGTAGAGGAAAGGCATGTGAATGAGACACTCTTAGGGATGCTCTTTATTAGAGGGAAAGAATAAAAATATAATTGACATTATAATTGCTTTTCACAAACCCAGAGAGCAAGGAGCGTGCCAGGAGGCTTCCCAGAGGAAAGCTGGGGTGGGAGCTGGAGCCTGGATTTATTTGTCTTTCATTCATGCCCTCACCAAAACTACCGATGTCCAGACCTCCAGCTCCCACCAAGGACGTGCGCATCCGTGGAGCACACGTTGCTGCCTTCCGGCCCTTATAAGAACCAGTATTATTTCTTCTCATGTTAATGAGAAATATTCATACTGGTTTCTTCTGAGATTATGATTCTTACTTCTATATATAATATATATTTAAAATATAAACACATGCAGACTATATATATGCATACATATGTATATATATATACATATCCCTTCCCCCCCCCCTCTTTTCCTTCTCTTCTCACAGACCAAACGGTCCCAGTGAGAGGACAGCAACTTTCCATCACAAATGCTTTTCCTGTGACTGTTTCTTGTTTTCTGAGCCTGCCACATGAAAGTAGACATAATATTTTCATTTCGGTTGTCTATAAATAAACAGAAATCTGACTTTCAGAAAGCGTTAGAGCAGCAAGTCGAGTGTCAAGGCAGAAAGGCCCTCATGTTCTCCACTGCTGAGCCCTGCCATGTACCCCGAGGTTGTGCTAGGACCCGGGGGTGTTCATGAGGAAATACGGACACCCCCAGCCTAAAATACAACAGCAAGGCCTGGTTGTGGAAGAGACAGGTCCTAAAACAAGGCCTAGGAAGCTGCTTTCACCATGGCTTTTTCTGTATTCCTTCTTTCAGTCACAGCTGTGGTTTTGTGGACCTCCAAGCAGATGTATTGGTCTTCCCATGGCTATCAGAAAACACTTCTTTACTGCGAGGGCGACAGGGCACTGGGACAGGCTGCCCAGAGAGGCTGTGGAGTCTCCTTCTCTGGAGATGCTCAGAACCAGCCTGGATGGGATCCTGCATTTGGGTCACAGTATTGACTGCTCATTGTGACAGGCACATGTCTGTGTTTGCTGCCCCGGTACAGGCCTTGGAAACCCCTGCTCCAGGAATGTCTGACTGTGGAGTGAGGCGGGTGGGTGCTGGGGGAGGCGAGAGGAAGGGCCGCACACCTTTTCTGAAGGCGTGCACAGCCAGAGGGCTTTGCAGCTCGAGCACAGGCAACACCCTACATGTCTGATTTCACCCAGCTCTTTCGCTTTAGAGTTTCTTTCCTACACAACACGCAGCTGCTGAGAAGTGGGATCGACCTCCTGTCCTCTAGAGAGCTGAATTTGAAGTCCCAGCGCAGCCTCCTGAGGGCCAAGGCACATTTCTCATGGGCCTCT
Organism: Cygnus atratus; assembly: GCF_013377495.2. Lineage (NCBI taxonomy): Eukaryota > Metazoa > Chordata > Aves > Anseriformes > Anatidae > Cygnus > Cygnus atratus. The sequence goes on along the minus strand of NC_066363.1, from coordinate 111,126,127 downwards.
CTGCACCCGCCCTGACTGGAAACCTGCACCGCTGCCAGAAGCGGCCTGCCTCTACAGCGCCTTCCTCCCTGCCCTCACCCAGCTCCTGTCCCTCACTGACCCACATCCACGGTGGCTCTGCAGTGTCAAGGAACTTAAGTCAAGGAAATTAAGAGGACCAGGCCAAGCTCTCAGAGTGCTGCAGGATGGGACGCAAGGCTTGCGAAGAAAGGAACACGGTGGCACTGGCACCTGAGAGCATTGCTCTGGGCTGGGAATGTTTCTGTCCACTACTCCCATGGAGCTGGTGTATTATCCACTGTTACTGTGGTATGGCTTCTGGATTAGTGTGTTCCTTTGATATTTAATCTTTTTCTTACCACGAGGCTATTAGGTAGAATTGCAGTCTAACTCGCATCCCTCTGGAAGAAGAAAACATCAGCGGGGCTGAAAAGCGGGCTCTGTTTAGGCATCATCACATTGATGATTTTTTTTTTCCTTTTCTTACCCTTTTTTTTCAGCCTAGGGCTGCAACTGAAGCCTTCAGCCCAGGAACATGTCACAGCCCCAGCTGTGGGTGCCTCTCACACGTGACAGGACTGCCTCGTATCAATGCGTAGCTTATAAAAGCTACTTTGCAGGGGAAAGGGGGAGTGTGGACCAGGTATTCATGCTTAACAACGCTTGCACAGTGAAAGTGGCTCACCAGGGACCAAAAGGCAGACAAATGAATCAAGATGAACTAGTTCTACTGTGTGTTTTGCTTTCCTGGCGAGAGGATTTGGGCATCACCCGTAGCGGTTGCCATCTTTGCTCCGCTGTTCCAAGAACTGCCACAGCCAACCCAGCCAGGAAGCCTCAGCGATGTTTCTGCTTGAAAACACATCTCAGGAATTTTATATGGGAATTTTAAAGGATGTCAGAAATTTTAAAGGGTTTGAAAGCTTTCCATCTCACTGCTTTCGCAAGAAGTTTTTTCCTGTGCTTGTTTATGGGTTTGATGCTCAGAGCAAACAGATGCTTGTTTAGAAACAGGTCAGAATTCCCAGACTTGCAGGAAACACTGCCTGCCTTGTTTTCCACTGTTTAGTACCCAAAGCTGAGGATGTAAACTGTCCCCGTGAATAACCTGGGTGGTTCCCCCGTTCATGAGCCCTCTCACTCATGCTGAGAGTTCTCCTGCAGCACAAGCCGTGGGAGACCATCTGTGCACGAGCTGTAGGGACTTGTGCCGATATTGCTGCTTTGGTGCCACCAGAAGGTGCAGAGGTAAATGATTGATGAGTGTGATCAGCACTGAGGCTGAGAGGATTCTTCTTGGGTTGGCTTTTCATCACTGACACCTCCTTATGGGGGTCTCGCTCACTGGAAAGTTTTACTGACAACTGGGTACTGGGAGGGAGCTGCAGCCCCAGGTCCTGAGGCCGATGATCTTGTGCTCAGAGCTGCAGAATGAGGGAACAAATCCTGCGGGCATGGTCATCCTGCTGAATCCAGCCCCAGGCAGCAGCCAGGCCGAGGATGGATTCCCAAGGGGCACAAGCACGTACCTGCACAGGGCCATGCAGCACAGCAGCTTCGGACACAGCCTTGTGTCACCTCACTTCACAGTATTAGGCCTGACGTACAGAAAGCTTCTTGCCCTCCCAGGTTGTCGGGGTCACTTTGTGTGCATTGCTTAAATAAATGCAGAAATTGCTGCAATTGTTTGGTTGCAGCGGCTGGAGCCTTAGCAAGGCAATAGCTGGGGGCCTGGTGATGAGACCATGACCATCAACAGCATTATGGTGGTAAAAATGGGGAAGTGGAATGGTCTGAAAACAGAAATGCAATACTTAAATGCACACAAATAACTAGCAGAAGAGAGGCAGTGCAAAAGAGCTGCCAATAGGCCAGGAAAATCGTGAAATTTCACGTGTTCACACTTTATCAAACCCCCTTGATATGAAGTTACACACAGGCCACTTGGGAGCAGTGAATGAGCCTCTGCTATCCCAGAGCCTTAATAAATTAAATGGGTTTGAGAGGGCTCCTCAGCTGGGGAAGTTCACAGATCCTCTGCTTTGACACCAGACATGGTAAAGGAGCTGCAGGTCTTTTATCATATAGCCTTTTTTACTTTTCAAAAGGATGCCAGATCTGAAGAGCATCAGATATTCTCTGTGTAGTCTGTGGGGTCAGCGACCACAGAAAGAACTGCATTACTTTATTTTCCTACTTCGTTCCTGATATTTTTCCACTTGTATGACTTATTCTTGGTTAGTCTATAGCACAAATACATATATAAGATATAGCTACCAAAGCCTAAGTGTTAAAAAAAATGCAGAAAAAGAGGCAAGTAGGATTTAAAATGGAGTAAACCAATTTGAAATACTTGATTCACCAGTCACCAATATGAGGGCTCAAGGAAAGCCACTAGAGTAGGGGGATAATCCGGACTGTGGGCTTTGAAAGCAGCTGTGGAACAGGCCAAGGTCTTACAAAAGGTCCTCAGCCATCCTTATACTAGCACAACTTCCAGAGCCTGAGGAATCAGAGAATATTTTCACACCAAACTCCCTCTGCCAGTGACCCAACCTACAGCCAAGCTTTTTGTGATGGGGTGTGAATTACATTGCTGTCCGATGGCTTAAATTCAGCATGCTCCAGACGTGTTGAGTCTCCCACCCTTTGCAACAATCCCCCCCTCTGAAAGCACTTGCAGCTAGCTACCACAAGCCTGGATCCAGAATTGCGAGCGATATGGGAAATTGCTGAGGGAAATACGTTACCAAGATGAAAGCAGACAAATGCTTGGCAGGCAAACATTAGTTTTGTTCCTCAAAAGGTACGTAAGCCTAGGATTTAGGAGAGCTGACGAGATTTGGAAGAAATGCGCAAGCTTCAAGGGATATGACAGATATTAAACTAAGACGGTTTGCTTAAAAATAACAGCGTGCTTCAGAGATGATGAGTATGCCACAGAAGTATTTGAGAGTCCGGGGACCAATTCTCGTAGCTTCATCTGACAAAATCCGCAGTGGCAGGCAGCTCGGCAGCCAGAAAGTTGACGTGTGCACAGGGCTGGGTGTTTTCTTCCTTCACCTGCAACAAGTTTTGGATCTCTGAAGTTCCCAGGTGTGCCCAGGAGCAGCTTGGGCCAGTGTGGTTGAGCATTCAAGGGCTTTGGCTTGGCTCCCTCCCGGTTTCACTTCTGGTCTCCCTCTGGGAGTGAGCAGTGAAGAAGGCCCTGAGCTAGCACGCTCTGGGAGGAAAGCAGGGTGGCACCTCTTGGTGGCGATCTGGAATGGTAGAAAAATGAAGCGTTGGCTTTCGGGAGACTCCTGCAGGTCTCACAACTGCACGTTGAAGGCAGCTGCCTCCACCAGAATGACTCGGAGCTTGCTACAGCTCACGGGGGACTTCGCCTGGTGTAAAAAGTGCAACCAGGAGTTGTGGGGACATGGGTGAGAGCCCCCGGAGTAGGTCACGTCCAGTTTACATACTCATTTGGAATAATCAGTTGTAGTCTCTTGGTAATAAATGCCTTAGGTCTTAGTGTTTGTTTTCTCATGTCCTTCCCAGTTCAATCCTAGGATAAACAGATTCTGCAGAAGTTTCCTTCTGAAAAAGCGTACAAGATCCATTTTTATGTACGCTGAACTGGAGTTAGTTTTCATCACAAAGGGAAACTTTTTTTTTTATTGTTTCAGTGCTGGTTCACATTTGTTTTAAGGAATAGAAACCCCTATATAAATGAACCCCTTTCTTTGGAGAAATCATAAATGCAGTAATTGTAAACAGCCAGCATGGCCTAGAGACCCCCAGTACTGTATACAAGTGAATACTTGTCTTCTAGAAGTATTGGTCACATTTAATGAATTATGAAATCTTGGTGTACAGAATTCTAAGTTAGAACCATGTGGTCATCTAACACCTTGACAAAGTTTACACAAAAGCCTCCCTTGCTCATCCTGATGTGGAGAAGCCCCTTCAGGATGCCTTGAAGTGTGCAGGTTGAGGTGACACCAGCAGGCACCCCAAGGCTCCCCTGCCCAATGCTCTCCGGTACCAAGGCAGGACATAGAGTGAGGAGGCACGGAGGCAACTCCTTTCTCAGGAACTCATGATGCCTTTCAAACCTCACTAAGAAAATACCCTGTGTCAATACTCAGAGGCTGAGGAATAAGAGGAATAGTTTTTGACACCCCTGTCACTCTTAAACTCTTAACTGTTTCAACACAGGCTTGAGAGGAATGGAGCTGTATCTCCAATGATTTGGTGTGATTATAGATCAAGGGAGAAGGAGAGGGAAGAATGGCTAAAAGCATATTCTTTGTATCTTTTCATCTTTCCTTTTCCTTTTTTTTTTTTTTTTCTTGATTAAGTGTCAAATTATTGGGACTGAATTTCAGAAATTCTGTTGCTTTGTCTGAGTGATTTGCCAGGCATTTAACAATTCATTAGCAATTAATAGAGTGCATTTGGCAGGCTAACAAACCAAAAAGTATTATTCATTCACTTGATACCCAGCAAGCAACATGCTTTAGAAGTGCATATAAAAAGCAGAGTGATTTCAGAGAGGGTTGTCATGATGTGTTTGAATTTCTTGCCTTCTTCTCATCTGACAGCAATGATATAAACTGAATTGCATTAGGACAGAGTGAAATACTTCAGCAAGTTTAATATTTCAAACCCAATTCTTTTAGACGTAACTTTGTGGAAAATCCTGTCTTTTTGTTCCAAAGAAGAACGCTGATACAATTTGAGATACTGGACGCTTCCCTGGAATAGAAATAGTAAATCGGCTTTTCTGATTTGCAAGGATCGGTGTCTTGGCTCTAACTGTATTCATCCTTATGCATGTGTGATAGGGTACCTGCAGTTTTGTAAACTGACTGAAGTAAAAGAAAATTGGAATTCAAATAATTGCCTCTTCTGGGCCATCTGCTCAACATTAAAAGCATATCAATTCATTATCTGATACACATTATCAAAGATAATGTTAGCATTTTTTATTTTATGCTTCTTTTCAAATGCAGCTTAAATTCCCAAGCTCTCTGAAATGGTGAGTCATTAGGAATGTCATTTCAAAGACTGTTTTTAATCTCTTTATCTTTTCCCACAACTGATTTACCCAAGGGCACAAGTAAAGCACATGTAACAGATTCCCCAAGGTCCAAAAATCATCATTTCTTTCCTATCTAGCCTTATTTTATTCTCACTTTATTTAAAACCGCCCTAAAAGGACTCATCGAGTTGGTAATTTTAACTATGAGGTAATGGGTGGCTTTTATCACCACACAGATGTAAGACGATAACTGGATCTGAATTTTGTCTCCTCTGCTTCTGGTTTCAAACATCTGACCCACAGCCTGGTCTCCTGGCTATTTCTGCTGGCTTTGGAGTACAGGCATATAAAGCTCTTTTCTTTTCTGTCATTATATTATTTTTTAAAGCCTTCTCCCTATGAAACCATTGGCTAAGTATAGACAAAGTGAGGTGAGTTATTAATTCACTGAAAATGAATTCATTCAAAATAGTTATTCGAGTTGGTGCTGAATTTCAAGCATAAAAATTATATACGTGAATCAAAGACTTAACTGATTTCTATTCCTCCTTTTAAAGTCATTTGTAAGAACATCAAGGATGCTCTACGTAAACCACTCAGAAATAACAAGAAAAGGGCAAACTTCTGTATTTCCAAGATGTGGTTAGAACGACGGTCATTCTTGCAGCGTAGTCGAAATATATTGCTTCATCACCACATGAAAACTCTGATTAGCCTCATTCATGGCTGCAGCTGGAATGCCAACAAAAACCTTCCAAGGGCAACCAGTCTCCAGTTGTCCTTCTCACGGCTCCTGCCGGGTAGGGTTATCTCCCATAAGTGTCGATGGTGGGAGAAAAACCTCCTTGGCCTTCCCTGCAGGCGCCCAGTGCCTCTCTTCGCCCTGGTGGGGATGGAAAGAAAGCCAGCTCCCAGCCACCTGGGAGCCTGGGGGCTCTGCCACCGCTGTGCTTGTACCTAAATGGCCACATGCCTGGCCACGAGCGCATCCTAAACATATTCTAAGGAGGAGAGGCAAGCCTTCTGTACTAAGAAGTCGGAGAAAGAAGGCAATTGTAACCCAGAAAGAATCTCATATTAACATGACCATCAAGGGAAGATTTCTCCATATTTATAGCACCCATCGTTTCAACCCTGATGGTATGAATGCATTGTGTATTTTTATACCGCACCCCTGTTTTATGTCACAGCACTCGCAAAACTGTGAAGTTCAACCCAAGCAGTGCTGACACATCACTTTGTAATCAGCAACGTACTTCACAGAGGACAACGCTGTTTATATTGTCTACAGCACATCATTTTCCATGTGATGGACACATACAGGAACGCAAACTGACCTCCAAGGCTGCACGCAAAGCACAGGCTAGAGAAAAAAGAGGAATTCTGGGGAAAATGCTTTACATTTCAGGCTTTATCCAATTAAATTGTTCCACGTGGGCATGAAGCAGTCCCGGTCCATCTTCCACTGAGTGGATCTTTGGACTTACTTCTGCATTGTCTCGCTCCTTCCCTTGGCTGTTGTTTCATACTCATACACAGAGAACACCCCCGTAAATGTTACGCTTGTGCTGTGCAGGGACAGCACAGTGAATCACTTCAGACCGAGCAGTCTTTCTGCACTTACACGTGGAAGAGAAAGGTAATGTTCGTTCTTTCTTCCGAATTTTCCCCAGTTGATCCGTTTAAATTCAGTAAAGCCCTTTCTTTGAGCATTAGGGCTGATGAGATCAAATTGACTTTAGCGGTATTTCTAAAAAGAAGAGCCCACTGATACCCCAGGATGCATCAACAACAAGAACCACACCAACCTCTTCTCCATCTGCTCTTCTTCCACCTGTATTTTGCTCTCTTATGTTGTTTTTTTGACAGGATTCCTCTTTAATCTGCAGACAGACACTGTCTTCCTCCTGCTTCATTAGGGCTAAGCCATTCATCCTCTCTGTCTGAGAGCAGCAAAGTTCAAAAGCACAACTAATTAAAAGCAACTAATGACCGGGACGGCCTTGCAGGCAGCGAAAGGAACAGTTTGCCTGTGGACATTTTAACAATGTCTGACTTTTGTGCTCCAAGCAGCCCAACAAACAGTTTATGATCAAAAGCTAACTTTTTTTGGGCTCTCTTTGTGGATCAGGCAGATAGCGTTTCGGATGCACTGAAGCCAGCCATTTGCTATCTTTATGATTTCGGGAACGGCCTTAGGCCACTGGCTTGAAAACTGTACCACTATTGGGCCCGTGGAAGTGTCTTAACATCACGAATGTGAATATATGCTAGCAATTCCTAATAACAGAGGGGCGATGCTCTGTGCTCCACTACTACTGAAGAAACTGCTGGAACTGCTGAGTACTACCTTGGATCTAAGTTAAGAGAAGCTGACTTTCAGAAACCACTTCAACCTATTCCAATGGGGTCGGTTTTGACATCAAATGGATGTGTTTTTAGATGATGCTGGCTCCTTGAGGATTGTTACTATGATAGATTCTTATCAACAGAAGTGGGATGAAGCTACCCATATGAACATCAAGTCTTCAGCTCCTTCCAGTCATGGCTAACGTGGTAGCACCCTATACCTGCATTTTCATTTTAAAAGATGCACAAATCCTAGCATTAATTACCATATTTTTCCCTTATTTCGTAAAACAAAAATAGGCAGCATGTGGATACATCCGAACCCCAAGATGCTGTCACAGACAACATGAGGAAACCAGACAATAGCTGCAGCTGTCCTGGTAAGAGTGAGGGGTGGCGCAGGTATGACCCAAGAGGCACTGCTATTCCAAGATTCCCAGCTGGGTACTGATACCTGAATACAACTGAAGAAAATCCCAACCCCCTTTTTCTTGCATTTCCTCTGGGCAAAAAATATACATTATTTCAAAAGCATGATAAAAATATAGGTAAACTATAATTACAAATTAATACTAAAATTTACTGCAAATAGAAAACAGTAACTTAATTTCTAACATTTGTCAATTTTAGTTGTCATTTTTGGTACACAGAAGTTGCTCAGACTTCTGGTATTTCTTTAGGAAATTCTCTCTTTGAAAGGGAAGCCATAGAGTATCTCAGCTATTGTTTCTATTTTTACTTCTAGATGATTTTTTAATTATCTGATCTCATCAAGATGAAACTTGGTCTCAATAGTAAACTTTTTTTTTTTCCTGGCATTATTGCAGATGGACAAGAGATTGAATTTTTAAGACAACTGAGCTCTTAAAACGTTGGTTAACTAGAATGGAAAGGGTAGTTCTTATTCTTTTACATGTAAAAGCAGTTCCTTACTGTCCTCTAGTGGAGTAGTACTATCCTCACGAACACCAATGGATTTTCAAAAAAAAATTTGATAAAATATTCATTTCACTGTATGTTGTTCATTCTTCTGTACCCAAAACCTCTGCAAGCTGCCTTTTGTATTTCACTTGAAACACTGTGGAACTATAAAGTAAGTAAAAGTTATTATCAAATGGCAGAGTCTAAATAATGGTTAATTTCTGCAAGCTTCACATCTACAGATCTGTGGATACAGGGGATGTGATGCATGTTTAGCAACGTAACTCTTTAAGCTATTGCTCGAGTGGCAGACACAAACCAAAAGATGGGGTACATCACATTTTCAAGGGGAAATGGCATCTCAGCCAGTAAGCTTCTCTAGTAAATACTCTGTGGAGTTTTGGCAGTATCGTAAGTGTAACATGAACCTAAGTACAGCTATACTGAGGGACACATACGGAGGCAGATACTTCCCCTAGGATACTCTCCCAGTTTCCTGTAACCCAAACTTAAGGAATGCCTGAGGCAGCAGTAGTATCTTTAACACATTCCATCCTTGATGACCATTTTCCACTTTATATTCTCTTTTTAACCTGCCCAAACTTTCTGTATCCATAATATGCCGCGGTGGTTCCATAGCCTAATCCCAAGTTCAGCTGGATACATAGAGAAATGCTCCCTTCTGCTTGTAATTGAACCTGCTACCTGATGCCCCTGATGAGCAACGCTTCCTGTTTACGGATTCCACACTTCATGACTTCATTGGCATCTATCATAGCCCTTGTTCTGTGTTTCCTTTTCAGATTAAGTCTTACCTTCTGCTTTGCAAATTGTGCCCTCTCCCTTGCTCTTCTATATTCTGGTTCTGTCAGTGTCCTCTTTCACAGTAAATAATTTAGTCAACTTTCTACTTTGCCTTCTCAAAACACAATTAGGCTGAATGCAAGAAGTCCTAGAAGAACTCTTATAACCTCTTCCCTCTGTGAAGATTTGATGCACCTTTAAACAGGTACAATCTATGAGGTAACTTCTTTTATACCTGCTATGAGCAGAACCCTGTTTTTACACCTTCAGAGAGACAAAGACAGGCAGAATGATTCATCTTTAAAAAGTCACATCAACTCTTCACATTATATTTATCCATAGGTCTGCAAATCCTGCTCATCACACTTTTTCAATTAGCTCACTGTTTCCAATAAACTATAAAACTATTCATGCCGCGGGATCCACTGATCTCAGTCTTCTTCAAAATCTGGTGGCAGAATTGTCACTTTGTATTCCTTGAACAGCAAAGCTGCTTTTCGCTACAAATTCCATGCTACAGCTAAGGGCTAAGCTGTTTCCTCACTTTGGAATCCACAGGAGCACTCCCCAGTGCCGCCACCTTGCTGACACTCACTTCATTGATGTTTTCTGCCACTTCACTGTACAACAGCTCCTCTTACCTTTTCTGCAAAGAAAGTTCCTTAAGCACTTCTGTGATGAACATCGGTCAAAAAAAGGAACATCACTGCAAAAATATCTAGCTTTTCTTTTTTCCTTACCTTTTAGATGTTCACATTAGTACGATCATTTACTGACTCACTGTAAAGTTCCCTCTGTCTGACAATTACTTATAAATATTGTTTCAAAGAAGAAACTGGTTTTTCATATAGCCTATTTCACAATGAATTTTAGGATTTGCTGTGTTATAATAAGTCTCCACTTTTGTTGTGAACATAACTTCTTTGCAAAGGCTCTCCCTAATTAAAAGCAACCTCCTACCTTACCTTCTTTGTCAAAGGCTTTTTTTTTTTTTTTTTTAATTGGCTAAACATTTATTCAGGGCATTTATTGTTGTCTTATAAAATTTTTCAAGATACCTGCAAGATTTCCAATTTTGGCTGCACTTGTCAATTTTCTTCAGTCTTCAAATTTTCAGGAAACTAGATTTCCCTCGCACGGATTCCTTGACCAACTGCTCCAAGAAATGAGTACTGTTTACAGTTGTGTAAACATCTACTGTCAGCACGTGTTAGTAAACATGGAAATGACTAATGATTGTCGTTGTTATTTGGCCTTCTGCCTTTGCCACGCAATAGGACATTCCTGTGTGATGCTAAGGCAACAAATCAATCAACTAAGCAGGTAGGATGGTGACAGTGCCGGGTGATACATTATTCTATTTTTCTGCAAGGCCTACGATGTCAGCCTAAGAGGATTCTGTGCTTCTTAGTGCAGCCTAGATTTATTTATTTTTTTGTCTTTCTAGGGGTATGCCATAACCTCTCCACCAGCAGACCCTACAGCCACTCCTGTAATAACTGCACAAGGAACTACATGGTCCCATCCATCAAATATTTAAATACATCTTTTTTTATAAAAACACAAACACGTCTAAATAAACAAAATACATGAATAGGAAGATACATTTTTATATATACACACACACTACACTTTATATAGTATATATGTATATGTATAAATGTATCTTCACTTTATACGACTATATAAAATCTGTCTATACTTTCTATTCTTTTATTTTGGCTTAAGGTATATAAATACTTGCTTATTTTATGATCTCCTTTTAAAAGGTATTCTCTTTGGTTGAGCCTATCCCTGGTTGCATACTGCTTGAACGTTTTCTTCTTCTCTATCCTAGAACACTATTTTATTCCTAAGTATCCTACAGTGATCTTTGGCCTGTCTGCCTGGGTAAAAGCATTACCTTGCCTCTGTGCTACTGTATGTTCTTACTCTCCCATAAAACACCTCTACAGAATCCTTCATAACCTAGTGGACAGCAATCAGCATTGCCTAAGAGAACTCTGTGCATAGCTGTCAACCAAATTTAAATGTAACAATGCTTATCTTCTTACCAATAAAGCATAGAACTGAGTACAAACAGATGCAAATTAAAAAGAGAAAAATTTGATATTCTAATTTAAACAATGTAGAAACATGGTGCTGTACCTTTTGCCCCAACACTGTAAGAAAAACGCTTAGACTCTATGGATTTCTATACTTCTGAACTATTAACAGTAGATACCTTTCATATTTAATACGGTTTTATTACAAGTAGATAAAACTATTATTGCAATAAGAAAAAGGTTATATAAAAAAATCCAGTGCAAAATGAAAGCATCCTACGAAATCTGCATTTCTGTTCCCGTTGACAGGCGTTTAAGACCTTGCAAGAACAAGTGTGATCTCAGTGACTTCAAAGAAGTTACTTAATAACATAAAGATTAGACAGGATTTGCTGAAGTTGTAACTGTTGACTTCAAAGAAAGACAAAAAAGGAGACTCGTTGTTTGACAGGTGCAAAAATTAATACAAAATGTATTAACACAATATGAAACAAACGTACATTAAATAGTTTTGTTTCCTGGCACATACTTCAGATTTTCAAATGAATTTTATAAAATTTACATATTTAATGAAATGATTTGTCGTTGTGGAAAACACAGTTCTCTATTTCAAGTTTATATTAACTATAAATATCTAAGGACAGGAAAGATGCTCTTCAAGTTGCCCTACTTCCCCATCATTTATGTCTTCTGCTCTTTGCCTTTCGGAGAGAACATTACAGCATAAGGCTGCCGCCTTTTCGGACGTTGACAGGGAGCAAGATCCTCTTTAATATATCCTTAAAATAAAAAGAACAAATATGAAGTAATAAATACAATATAATAGCATGAATGGCTTCAATTTCCTTTGTTTACCCTCAGAAAACCTTCTGATTATGCCTCCCCACTACCCTCTCTTGTAACTGGTTCTCACTTGAGAGAAAGTTGGATATCCCAGGGTGCAGTATCATTAACGAAAACACTCAGCTGCTTTCTGGTAGATGACTGCACAGTAATGCAATACCAACAGGTAAGACTGAAGAGAAGAATGGAGGCTATGAACTGTTCATCTAAACGCAAACCACATTTAATTTTTTTTTCCTGTAAAAGATTTTGTATAACGTAAGAGTAACAAGTATATCAGTACTGCAAATTCAGTTGGATAAAAAAAAAAGAAAAAAACACATTTAAAAATGTATTCCCTAGTCACGAAGAGGAAACTTTAGGCACATGCATTTCGTGGGTCTGAAGGGTATATGTGTCTGTTTTGAGAACATTCTTTTTTATTAGACTTGTCAATCTGGAAGAAGCCAAACAGTAACCTACAGATCAAACACCCTTTGAACAGCTCTCTGATAAGAAAAGTGTATAGGAAATTTCTGTAACACGCTCAACTTAGCTAACACTGACAGTAAGCAGACACTTTATGCAGATCAGTTACAGCATCTGGCTTTTGTCAAACCCTTACTGTTTATCAGCAATAACATCCGCTGAAGTGAGAGTAGTAGATTCTGACTTCATAGTTAGAAAATGCTTTCTTTACAACCCCCGGTTATTAAAAAAAAAAATAATCCAATTGGTTCAAGGTACCGCTGAGAAACAGAAAATACACCCTACATACCCCCCTACTTCTGAGTGACAACTGCAATTGTTCGGTAGCCTCTCTAGCGTCCTTGCTACGCTCTTGTGTAACATGGCTTTTGTGAAGAAAGGGCAGATGTAAAGTCTGCCTTTAATATGCTGTTGAGGACCATTAACAACTGAATAGCTCTTACCCTAGCAGAACAAGAAGATTGCTAAGAAGATAATTTTAACAAGCATGCAAGCAGATTCCAAATGGGTAGTAAAAGGCAATTTCCCTAACACGGTATCTCGATTGCCTGATGTTATAAATGGACATGGCTTAGCATTTAGACCAGCTTTCTCATTGGCTGAAACAGGTACAAGGCAACCAAGATTGGAAGTGGAAGGACTACGACTTGTTCATCTTAAAAGATAGTGATCAAGAAGGCTCTACAATGAAAATTCTGTCTCATTATCTAAGGTAAAAGAGGAATGGACCAGCCACAGCCGAGCCCTACCTAGCTGGACACAAAGGGAGGAGAGAGACAACGCACAAAGGAAGCCGTGATTCAGCAGTGTTCCTGCTGGACTGACAGATTCACTGTCCCGTATGTGATACCAGAAATGGATTTCTGGGCAAGAGCAAACTTTCCTGAAGCCTAACCAAGCCCAAGGAAGCTTAATGACCTGTCAATTTGGTAACTACCTTAACCCCTCACAGTGGATATTTAGGAACGGGGAACTCGACTTCAACAGGAAATCTCACGTTTGATTCCCACAATGCTTGGAGGCCGAAAGCTCCGAACACCATGTTTGAAATGCACACATTCTTTGGAAATCCAGGTTCAAATTTAAGCAAACTCAACGCCGCATATCTTGATTAAGCAGTATGACTTGCACTATTAAAGTTACGTAACTATCTAAAAATCAAGGCTCTCTGTTCTGAAAGATTATGAGAAGTATTATACTGTAACACTACCACGCAAGAACACATCCGCACCCCTGGCTACATTTTCCTTCACTCGACCTGAAACTGTTAAGAGAATGGGTGAAGATAAGTGAAGATTAATGTTTTGCAACCAGTATGAGTAAAGTAACTCACAGACAGTTCACATACCACTCCGTATCTCATACTTTAACCACTTCTGAAGAAATATACATATAGTACAGTACAAATGCACCATGTTTAAAGCCATTAGTAAAAACTAATTTTTATACCAAACTCCAGGATTTAAAAAAATATTTAGAAGAGAACAATATTCCTTGAGAAGTCAAAAAAAGTTCAAAAAACAAAAAAAGGGCTTTTGAGTTTCACTAATAACCAGGATATAAGCATCTAATCACATCTGACCCTCAACTTTTCAGTTTTCATTTTGTGCTAAGGAGCCCTCAAGATACAGACAAAGGAGATCAGTGGTGCTGCCCGTCTCTCCTCAGTAAATACAATCTCTCAGCCTTTGCCTCTGAAAATGCTGACCCTGTTCTTGCTTTGCTTCAAAGACAAGTAGAGCTTTAATTAAGTTCTATAGCAATTCAAATTATTTCTGCCTTCTCTATCTAGGTTCTGAGAAAGTTTCTCTACGTTCCCTTCTTCCTAGTACTACAGGTACTGCTAAACAGAGACAATATTCTTTCAAACTTATGGTTACAGGTAAGTAAACAGAACTCAGAAAGACTGGGTGAGAAAGGCTGCTGTATGAGTATGAACAAATCCAGAAAACCATTTTTAAAATCAGCTTTAAAAAGTGCTTTATGAGCCTTTTTTCACACTAACCTCTTTCCACACAAGTTTGGGTGGAAGGAAATCCAACCTCCCAGAAATTTTCAGGTGTATTTGGAGGAATGTAGCGAAATCTGTGTCTTGAACAGGCAGCTAGTTTCTTCTCTCTCTCTTCTTCTGGAATGTCTGCATAATACTGCGTGTTAGAAAAAGAAAAACCCAAGTTAACACATTTATACATATACAGCAACTGCTTTACACAACAACACTGTCAATCATTGTTTATTAACACAGTCATCTAAAAATAAGGGTGAAGATAGCCAAGAGTAAAGACTTGTTACCCCCATGACAAACATCTGGCCATTATCCTAAAAGTTTACAGAATTTACAGATTAAGCATAACCTTACAGTGGCATGTGTTAACTTTGTATCTTTTAACATACCACAGGTACAAGGTTTAGCAATGTGTATAATTACTTATGTCAACAGTTTTACTGACTGATTTTGTGAAGCTGTGACACAGGTGTTGAATTAGATAGGAATTCCCTAATAAACGAAGTTTCAGTTTACAGTTTGAAATAAAACAGAAAAAAATGAAATACAATGCATGCTGCAAAATTATTTGCAGTATCTAAACTTACTGAGCTTATAGCAATCAAGTCAAAATGCTTCCTGCTTTATTATCCTCAAGTTAGGTGTGCATGAAGAGCCAGCTTAATGTATGGTGACTGACCACTGGGACTCCAGAAGCTACCTGGACATTCTCTAGTAACGCTAAGTTATTAGCGTTAACGTTATTAGTAACGTTAAGTAACGCTTTGCCAAGGCACAAACAGAAGTGAAATCTCTCACATAGCTCAGAAGGACAGGTAATCCCTCCCACTCACATACTGCTTGTAGCACACAGCCGAAACAATTTACTGATTTTTACCCCTTCCCTAAACATTTCCTCAGACTTCACAAACTTTTCAAAACCTTGTGATTAATAAGCCTAGACTTTTCTAAAACATCATTTATGCTTCATCTAATACTCCTTTTTTCATAGGCATTTAATTTCAAGGTAGTTTTATTATGGTACAGTGATACAGCCAAGCATTACACATGTTCACATTCATCTTGAATGGCCTAGACTAAAAAAATGTTTTCTGAAGTTTGACGTAGAAACCTAATATTGTAAAAATCGAAGCTGTTACTGTTTGCAAAGTTACCATTCTAATTAACATACCAGGAAGTAACAAGAACTGGATTGACTGATCTATAGCTTACAGATACAGGAAATTGAAACAGTTAACAGGTGTCCCTAAGCCCAAAAAAATAGGCTAAAGTTGTTGTTGTTTTGTGTTTTTTTTTTTTTAATTATTTTTTAATTTCCCCATCCCTTCAGCATCCAGTTTTCTTTCAAACTATCTAAATTAAACACTTTTTTTGGGAAAATGGTATTTATAAGTTGACTGTAAAACTTAATTATTTGTATTTAATGAGTTTTACCAAAGATATTTTTCAGGAACATATTTTTGTCCAAAATGCACTCCGCTTTTGAATTTTGAAGTTTCTTCAGCTAAGTAAATGTAACTATAAAGTGAACAGCAGGAGAATCTATGAAAAATGTTGGTTCTATATAGGTGTGGAAATGATATGAAAAGACTCCAGGTATAATTCACACTTGCAGAATGTTTACTTATTAGATCATTGCCTAATTAACTCTAGCCTGAAGGTCTACTGTAACCAAATACATTACCAAATAACCCTACTATACATGTAACTATGTCAATATTTTATCTTTATACAAAGTATCTGAAAGCAGTTCAGTAATTTTAAAGGGAGGGAAAACTTATGAATGGAAAAACCTAAAATCTCACACTTTTTCCCTGCTAAGGCAAATATTTTTTTAAACATTTGTATTTATATTTACATTGGCACCTATGCTGGTTTAACTGTCTGAAAACACGGACCCCTCAGAAAACAAGAAACAAAACAGAAATCAAGACATATGGGTACAACAGGAAACAGAACGTACTTATTCCAGTACCTGTGAATTTCAGTAGATTTTGTTGAACTACAGAAACTTAAAATCATTCTTTGACTAGCTAATGTATCTTTTATTAACAAAAACTGGTTCCACGGGATGGAACTATACTGTGAGAAGTTTCTAGCTTCATACAGGCATAAAAAAAAGTTATATGCAGTTGCTACAGTTAAAAAAAACCCACAACAATACAACTTGATAAACAGCTTTGGTGGACAATTTTTTGCTCACTTATGCACAACCAGACTCATAATTTCAATAGCACTTCCTAACTTAGATAGCAGAAGAGCTGGAAGACCAGAATTCAGGGCAGTACTTACTATTTCACATTCCTTACAAGTATGGCCAGGCAATTTTCTTCTTTCTTCTTTCTTCCTAATAACCTCAATATGAGGAAAATTCAACACTGTATTCTTTCTGAAAAGCAAAAATGTTTTCATATGATTGTACATTCATTTCCTTTGTATGTCTGAGGAATTTCTCATGTTTATTTTTTTAGAATACAATAATGGAGAGTTTCAAGAAAAGAAAAAAAAATCACAAAATATCTACAAACCCAAACACATTGCATTTCATATCTGAATAAAATTATTTTTGTAAAGAAAACACTCCCAAGGTTTTTAAAATATATTATTATCCTTAGTTTAGGATCCATACCTCCAGATGTGTCTCAGATTTTTATGACTTTTCATCAAATGAAAGTAAGTAACTTGATGTAAATTACTCAAAAAATACATCTTCTGAAGAATACATATTTTGTCTGGGACACAAGTTTTTACTCTGATTTCTGAAGGAGGAATATATGTTCTGGTTCAAGCACTGAATAGATTTACTTAGTTTTTTAACCAATGTGCTCTTTTTCAAAAACCAGAAAACACTAAACAAATCTTCCTCTACAAAGAAAACACGCTGAGGCGTTAAAAAAAGAAAAGCCAATAACTACTTAACTGAAGGCCATAATATCATTAGGAAATGAAGATTCACACTACCAATGATGATTAGGCAGAAAGGCAACAGAGGAAGCACTAAGAGGTACAGTTGCTTACAATTCCTCATTTATTGCCTAGAGGAAGGGGAAAAAAAGCCAGAGATATGGAAGTTTTTATTTGTACAAGCCACCCCTAGACTCTTTGATGATAAACTCGTGCATGGCTACTTGCCTATAGGAAACTGCATGGAATACAAAATGCTTCATTCAACAGGATTATAAAAAGCAGAAATATCATTCCTTTCATTTCAGCAATTAGGATATAAATGCCTCTCAGTGTGTTTAGTCGTATCCCCCCTTCAGCTTTTATCTAATGCTTTTATCTAATTTACTGTGTTTTACCCATGCATCTTCAGCTGCTAGTAAGCTACGTACAAACAGGTTTGTTTTATGGAAGAAAACGTTCTCTGTAGGGAGGAAATAAAGAGCCTTAAAATGCCTGTATTAAACAAGCTACTTTTATTTCTATTTTTATTAGGCAAATTACCTTTCATCACTTTTGAAATATGGCTCCACAAAAGCTTTTTGTTTAGCTTTATCTTGTTTATCCTCATGTTCTGTAAATATACATGAAGAAAAAAAAATACACGTCACATAAGGTTAACAGACTGCCTAGAGAAACGTCTGCAAAACAATTTGCTGGAAATTATTAAGAAATATAAAAATGCCACGTGCATGCTGCTCTGAGGCGGCAGATTCAAAGAAAAAGTAGAAATAATATAGAATTGAACCAGGGATCAAAAAGCATTACTGGAGAAGAAGGAAAAGAGGAATGGACAAACAAAGAAGATGAGCAGAATTGCAAAGGAAAGGTTGCTTAAAATACAAAATATTGAGAAATCTCAATATAGGCAGGGAAACAAAGGAAGCAAGCAGTTACAGTCATAATCTACAGCCAAAAACTGGTGATTCCTTTAAGAGTCACCTCACCGTACGGCTTCTATGTCACCTTCCATTACATCTCCCATATTTGTGTGCATGCAATATAAACCAACCAACAACATAATTTTCAGGTTGGTTTGTTATGTCACTACAGTCCTCCGTGAACTTACAAAAAATGAACTCAGAGTTTATTCGGCATATTTGTTCCTACAGAACAAAGCCTGACTTCAAATCAACTCTTGTAGTTTGATCAGTCTAATAAAGACAAAAAAAATTATATCCCACTCTTTAGTTTCTTGCTTGCTACTGTTATTCCTTTATCCTGCTCTTCTTCATGAAGAGTTTCTTTTTCATCACATGCAGGAAGACCATCTTCTGGTAGGCATGATTCATATTCTTCAACATTTGTCCGATCAAACATTTCTGTTATGGTATCATTCATTTTTTTTTCTCCTCCTATTATAAAAAACAACATAATGAACATCCAAATCAGTCTCTCAGCAATTTAAGAAAGCATATTTTGACTGAATGGATATCAAGAATTAGCATCCACTTCCAACTCCAGTAGTGATTAACTTAACAATACTGACACATTTATTCTTTCTGCAACCTTTCCACGAGTCTTTTAAATGTGTAGAAAACTCAAATTTTTCATGAAGATATCTTGACTCCATTTCAAAACTTTGATTAATTGCTGAATCTCTTTGATATACCTTTAACCTTAGAAGTACATAAATGAGATTTTTGTTGTAATTCCGGCTTAATCCAAGCAGAAGGAAATATTTTCTTTATGTAGGAAATAAACTACATAAATGTGATCAAGTTGCAACAGCTTAAAATAGAAACAAAGAAAAAAAAATAAACTCCACCCCAAAAAACAATAACCCAAAACACTGTGGCCCCCCTCCAAAAAATCCACAACCACTGTTGAAAGTCGCTGCCCTGCAGCCATGATTCACCACTTACCATACATTACATGTGATATAAATACACCTGGATTTATTTTAAATACACTAGTTCTACTTGTATACCATTAAAAATGAAACTGGTCTTAGAAATTGGTCATAGAAATCCTGATATGATTCCATGGCAAACTTTCAAAGCTCTTAGTTGTAAGCATGTTCATTACAGGTCAGAACATGGAAAGTATTTAACGTCTTAAACAATATAAAAGCACGGTACTAGCTTTGTCTCAGAACAAACCTTATTTACACAATGTAAGCTAAAATGAACAGACACCATCGATTCTATTAGGAAACAGACTGATCTCTGTGAACTGAAAAATAAATACGTGTCTTTTGCTGTAAACCATTTCCTATTATCTAATCACACATGGGGAAAAAATATCCTTTATTCTTTACTGCTTCACAAAAAGCGAACCAAAGAAGAAAAAAAAGTCTTACTTGGACTGCTTTCCTGGTTTTGCTCTTGATTTTTCATTTTTAATAGTACACTTTCACTAACATATGTATAATCCATATCAACTTCCCCTCCAATTCTTGACTGAGAACCATCCTGAATAAAAAAATAAGGAAACACGATAACTGGAGTCAGAAGCAACTGGTATAGTCATTATCATTGCTGTGTATATAAAATCCTTTCATAACCATTACTGAAAACTTTTGGACACCCTGGTATTTTTTTCTGCAGTAATGTATTCAAGATAAAGATGTAAAATCTAGATAAGAGAATAACTCGTTTTGAAATTGAAATGGGAAGGATACATTGGGTGAATAACATTACTTGATAGACAAGAAATTCCTTAAAGTTTTCATGTTAAAATTCTACAAAGGAAAAAAAAAAAAGTATCAATAAAACACCGACTATTTTCAAAATAGTCCAGTTCCATAATCATCTTCCTAGCCCTCCTCTGAACTCGCTCCAGTATCTCCGTGTCCCTCTTGTACCAGGGAGCCCAGCACTGGACCCAGCACTTCAGGTGTGGCCTCACCAGTGCTGAGCAGAGGGACAGGATCCCCTCCATCGACCTGCTGGCAACACTCTTCCAAATGCACCCCAGGATACCGCTGGCCTTCTTGGCCACAAGGGCACACTGCTGGCTCATGGTCAGCCTGCTGTCCACCAGGACCCCCAGGTCCTTCTCTGCAGAGCTGCTCTCCACCAGGTCAGCCCCCAGCCTGTTGTGGTACATGGGGTTATTCCTCCCTAGGCGCAGGGCCCTGCACTTGCCTTTGTTGAACTTCACGAGGTTCCTCACTGCCCAACTCTCCAGGCCCCTCTGAATGGCCTCACAGCACTGCGGTGCATCAGCTACTTTCCCGTTGTGTGTCATCGTTACTTCTAGAGGCTTTTTTTCCCAATATTACGGAACATGCTGACTTGGTGCAGAACTGATAATTTACCTTTGTATCAATCACAGTAACGTCCATTTTGTACTGTGAAAGGTCAGCTCCTGGGTCTATGCTCCACTGAAGTTTTTCTAAGGAAGTTTTATCTTTCAGGTCTGGACACAGAATATGACAAAAGAAACAAATGATCAGAATTAAACTCTGGAAACAGTATCTGATAGTATCTAAAACACGAGTTGGCTTTCTCTTCATCAATTCATCTTTGGTTTTAGGGACTGATTTTTCTCAAATAGTAAACATACTCATTTGGCGTAAATAATTTTATTTGAAGATTCAGAAATACATCTTAAGTTTTTTGTCATATTCATGGAGGACACCACGCCTCTGTGTTTGTACATTGTACTTAACATGTACTTAAATACTCTTGCAGGTAAAATCTCTGTACTGTGCAAATCAAATGATATTAAAATTGGATAGAGAATATTAGATCAGTAAGAATACAGAAATTGAGTCTTAGACCACACGTGTAGAGAAGTGTCTGGAACAACGGTTCCAGAACTGGCTCCTCCTGATTTGTGAACTAGAGGTCTAGATTACAAGCTACATGACAACACCAACTGCTTAAAGACTTTTTAACCTTAAAATGCAAATATTTCTACATAGAGTATGCAGCATAACATCTTAGCTAAGGAACACTGAGACAATCCCAGTTATAAAAATACAAATTTTAGGACTGGAATCAGTTATGGGAAAGAAAATAACTTCTAAAGAAAATATCTGACAAATCTGCTCATTATTAAAGGCACTAATAGGTCATTGGGAATCTTGAAAGACACGATGGCTCATTATTATACTTACGGACACTTTTCAAACATCTGATGTAGATAGGTTGAACTCAAACTTCCTGAGATTTAATTTCAGTATCTGTTATTCACATGCTGCAGTAAGACACTGCGTGCAGCAATAACAATACTAAATAACTGAGGAAAAAAAGGTTTCCTAACTTGTTGAGTTTACGGCTGAATCCAGATGATACATTCATTATACAGGGGAGGAAGAAGAAAAAGAAAAACTTTATGAAATACAGTAAATTATGATACAGGTTGAAAAGCTGAAGGTGATCTTGAGAAGTGCTGAATAGAATGAGACTAAACTGGAGGCAGAACAGAGAAAGTTATTAATGTGGGAGAAAAGAAGATACAAAGAATTGTATTCAACCACAGCATAGGCTGGCAGGGTTAGGGAATAAAAGGAACATTTTTGTTAGGTTACCTTGTTCGTTTTGTACTGCTTTGTTTTTTGATAGTCTACAAGGGTTTGGCTGAAGCACAGATGCTGGTTCAGACTCTCCATGTCCTGTTCTTGTTTTCTTTCTGTTTGGTACATGGCCACTGGGAACCTAACAACATATTGCAATTTTACTATTTCCCAAAACTTAAACAAAGCATTTCAAAGGAGAAGGAAAAAAAGTCAGAAAAATATACCTTTACATCATCAAAAAGTTGCTCTGTGTCTACGGTACTTGGCAGTGGTGCAATTTTGAAGGGAGGGATTTCTTCTTTCATTTGGATCTGGTTTTTCTTATCCGGGAATGTTTTTCCCAGCATTGCCTCTTGTACGTAGGGTTCCTCTTGTAAATCTCTGCCAAACGAAGAGCTCTCGTTGTTGGCATTCTGAATAGATGGTGGACCCTCAGGAAGGGGCTTCCTTAGCTGTGAAAAAACATCATGCAGAGTCACCTGTTTCAGTCTATTTTTACAGGTCTCCTCACTCCCTTGTTTTTTCTCTTGACAACGAACTGCAGAGAAGCGATCAGACAAATCCAAGGGCTTATCAACCGTATGCTCCCCATTAACATGCTGAATATCTGATTGAAAGGGTACAGAGTTCTCTTTGTTGAAAGATGTTTTTTCACAGCTAAATGCATGCTCGTCTTCAACTTTCTTTCTCTTAGCACACCTGCCTTCTTGCTGCTTCTGGTGTACGAGAAGGAAATCACTCTTGATCACCTCATTTTTAGCTGCACAAGTGTTTCCAACACAAGTTACAGCCTCATTAGCATTCTTTTTCACAACAATTTGCCTGTTGATAGAGGCCTGGCTGATAACTGAGCTGATTTCAGTTCCAAGATTCAGTGGCGCAACAAAAGCAACATCTTCAGATTTTGATCTGCTTTTATGAGATCTAGAACTGGAAGGATTGTTGAAGAGGTTGGTTTTGACATTAGGCTTCAATCCTGAATCTAAAATACAAGGGGTATGACATGTACTTGAGTTGTTCTTCATGTTGCTAGAAGCTCCAAAAACAGGAGAAGCTACCTGAGAATCCCAGTCAACATGCGGTGGAGTATTCTGAGATGCATCTAAAAAACTGAATACAGTAAGAAATTAAATAATTTTCTGGTGTACGCAGGGGGTTGGGGGAAGAAAGAGGGACATACAAAAACTATACATTTCCTATCAATGTTCTGCACTGAAGCTGTTAGATTATTACCTGAAATTATTAACTAGCATCAACTGAAAACAGAAGGAAAAAGAAAAGGGAAATTTTTGTTGCATTTAACGATGTAAAAGGCAAGTAAAACACAGGCCTTGTCCTTCATTTTAGCACGATGAGAAGTTTTGTTCCACATTCAATTGAGAACCAAGGACAGAATTAAGTCTACCCAGGAATCTCTCCTACCAAAGGGCTGCCTACCTTTCAATGCAGTGAAATGGAAGAAAGTGGGAATGGTTGTGAAAGCAGCCTATCTAGGTTCTTGTACAGATCTTATAACCATGACAACAGATTCTCAAAGCTTCTGCAAGTGAAGGAAAAATCTGCAAGTCTTTTTTTTTTTTTAAGTACTCTTTTTTACTTGTGAACAGTAAAACATAAAAGAAAGAATTCAGGGAGGGAGTGCATACATAGAAAGCCTGTATCAGAAGTTTGAGAGGAAAGTCCTCAGTGTTGTATTTTATCAGTTCCAAATAACTTATTTACTTGAAAGAAACCCATATAATATGAAAATACTTCATTCTGTGTCTGTAGCTTTAAAGCAAACTGCTGTTTAAAACAACATTATTATTAACGAGTGGAAACACACCCTAAACTGTTGTCATCATTTCTTGATTCAGAAGCTGGATGTTGTCTTGAGTCTTCAGACTGCACGCTCTCTGGAGCTTGGTTCACAACAGTATTAGTGCGGGGAGAATTCAATACAGACTGGGACTCCTTGCAAGTGGTGAAGGAAAACAAAGAACAGACGCGTGAGAAGTTATTGGAGTTAAAATTTATACATATGCTAGGTTTGTGCATAAATACCCCGAAGTCCCATTCAAACAGAACTATTCCTAACTTTGAAAAAGTAACAATTTGAGAAAAAGAAAAAATTTTCACCAGTGATTTTTAAAGAAATTTTATGGAAATTCAAAAATTCACTTATGCAAATGTGCACACAAAGACATATTTTGTCTAAGAAAACAAATTGTCTGTATACCATCATCTTCACCGTACTTACCAAGCAAGAATTGTTAAACAGTCTCACCTGAGTCACCAGTCTCATCACCAAGTAAATTTTTTTAGTGCGTTAGACTTCATTGCTGCACAGAGGTTCGCAGACCCAAGGATTTACTCCACTGTCCTTATCAAATTTAAAAGATGTGTACATGGCAGGAACCATGACCCTCCCACTTCCCCAGCCGCCAGACATGTCAGCTCAGTTACATCTGCTCTTGCTACAGAAATTCTTTGGTAGGTAAGCAAAAGCAAACTAGAGTGAACTTACTGGAACTTCGAATACTTCTGCAGAATTTTAATGCAAAAGAGAAAAATACTGTTTTCAAACAACTGGCAACAAAAGTTGATTCCATGAGAAATTTGGGAATAGTACTTACAGATTCATCCTGAACAGCAAGTCCAATTGTTTCTGCAACAACTGCAGCCAAGTTAAAAGATGGCTTTGGAACAGGATAGCCTCCCATCCTTGATTTACCTTTATAAGTAGAAAGAAGCTCACTTAATGAGTTACATACATGTTATATGATCTTATTCCACTTACACAGGTGGTACAAACTCAGAACAAAAAAGATCACAAATTAAAATCTGATCATTATGGAAATAATTTGACCTGTATTAGATAAAATTGTATCTGGAAGTGGTGAGTGGGGCAGAGGGGCAAAAAAAAAAAAGAATTTACGCCAAGGGCAAACTGCATTTTTATAGACAAATATGCTTCCTATTTGGGTACGGTACCCCAAAATTAAAATACAAAAGAATTTTTTGTAGAGGTTACATTTCAAATTCGCAGTCCAGGGCAGGAGCAGTTTGAGAGTAGCATGTAGAATAGTAAAACTGAATATTTATAGTAAAATGACTGTGCAGTATATTTCCAAGGTGACACTTCCCGTTATTATTCTTGTGTTTTTATCAAGAAAATAAAAGAGATGACTTTCCCTTCTTTCAGGGGTTTAACATTATTCAGTTTACTTAACTGGGGTGAAGTAATAATATGATGTGAAATTAAAACAAGTAGAGTATGACAACTCTGACCTACATGAGCAATTCCAAAACACCGACTGTCATCTATAGTTAAATACTTCACAGGAAAAAAAAATCAGGGATATAGAAAGTTCTGGTCAAAGAACTGTTTATGCAGAAAGACTTAAAGACTTATACCAATTTACAATTATAGAAAAGGGAATAATTAACAATCACTTCTAAATTTTATATACTCACTTCAGACTAAGTGCAACTCTCAGAGCATTTTATCTTATAGTTGAAAAATCCAACATAAGACAATTGGATGAGTTGACCAAAACAAAAGAAATCAGCAGTAAGAGCTGCACTGAGCTTCTTTTTATTTCTTGACTCTAAGCCCTACCACTATGCCACCAGATCACACATCTAGTGGCATAGAGATAGGCATTACAGGACAGGCAGCCCAGAAGCAGTTGTGATTAAACATAACTTTGTTTAAGAGAAGGACCGTGAACTGAATCTCAGTTGTTGATGACCCTTCAGTTTTACAATATTTTCTCCTTATTTTGAATAGAATTAGTACAAAATCTGTCAATACACTTACTTGGTATAGGGGACAGTTGTGGATCACAGGTGTCTGCCACTAGTATCTCTTCTCCATGGTGACTGTTCACTTGTGTGGAATAGAGTGGAATTTTTCCGAACTCTAGGAAAAGTTGTATAAACATTATCACACGGTGAAATTCGATACTCTGTTCCGACAGTTATGTGTAGACGCAGACCGTGATCCTGATCTCAACAGCACTTAAACATGAATTTTAGTATGTCAGTAGGTCCATTCATCTAAGCACATCTGCTTATTTTTATTTTAAGGTGACTGATTTGTCAGAGCGATACAAATATTTCATATTAAAACTTTGTCTCACTGAAGTGTCCCCAGTCAGTCAGCTCTAACGTAATGCTGACACAATTACATCACTGTCTACACAAACTGCATAAGCACTAGGTATTTGATCTATACTTCACCTGTTAACACAGCATCAAACTATTGAAGAGTAAATTGTCCAAGATGGTAAATTTTTGCATCAGCTAAGGTAATGAAAAAGTGAAAAACATGAGATTTGAATCATGAACAATTTTGTTTTTGCCATGTTGTCCTTTCCATCTGGACACCACTAGTTTTCCTTAGCTGTTAATTAACTGAGATAGGTATTTACACTGTTTCAAACACGTTTTAATTTAGTAGCTCAAGTGTTGTTGTTTTTTTAAACTCAAAAAGTACAGAAGTAGGCATGTTTAGAAAGGGTAAACTTCACAGCACCAAACATAGATCCCTAAAATAAAAGGCACTAATAACCAATCCACCCTCTTCACCCCATAGTTGTACTACTTCTATTCTTGCAAAGCTTTTAGTCAAGGCTTATATTTAGATCTAATCACATATTTTAAAAAAATACTTTATTATTATTATTATTCCAGAAGATAAATTAATACATTAAAAGCACATGAATTGCTTATTGTACTTCCTGTGTATCATTAGAATACAAGCCATTCATTAAAATACTTGTTATGGTTAAAATACATTATTTGGTTAAAATACTTCTGTGACATTAGAGAAGCAAGTCTGGAAATTAAATGTGCACAATACCTCTGGACTTATACACAAAATGCAAACTGAGCATTAGTACCAGAAAAAGAATGATCATGTAGCTACTAGAATTAAACATTTGTCAGTTTCAGTAATATTTAATTGCAGGATAATTGCTCAATGTGGCAAAACATTTATTTCACTCTCCACTAGGTGGTGATGTAGCTGTACACACAAACCAAACCCTAACAGATTTTTTGGTCAGTTTGGAGTTAAATAAGCGTTATGGGCTGAAAAACTCTGTTCTATTTACATGTGGATGTGGATGAAGAATAACAGGAGGTTAAGACAAGCTCTGAGCACACTGCTGATAAAACAGTTGCTGCTAAAACCATTCTTCCACTATCTCATATATTACTGCATAAATGGAAAAAAAAAAAAAACCCATGCAAAAGAATTACTGAGACTTTTTAAAAAATGTTTTTACCCTTTGCAATCAAATGTAGGTGTCTTCTTTCCTTAAAAATATTTTTGCAAGCAATAAAATGTATTAAAGAACTAATAATACTCTCTCTTACCACTGTTGCTCTCCTTAAGTTCCAAATCTGGATGCGAATGTTCTGTGTATCGGATATGCCTATTCTCTTTTTTCCTTCTCATACGATTAACCATAGAAAATGAAGTCAGAACTGGAGAATCTGGAATGACTCCTTCTTCTAATTC
Source organism: Cygnus atratus (assembly GCF_013377495.2). Taxonomy (NCBI): domain Eukaryota; kingdom Metazoa; phylum Chordata; class Aves; order Anseriformes; family Anatidae; genus Cygnus; species Cygnus atratus. The sequence goes on along the minus strand of NC_066363.1, from coordinate 111,098,743 downwards.
CAATGCTTGTTGCTTTTGCTCCCTGGAGACCAAATTAGGAGGTCAAACAAAACCCGAGTCAGCAAGATGAAGAGCTTTAGCAAGCAGGCCAATCATATAGTTTAAGAAAGCAACAAGTTAGAAGACACAGCCATCCCAATAACATATGTGCATAAAAAGTAATACTACAAGAGAGCTTTTAACAACAAATTCAAAATTGCTCCATCAAAACCAAGAATGGCCTACAACCCTTGCTCTTCACAGTTGAGGTCAACATCCAACTACTGCACGTAGAAAACTTCTTCCCTGAAAAAAAACATAAACCAACAACTGTGGAGTTGCTAGGTCATCCCTCTGAAGCATATGCTACTTTAATGAAAAATGCTGGGGTGGACGGATTAGTGTGTCCCTCAATATGGAAGTTCCTCCATAAACTCAGAATACTAATCATCTTCAAATACAAAAGAAAAGCTTTCAGACTATTTTAAATAGTAATGAACAGCACGACACTAAAAACAATCCCTCTCCAGACCATTTGGTGTTACCTCTAATTCACCTCACAGAGGTCTTCACAGAGGAGTACGAAAAGCAACGTAAATCTCGCATAACAGCAATGCAAGCAGTGCAAAACACGATGAGTTAAGAATTTTTTCTCTCACGGTCAGCTCTAACACTACGTTGCAGAGTCAGTGTAGGAAAATTACATTAACTGTGTATTTTCTTTCCAAAAACTCTATCTAGACATAGCAAGAAAAAAATTAATTTCAATTTTTATATAAACTTTATAAACAGAGTTTGTTTAATATTTAATGAGGGCATTGCTCCCTGTCATATGGTGGTGGTTGTGGAGAACAGAAGAGGCAGCAAAAGAAGCATGAGGAAATCCAACTCTGCCTGCTTGGTCATCTTTGGTAGCACTTTTCCTTACGACTCTCAAGAGAAAACATGGGCCAAAGATAATTTCCTAACTATAAAGAGAAGAATGTAAGGTTTTCATCTAAGAGAAGAGGACGTGATACGGATATTTCAGTTCGCATTAAAATGAACCATGCTATCTTACATAAAATAAGTTAATAATGGGACGGAAAACTGTCAAAAGGTGTCTGGCTTGAGACAAGGAGAAACAAAGTTTTACAAAGTTAGGCTTTTTACCATGACTAACTGTGAATGTTAGTCAAACAAACATTGATGCATTTACTTGCTTCTCTGACATCTTGATGTATCCTATTGTGCAATTCTGTAATTCCTCTTTTCTAGCACATTTACACAGAAAATACCATAACTGGAAATCTGTGCCATCTGTTGAAAATATCTTAAGGAACAGATCAAAACATGCAGTAAAACAATGAATTAATCCAGTTACATCACAAATTTAAGTTAGCTGACAGAGTTCTCTTTAAATTTACTGGCACAGCCTATTATGACAAATTAGATTAGCCTGCCTAAATATTGTTCCATGCAAGCCAAGAGATGGTTCTTAAATGCCACCACAAAAAAAAAAAAAGAAATAAGAAGTTGCCATATATACATCATAAATATGCATTAAATCATTTCTGAATTATGGAAGCATTTATTTGAGGTTACAGAAAATGTTTTTGTAGAAGTCTCCTTGCTCTTTCCATCCATAGATAATGAAATTCTAATCTGATAAAGGAGCAGGTAATGCAATTCTTCTGAAAAGTTCGCTTTTATACAGGATTCTTAGATTTTCTTTTAAAACATTAAGCCTTGGGAACAGAACACATAGGATTACAAAATCCTGATTTTATGTTATGCACTAGAAACAACCTGCTACCTTGTACCTATTTGATGGTGTTACACTGATCTAAGTTGTTCATTCTAAATAAAGCAGCAGGCCGATAGTTCTACTGAAACAACCAAATGCAGTGGCTATATTACAAACAACAGAACCAGCCTTGATAAATCAGTTAATCCACACAACTCGGTACTCATTTAGATATCCACTTAACATGCTGACCAAATAATTTGGTGTTACATTGATCATTCTCAACTTTCCTACAGTGGCCAGAGATTTTTACTGGAAGCTAAGTTGCAAGACTATGGATCAAACTAATAAACTTGGATGGATCTGTTTGGCATCAATCAATTAATATTTATAATGCCTGTTCCTAACTGCTGTCAAGATATTTAGCAGACCCATTATTGAAAAACAATTATATAGTGAAAGCATATAGAAATTCGTTACTACTTGGTCTTGAAGAGGAATGCTTCCAGGGTTATCAAGTATGTTCTGAAAACGATGAAGCGCATACAGAAAAAGAATAGGATGATTAAGGTGTGAGAGGTGGGAGACAAACAATGAAATACGAAAGGAATAGAACCACAGGCCTTTCTAACTGTACTCTAAGCTGTTTTACTCTGACAACAAGGTTACTTTCTAACGAACGTAAAAAATTATACGCCAAAAAAACCTTACAAGCCCATATATCCCATCCCGCTCCCCCTGCCCACATATGCGACTTCTTCACAGATAGCCAAAATTGAGATAAATTTCACGTCAGACCACAGATACACAAGAAAAGAATACAACCTCTGCCTTACAGAGCATACAGTACTTGCTTACTTTACTTGCAACATTATACAGTACATTCTTGGCAGCACACCAGAGAACAATCTGACAGTCAACTTGCAGCTATTTTTATGGCTTTCTTTCAAAGTATGTTTTTTTTTTCTTTTTTAAATTGTAAGATTATCAGAAGTTTATTTCAAAAAAAAAATATTGAAAAATCCCGGGACTCTGGCTACTAGAGAAACTACTTTTCTAGAGCCTTACCCTAAGAGGAAACAACTGTTAAAGGGTCTACAGAAAAATAAAAGAATGAGGTAAGGTTTTCCTATGCACTGCAAACAAACAGAATCATTCTGAGCAATCATGAAGTCAAACTGAATTTCTCCGACAGATTTATCCACCTCTTTGCATTTACACAGTTAAAAAGCAAACAATTCTGCAATACAAAGATGCTAGTTTTACATTGTTATATAACATCAAGTGGCATTCAGCTATCTTTTCCCAGTCAACTAGAAAAGAGCAAAATGAAGTTTTAAAGACTTAAAAGCTACTATTTATATCCCCAGACATTACTAGCAAGATTAAAAACAAAATAAAACAATTCTCAAAACTTACTCCAATTCCTTCTGCAATTGCTGGAACTGTTCAGCTATCTTTTTATTTTCATCCTGCAAGTTGTTTTTTTCATTCACTGCGATTAATGTATAACAAAATTAATTCACACGTGGTAACATTGTATCAGATCTCATTTTCTCCGGTCTTCTAAGGAAATAGAATCAGTTCTAAAACCCTAATACCACATATCTTCTGCAGCTTACCAAAATGAGTTTTCATCACTAAAAATGTTACAAAATGATAAAAATGGCAAAGGAGTCACAGCTACTAGATCCCAACATTAGTTCCACACCATCATTAATTACTTCTGTCCATGTGCATACAAGTATTGTAAAGAGGAATGAATTGCTCACTCAGCTCCACAGACAAAAATTGCCACAGGACACAAGCTTGACCCAGGTAACGTTTGTTTGAACTTATTTTGTGATCACCAGCTACTTCTGAAGCCAGAAGGTTTTCCTTAGAAAACCTAGCTATCAGTCATTTTGTGCCTTGACTCCAGGAATAAACGGAAGCAGCCACATTTTAGCTCCAATGACTACCTTACAGCGTAAGATTTTCCACGTCAATCCAATTTCAGTATTAGCACTTCAATCTAAGCTAAGAAGGCGGTTCAAATGATTAGTAATTGGTATGTGTTACATTATTTTCCAACTGTAGAATTAAGTACCCCCTGACTGAACTTCTTGGACTTACAAAAGCATACCATACATAAATTCTATCAAGTTACAGGAATTTATGAAGGACGAGTTCACAAAACATACTGTTTTGTCTTCAGACTTGTGGACAAAACTTACTAAGCTCAGTGATGAGTTTAAGATTCTGCTGCCGGATATTTTCAAACTCTTGCTGTTTCTTTCTCATATGTTCTTCAGTTACAGCACAACGATCACATAATCCTGCTCTTAATCTACAATAAAATTAAGAGAAAAAAGCTTTATAAAAGTACTGCCATATGTGAAATAGATATCCACACTTAACTGGCCTTTTGAACAGTGAAAACTTGAAAATTTCTGACAACTCTGCAGAACACCACTTAGTAGTAAGTGCTGCAGCTTTATATAGAGACACAGCTGTACCTACACGTACTACTGTCTGTAACAAATACCAAGTATATGTTAAATCCTTTATCTAGGCACCAATACTTAGAACTGGATCTAAAAGGCCTCATTGAGGCATTGCTGCCTCCACTTTGCTCGTCTAGATCAGTTGTTTAAGGCTCATCTGTGGTCAGAAAAGGACTCATAATAATCAGTACATCTTACCCGACACATTCATTCATGCTGTGAAACGTGTGTTCATTTTACAGTTGTTAACTAAACAGTATTTATTTGTGGTACACAGCAAAAAGCATTAGTATTGCCAAAGTGAAAGCCAGATTATTTTGCCTGCTAAGGCAAAATACCAGTTGGTTAAGAGTTCTGCTTTGCTGCTGTTAGCACATGAAGCAAAAAATAGCTAAATTTCCAATTATGCAGTTTAATATTTGAAATAAAATCCATCTTGATTTATGAGTATTTTAATATCATGGAATTAGAGAAAAGGTAAAATACTGAGATGCCTCTTCATGCTAGCTTTTCTGATTACGTAATAAACACACTATTATCATCTCCCTGAATTAAGCAATTTTAAATACTATTTTTTTTGTTTTCCAGCATGTATTTCATCTGCTAAGGGATTAGAAAATTCCATCCACCATGCAAATGTCTCTACCTGTTCACAGTGAAAGTTTATTACCTGCCTGGCTACAAGTTTATGCCTAGTGACTTTTACAGACAAGCAGAGCTAAAAGCATGTTTTGAGTATCGCAGCTCTGATACTTGTGGTAATGCAGGAATGTGAGAAAATAGTTTCATATGAGATGATCTCCAGTTCCCAGAAAGCTTCTAAGAGCCTATTAGAGGCAAATTTAACAAACGTTCCAAAACAAGTATCATTTCTTTTTAGAAGATGGAAAAATGCACTGTAATTTCATGTCAATTGGTTTTGGTTTGCTATACCAGGTTAAACAGCAGCAGATACGGGAAAGGCAGAACAGGTCAAAAGGTGATCAGAATGGCTGAGTCAGTGGCAAGAGACAGAACCAATGACTAAATTTAATATAAAGCAGACAACTGGAATAAGACCCCAAAACTGAAAGTTTTCTTAGTGAATTATTTCATCTGTTTCAAAATACATTGTATAGTTCACCTTTGGGTTTTGTATTTGTATTATTTCTTGACTGATACCAAATTTATGTCTAAAAAAATGAATGAAAAAGAATGCATCTGTCTGCCTCCCAGGCTGATCTGTTTAACTTCCATTCGTCTTTACTGAACTAAATGCTAAGCACTTAGAAAATAGCAAAATAACAATTTAATTCAGTCAGAAGAATTCAAATTCTACACTTTTCTTTGAAACACACTATTTGGAGTATTAGAAAATGACTAATTTACAAAAACCAAACATTCAAACCTGCAAAGTATACAGAGATACTCTGAAAGAACAAAACACGACAAACCCCAGAGCTAAAAAACACTGGTTCACCTGTCTTCTAGAACCTTGATAGTGTCATGAAGTGCCTTTTGCTGTTCTCTGAGCTGTTGATTCTTGGTGTAGAACTCTTCAAGCCTCTCTGCATCCCTAAAATCAAACAGAGAAAAAGTGTTACCTCTAACTTTAAGTTACAGCTTCTATTTTTTCCAATAGAGAATTATCTCTGGTATGTTTCTTTCATACTCTTGGGTAATTCGATCGATCATCAGCAAAAAATACTAAGTTGAAGAAAAATGAAACAAATGTTTCTGACGAATAGTAATTTAGAGACGTCTGAGTTAGAAAAGTAGCAGCTAGTTTCTAATTCTACAACTAGAGCTGACCTTCTATAAATCTGATTTTTGCTCAGGACAAATATTCAGTTGAAGATAGTCAAGGCATAAAAGCTAATAGTATTCAAGCAACCATTTCAGGAAACGTGAGCTCAAGTGCTTCTTAAATCACTGTCTTGCTGAGCTGTTAGGGAGCTAACGGGGGGCCTTTGCAGCCAGGTCATTCTGCTCTTTTTTCAAGCAGCAAGTGCAACTTGTAGCACAGCAAACCACATCGAGTTTGTAAAGCTATAACAAATCTCAAGAGCCATTAAAGGTTTAATTCCTCGGGCAGCAATTCCCAGGCTACAGAACATGGATTTCCAGAACATGAATGGGAAGCAAACTCTCTTCCCAAACATCTCAGAAACAGAAGAACTTGGGTAAAATTTCTTCTCTACAAGACAGGACTGTTTACTTAATAAAGAACAGCTATTCTGAGGAGGAGTTAAGAAAAACTAGTAACATTAACTTCTCAGCTTTAGCTCCCCTTGACATTTATTATCTGACCACAATATCTCTTCAGGATGCACACAAGGTATAAGCAACAAGCACATGATATTTTTCTACAAATTAACTTTCAGAAGAAGCTCAGCAGCTGAACCTATACAACACAACAGTATCTAAGCCCTGAGAATTCACTCCTAACTCTTCTTTTTACCATGGAATCCTTTGTATATTCCAAGAAAGTGGGTGTTTTCATCATGCCTGAGATTAATCATTTAAGAAAGCCATGAAATTGGCTGACAAAAAACAGCAAAGGACAAACACAAGAAAACATATTTACTAACTTGTTGATACAATTCTTTTACAAAGATTTACTTTCAAAACAACTCTCCCTTTAAAATATATTAATCAAACACATTTGCATATTGCTGGTATTACATGATTATTATAGCAATACAGAAAAGTAATAATCATGGGCCATAAAGTGAATGGGACAGCCAGGAGGATCTGCAGTATACAATCCAGATATATTTTATTAATTCTAAAATTTAAGAGTGGGTATTTTTTCTGCACTACCAACCAGACCACTGCCATCCTTTTCAACTGCCTACATAACATATAAAACGGTTAAATGTTCACAGCGTGATGGACCATTTAAGACTTACACTTTCACATGAGAAGAAAGTGTTGAAGTTCTGTTATTTCAGTTCATTAACCATGTAAAGGCAGGCCATGGCAAAATGAAAAGTCTGCAAAAAAGTCTATATTTTTCTGATGCTTATTTCAAAAAAAAAGTCAATGTTTTTCAGTTTACAAAAATTACAGAAGTCCTAATATTCAATACTAATACTCCTATTCAATTTTAAAATCTTTTCTCAAGCTGCCTTTAAGACATACCTTATTCCATGGCATTGATTTATTTGTAAAAAATACATAATATACACTAATACTCCATTCCTTCCACTTAAATCCTGTAAAACGTCACCAAGATATTAAAATGACAGGAGAAACAAGGCTTTTTTTTTTTTTTTTAAAGCCAGTGCAGCCAATAAACCTAACAGACATTTTAGACTATGAGACACTCTTCTTAATGAAGAGTCTCTGACCTAGCTTTTACAAGTCATTAGCTCTAGTGCTGAACTGGGGTACAATATAAGGCACTCATTGTCAGCTGATTACAAAGTCTGAAACTTTAAACCTTAGGTATTCAGATGCATCCAGGAAAACAAGACCTACTACATAAAGAGTATTGTATCGACAGTGTGGTAATTGGAGAAAGATTCCAACAAACAATAATTAAAACATTTGCTACGTGTTCAGTCACATCACCGATAACAGTCAGCATCTAGAAAATTAATCAAGTAATTTAAGGTTTTCAGGATACAGAAGCAACTCATGACACAGCAGATCAAGTTAACAATAACAGCAAAAGATCTTTTCACCCTTTCAGATTAGAAATGAAATAGCTACTTGATTAGTGAATTGTACATAAAAAATAACAAGATGTTAAACCGATCCATTCTCCCCCCCCCAAAGTACATGTAACCTGTAAGTTAAAAACATAGCACCAAATATTTGCTATCTAAAAGTAATCTAATAACCCTAAGGGCTCATCCATCCATCCATCCGCTGTAACAGAAAGGTATTTCTTGTGATACTGCATTACCAATCTCAATGTTCAGTAAGCATCTTTAAAATATAAACAGGTATGCTGCTTGGACTTTAATGAAAGATCTGACAAGATTCCATGATACGTCCTGACGTCTTGGTAAAGCACATATGAATTAATAGCTCCAATTGACTAAAAATTTGCTAACAGACCAAATAAACAGTTGGACTCTCCTGCTACATTTTTATTTTTTAAATCACTTATCAACTCTTACTCACAATTAAAGAGCAGCTGCAAAGAACGTATACTGTAGTAGTAGCATGCTAGTGCTCAATTGAACAACAAGCAGTACAAAAGTTGACCAACCTTGATCCTTAGGAGCAGGTGCATAGTGGGGGGAGCTGGGAGTTAGCAACACAGGTACCCTCAGGATTTGTAAAACCTGCTGTGGTGAATCGCTACATAAATGCAGGGGATCCTCATGGTGCCACAGTAAGATGGATGCTGTTGTGGAAGTGATTAATCAACACTTCCTTTTGTGATCCTGGCCTGAACTGTTCCTTCAGCTGCCACTGCTGTTGTCTAGCAGCTTCTCTGCAGCATTTAGTCCCCAGAAAGTGCAGAGAAAACATTGTAGCATCTGCTTAAAGCATCAAATGACACCACGTGGACAAGTCAAAACCATAGGCAGGAAATCTACAGCCTCAACAGATTAGATCTACATGAAAGCAGCTGAAATGTGAGAAGATGCGACACTTTGAGGATGCAAAGTACTACTGTGGATTACCAAACACCAGCAGGATTGGCATCATTTTACTGAAGTAAGCAAAACACACAAGCCTTGAGGAGGTTCAAACCTAGGGGAGACTTTATTTGTCACTTACACAATTTGAGAAACTAAAAAAAAAAGAAACAAACCAAAAAACAGAGAACTAAGAAACCTAACAGGAATTAATAAGTGACATGATAATATAAATGTTACTTCTGTAAAAGCACAAACTGAACACAGCAAGACAAGCTTGCTGTCTCAAAACTAAGATCGTATATCTTACTGCTTCAAATAGCAATGCTGGGAACGTAAGTATGTAGTATTTCTTGCTTATTTTAAGAAGAGTTACATTTTATTTCTTGTATCAAATACAATGATATTGTTTTCCGAGGTGGAAAGAGAACAAGCAATTCATTTTTATTCCTCTCACACAGCACTTTAAATTGCAATTCATCATACAGGACTTATATAATATTAACACAGTTAAAACTGAAGTAAAAATCTGAACAGGACATCACATTAACAGGTCATTTATCATTTAATTAGATATGGCTCTAAATCTTATTTTTCTTTTGCTGACTAAGACTGTAAATATGGACTTGGGTTCTACTGTATACATAAATCTCGCAATCCAGATTTTTTTCCCCAAATTGCTTCTATTGAACAGAATAGGATTAGCAGTAAATATTTACTGCAAAAGAAGTCACATTTGTCGTAAAAGTATAAGGAGTGCCTGAAAATTAGTAAATTGTTTTTTTTTTAAACCAGAATCCTAACTGAATGACTAAAAGCTGAGTTAAAGCACTTCAGCTGATATTAAAAGCAAACATCTAATGAAGAGAAATATATAAAAAAAAAGTTATCTGTAAAGAGATGCAAGTGGCAAGACAAGACTTGACCTCAATTTTAAAATGTCTCCCTAATAGTCTTTTGTTTTAGAAATGTCAACATTGTTGATGGGCATCCTAGAAATAGTATAGATAGAAAAACCTTACCAGACATTTGTTGAAGCAAGACAAACCTAGCGTTCAGGTGATACATCCCACAAAGATGTATCTACACCTTTAGATGACTTCAGCTGAACTATTTAAATGAACAAAACTTCCTACATGTCTGAAAGGAGACATCCACAAGAACTTAATTGATCTTACAGGAATTACCGCTCATTAATTGTACTTAGACTCTCCTTCAGTAAATCACATCATAAGGATGAATACTTACAAGCATCTTTCCTTCTTCAACTTAGATATTTTCAGTTGTAAGCCTGAAAAGTGGAAAGAAAAGAAGATATTGTTATACAATTCTGACTTAACAAAGTCAGTGGACACAATAAATAAATTCTCCTTTTGCCAATGATATCTGCAACAGAGAGAGAACAGTCGCTAATTTGGAACTAATGGTTCATTCTGGATTTCTTGTGTATGTTCTTGTGTATGTGTCTTGTGTATGTTCTGCAGTATCCTGGAAACCAATAAAGCTATTACAATCCTGAGGAAAAAGGGACTTGTTAAACACTCGGATTTACACTTAAACGGGTATAAAAACACCCTCTTTGTAGAAAGGAAAAAAAAACAAAAAAAACACACATGCTAATACCAAGTACTGTCAATATATTTTAATTGACTACGCATACATGACACAAAATAAGTTCTGTGTATAAATTGTATATAAATCGTGTATATATAACTGCATAATACTACACTTAAAACATAGCATGCAATACGTGAATCTAATAACGTATTAGATATGCATAAAGGAAAGTTATTCAAAATACATTTTAAGGCTTTAAATACAAACGGACAACATGTTCTGTTGGAGGTACACTACCAGAACCTCTCAGACAAAGCTTTTCTGGAACCTCTTACGGTGAATTGAGGAGAGATCATTTCATCTGTGGCTCTTCTCCCAGTAAGGAATACACACTCCAAAATGTATGTTCTGTGCATGAGTAAAAAGGTTTCCAAATCCAAATGATGCTCTCAGGCATGAGTGGCCAGCTGACAGCCTGATCTAGAGAGCAGCCAAGCCAATCTGCTTGCAGTCTTCTGGGTACTGGATGAATGTGCACAGGTACAGAAATATAAAGGTGCTTTAAGTATGGCCTAGGTGAGATGCAGTGAAATTTATGTGATACTACCCATATGCAAGCTGGACATTCCTATTCTGAAAAAATGGTTGGATACAATCAGAGTCCAACTGTGTAACTTTTTTTTTAATTACATATGCAACAGTAATTTTAAGAAATAAAAAGAAAGCAATGTAACATTCCTAAGACCGTATTTTTTTCAAAGGGTGAAAAGCAGTCAGCAACCTGTGTTTGAACACAAGGTGTCTTGTGAGCTTTTGCAAAAGCATTAGTCTTTTTGGAGGATATAAACTTCTGGTACCAGAACACTTTTAGGAAAACTTCTGACAATTTTAAATTTAAACCAAAACACATATCCAATACTACATTTTTTTGATAGAAAATGCTGGTTAAGGCAGCCAGTCGACTTTTTTCCTTTCACCTACCACACTTAACTGGGATCAGCTCAAAGGGCAAACTACTTGCTTGAGAAGGTTCACTGCTCAGGACACATAGAACGCAACGGTCAGGTCAGCCAGAGAGTCACTGAAACCATGCCACAGATGGCTATGAGATGCCAGTGAGACAATGAAATAAGAATGCAATGACTGCTTAAAAAACAGAAAAGGGTTATTGGGAAATATAGCACGACTTCTTTCACCTCTAGGTGTTCAACACCCATGAGATGTTATGTTCTATAATGCAAATCAGCGCAGAAAGAGGGTTTTTTTTTTTTAAGTAGTTGCTATTCATCAAGTCAATTAGGCATCTGCAATTAGAACCCCTATAAAGCATGCTTTAATGCTGCTCCACGCCCATCGGAAGGAATGAAGCTGCACAACAATGCATCTCCTGTATGAACAGGTAGTCTGTTCAGCAAGGATTCAGGATGGTAACACTGGCAACCTGAGCCACAAATCGGAGAGGCAGCGCTCAAAAGGCTCAGTACTGTGCTGCAGGTAACACTATCTCCCCTCTCACCTGAATGCAGGAGGAACCTAACTGGTTACTTACAGGCTGTGTTTTTTCTTAATTCAAATGATTGCAACGAGAAGGCAGGAATCCTGTTTGTTACATTTATCCAAGAGCACTGAATTACTACATTAGGTGTAATCTCTTCCTTTTGCTTTTCCAGAGCATGGGCAGACTTCAACCAAACTAATTAAGACAACTTTTTGTTTTCTTTTAAACAATGTGAATGGGTTTTCAGATTTCCCCATTTAATAATCTAGTAAACACATAAACATGTGCAACTACACTGTGTACATTCCCAATTCAACTTCCTCTCTTACACAATATTTCTATGAAATAGGCAAGCTACAGACTATATAAATCTACATTATGTAAAGCTCGTAAGTGTTCTAGTAAATGACACTGTCTCTATTAAGATGATGGAGACTTTCTTTAAACTATCATTAGGCAGATTAAATACACAACACTATCTTAGGAAAATTGCAAGTTGTACTTGTAATATTTCAATTAATAGATATGAACATTACTGTTCTGATGAATTTTCAAACGCACTAATTCTACCTTCTGAAAATTCACCGTGCTTGGGAAAACAGCAGAATCACTGAAATTTTCTAGGAATTGGTTGGACAAGCTTCTGTCAGCAGTGACATAGATGAAATCCTACCTTGAGGGTACAGAAATGGATTGGATGACCTCCTCGCTTCCCTCCCAGCCCTGTTTTTTTTTTTTTTTTTTTTGTTACTTTTGAAGAGTTTCCAACCATTTCCTTTCCTACAGCAATAATGAGATTGCTTTCCTCATAGCTTTCCCTGCTTCTAGGCCAACAGTCCTTTTCACCCCTTTACCCTAATTCCCTCAAAACCATTTTCAGAATCAAGGAATAATTGAAAAAGAATTAAAGCTATTTCTTGTACGCAACATTCTCTTCTTGCATTTCTGCACTGAAATATAGTTCTTTTTAGTCCTTTAGATTTGAATTCGTCCTCAGGAACCACGTTGATAAGGCACACATGCAGGAAGTATTCATATAATTATTTTTAGTCACTTTATAAATAAACAGCATTATTAAATTCCTTTCTGATCCAAGTGAGCTATGTAAGTGTTTCACACATTTTACATGTAGGTAACGAAAGCAAACATATTTTTAATAGCCATTAATCTGAGTTGCTAAGCATGCTTGAATTCCATGAAAAGTCAGCCAAAATTGACCATGTCCAATATCTTTGGAAAGAGGGCTGTGGATTGTCACAATGAATTTGAGAGAAGTGCCAGGCTGGCTATTTTGTCTGAAGAGATCCAAAATTTGGAGTTTCAGCATTTTTTGCAAATGATCACTTTTAAAGAATAAAAAACTCTCACTCACTAATGAAGTCGCAGGACTGGGCGAGTTTAGATAACATGGAGGAATAAAAACATTCTTTACAATACAGTAATTTAAAAATTCAATGCAACCCATTTTGAAATGTATGAGTTTATATATTTATAGAATATAGACTACAGAATACTTCAACTATTATAGCTTGTATAATATATCTGATCGTTTCAAACTTGTTCTTCATAAATTCTGCTTTTCATGGACTTGTAATTAGAAGAATTACCCGAAGAATTCCACAATGGTAGTGCCCTGTGCCTTGTATATGCAAAAGACTTTTTCTCCAACTACTAACTTTCCCCTAATCCGACTTCCACCATCTTTAAAATAATTTTTTGCTGACATTTAGATTGGAAACTCATGAGTCAATTTTAATTCTTATTTATAGACTTCAGAAACAAGCAAAGTCCAGGCAAGCCTGTGTTTGATGTTTCTAAAATATCTTCCAGTGCCATTTTCTATAAGAGGATCCCCACCTTTGAAAAAATTAACTATCCTTCAGGCATGTCTTTGATGTTATCACGGAAGACCTAATTTTACCTAACACGGTGCGGGACATACTGACAAAGGGCTAGGCATGAAAAAGTCTGCCTAGTGGCAAAATTATCTGGCCCCACCCAGCATGCGTTCTGAAGAGTATCTTTACATGCATAAAGAAAACCAAAACGTTAAATCACGTGCTGCACATCCCAAGAAACTAGAGAAGGGGTCACTTAACGTTACCCTCTACATTAGAGCTTTTTGGTTTTCAAGTTTTTGTTGTTCAGACATGCCATAGATTGCCAGATCCTACTCTGTCAGTAATTCTGTGTGTTATCTGTAGCTGACATCACACCCACTCTGAAAAGAAACATCAAGATTAAAAAAAAATAAACCCTCATGAAAATAGACTTTTTGTGTTTTGAACATAATATAAAATTGTGTATCTTACACTTACACATTTCATTTTTTAATGTAACAATATCATACTAACCGGTACATCTTTTCTTTCAGCTACCAAACCGATGCAAATTTTTGAAAAAAGAAAAAAAAATAGTTACTAACACAAAGAACCAAGGCTTGGCATTGCAAATTCTTGAGCCAAGACTTCTGTGGCTTTCAGCATGAGGTATGAAACATCTCTACAGCTCTTAACTCACAAAAAAATCACCTGCTTTTATTCCAGACTAATAAAAATACTTTTTCATGCATAATAATGTGTTTGTTGAAGATGCTGTCAAATATTATTCCAATCCATTCCAAAAAAAATGGATTGTGTGACTTAAGAAAACACAGCAGTTTACTTCTAAAGTATTTTTAGCAAAATATTTTATGAATACTACTTCTGAAACAGTATTATAAGAATATAAATATTCAGTGCAATAATTCATCTTTGAGTGTTATTAGTTTCCTACACCGCTGAAGAATGGAAAGACATTAACAGTGAACCATAGTAAAATAACATGCAGATCATAAAGTATAGCATAAAAATAAACAACATTATTATAAGTTCTGCTGAGAAATTGTTGAACACTAAAAACTGAAGAAATATTTTTCACTTCAGTAATACGAATCTGCAATGGGATTTGGCATAAGTCAGGGGACGTAATGCAAATGCTTGTCCCAGCCTTCATTTTAATAAATCCCAAGTGACTAAACCCAAAGGAAAAAAAAATACATTTAGTAACTTGATTTGGAAACTTTTAACCATAACCATTGAAACTTAGCCAACATTTGAATATTTCCTATGCAAACACAGATCCCATGTAACATTGTGTTATTCCTCTCTCAGGTGACCTAGCAAATCATTTATACTTCGGCAGTTTAAATCTGATCCTGTTAAGCCAGGCTTAGGTGGTCAGTCTGTAAGGATCATTTGTAATCATTCAGTCCCTCACCTAAGCATAACATAAAACTTTAAAAATGTATTTAGATCCACGCAGACAGAGTGGTATTCTGGTTCAAAGTTCTACCGTGGCAAGAGACAGCTTTCTGTGAAATGAGACTTCACTTTTTACCTTGTACTTCTTTATCATGACATTCTTTCAGCTTGGACCACAGCTCCTTGAAGAAATCTCCAGAAGATTCTGCAGAATTAGGGCTCCCACAAGTTCCTCCAGATGCATTCATCTTGTTTCTTCCGCTCTCAGCTTACTTATTTGCAGAACTGGCTCGCTCTCACACTTTAAGTTTTAAATAACATAGTTATGAAGCTGTTCCTGAAGACAGGTGTATGCCTGTAATGACAGATCGACACCACTTATGTTTGCATTTATCAGAATATAACTTGCAGCCAGAGATGAAACACAAAGCTCACTCATATTCTTGTCAGGTTGTACTTATTTACTGACAGCCACCCTGAAAGTATGGAAGATGGCAAGGATTTTGCTGCAAGTAATACTAAAATAACAGAAATTTGTCCACTCCTACCATTTCCCCACCCCTTAAACAGCTATCAACTTAAAAATAGATTAAAAATACTTAGCAGTCTTTAATCTTTCTCCCTGTAAACTACTGTTAAATAGAACTCGTTTTCTAAAGTAACCCGTGCTTCCAAAACGTTGCCATCAGAAAAACTGTTTGTGAGAAGTTTTATCAGAGATACATTTGTGTACATGCATTCTAACATTGTACGTGCAAATAGATGTGGATACAAATGATAGATTCTGCAAAGAGAAGCCCAGCTCTCCTTGAAGTCTTCCTGATTCTACATTGAATTTATTCCTACTCCACAACACAAAGGAACTAAATCAATCTCAGAATTCCTAAGTCCCCAAAATGTCAGTATTCTAGGAGAACTATCAAAGTCAGAGAGCTCTGTCTTAAAAGTCAGACTGCCTATACAATTCAGATAGAACAACCTTACCTGTCATTCCTCTTTCTTTTGAAGGGTTTCTTAGCACAGATGATGCCCTCAGGTGATCTACAGGGGAAGTGTGGTACTCAGATCTGGGTCTGAGCCAAGGTGATTCAACTCTAATTGGTGCATGGGGTGTCCAATATGGAAATACTCATGTAATCTCTGCCCTTTGGTTCCCTGGGTATGCAGCTACTGGTTTAACTGGTCACCATGATAAACTGTTTAGGCCACCGGTTAATGACCTTGTCTAGGACCTGGAAGCCTTGGTTCCTGTCTTCTTTCTCAAATCTTTGCGTATAGTCTTAAGCAAGTCACTTTTATTTCAGAATGCCCATTTTAAAAATAGAATAAAAGTAATGGAATAAAGCATCATTTTCAACAACACAGGAATACTGTGTAAGGACACTAAAATGCTACAGTAATGGTAGCTGATGGAACCATCGGTAATCATTAGGTACCTCCAAATTTGCTTTAATATTCTACATCTCTAGAAAATTCAGTGCCCATGTCAGTACCTGATTTCAACCTAGCTTATGTTCTTATTTTGAGAATAGTCCTTAACAGAAAAACAAATTACCTTTTCAAATAGGAATGCCTACAATTCTTCGGCTGAAGTTGAATGGCACTCTGCTTGCATCTTCTGAGCTGAAATGCTTCGCTTTGTGTGCTGTCAGATTAAGCCATCTTACAATACTTCTTTGTGGAACCGATTGCCTAGTGACATTAGGAAGGTCTTTTAAACTCTTATTTTTCTACCTTCAACCACACGCAGATACCTCAGAAACCATCTTTTTCTCTGTTGAGCACTAGGGCAATGAAATCAACAAACTTGTTTGTGCTTATTGTCTCAGGGTTGAATATCTCCAATCATTTTCAAGTGCACCTGACTCCAGAATTAATAAGAATTAATCTCCAATGGTTTTGCTGTGCTTTTTTTCCCCCCACAAAAAATATTGTAAGAAAAAAAAAAAGGGAAAAGGTTGCTGGAAACAATCAGTACCTCTACAAACAGGAAAAAAATCAATGGCTTTTCCCAAGCTTCATCTGCCTCAAGATCCCAAAGTGATACATTGTTTTCTACAGGTGTCCAACCTGTCTTCAAAGAGAGGGCCCCCAACAAGTGTTCTAAGAGACCCTCCGACATGCCTGGGCGGCTGCTCAGGTGCAAGAGGCACTCAGCAACAGCAGCTTCTTAGCTGACTTCCAGGTGTGGGCAAAGCAAAGCGCCTGAGCCAGGTGCACAGCCAGGTTAGGCAGCACACAGCCACCCCTCACGAGCCTCCCTCCTGCTGGCAGGGAGTGTGGCAGCCCCAGGACCCCAGGGGTGCC
This sequence comes from Cygnus atratus, assembly GCF_013377495.2. Classification (NCBI taxonomy): domain Eukaryota; kingdom Metazoa; phylum Chordata; class Aves; order Anseriformes; family Anatidae; genus Cygnus; species Cygnus atratus. The sequence continues at coordinate 111,081,371 of NC_066363.1, read as the reverse complement.
CCTTCATAGAATAATTGAGGTTGGAAAAGTCCTCCAAGATCATCTGGTCCAACCATCATCCTACTGCCAATGTCACCCACTAAACCATGTCCCTAAGCACCACGTCCAGCCTTTACCTTGAACACCCCCAGGTACGGTGACACCACCACCTCCCTGGGCAACCCGTCCCAATGCCTGACTGCTCTTTCTGAGGCAGAAATGTCTCCTCATTTCCAACCTGAACCTCCCCTGACACAACTTGAGGCCATTCCCTCTGGTACTATTGCTAGTTACCTGTGAGAAGAGGCCGACCCCCAGCTCCCCACAGCTTCCTTTCAGATACCTATCGAGAGCAATAAGGCCTGCCCTGAGCCTCCTCTTCTCCAGACTAAACACCCCCCAGCCGCTCCTCACAGGACTTGTGCTCCAGACCCCTCACCAGCTCCGCAGCCCTTCTCCGGACTCGCTCCAGCACCAGAGCAGAGCACAGCGGGACGATCCCCTCCCTGCTCCTGCTGGCCACACTACCCCTGACACAAGCCAGGATGCCGTTGGCCTTGTTGGCCACCCGGGCACGCTGCCGGCTCATGTCCAGGCAAGCATCGCCCAGCGCCCCCCGCTCCGCGTCCCCCGCCCGTCCGCCCGTGGCTCCACCTCGCCACAGCCCCGCGGCCGGACCCAGGGAGGGGGGGGTGGGGGGGGCGGGGGGGGAGGAGCGCCGTTACCTGGTTGGCTCCCGGCGGCTCCGCGCGAAACGGCGGGAAAAGGGGAAGCCGCCGGCCGCGGCCCCAGCGGCAGATATCGCGGCGGGTCTCGCGAGAGCGGCGCCGTGAGGGGACAGGGGTCGGGGGGCGGCTCCCGTCCCCAGCTGGCGCTGGGGGCCGTTGTGGCCGTTGGGCTGTCCAGTGAGAGCAGCTTGAGGGAGGAGAGGGGCGCGGGGCGGGCGTGGGCAAGCGTTAAACCCGTGAGGCACAAAGCGACACGGAAGTGCCAGCGTTAGCCGTGCTGCCTCGACTGCTGGAGCCTGTTTTTTGTGTCACTTAAGATTTTTGCCGATGTGATTCCCCCCCTCTCCCCCCCCCCCCACACACATTGCAGATCAACGTTATTTTATTCTTTGGGACCAATCCTGCTGTCTGCCATGAAGTACACCTTTTCATCTTTAGTTTGTAGCTTGCCTTGGTCATGAAGTAGAAACAAAACACTGCTTTTCAGAAATATTATTCTGCCTCCACACGATTTCCTCTTTACCATTAAAACACATAGGCAGCTTAGTGGCATCCTGAGAGGACACACTGGTCGTTGCAAGGGCAAGTGCTGCAAGCATACACTTTCTAGTCTATTAATTGCGGTATTAAAAAGATAGGTGTTCTGGTATTTAATAGATGTTAGTAGCTGCTTCATCTTGTTACATACATCACTCAAATCTCCAGAATATATCATAAATACAGAGCTACAGCATAGATAAAATTGGATCTGAAATACAATTGTAATATTTCTTAAAAATGTTGAAATTCTGTCAGAAAGGAGTCCTAAACGACCCGTGATTAAGCAGGCTTCAAATCTGTTCAGCTTTGTCAAATATACTCTGAGTTTCCCATCAACTATATACCTTGAATTTTGAAGTATTTCAAAAATCTTTGTTGTGGAAGAGGTTAACATTTCCACTAATTCCTTACCATTGTTTAATCACTATTTTTGAACTAAAATAAAATAAATCCAGTGTTTTCGTAGCTCAGCAGCATATTACTTAAGCTGATAGTTTGGTATACCATAATATCAATATACATAGAACTAAAAGTAGATGCATCTTATGGAAGAGACTGTCATCGTAGGTTGTGATAGACACTCTGCTATTCTTAAATAACCACTGCAAGAACTGTCTCATTGACAGCTTTTTATTCTATATCTGAAGCTTCTATAATCTAAAAGTTAGTGATGTAGAAAAGTGTTTCCTTGGGGTTAAGAGAAACAGCTGTTTTAAATATATGCATAGACCTGATAAGTAGCAATAAAATAGCCTTGCTTGTTGTTCAGGTGTTTACCACAAGCCAGGCTTTTCTTTCTGTTTATAGGAAGCACTCTAGATAAAAATAATGTCACCAATTTTATTTGCCAGTAAACTGCATGAGCAGCTTATTCTTGTATTTGCTCATGCTGAACTTTACAGCAATGTAATTCCATTGAGTTCTGCAGTGCTATCCTTATCGGCTTAACAGTAAGTGATAATGGATTAAGACCAGCAGTGGAACTTTGCCTTTATCTCCTTTCCAGATTTATTTGATTTTTTGTATCCCATAATCACATATTTGATCACCAATTACTGCGTGGATCCTTGGCTCATTAAACATACTAGAAAACTACCAAAGAGTCTTATATTCCACAGTCCACTTAATATGTCTTAAGCTGACTCGTCTAACTGGAACTCATCTCATTCATCTCTTAAGAGTAAATGCCACACCTAGACAATAACACTGTGGGAGAAAAAACCTCACCAATGTTCAGCTTGAACAGAGGCAATACTTTTTGTAGTCATGGCTCATGTCCAGTTTTCAAAGTAGCCCTTAATATGACATATTAAGCTAGGTGACAGACTACTTATCCATGAACAACTCTGAAGAAGGAAATCTAATTTAGTCCCAGCCCAGTTTAGACCTGGCTTGTCTGAAATGTTTATCTTTACTAATAATATGTGAAGCTCTTGATCTTCAACCACTGTTTAGTGGTAATACCTTCTTGTTGACTGGCCAATTCACCAGCATATCAACTAATGACTGAATTTCTATTTTAAGAGTACTACAGTGTTGAAACACAGATAAAATAAAAATTAAGAAAAGCCATTATGCCTCACCCATTTTTTTTTTGGTGATAGAGACTGCATCAGTGTTTCTAACCATTCAGATAACAGTAGGTGACCTAGCCCAATGCATATGCATACAAAATAAGATTAAAAGAGATTAGCAGATAGCTTACTTTTTTTTTTTCTCCCATTACTTCAAATTTAGATACAAAGATTAAAACCAGCTTTGAATTACACTGGGAACTCTAATTTAAATATTTTAATTGCTTTAAACACAATGATAAATATATCACTCTCTTCCTGTATATATAAATATATATATACAATAGTTAAGTCCTTATTTATTTATGTAAGATTTAGCAGATTGCACGTATACACACAGGGCCAGTGTGCTCACAGCCTCCCTGACTGGCAGGGAGTATTGCCCTCTGCACTGAGGGATAAATATATTGCTCAATTCCTAGGCATGTTCATTTTGTTAACTTTATGTTGCAGTTGCCAGTAAGGGCATCAAAGGCATGCAGCTTCAGATGCAGCGAACAGGAGCATGTGGCAGTTCAGCTGCTGCCTCAACGGGGTTTAAACCTTACAGGAACTGGCAGTCCTCTGAATGGTAGGTTTCTTACACCTGGGAATGCACACAGAGCATACCAATGATGTCTGGCACCGGTATTTGCTTTTTCTGCCACTCCATCACCCCCCACTAGTTGAATTTCATTCTTCTCGAGCTGCTTGCGTAGCCACTTTTGAAACTGAGCCAAGATCAAATTCCCTGATGCCAGCAACAATGTTCACTTTAAGAGACCCTCTTCTCTGAAGTGCTTTCACTGCTCCTCATCTGTAGTCAGAAACAGCCAGGATTTGTTCAACTGAAACTCTCAGGTCTTTTAGAGATCCTTGATGGAGAAAAAAAAAAAGAAACCTGAGGGATGCTGTTTCAGGACTCCAGTGCAGTGTTGCTGGTCCTCAGACTCTAAGGAGGAGCACCTGTGTGTGTTATCTGCACGCAGAGATGTTTTGCTCTTACTGATGTTTCTTGGGCTGACATGAATAGTGTTGAGTACTTTTGCATATATATATATATATATCAGCCTTGGAAGGTTATTTCAGCTTGGAAGGCTGAAGTAAATGTTTACATGTCTGCATACAAAATCATGCCACCTACCTTTTGGTGTAGTGAATGACAAGAATTCAGGACAGGAAAACAAGCGAAAGAGAAATAACAAATGGGAAACAGTATTTTACTTACCTTTTGAGGAAAAAAAAGATCCCCAAATGATAGCCCCTGCCTGCCACCTCCCCCCGCCCCCAAAAAAAAAAAAAAAAACAGCAAAGGAAAACCCAAATAAAACAGAACAAACTGCAGAAGCAGAAGATGGCAAGCAGTCTTTTGAAAAGCTAATTTATTTGGTTCAATTTTTTTTTTTTTAAATATATTGTGGTCCCATCTATAGCTTTAGAAATCAAAGCTCCCTTGTAACATTTTAGAGGTTCTACACAGTCTCTGCTCAGACCACACAGTTCAGCCAGTTACAATTTTGGCTTTTGAGAATAGTTTATTCCTTAGCAATTTTTCATTCTGTATTTGATAGGGAAATCAACTGTGATGATAAATACACTTTTTTTTCTGCTGAACATTTGTAGCTTCTGTGGGAGTGCAAAACTTTCCCTATGTTCTTTTCTGTGTACCCACACCTTGAAGAACAATTTTAACACACAGATGCAATGCTGTTAATGAGAAAGTCATTTCAATTTGCTGTTCATTGATTTTTTTAGCTGCTCAGGAGGCCTTTTTATTGGCGCTCTACAAAAGGATAATGTTCATTTTCACATCAACCTGGAAATAGCAAGCAGTAAACGCTTCCATAACTGAACCTTCCTGTTATGTGACTACCATAAACTCTTACCTAATCCCATATAAATATTTTTTTTAATCTAGTGGTTTATGTCCACTGGGGACACTGATTTATTTGTTTTTAACATCATGAAAGAGAACTTGTAATTGTTTCACTTCAAGACAGACTAAATTAAGATTTCCAGGTAGATGGAAGTACCTATGCAAGGGTTTTCAAAAATGTAGTTACACGGATGGTGAGAAGATTCACATTTACTTAAGTTAAAGAGTTATTTTGTCCTAACAGGCATGACAAAACCTGTCTTCATTCCTTTCTATTCAGCTCAGCAAGTACTTCTGTGCTCCAGTAGTTAATCAGTTACCAGATTCCACAGCTTTTGTTTTCACACTGTTTAATTTTTCTTATTTGACACCATACCTGTGAATGGACTCAGTTGCAGATACAGGTACAACCTTCAGGTCTGCCTACTCTTTAAGACTAGGACTGCTTTTCATTACCATTGCCACCACCGTTACTCATTATTTTCTAAAGAGGAATATTTCTAAGAAGTATACAGAAAGAAAGCAATAAGAATGACAAGCACATTTCCTATCTTACCAAGAAGCCAATTCTGAGCATGTAAATCTAGGTTTAATTAACTCACTTTATAAAACTGAACGATTAAAAAAAAGCCTAGGAAAAATTAGTAACTGCACATCCTAGTGGAATGGCACTCTGCCTTGTCACGACAAGTGTTACTGTGAGGCAGGGATTACAAAAACGCAGTATGAAAGAGAAGACCAAGAGGCAACACTTCAGTGACATGCTCAATACACCAAGTCATTGGCAGTGAAGCTTCTCTCATTCCTGTGCTTGGTTCCTTAGCTGTCTCTCCAGTAAATACTCCTGCAGCCAGATGTTGAGCTGCACACAGCGGGGTCGGAAAGCCGCTCTCGCAAAAATGCTGGCAGCGAGCACCACAGAGACTGGCAGTACCCAGGCACGTTAAGGAGATAGCCATTATACCACTTCAAGCACAAGATAAAGTTTTGCTTAAGGTTATCTTAAATGAATTTTAAAGAAAGACTTTCAAAACTCACCCTTCTGTTTGAATTGTGAAAAGTTCAGTTCTTGATCGGGGTGATAAATATTTACTATTGACTTCCCCTCCAGCTATAAACCTCAAGTGTAAGTGAGATGAGGAAGCCACCGTGGACCACACTAGAGAGTGCCGAGAGGAGATCTGCTGCGCCTAAGATATATACAATGTGCAATGGATAACCTAATATGCCTTTCATTTAACTGGCCGGGCAGGTTTCTGCATTCTGGAGAGCGTGGAATCATACCAGAATTTGTTGGCATAACAGGCCCGTCCGACCGGTTCCCGGGGCGCCCAGGAACCAGCACAACCAGTTCGCATCAAAGGCCGGGCCCAACATGCTGCGGCTCAGCTCGCCGGGGAGGCTTCGTGCGGCGGTGAATTATTCACGCCTCTGTCAACTCCCCGCGCGTACCGCTCCGGGAGAATGATGTAGCCTCCAGCAAAATAATTTACTGAGGGGTGGGGGAGTGATACATCCTCGGGAAATGTAGCAAGATCGTATTGTTAGACGGTTTCTTTCATTTTAGGTGCTGATGCACTGGGCTAGAGGTCTTGCTCAGCATAAATGCAGAGGGAGATGGGAAAGAAAATACCATTTTTAGAGTACTAACCTTGCACACTTCTTATAGTCAAATAACACCAAGTCTCGAGTGTAACCAGGAAAGAAAACAGCAACAACAACCGACCACACAAACAAGCAAACAAACAAGCAAACAAACAAACAAACAAACAAAATTAGGCTCTAATTTCTCCTAATTTCCAGTCCTGCTCTGAGTATACCTACTGCATGTGTAGGACTCAGCACGGCTTTGTTACGTGCGGGCGACGGGAGCCTGGGAGCTTGCACGTGGAATGTGCACCTCGTGCCTTCGGTGGAGCTCTGGGTCAGTGGAAGCTCGCCCTGAATTACCGCACATGATATTTCAAGGTGAAACTGGTCAGAGAACATGAAGTGTCTGGGACATGCTTCCATAACCATGAGGAACTACTTGTGAGGCAACACCCTTTTCTGAAGGATACAGGCAGCTGCCCTGTTACAATAGCACTCGGGCTGTAAGCAGCAGCTGCGCTGCTTCGTATTCATGGCTGGGGGGCAAGAATACTTGCACATCAGTCCTGCATATACCATATTTATTCAAGCTGTAGGCAGGATATGCCCCAACAGAACCCTGCATCTGTGCAAACTTATTACTTTCTTTCAAATACAAATATAGACCATAATTTTCAGATCTCCTGCTGTGATTGTTGGAGTTGTTGACTGAAATCAGTAGGAGCCGTAGAAGCTTAGCACTCTTTGGAAATGTGATCATGGGTACGTACAATCAGTCTGCTAAACCTATGCTTAGGCAGATTCCTTAATCTTTTATTCAGGCACTTAAATTTAAAAGCTCTATCTTGACAAATTTTTCTCTATTTAATGTTGTCAGAGACTCTGAGTAACTTTTGAAACCTGTGTTTGTCCATAAAATGATCCCACAGTGGTATAATTTATCATTTTTTAGGTCTTAATTTCTTACACATTTCAATACTAGTTACCAGACAACTAGTAAGTAGTCACAACAGGAAGTTACCATCAAATTCTACCGGTGTTGTGCAACATGGGCAGCTCTTTCATCATTGACCAGGATAGGTAAAAGAAAAAATGCTGATATTTATATACACTCTATTCAGATTATTGCACTACTATTGCACTATAGTTACCCTTCTTATAAGACTAGTGTTTTTTCTGACAGCCTTGAAAAGGCTTAATTCTGAAGAAAGCAACTGGATTACTAACAGAGCTGACATGACAGATGTACCCTGTTTGTGCTTGCAGTCACACCACCTTAGGGTATGATTTCATACAACTAAGCAGGGCTGGGCTTGGTCAGTATTGGAGAAGTAATTTACAGGAAAGTCCGCTGCAGGAAGTGGTTTTGGTGATTCAGTGGGCTATACTGAATAATTGGGCATCAATGCCAGCTGTGATGGAGATGTTGGTTTCTAGATATGCGATATTTTTTTGTGCCATATGAAACTGAAGTTATTAAAGACTCCAAGCCCTTTTCACAGCCACTACATTTGGAACTGTAAATTCACTTCCAGTGTGGAAATACTGTCTGGAAACACTGCCTTCAATTTGTTTTAATGGGTGTCATGTAATTGGATAAACTGCCCAACTGATTAACATAGGTATATTACAACCCCAAATAGCTGTTAGACTATGTGGAAAAGGTTCTGCTTGCCCAGTAGACTAGAGAAAAGCTGTTGTGCTTCAAAGTTGGTCTACTCCTTCCAGCTGTGTCAGATGGCCTCATAAAAGATGCCATTGGAAATTTTTCTTCTCACATCCTGAGTTCATCATGGCAACAGCAGGACTGAGGGAAGGACATTTGGACCATTTTTAAGTGGATATAATAAATGCCAGCTTTCTCAATACCTTTTCTCTAGATTAAACCTGGCGCCTTACAGCGGATCCGATAATGGGCCTTTAAAGCACATTGGGCTTGCAATGTAACTGCTTACTGGAGTCTGAAGGGTATAGGGACAAAAGAGATGTTTATTATTTGATTTGATTATTTGATCTGGTTACCTTAAAGAAGAGTTAGAACACCTTTTCTCCTTCCCAAACATAAACCACCATGTACACACTTTACACATTCAGTGGGGTCTTCTCATGTATGGTTGCTGGCAGGGTTGAGGCCCTAAATTATGCTTTTATGGCTTCACTTCCACAAGTTGCAGAAAAAAATATTTTTTCAGAATTAAAAAGCAAAGTATTAGAGACAAAGGTTATTGTATGTATCAGTACAGCTTAGGATAAGCATCACTTGACTATTTTTCTCAGCCTTGTAAGTCATGACAGTTCTAAAAATACATATACCACGGAGATAAATACTGTACTATCGGATTTGCTCAGATTTGTCTGTGAGAGAGATTTCTTTTCCTCCTAAAGAAGTAATGAAATCCAAATCCTTTCTTATTTCTAATATAATTTACCGTAAGGGGATCTTTTTCAAATAAAACCTATTATTAAATGGTTTTCCAATTGAGAATAAATTATATATATTTTTTCTCATCTGCAACTTCATCTGAGAAAAGTCACATAATGCTTGTCTGTAAATTCTTTCAACTTATACAATGATCACATGAAATCTTCTTTGGGAGAAGAGACTCAGAGAGATGCAATTCTGAAAAGTAAGACAATCTAAATGGTGCAGGCTCGAACTTGTTCTTATAGTAAAGGTATGCACAAACATTCATGTCTACAAGTATTCATTACAGAGAGTTTACAACATACCTCCCTGTAGCTATCAAAAGCTGCTCAGTGCTTTCACAAACAAATTCAGATAACACATATGCCCCCACACCCTATCAGAGTTAGGTAATACCTCTCTTCTTGACTGGTTGTGTAGCAGTGTAAGGACAGTGAGACCTTTGGTTCATAAACAGCAACCTGAAAAACAGACCACATCCTATCTTGGATGGAGCAGGCAGGCAGGTAGGTAGCAGTTAACTGCCTCTAAGTGGGCCAAAGGATGCAAATAAAAGTATTTTCTGATGCTTTTCTGAGCAAGAACAGTTTTAAAAATTGTTACTACTGATTTGCTAATGACACAAATTTCTTATTTCCCTCAGCTGAGACAGCAGCACCATTCATTGGCAGTATATATATAATATATATATACACACATACACATATATACACCTATGTATTACAAGAGAACTATCGTTATTCTCAATACAAGAGTAGGCCTGATACAAAAGCTTGGCTATTTTTCTCTGAGAGGAAAAAGCCTCAAAATATTCCTCTTATAGGTGTTGGTCGCCCTCTTTCTCCCCAGTTCTGAAGACTGTCTTTAACAGTCGGTCCATTTCAGTAATTCTAGAAGGGAAATCAGTTTTGTCAACTTCTGGCTGTACAGAGGTCTTCCTGTAGGCATGCTGTCAGGGAATGTTGTAAGAGCCCTCAAAAATGGAACCTCTATTTTTGCCCAATTCAAAGAAGTCATCTGTACAAGTGGCCCTCTCCAGCACTCTCTCTGTCAGAGTAACTGGTTATTACATTTTTGAAAAAAAAAGGAAAAAAAAAGAAAAGAAAAAAAAAAGACTTCCACAAACTATCAACATCCCCTCAAACTGTTTTTCCTTCTTGTCTATTGTCTTTATTATTATTACCAAGCATTGCAGCTTATCATTTTATAGACGTTTAGGAATACTTTGGCCTTTTTTGTTAGGAAGTGAGTCTTTACAGGAGAGTGAATATTTGTTATATAGATGATCAACGTTGAGAATTATAAAGCATGAAACAGAAGTGGCATTGCTGTTTTTTTTTTTTTTTGTCTAATTAATAAATACTTTTCTGTTATTTTTCTTCTTTTTCAGATGGTACTGTCTTAAGCAGCAGGCTTCCTATGTGGAAGCATGGGCTAGTCAGAGAGCTCAGAGTTAGCCTGTGACTTGAACCATAGATGTGCTTGGATCAGTTCAGTGCATCGCCCAGCAGATCACTAACCAGCTGTCACCATCTACTCTGGTGAATTTGGTTCACTGTTGGAGTGGTGTAGCAGCATCCTGTTGCAATAAGCAGGAAAGCACATTGCCTAGTAATGCCTTGTGCTCAGAGAAACCTGTTAAGTGGTAGACTCCCCAGCTGCATCTCAGGGTTTCTCCATCATGCCGCTTGCCTGCCAGGTAACACCATGTGTCAGACGTGTCCTTTTGCCTTGGCAAGCATTGAGGTACTGTGTTGCATGTCAGAAAAGAGGAATCATAAGAACATTTTTAAGGAAATGCACTTCATCATATTTAGTGGTTTTGCTTCTCTACTGGCTGCTCTTCTAAGTTTAAATGAGAGTAATTTGTCGAGAGCTGTGACTGTATATAGTAGAATATACAGAATAAGACCAGTCTTCCTTCATCTGTCTATCTCCAAGGTAGCTAATCTCCTTTTTCATCCACTTCACAAACTACAGCATTAGTTAAATTAAAAGACACTATGAAAAGGGATGCTGAATCTGGTTATCCTCTGTTGTTTCAAAAGTAGTCACTCTCAGATCAAATGAGTAACCTACAGAAAACCGATAGAAACTGGTGTTTCTATCTTTCTAGCTCATATATCTGATTCCTTAACAATGTCCTCTTTCCCATGGATATCCATAATAAAAAATAAATGTGTTCTGTTCTCATATATATTTTTTTGATTTGTTCTTTATATAAAGAGGAAAGAACCTCTGACTTTTGATAGCCCTTTTTTTGGTCCTATTTGTCTTTATTTCTCATATTAAGTTCAATACCTCTAACAGGTATGCACTGTCCCCAGGTGTCTGAGCAGTTCCTTAAGTCTTGGCTTAATCACAGTGAACTAAATTAATTTCTGTTAAAGTTAATGGAACCAACAGGGAGATGAATTGGGTCTACTTGTTTCATCCAGTCTCCTCTGTTCCCTCTCTCAGTTCCTCAGCTTCCGTTATCTATGGCCAGTTGTTTCTATTCTGCACCTACAAGAGAGTCATGTCACAGAATCAGAGGATACTGCAGTACTGGCAAACCTGGGCAGGGCAGGCAACAGTGATGGGCCCACTGTTAAACAAAGTCTATGCTTCATTTTAAAACAAAACCATCAGTGGTAGCATGTCAGAGGGGCAAGTGCTCAGCCCTTTTCAATACATAAAAAGGATCAAAATTCTGGGAAGCTGGCACATGCACAGTACCTAAAACCTTATTCCTATAACACTAATGTTTTTCAAATCTTAATTTCATGGGAAACCATATAATGACTTACAGCTACCATGCTAGTGCATTGCTGGACTAATTCTGGAAATGATACAATACATTTTCTTCATTCCTAAATTGTTTATTGCAGAAGAGGTGGGATCAACTAAACAAACAAACAAACAAACATAGAAACAGTAATTGTGATTTATCAATGTCTTCTGTGTTAGATTTTCCTCCCTCGGGAGAGCTGTATGGCTAAAACACAAACTCTTCACCTGCACAGGAAAGATTTTTACTTTGAAGTGATTCTTCGTTACACAATGCCGGTCAAGTTTCTTTTTTGCACTGTGGTTACGGTACCGTGCATAACACCACTGTATTTTCTATGCTCTAGTGATCAAAAAAAAAAAAAAAAAAAGTACAATACAGACACAATGCAAGTATTGTTGCTTCCCTAAGTACTTTGAGCTTCTGAAAATTCCAAAGGAAGTGGGAATTTACCTTAAAGAAAGCATATTTTTTTCTGGTTCTACCATGAGCTCCTGCGAAAAGAGAGTTGTGTCAGGACTGGCCACTCAGATAGCTTTTGTCCAAGTCTTCACCTGAAGCAAGACCAGGATTAGGCCCATAGTTCTTCAGGACTCTGAGTTGTGCTATCTGAGAAAACAGATACTACAATATTTCATTGCAGAACAGCTTTTTCAATGATTCAGTTAAGCTAAACTAATTTCATCTGCAGCCACTTGTGTTGATTTCCATTGCTAGTCAGCTCAGCTAAACTAGGAAGTCTAGTCTGAATGCAAACTTTCATGATCAGACAACTTTTTGGGTTTGTTCAGGGCTATCAGTTTAAAATCTCATCTTCAACAGTGTCTGACAGGAAAATTAGAGGGAAGTAAGCTAAGGTGTGAATTTACAGCTCTCTAGCTACTTTGCCCTAGTTCCTTCTGAACTAACACTTGTAATAAGTATAGTTTGCCCTTCTTTCAACACGGACTAGTGGTCCTGGTGGCATTCCCTAGTCCACTGCAGGAATTCCCTTGTATAACTGAGACCTGAGCTACCTACTGAAACTTGCTCATATCCCATGTGTGAGATTCATTTGTTAGCTTGATTCCTTGGTTAGCACTAAGCAGGCAGAAATGTCATCAATGCTGACCTGGAGCAACTCCTCTAGTATTGGTTCTTATAAAGTATGTGAGTTAGGTGCCATGTAAGTCAGTTATCTAAAAAGGACTTTCCTACCATGCCTTATGCAAGTTCTCCCAGTATTTTCATCTTAAGGACCTAAATCACATTTTAACAAATGTTTTTCAGAAAGTGAAATGATTGGAATTTGATCAGGAGTTATAGAAATGGACCCACCTGTACGGTTTGCAGCCATGAGTTTTTCTTCTTATGTAAGCATCTAGAAATGCAAAATCCAAACATGCTGGTAAATCCATTCTTTGTTTGGCCCAACATGGAGAAAAATAATTTTGATGCACCCTCTAGAATTAACATAACCACATCTATGAGGGGAAAAAACACCACCCTGACAATCTATTTCTAGCCAAAACTAACTGGGTAACCATCCCTCTCCTGAGCTGGCCCAAACACAGATTCTCCACCTACCTTCTTATAACTGGGCTGACTCATACACAGGCAGGACTAGACAGTATGCTGTGTAAAATGGTGGCAAATAGGAACCTAAAAGACAGCAAAGAATATTGCCTAACAAACTATTGAGCTAAGTAAATGAAAATGTGTAAGCTAAATAAAAATCTGAGAGAATACCTTCCCCCACCCCAGGCAATTCAAAATATATACGAAATAGTGAACAAACAGTGTGTATGTACCGCCTGTCATATTTTTTTCTGACACTCATGTTCAAGCAAATACAGAAATATGATTAATTCTAAGAACAAATATCAGAGACTACATATTTCAGTTAAGCTTTAAATGGCACAGGAGAAAAAGCATAAGCTATTAAACCATATCTGAAGTAGGATATAGGCTCTGTTACCATTTAAGCAGGCTTGCATTGTATATATTAAGGTTCAAAATATTCAACTAATGAAGTGTATAAATTTATTTTTCTAGACTAAGGTGGATGATCTCAGTGTACGTAAGGGAAGAATTTGTCCTGTTGTGCTTTCTGCTTTTGTTGATCTGTTGCTCTTTAGGTGTCATGTTTTAGGACTCCTCAGAGAATTGTCTCCAACTATTCTGTGGTGGCAGACAGAACTGAGGGATGAAACAGGTTGCCCTCTTTCATAAACTGGACTGGTGAGCGACCTGCTGCTTAAATTCGTACGCTGGAAGAAACTGGGAGTGCTTGTTGACCAAGAAGAAAATATCTGTATCCCCTGTGCAGCCAGATATCTAGCTGTTCCTCAACAAAAGGCCAAGGAAATAAATGGATGGTGGCTATTCTGGGGAGACAGCTTCTCTCTCCTTGCAGGGGCAATCACTACTTCCACTTTCTTCACTGCAGCAGCAGGGGTTAAACCATCAGCTACTGAGTTTTGTCAACACAGGTGAGATACTTTGTCCTCCTTTTTAGGGTGCCAAGATCCAATCTTGCCTACATGCCAAGAAGCCCTGGGACAGCCCAGTGTCAGCAATGCTGGTTTCTAAGAATTCGGCACACTTATATACTTATTACTCAGATGATATCTTTGTTGTTTTTCCAATCGTGTCTGCCTCTTGTATTTTAATCAGAAAGCGGTACAAGGATTAATGTAAGTGGAATGTGCGTACTGGAACATGGCCTATTTGTTACAGGAAACTATTGTCACGCGTTGCTGACAACCTGACATAGACTTAATTGTCTGAATTGCAGTGCAAAAAGGGAACTTACATTTGAGGAAATATAAACCATTTATCAATGGCTAATCTCCAGGTTGTTTTCTTACTGTCAGTGAGAAAAAATAATGCAATGACAGAGAGAAGTTGTTTTTTTGACATAGGTACTCTGCTTGGGTCACCAGTAATACCAGGTGAATTTTCTTCAGAAAATAGTTTTTTACTTTATTTTGTTCGTTTGTTTGTTTGTTTGCTTGTTTTCATCAGTCATAGCCATTTACAATGCTAGATAAGAGGAATAGCACCAACAACCAACAAAAAGCATTCTGGTCTCAGCGAACCTCATGGCATAATGGTGTTGATTTTAGCTCGTACTGTAGTTGGTTTAAAAAACAAAAGCAGTCACTTCAGTTCTCCCTTTCATCTCTTTTTGGAAGTTTCTAGGCCATGTTTGGCCCATTTATGTGCTCTGAAAGAAAGCAAAATCTCAGTTTTGTCCAGGCACCCTACCACTTTGTTTGCTTAAAAGCAAGACAGGATCTGGCCCAGTCTCTGCCATTTGCATTGAGATGCCCTTTTTAACATAAAAATAAGTTTATTAGGGGCACAGAAGTTACCACACTGGATTGCCTCACAAAGTTAAGGGACATCAGAATTACTGAGAATTCAAGTAATATTTATCTTTGGCAAAACCCTGAGTTTCTGACTGCCATAGGCATGACAAAATGGTCAAACTGAGCCCCTGGGAGCAAGGGATATCAGAAGCGATCAGGTACAGGAAAGCTGGACAGGGAGCTATGTTTGATGCTTTACTTCATGACAGTCCTGTTGCACCTCTTCTTGGAGGGTTGACATCCTCTCTTCTTTGGTTGGCCTTATGAAATAGTCCATCTTTCCTTTGGGGTGCATAGGTATGTGTTGTAGGAACAGAGGGAGCGTAGTCAGTGCTGCAAATCTCACTGGGGATGACAGAGCACACTCCAAAACCACTTGCCTGTATGGCAGCACTGTGTGCTATAGTTTTTGGCAAGTGTTGTCAAGGCCAGGGTTGGAGAAGGGAGCAGCTGACACCGGTAGTAAGCATTTAGGGTGTGAATAGGAAGGAGGTTATGTGAACGGCAGGGATGACAGAGACACAGCACTTTCTGCTAAGCATATTGCAGTCCTTCCTCCAAGAAACCAGACAATTCCAGCACCTGAAAAACAGTAACAGGAATGCTTCCAGTCACCAGCATTTACAGCAGGATCAATCCAGCTGCATGTTAAGAAATCAGGAAAACATCTTTATCCAAGCAACTTTTTCTCATTTCAGTTCAAGAGTTAAACCGGGCTGAATATGGCCCTTTTGTTTGTGCTATCTGTACTTTTTGTACTCTAAAGCCCAGGGTGACACCTGATACTGTACTTAGTCTAAGCCTTTCAAGCAGTTCTCTCTGTATCAGATTAATGATGCTCTGAGTTACACAGGCAGCAAATCAACCAAATCAATACACATACAATAGTTCAGGTGGCTTTTTGTCGGAAGAATGAAGGACTTGCTGTGACAACAACACCGGAAAGATAGAAATATGTGGGCAGATGGCAGTAGGGCCTCGTTAGGACAAGTGAACAGACTGAACTCGTGTCATCTCACCTGGCATGTGACCTGAATTTGGCTCCAAGTTCTTTCCTCCCTTTTGCTTGGCCCTTTGTTCATTGTCTTCCAGCAATGACTGATGTTTGAAATCCATACGTTACTGCTGCTTACAGAGCCCTAGCACCAGAGGACAGCAATCTGAGCTTTAGGTACACTTCAAAAGCAAAAGGACATAATACCTGTCTTGGGACAGACATTTAGACTTCTTTTTTTTTTTTTTTTTTTTTTTTTTTTTTTAATAAAGGTCTGTTCCCGATAACATGACAGTTGCCTAATTTTGAGCAACCATAACCTTCCCTTTATTTAGAGGAATAGCTTGGCTCTGCTGGGAGCTTTGCACTTCCATTAAGCAGGCTAGCCACCTCGATACTTCAGGAAGTACAAACTGAGGTGCAAAATACTCTTTAAAATATCCTGATGCAAGGAGGAAAAAAAAAAGAGAGAGAGAGATAAAACTGCCATTACATTTTTTTAATTTAAATATTTGGATCAGAACAAGAGGAAGGACCCTGTCCCATGCTGGCAGCCTGAGGAGTTTGTCTCTGCAGGGTCAGAGCACAAGCCTTACAGAGAAATTTGGGGGAGGTCATTATCACAAATGCTAAATTGTATTTATTTATTTATTTATTTATTTATTTCTATTTATTTTTAATGCATAAAGATCAAAATGCATATAAGCACCATGAAAGAAAACTATAAAAGGTGCAAGTGCAGAGAACCTGTTAAAAGTCTACCAGGTGACTGACCTCAGGGAAGATAGGCTGGCTCCCGGCTGGGCCTGGGATTCTAGGGCTAGATCATAGAATCATAGAATCGTAGAATGGTTTGGGTTGGAAGGGATCTTAAGACTCATCTAGTTCCAACCCCCTGCCATGGGCAGGGACACCTCCCACCAGACCAAGCTGCCCAAAGCCCCATCCAGCCTGGCCTTGAACACCTCCAGGGGCATCCACAGCTTCTCCGGGCAATCTGTTCCAGTATCTCACCACCCTCACAGTAAAGAATTTCCTCCAAATATCTAATCTAGATCTACCTTTTTGTAGTTTAAAATCATCACCACTTGTCCTATCCCTACACTCCCTTGCAAAGAGTCCCCCCCAGCTTTCCTGTAGGCCCCATTTTGGCAATGGAAGGCTGCCAGAAGGCCTCACCAGAGACTTTTCTTCTCCAGGCCGTACAGCCCCAGCTCTCAGCCTGTCCTCACAGGAGATCAAGAGAGTTACTTGAACTGGCCTATTAGAGAAGGCAGACAGACAACAACTGGAATGTTATTTCTGTGCTTCTTGTCCTTGCACAGCATATTAGAGACAGCTAATAGCGTGGATGCTGTTTCCTCAGACAGAGCATGCGTGAGGAAAGAAGCTGGCTTCCCCTTCTGCAGTACTTTCCCTGATGAGCTGCACAGCGTGACAAATAGAGGAATACTTCCATGACTTTCATATGTTTTATAATACATGCTAACATTAGAATCAAGGCCAAGTGCCAAGACAATTAATTCCACTTTCCTGAATTGCCCATAAGGTTTAGGTTATGTATGCCAATCATCTCCTTCAAACTGTTAGGGGTGCAGAAAGCGGTTCTCGCCTGCTGTCTCTCTACCTCTTCTCTGCTGTCTCTCTACATTCTGCCTCTAACCCTTCTGTGTGTGCCAGAGTGAGCACGGGCAGGGCTGGCTTGCTCGTGTGGTGGCACTGCCATGCCACGTGCCCTTCTGCCAGCGCTACCACCATGCTGGGCTGTGCCGGCGGCCCTGCTGTGTTGGGCAGTGTGCGTGCGGGCAGCTGCCATTAGCCCCCTGCCCACGGATTTGCCCTTCTAGGAGATGAGGTGGAGGAGGGTAAGATGCTGTTGTATCACCACCCTGGCCAGTGTAGACAAAGAGCAAGGAGAGAGCGAGATGAAGTGGCCCTAAGTCACTGTGAAGAGCTGGGGATGCTGCAAGGAACTGAATCCCCCATTTAACTCACGTTTCCATCCCAGGAGCTACCCACAGAGCTCTGGGTTAAATCACACAAATCTTGTGGTGGGCCCAGACTTCTTTTACAGTCTAATTTCCTCATGCTGCTAAAACAATGCCAGTCCCTGGCCATGCTTGCTTTATGTAACTTCAAGGGCTCCAGCAACTTAAGCAAACAAGGAAAACCACAATCAAAGGGCAAAACATGCTACTCCTTGTTTGGGCTTCTAGTCTTTTTTTCTTTCTGCTGAAGGTGCCTGGTTGCTTTTTAATTATCTTAATGTGATTAGCCTCTGCTGGACCTGTTGTATGATAATGAACTGGAGCTTAAACCTAGCAGCCTGAGGCTGCTGTGCGACTGTGTAGGGGGGTAGCACCTTCAAGTCTCCTTGCAGGACACATCAGAGAACCTCTGTACCAAAGCTGGTGGACTTCAGTGGTTCTGGTATTTCATGCCAACAATTACCAGATGTCCGGCAGTGTGGCCCACAGCCCTGACAGAGCTCACTAAGCCATGTGTGCCGGCTTTACCACGTAGGGCCAATGTACTTGTGAGACTCCTTTGGGCTGCTTGGTTTGCCTCAGTGGTTTACTCCTGGGCTCCTTGGCAGACTTCAAAATGCAGCCAGCTCTCTGTCAGCTTACAAGATAAAGATAATGTATCTGAGCCATCCGTAATACCTAGACCATCATGTATCCCAGCAATTCAAAGTGGGCAAACCCAGAGGACAGCGCACAAGAAGGTGACGAATTTGATCTCCTCAGGGCCAGGCAGGGAGGAGCAGGTATTCTCACAGGATCACAGACTGGCTGAGGTTGGAAGAGACCTCTGGAGGTCTCCTGGTCCAACACCCAGCTCAGGCAGGACCACCTGGAGCCAGATGCTCAAGACCATGTCTAGGTGGCTTTTGAAGGTCTGCAAGGAGGCAGACTCCTAATTCTCCAGACCACAGCTTTCCCTGCTGGTTTGGACAAATATGGCAAAGTGGAGTGGTAGGAATCCAGTTCAAAGCTTATAAAGCTGGGGTCCTTGGAGAGGGATGTAGCTATAAAAATGCACACACTTAGCTTACTAGGAAAATAAAATAGTTAATAGTGAAAAATTAGGGTGTTTTTACAATTGTATTTAAAACCCTAGGGGAGCCTATAATGGTCTAAATGGACTACTTAAGAGAAAAGCCTCATGTTTTCCTCTTTTTTGTGTGTGTTTTAATTTACTGTGTGTAGCTGCCATTATCCATAAACCAAAACTTACGACTCTGTTACAACAGAAGAAAAGAACACTTTATTGTCTGCTGTTGGCAGATCACCCAAAGTCCCCTCCCAACTTAACAAGCGTTAAGCTTCAATAAGACACAAGACACTTCAGAAAAAAACATCGCCACAAGGCTAATGATGACAACAGCTGCCAGCAAACTTTCCATTGCAAGCAAGTAAAGACTTGAAACAAATTTTCGCTCAAGTTTTGTTTTAGTAGCATCAGTGACATGTCTGTGCCGGCAAAGGCTCAAATTGCATTCCTTAACACTAGGACTGTAGACCTATCTCCTGGAGTCATTACATTGCAACAGCCTGGTAGTCATGGGTAGAGTTGTGAAGTCTTTAACAAATCTGACCTTTCTTCTTTTAAGAAAAGGTATTTATACTCCAAAAGACCAGTGAGGCGAGTCATTGGAGGATATAGATGAGAATTTCTGCATGCCAGAGAAAGTTCAGGTGCCATTTATGTTTGGAGGAGGGGAAAAGGAAGAGGTTGTAGGTCTCAGCAAAGCTGGGGAATCAAGAACTTTGTAATTCTTTTTTCTATTCTGATATTAATTTTCTTTCTAGCAAGCCATTTACAGCCCATTCTGCATTGGTGGCTACATGAATAAGAGACCTGTATGGCATGCGTAGGAGAAATCTGACCTCTAACTTTCCTCTTCATTTTTCTAATCTATAGTGCAGTGCCAATTTTATTTGTACACCTCTCCCAGGTGGCAGGATCATGAGGTTGCTCTATACAGAAACCCTGGAAGATAATTGGATGAAAACAACAACCCCAACACTTGGTAAAAGTAAAATGTCTGAACAATATAACTGCAAGATGGTACAACACAGATAGTGAATACTGTTTAGTCGGAAGAAGAGTTCACACTGTCTGTTGTCGGTGCAGTCTCCCTTCTCAGAACAAGTGTTGCCATTTTGTTCAGCATCTTCAAGAACTGCGAAGAAATAATCAACAACAGCAGACTGGAAAGCTCTCCTGACATCCTGACTATTTTTTTCATCTCAGGAAAAGTATGATCTTAAAATGGGAAGTGTCTTGCAGAGGTGGAGTTAACCATTGGGTAAAAATGGCACTTATTTCACAAATCTGCTCCCTGTGCCACAATCACAAATTTTACATATCAGTTTTTTGACTGAAGTACATTTTTGCTGTGTATAACCTAACATAGAGGTGGAGTTTGCTTTTGGTCTAAGAAGAATTAAGAAATTCTGGGTCAGGTAGGCTTCATCTCCCTTACCTGGTGGTAAACCAGAAAGCACAAGCCAGAAAACTGCCTGAAACTATACACACTTTGTCTGTGTGTCTGCAGTTCTGGCCCTAAAGAGTGGTTCAGCAGTCTCCATATCCTATAATGTCTTGCTGCAGACACTAGCTTATTCAGTAGGCTCTTGGGCTGACTTGTCTGTGTTAACATTGACAACGTAATGTTGCTGTGGGGTGATAAGAGCAGCAAACTTGACCTGAGTTTACATAGACAGGTGCTTGAATCTGGGTTAAGTGATAGCGCGACTTCAAACCTGCTTGTCTGAAGCTCCTGCATTTTGGGTGTTAGTATTCAGAGACTTGAAACAAATTGGGGCTGAAGCATGTGCTGGGACCTACGCTTGAAATTCAGTCTAGAAGTAACCGTGGTGGTCATACCCATGCCAACTATGTTACTGCACAGGGGCATCAAGATCTGATCTTACGTTTTTTGTTTATTTATGTTACCAGTAAACTACTAAGGTAATATAGCTTGTCCTTTATGTCCTATACCAAATTTATACCATGTGAGGTTAGAAAAACAGTTTTTAAAGAAAACTTACACTAGAATATTGAGTCACTAAGTGATCATAAATACCAAGCCCCATCTTACTATTTTTAGAGTAATTTTTCAGACCATAAATGTACCATACAGATAAAGTTTGCATCTGGCCAACAAACAGAACAGTATTTGAGGATTTGGCGTATCTACCATGTAAAACATTTACCCTACAAAAATACAGACCTTCTAAGGGGCTTCTACAATGATAATTTATATTTATGGTCCTATCAGCAGCACACAAAGAATGGTGCAGGAAGAAGGAGTGTGTTGTAGAGGGGCTTACACTGACTAAAGTAAAAAAATGCTGACTTCAGAAAGTAAAGAAGAATATTGGATTTGAAATTTTCTGAGTGTTGTATATAGAAATCTCTATATTAAATCTGCACAGAATTCTCCTCTGTATTTCAGGGATGTAGTCCTGGTTACTTACATACAAAACATTTGTCTGTCTTGATTATTTAGGATATATTTCTTAAATTAAATTTATTTTAGAATAGAACAAGACCAAATTCCTATGCTTTTTCTTCAAGGCAAAACTTCCACATTTGGTCTAAATGAAACAGACTTGGCTTGATTTAGCTTTTATTTATTTTCTATGGGACATGTTGTGGTATTAATTTAGGCAGGACACTCCTTATTGTTTTCATTGGGGAGTTCTGTTTAAAACATGGCTCCACATTACGCCATTCTAATGATGAACTTGGAGTGAGTAATCAGGTCTGAAAGAAGAGACAACCTGATTTTGGAAATCTGTTACTTTTTATGCATGCTCAACTTAAAAAATAAAAAAGGGGAAAAAAAAAAGAAGAAGAAAGAGAAAAAATTTGGTTTGAATTCTGCCACACAAAAGGCTCAGTCCTTCCTATTTTCTGAGAAGGGAGGTTCATGTGGAAAAAAAAAGGGGGAAAAGAAAAAAGAAAAAAAAATACAAAAACGAATTGCATCCTCCCACGAGGACATTTAATTTAATAAAGCAGCCTCCTTGGGATTGCTCCACTGTTGCTCAGGCGCCTCGGGGGGAGGATTCTTCCTCATGAGGGGGAGGATCTTGGCCAGGCATGAGGGAGACGCTGAGGCTGGGTGTTAGGGAGTGGATTTGTCCCTGAGGGCAACGTTCCCCTTTCCAAACAGCTGTATGGATTTCTGATGCAAATTCTGCCTTCATTATGCGCGCGAGGTGATTCAGTTTTTAGGTAGATCAACTGTTTCATGCTCATTTCTGAATTACCCTGGCGAGCGTACTTGGCCTGGTGGTTTGCAGAGCTGCCCACCGCACGTCCCGGTGCCTACCCGCTACCCACCTCCAGCCTTGGCCCCAGGCAGCGGTGCGGCCAATGATAACAATGTGAAGGAATTGTTGGCAAGCTACCAAGGGTCATCAAAACTCTGGTGTGCCACTGAGGGTAATCCCAGGGGGAACAATTTAGTCTTTCCTCCTTTCAGCGTGGGTCAGTGGAGGTCCCTGCCCTATCCATAGCTGGGGTCTGGAGTGGTTTTGCTGGCTGCTGCCCCATCACCAGACACCCAACCATCAGCTACGGGGGCCAGAGCTGCTCCTCCTTGTCACATCGCTATGGCCAGTTCCTATTTCACCGTCCATTTATGTGCTCAGAAGCAAAAGTCCTCCCTAAAGAAGTTAAAGACCACTGAGACTGACAGTTTCTGTGTCAGCCTCAACACCAGCAAGACTGCGATGAACCCCCCCAGCCTTCCCAGTCGTGCAAAAGCCTTTCAAAATGTACAATGGATGCCTGCTTTTAGGAAGATTGCTGCTTACCTGTTACACTGTGCCTTCAACCCAGAAATGTCAGCTGTTCAGGAAATGGCAAAGCAGTATCTATAGTTTTACATACACAAATAATGCCCTTTTCTATCTAGGGGGACTATGCTATTGAAGGAAAATAAGACATTATTTGTTAGTGAAACATTCAGACCAAACAAACCGAGAATGGAATCTGGAAAGAGGACATTTGCAAACAACTTACATGGAAGAAAAACCTTGCTAGGTGGTCTGTGTTCTTGTGCAGCATTGGAAACACTTTCCTGACTTTGGGGAATAATATGAAGGACAACGCTTTCGCTATTTTTTTTTCTTGTTTGTTTGTTTTGTCTTGTTTTTGTTTTGGTGGGGTGGGAGAGTATATGGATGTGTGATTTGTGTCATTTGATCTTCTCTGTGACTCCCAT
The DNA here is from genome assembly GCF_013377495.2 of Cygnus atratus. Classification (NCBI taxonomy): domain Eukaryota; kingdom Metazoa; phylum Chordata; class Aves; order Anseriformes; family Anatidae; genus Cygnus; species Cygnus atratus. The sequence goes on along the minus strand of NC_066363.1, from coordinate 111,058,317 downwards.
GGCAGTCCTACTGACTCAGGTTTTCCTTGTCCTACTTGACTCAGGTTTCAGGAGTCAAATTGCTGTGGAGAAAAGTACAGAAAATCTCTCTCACACCCAGCAGTAGGATTCATTTAGCATTATGTGCATGCCTTTCTCTAAGCCAAACTTCCTCTGCTTGAATATTTTTGGCCAAAAATCAGAATTGATAAATACATTGCGTATTGAACTCTTTTCAAGAAGTATAATGAGAAAGGAGGGAGAATACTATTAAGATTAGAAAATCTCGATGGCATTTTAATATGCAATTGCATATTACAGTTATCTGTACTTATTCAAAAGTGGGATTACTAGTGAGTGTCAGGGTCACATAAGACTCCGAAAGAAAAAGCAGCTAATACCACCAGATGGCGCCGAAAGCACTAAATAACAGCAAACCCCCCCAAAACTCAGTCCTTCCAGTGCCACCTAGTGCCCTCAGGCAGGCTCCTGCTGGAGGCCAGGCGTATCCTGACCCGAGGGCTGACTTTTGGAGGAGCATTTATGCTGCGCCTGGTGAGATGGGGAGTGTCTGCAGGAAGGATTACCATGCGGTAATGTTATGCTATATTGTATATCTGTAATACTGATGTTCTGGTATATTGTATATCTGTAACATTCTGTAATGTTCTGGCTCTGTTCTTGCCCTCCTCTCAAAGCATCCCACCCGCATGGGCAGGATGCTGCTTGAGGGGCACTTTTGGTAAAAAAGTAAAAAGTGAATAAGTGAAAAATAAGTGAAAAGAGGTGGGCTGGGAGAAAATAAATCTCTTCATTATCCTTTTCAGAGTGATACATTGTATTCTTATAAGCCTCCAATAAAAGTTTTACAAATCTTAATGGGTTTTTGTTATAGCTGTAGCCATCATATTGTTTACTTCCCCTCACCCTGTAACAGTGAAGCAAGGGAATGACTGTGGACAGTAATTTTCGAGGATTCATTTCGAGTAGCAAATCCCCAGTTCCTACTGCCTTGCTGCTGAGCTTGCAAATACTGGCTATCTCTGTCGTTCATCACAGGGGGAAAATTTTAAAGCAGATGAACATCAAAGAAGTAATGAGAGGAGAAGGATTGGCAGTTTCCACATTAGACTACCCTATGTTAAAAAAAAAAAAAAAAGAAAAGAAAAGAAAAAAAGTTGTTTTATCTCTGAATGGATGGGACTTACTCATCTCTCCACAGCTGCCTGCTTTACACAGTACTCCAGCTTGCCTGAGCATGCATGTTCTGAGTGGGAAACGTCCTGTCCTGTCTGCTCCTTTTCTCCTGAAAAAGAAGAGCTAACACTAACACTCTTCTCTTTCATACCTATGATTTTCTGGGCTATGATTTTCTGCCTTTAGTGGCTTTATTGCATGCTGAATACTTGCCGTTTCTAAGAGAATGAAAATCTTCCTAATGGTTGAAGCAGGTTAATTGCAATTAATTAATACAACAAATGCTTACAGGCATTGCCTATTAAGTCATTATTTTGCGCAGCAACCTGTTGGTCTTATGATGTTGTTCTCCTACTCATGCCAGTTCTCTGTTCCTCCCATGGATCACAATCATTTACCCACAAGCAATAGGCAAATACGGGCGTTGGTTGCATTTTCAGGCATTTTTTTTTTTTCACCTCTGGGTGTTTGTGGTATGCTTTCTCTGTAAAGGACACCTGAGCCACCTAGAGGGCTGAGGGCAAGGAGCCTTCCCTAGGGGAAGGTCAGTGAGGAAGAAGAGGTTTTTGCATCCAACATGAGTGCCACAGGGGCTCACTGGGACAGCCTGGGTCAGAGGGACACAGCGACACAGCGACACAGCAGGAGTCTCCTGAGCCAGGTTGAGTATCTCTTGCTCTGAGTTTTGAGTGTGTAACAAAGGGAGGAAGAAAATTTCTCGTTAGGTCGTCTTGAAAAAGCTTTGGGGAAAGAAGTCTTTCTTGCCACCATACCATACTTTTCCTCTCCTCTCCTCTCCTCTCCTCTCCTCTCCTCTCTCTCTCTCTATATATATATAAAAGGCTCTATTTGCTCTGTAATTTATACACATTTTTTTTAGCTGTTGGTGTCAAAGGTAAGTGCTATATAGGAGTCTCAGGTCGCCCTGGTTTAGGAGAAGACAGTGACAAACACTGCAGTTCCTCTAGCTTCAGTGCACGCATATTAATTCTCAAAATTAAATGCATGCTGGAGAGTTTGGGGTTTAAGCACTTCTGTACAATGAGGTCCCTGCTTCAGTATTCTGCTGAGTTGAGGCCTGGGACACATGTGGACCCAGTCTTGCATGTAAGGCAAGGACACCCAGTAGAACACAAGCACAACTAAGAATGTATTCCCTCGAAGACACTTGGAACAGCTACTTGTGCCTGCAGTTAAGATTGTCTGATGCTTCCCAGTGAGAAAATGGGAGCAGGGTAAGTGGGAACAGATGTGGGGATGGAGAGAGAAGCCAGGGAGAACAAGAACAGCAGAGTTTCCAGCAAGAAAATACATTTTTCTTCTGTGATGGAACTGTGCTTTCCCAACTTTCATCTTTCATTTGCTGTCTAACAAATAGCTTTGAAATGTACTCACTAAAGATCTGTCTCATCTCCCTCCCGTGGCTGGGCATGGACAATAGCCTTCCACTGTGTCACCAAATACTCGGGTAGATTAGGACAGCTGTAGGCTGTGCTGTGGATCTAAGATTTTGGGACCTGATGACTACCCATGAAGTTTTCCAGTACTGTCTCACTTTTTTGTTTGTTTGTTTGTTTTTATCCTTTAAGGGAATTGTGTATAAAAACTACATTATTTAACTTGCAAGTCAAGCACTACAAAGTTACAAAATATCAGAAATAATTTGTCTGTGCCACTTTAATTTGTCTCTTCCTTCTGTGTCCATGACATTTACATGATTTTTTCCCACATGGACCTAGCTACATAGGATGGGCTCTATTCTCAGAACAAATCATATTTTGTCTGTCTGACCTTTGCGAAACTGCAGGGGATGGACCCAAAGCTATGGTCTGAGCTGCTAAATAGCTGTAGTTCACTTGAGTAGTTCTGTTTAAATCCAGCTACAAGAGAAATTAGTGTATGCTGGAAGCAAAAGTAATCAAATGCTCACTGGTTTTCATCTCCCTTCTGTTCTGAAACCTATAAAAAATGTGGTTTTGTTTATAGCTTTTTAGCCAGGCAGGTGGTGAATTCCCAAGTTGATTGTGTGTTGTCTGAGCCCTCTGCTGTTTGATTTGGCTGGTAATTAAAATCTTGGTTAAATTACATGGAAATTTTGTGCTGACTCACTCCTCTCATGGCTTGGGTAGTCCAGGTGGATCAAGCAGTGGAAAAGAAGCAGGGGCTTCCCATCAGATTGGAACCATTAAAGCCCATGGAGGTTGGAACTGGTGCTTGCTGGTTCTTTGCAGACAGCACACAAAAAGCAGAGCCCCTCAGATGCTCATTTCCAATACGTGGTTTCAAAACCTCAATGGGAACAATGTGAAATGTATTTAATTTTTTATTCTTGACCCTTCAGAGCCAGTGGGGCCAACTAGGTGTTAAGCAGGTGATAGTTAAAAGATCCCATTTGGCCTTCCCTGTTTTGCATTCTTTGGAGATACTTGGAGTGGTTATCTCAGAAAGATCAAACAGCTAATCTTTAGAGGCTCCTGCATGGAAAGCCAAGTGCCATCTGAGATTCCTCAGAGACTAGGTAGGACGGCATGTCTAAATTCAACTGCTTCTAATAGGAACAAAATCCAACTTTGAGACCCTGGGTTTCAATCTTGTCAGGGCAGACTTTCCTTAAGTCTTTCGATACCTTTTTCTCAAAGAAAGCTGGAAGGAAAAACGTTGTCAACAGAGATGAGCTGATGACTGGAGCTTTTTGTTTCTTCTGGTCTACCTCTGCATCCCTGTGTAAGCTAATTCTGACTTAAGATTTCATCTTAAGAGCTTCCAAATATATCCCTAGCTCCCAGCCAGATGCCGTGAGCCAACAGTCAAGGAAGAAATGGCCTCCTTAGGAAAAATAAAGAAGGGGTTATGGAAGATAATTGTTTTTACTCACTGAGGTAAACCATAGTTGCAATATACATGACCTCTAGTGCTTTTTTTTTTTTTTTTTTTATGGGGAACACAGTCAAAATCTGCTAAACTCACCTAGTTGTGGAAACTCCTGTGGCAAAGAGATATTCTTACAGGTTTGGTAATCCTTCCCCATTATACAAGTTTGTCTTACCAGATGAAATACGTCTTTGAATTCATTAGATGACTTTAAAAATTACAGTATATACTAAATTATTGTTTGAGTAGGCAAATAAGACCCTGGTGTTGCCTTGGCATGTCCTGGAAGGTCTTTGAGGCCTCATCCACTCTTAGGAAGGTTTGGCTGTACAGTCTTTACCACTGCTGTACTGATGTTTTATGAAAGCACTTTTTGAAGCAAATATAGCTGTTTGTCTCTTCTTAAAAGTCGACGTAGCTACATTTTGGGCAAAAGCTGAGCATGGAGACTTTTTTTTTCTGAGACAAAAATGTTGAAGTGTTGTCTGTCTACTAGAATATCAACATAGCACAAGAAGGACATGGACCTATTAGAATGAGTACAGACGAGGGCCGTGAAGATCAATGGGTTGGAGCACCTCTCCTGTGAAGACAGGTTGAAGGTGTTGGGTTTTCAACTGTTTTATGATTCTATGATAGCCTCCATCAGCAAAAATAAAAGCTAAACTAAATAAATCTTAATTGCAAACTCTTCAGAGATTCTCCCATGCTTTATGTGAGCACTGTTTCTTTAAGTGGAAAACAAGGGATCCAGGGCAGTGTCAGGAAGGATACAGGGGGATGCATTTTCTGCTCCAGCCTTCCCTATATAATCATAGAATCACAGAATGGTTTGGGTTAGAAGGGACCTTAAAGATCATGTAGTTCCAACCCCCCTGCCACGGGCAGGGACACCTCCCACCAGACCAGGCTGCCCAAAGCCCCATCCAGCCTGGCATTGAACACCTCCAGGGATGGGGCATCCACAGCTTCTCTGGGCAGCCTGTGCCAGGGCCTCACCACCCTCTGGGTGAAGAATTTCCTCCAAATATCTAATCTAAACCTACCCTCTTTCAGTTTAAAACCATTCCTCCTGGTCCTATCACTACACTCCCTGACAAAGAGACCCTCCCCAGCTTCCTGTAGGCCCCCTTTAGGTACTGGAAGGCCACTCTGAGGTCTCCCTGGAGCCTTCCATTCTCCAGGCTGAACAGCCCCAACTCCCTCAGGCTGTCTTCATAGGAGAGGTGCTTCATGCCTCTGGTCATCCTCATGGCCCTCCTCTGGGCTCACTCTAACAGGCCCATGTCCTTCCTGTGCTGGGGGCCCCAGAGATGAACATAGCGCTCCAGGTAGGGTCTCATGAGAGCAGAGGCGGAGAACCACCTCCCTCGCCCTGCTGGCCACACTTCTTTTGATGGAGCTTAGGATACAGTTGGCTTTCTGGGCTGCAAGTGTATGTTGCTGGTTCATGGTGGGATTTTCTTGTTAACCAATACCCCCAGGTCCTTTTCATCAGTGCTGCTCTCAGTATCCCAGGATATTCATTGAATAGGAGGGGTAAAAATGTTATGGTGTAGTGGTGATAAGCTCAGAGTCAGACCTCAGTGTTCATATAGGGAAAACAAAAGCTTTCATATTGTGCATAAACCATCAGCCCACTGCTCCTCCACTTCCCTCAGAGCACTGGTTTCCTGCTGCCAATAAAGAACATCAGCATATCTTGAAAAAATGACAGCTTAAGCTAGCTACAGGAATTGTCTGTAGCGAGTAGCAGTTTCACAGGTCTTTTACTCTCCTCTCTTGACATGCCTGTGCTGGACTGCTTTTCCCCACTATTATCACAGTTGTTCTTATAAAAAGAAGACACACCTTGTCTACACATATAGCATCTCTTATGCAAATCTGCACAAGGGAAAACTTGGTCTGAGACAAAAGCAAATGCACCCAACATACTTGGACTTCTAACCTACATTCATACAGAAATGCATATTGTTATAATGCTGCCTGTGTGCCCGTCTTTCAGTCCTCCAAAACTTTTGAATTTTCAGATCAATCTCAGTTTATTTGTTTAAAAAAACTTGACCCATTAATTTATCCTGTGTGTAGTGAAAGCTGGTAGCTGAGCAGAGTTGATGGGCCTGCCTTATTTTTCTGCTGAGGGAAAAACTTTGTTACAAGCAAAACATTATTACTGGACATCAGAAAATCCACATGGGAGAGAAAAAGAGCTGATAGATGCCTCAACCACAGGAAAAGTTTCAATCTGAGCTTGCATCTTATTAGACTCAGGATAATTCAACCACAAAACACAAAGCCACAGGAAACTGGACTTCATTTTCTGCAGCAACTTGTTTTCTTAAATCAGATTGTTTGGGGTTTTCCTCTCTCTTCACTTCCAGAGAATTATTACTGTACTGTGATCCTGGACTTTGAACTTCCATAATCTTTATTTTTTAGCCGTTATTCCCTTTCTATTATTTTTTAGTACCCTATCAATGTAAAAGCTAATTGCATGAAATGTGGATAGTTAGCCTGAATATGAAAAATGTATTTGTGAGGTCTATCTGCTGATTAACTGTAGAGTGTCACTGTGTTTAAAAATAGTAAGTTAAAGTACTTTTCCAACAACTGATTCAATTTTCTGAACAATAATATATGTGCAACTTGTTTGGAGTAAAAGCTATACTTATCATTACATCAAGATTTCACTGTAGCTCTCAGTTTTCAATTTCCTGTGAAGACAATTACATTTGTGAGTTAAATTGTCTATATATGTTCAAAGCCCCGAGTATTAATTTACTTTTTGGACTTTGTTTTTGTTTATTAAATTATTTATTTGGTTATTATGTTATTTATTTAGCAATATCTGTTTTCACTGTTGGCTTACATAAGGAAGGAAGAGTGTCATTTTGAAAACAGAAACAAATGAGATTAAAGATTCTTTGGATGTATTTCTCCATTTTGCTATCTATGTCATTTCCTAAAAGGGGCAAGAAGGAAAAGGGTAAGACTTCTTCCCAAGCTACTACCTGTGGATATTGTTTGATTTACTCTTTCTTTGTTTTTTTAATTCCTTGCTGCCAGTAGATCGGTGCATGGCATGCGTCTTAGCACAGTAAATCCAGTTCAGTCCAGTTCAAATCACCATCCATTTCAGTACTGCCATTTAATACTTAAGAAGCAAGTTCCTAGTCATCTCCAGAGGAAGCAATGTAGTTAAACGAAGCTGTTCTCAGCCTGAAGAGTTATTGTGAAGTAATGGATATTCCATAATCAGGAAACGGTGGAGTGGAGCAGGCAAATATTCGAAGCCTTGTGAAGTTTTGAAGTTAGCATGTGTATCAAAATCTAATTAATGCTTCCTTTCTAAACTCATTTTCCATTTAATTGGCCAAGCTTTGATTGGGAACTGGAAATGTCATCTGAAAATATTTCCTCTTACGAGACTACTCTAAACAGAGTGCTCGTGGCCTGTAATTGTATTCTCCGGTTTAAGTTTTCCTCCTCGAAGGATTTTCAGCCATTGTCTCCGTGTTGAAGCAGCTTCATCTGGGCAAATAGAAATAGAATGCAATAAAATGCAACAGAAATTCAATGGAAATGAGCTTTATTTTGTGTCAACAAAACAAAATAAATCCCGCCCGGTGCTGAGTGTCAGTGCTGTGTGCCCAGGTGAAGGGCTGAGGCTAGAGGAATTAAGGTCCCTGCCCACAGCGCAGACAAAGCCACAGTTCAGCTCCCAGTGTCAGTGAACCATAAACCAGGGACAACCTTGTTTAACATATCACTGAATCTGATTGATATGTTAATATCATCCAAGTTCAAAGCAACACGTCCTGGCAAGATAAATGCTATTTTTTCTTGTAATTTACCATTTCCTTCTTCCGTAAATCCAGCAGACAAAATAACAATGGAGAGGGGGAAGGGGGCTGGGTCGCCCCGATCATTTTAAAAACTAAGAATGCTTTGGCAAAGTCCCCCTAACCTGTTACTGTAAACATCAGCAGTCCTGTCACTGTCTCGGCCCGTACAAATACGTTGGTGGCGCCCCACCTAAACCAGTGAAATATGTACACAGTTCAGACATACAAGTTAAATCCCAGGCAGCAACAATAAGGAGTAGGAACCCGAGGTCTTTTCCCAGGTTTTATCTTTTGCAGGCATCAGTGCTGAGAGCGTAGTAATGCGGTTACTAAATCCTTCTCAGCCCGAATTCTGCTTCCTCTGTTTGTGTGGCACTTCCTCCAAGTGTTGTGGCTGGGGCAGTGGAGCTTGGCTGAACACAATAGTCCTGGGCCAAGACTGTTGTCACCTGTCCCTTTCTGTCTGTTAGTTTTTGACCTGCTACACCTACATTTGAATAGGAAAGCTTGTGGACAACAGCTTCTTTAAAAAAAAAAAGAAAAAATTACATTTAATTTACTTTTTTTTTTCTTTTTCTTTTCTTTTTTTTTTTTTCTTTCTTGTATGGTCAGACCTGTGGTTTTTCTGCCATTGAAATCTTTGGCAAAATTCTTCTTCAAATTTTTATTTATTTATTTATTTTTTGGAGACGTGACCAGCGAATGCTTTGCTGCTTGGGAAGCCACATGCTCATTTGATGCTTGCTGTACCAGTGGCTATTTTAGAACTGTGGGAGAGAAGCGTTTAACATAAAGTCTTCAGTGACTTCAAAGATGCTGCTGGCATGATTCAGGGCTAGCACATATTTAAAGACTCTTCCTCGATCTGGATTTGTAGTTTGAGGGATGAGAACCAGGACGAGAAGCCAGGCTGTAGCTCAGTTCTCTTAGGCTGCCTGAGAGGGCTGAGAAGTAGCTCTTACTCAGCCAGATGATATTTTACACTGATAGATTTCCAGCTGATTAGGAGACAGGAAAAGATTAGTCAACACTTCTCCAGAGCACCCACTTAGGTTTTGTTGCGAGGCGTTGCAAATAATCCAGGGGCTCTATGGCGCTGCTCAAGTTTCCTGCTGTCCAGATTTCAGCTGGGTTTTTGGAGTGTAAGGAAGGAGTCTTAGGTGACCAGCACAACAAATTGACAGGTTTGAATAAGCTGTAAGGCAGCGTGAGGTGCCAAAGTGGTGCTTTGGACAGTATTAAGGGATGGACTTAATTACACACCAGTTAAGTCCCAGCTATGGACACTTCTCCAGCTGCATGAGGAGGCGTGAGCCAGTCCCTGGGCAGGGCTGCTCCATTTTGCACCAGACGAGGCTCTTCCTGGCTGAGCTGGTGGCATCTCCAGGGCTTTTATGGGGCCTTCTTCCAGTCAGGGAAATGGCTGGGGTATTCACATTTACCACTTTTGTCCTGGCCTGAACTCTGGCTGAGAGGCACCCAGGAGCCATGCCTCATCCTCTCGCTCAGGAGCAGGGGGTTCATCACGGGGGGACCGGCGGGCAGCTCTGCTGAGCGATGGTCCTTATTAATGCTGAGATGACTGTCTGTGTTGCTTGCAGTGGGAGGGGGCACCCTCCTTTCTCGGAGAGAACTGCTGGCAGTTGGTGCTGCTTGAGGAAAATGTAAATAATGACAAATTTCCATCCTACCATCCAAGAAAGACAGCATCTTGTTGTACATTTGGTTTGGTGCACTGCAATTATAGTCGCTATTCTGGAACTTTATTGGAAAAGTTATTGTTCTTTCTAAAATGTTAAGTCAGTTTAATGACTAAAAAGTTAATAAGGGTCTTGTTGTTCTTATTATTCATTTATTATCCAATTACTTCATAAAATTGGATCTGAAAATGTAAAATGTATTTTTATGGAATAACAAACGCTACAATTAAGTTTTAAAGAGTAGATTGTTTTTATATTCCTGTGGAGGATATTAAAACTGAATTAAAAATATTAAAAATGGAATCTGAAAATGAACAACAGCATTAGAAGGGAATGAAAACAACAAAAGAATGAAAACAAGTTAATGACATTGTCGATAGTACACGGCCATTGAAACGTTAACCCTTTCACCACTGCAGTTGAAAAAGTTCCCTGCCCTCACCTCCCCAAGGACCTGGCTTGGCCCCTGCAGGTGTCCAGCTCACCTCTTGCTCGGGGTTACCAACTTAGTGGCTGCAGGACACTGCAGAATTACAGCAGTCCACGTCTGGTCCTGGTCCTGCACAGCTGTAAACCTGAAGCAACCATCATCATCAGTGGAGTTGCGCTGGTGGAGATCTGGGTTCAGTGCATTACTTTGAAATGTAATGCACTTTGCAGTTATTCAACTTTCTTTGATGCATGCAATAAATTTCTAGTTAAAAGGATCCAGCTCCATATACAGACAATACTTTGTTGACCGGCCAGTCTGTAAGAAATGAAATAAAATAAACATATAGACATTTCTATGATGAGGTGGAGTCAATTCATTTTTCTTGAAGTGACTGTGAACTGAAGTCAAGACGCTGCTGCAAGAAGGTTGGTGTCTTTTACACCTTGTACAACAAGACTGTCCTGTTAGGCTCAATCAGCCAATGTATCTTTCTTGGTTGAGAGCTCTGTCATCTTGACTATCAAGGCAAAAAAAAAAAAAAAGGGTGTTAGGAAAACTGATATAGAAAGCATAGTGCTTAGTTTTAACAATCTGAAAGCACCACAATGTATCTGAGCAAATCATTTGAGAAAACTCATTTGATGAGATTGACATTTCCCGCAATGAAATGTTTGTGAAAAGATGGAGTGGTTTTTTTCCATCATTTGAAAGGAGTTGTTTTTGAAGTTGTTGAGCTTCTGCATGAAACTGTCTGATTAATAAACAGCTTGCAAACAATGAATGGTCTATAGCCGATAGTGGAAATCTGCATCCAATCAGTGTCAGATAATTACATATTAGGTTGGTAGAAAGGGTACAAATATGTAACCACAAAAGAGAGAATGGCTTTCAAACCATGAATTTTAGCTGACAGTCCATGCCCTTTGTTTGCTAGCAGCATGTTCAAATCTAATATTTATTTTTCATAATACTCAGAAAAAGAGGAAAAATAGAGGGTAGTGTTATACAAAATGAAATGCAACACATAGCTGTGAAAACATTTGAAATGAAATTTGACTTTAGATTCAAATATGAGTGTTTTCTGAGTTCATTCTCCTAATAGGCTAAGACTTCATGAAGTAGTTCAAACTGAGGGAGTGAAACTTGCTCATGAGCCTGTTCACAGCCTTACATTCCTTACATATTTGCATTAGAGGGCAAGGTGATTTCTTTCTGCATATGAATACTTTTATTAAATCTTTCAATATTAATGGAAATTCATAGTTACAAAGGGGAGTACACAGATTTACATGTGTAAAGGGTTGCAAGTATTTGTACTCCAAATGTATTGCTTTTACAATTAATACGCTCATTAGTAACAGAGGTTACTCTGCCACTTTGCCAAGCTCATCTCTCTCTCTCTTTTTTTTTTTTCCCCTCAAATATTACTGGTACAGGAATGAATGCACATGAAAATAAAGTTTCACGTGATTAGGCCTATGTCTGGAAACAGGTTAAAAGTTTCTTTGCCATACATCATAAATAATAGCTCTTTATTGTTGCTTGCTCTGGTGGCAGCTGAGTAATCGTATGACAAAATATATGGCCTTATCTTCTGTGGAGGCCATCAGCACTGTAATATTGTCCCTATGAACAGAAACTTTCCATTGGCATGCTGGTATTTCATTCCCTCAGCATATGGGCGTATAGACTTAGACATTTCCTAATAGGACAGGAGATAAAGGGTCCCAAGGAAAAAAAGACAACGAACTCAAGGGACGATCTTGTCTTTTGTCTCATTATAACTTCTTTTTTAAAAGGATGCCTTGCACACTGATTTTGTCAAACCCATCGCCAGCTAATAAATCGCAGTGGCATACAGTTTGGTACAGAACTTGCTATAAATATGTTAGGTAGATTTTCGTTGAAAATTCTGAGCTCAATCCAAACTTCAAACATAATTTATCCATTCTCTGCAGCTGTTTTCACATACTTCTGGTAAACTACACAAAAAATGTGCCATTCTGTGACCTTTAACTGCTTTTCCCTGGTATTTCCTCTTGTCTCTTGGTGAAAATGGAGGCTAATGTTTTGCAGTCTGTATTCAGGATGACAACTGCCTTCTAGTTTCTCCTATCCCACTCCAAATCCTTTTCCTCTTTTATTAAAAGGACTTCGTGAAAGAATGATCGTAATGAGCCTGTACATAAGGGATCGCTGAAAGATTACGAAAATACCAGAGAGATGGGGAGAACAAGAGAAGAATTAATGAGTGGTTTGAAACCCCTTTACTCACCATGGATGAATCCTGAAATGTCACTGTGCTAACAATGAAGCAGTAACTTCAATTTCCAGTAATGCTAAACATGGGGTTTTCTCCTTTCCTTAAGGGACTTCAGCTATGCCCGGACCAGGGAGGCCACGTTACCCACTCCCAGCTTATTATAGTGAGTTTCCCATACACCTGTGATGAGCAGCTGCCCAGTATTCTCTCAGGAAATGGATTATTTCAAAAAGATTGCCATGAAACATCCTTCAATCCCCTGGCATCACATGGGAAGTAGTAGCTTCAAATTATTGAACTCTGTTTTCATTAGATCTTCATTAGATGACTTTGCTGGTTGCCGTAACTCAGTAATTTAAGTACTCTATGAAACAGTTGCCAAAATGCTTATAAATACCTGCAAAAACCTCTTTCCTCAGCTCTTTGTCATGATAGCCATGGATGATGGTCCATCATGCTAGAGCAGAAATCTGCTAGCAATGCAGATTGTACTGCCTTGCTCACTGGTAATGGAAGTGGACAGCATATAAACCTCCCTGCTTGAAAATAGTCTGGCCTGGTGAGCCCAAATAATCTTTCAGACCTCTCTCCTAGATTCCCTCTAGCCCTTGCTTGAGCAGTTTTCCAGACTTTGACAGTGTTCATTCAAAACAAACAGTATAATATTCAGACTATGCAAACCCCTCTCAGTTACCACAGCTCAAATATTTTCTTTATAAAACCTTTTTTTTTTCCCTTGGTTCTTTCAAAGGGACTGAAATTGGACATATTAAAACTGTTCTTCAGCTGGGGTGTCTGCCTTATCCTCAGCCTGACTGCTCACTTCCTATGTCTCTGATTCTGAGCAATATCTCAGACTTATCCGTCACCCTCTTCTTTTTGGTCCTTTCAAGGTTTTTCTCTCCTGACCCATTCCTAAATCTTTCCTCAGAAAGGCTCTCTTCCTCATGTGCTTTGTGCACAATGCAAGTCTCTGTTACCAGTTACAGGGTCCCTGGTGTATGGGTTTTCCTCATCTCATAGCTAACTCTGAAATGCTCAGGAGGACCACGAGCAAAATAATTGGGGTGCTCAGACTCTGAGGGCAGGACACCCCTAAATATAGTGGAAGGAAATTGCAGAACAAACCTGGAGAATTTTAGTGGCAACTTTAAAAAAAAATATGAACCTAACTCTAACAACAAGCTGCAATGCCTAGTCCAACCCCATCAAAAACCATACCATGAAACATCCAGTTTACTGCTGCCTTTCTTTCAGAATAAAAAAGAATCACAAGCATCTAAAAGCCGAAGGAAAGAAATGGCTATAATATAATTCTTCCTGTGGCTGGTTTCTTAATTCTGAATTATTTTCAGAAAAATTCTGTTTCGCAATAGAAATTGATCCTCAGCAGAAAATACCATTTTGGGACATTTTTGCATGTCTACTGCCTCTACACTTAATCCTACTCATCTGTGAGGCTGTATTGCATTTTTTTTTATTATTTTTTTTAACCGTGATAATTCATTGGGAAACCTGTAGCTGGGAACAAACACCTCAAACCTTTCCATATCCCAGTCCTTCAGATGCTCACCACCACAGTGATGTCCACTCCTACGGCAGCAGGGAGGTTTTGTGATGTTGAGGAGGTTGAGTGGAAATGCACATCATATTCAAATACCTATCTGCATAAGAACTTGAATTAAGTTATCCTAGATTCACCTCTGTTTTTGTCCTGGGATGGTTGCACTGGTTGGTTGAAGGCCTGGGTTGCAGCTGAAACTGAGCAGTGTAAGATATTTCATTGGCATATGGACGTAGTCTTCAACTACGTAGTCCCTAATGTGGTTTTGGCCATGACAGTTATCAGGCCTCCTTCAGGGATATGGGCTAAGACTGTTGTTGTGGGCAAGGTGGTGTGGGCAAGGCCACACTTTCCTGAAATGGTGTGTGAATGTGAGGAGCAAAGACATTTTGACAGAAAGGCCACATACCTGCCAACCATGCTCCAGACTGGCAGACTCATTCTGCCATGTCCATACTGCAAAAACCTTTCTGATGCTGCAGTCTTAACCACAAAAAATAAAGTGCTTATTCCTTCTGGAGAAGACGCTTCCTATTGCAGTTCCCTTCACCCTAAACCCTTTCCCAATTTCTAACATCACCCCAAGCTTGGGTTCTTCACTCAAGTTACCCTTTGGACTGGGGGCTCAAACCAAGAGCGAAATTTGTAGCAGCAGTCAATAAAGCAGCTGAGTCCTGTCAGAGGGTCCATCTGTCTTTTCAGAAAAACTTTTGTATCACAGTTTAAATAAACTCCCTGGAGGAATTGGGTCTCCTCCAGCCTCACCATCAACTTGACAGGAAATAGAAAAGAGCATTTTCTCCCACTCACACACTCTCTCTCTCTCTCACATTTTCGTTTCTGTAGTATTACTCAGTCCCTGATGGAGCTGTTTTCCCATGTTGTTCGGCAGGTCAGAGTTTTCATCCAACAAACAAGAGGGAAGGGGTATAAACACACTCGATTAATCAAATGGCCAAAATAGAAGCAAAACATCACTTAGCTCCAAACAACCCACTATGATTCAAGAAATCTCCAGCCCAGGCTTGACCAGGATTACACTTTTAAAGCAAGCTGAAGGCACTCTATTTTGCTATAAAACATATCCTGGTCAGGAAGGCACTGACTAAACAAGATTTACTGTGTTTTACTCTGGAATTCTCTCTCATTAACACACTGAAAATAATTCTTGTTCAGACAAACCCATGAATCTAGACATGAATTATTCCCTTCACCTCACATCAAAATTGTTCTAGCTTTTTGCCATTAAAAAGACAAACTTAAAAATCCAGTCAGTACAGACCCTTTTTTTTTTTTTTTTTTTTGATACAGGTAATGTCTCTGAGAACACTCAACAATAACAATGGGGTCAAAAACCAAAAGTTCATGTTTTGAATATTTCTTGTACACACAAACAAAATTTGCTGAAGGGAATGATGTTTATATTCCCTGACCACCAGGTATGGATTCAGAGGAAGTTTCAAGTGCAAAGAAGTCACTAAATAAGAACCTGCTAAGGGAGACTGATACACAGAGGAGGTACCTAAGGAACAAAACTAATCTTTTTTTTTTTTTTTTTTTTTTTTCCAGCCCTATAGAAATGCTATCAACTAAAATGACATTTGATTTTTTTTTCTGTAGTATTATTATTAGTTTCCAGAAACTGAGTCAAAATCAAAGCCTTTCAGTTTTAAATGAATAAAGCCAAATGAAGTTGTAGTCCCACTTCTATACAATTTGCAGCAAAAGGAATTAGCAATGGCCCTGCTTTCCCAGCAGAACAGTAGGCAGCTTTGAAGTATGGTAGATTACCTGCCACAAAATTTCAAAATATACTCTAGTCAATTTCATTGACTGCTCTATTTGAGCAGTCGAATACCCAGCTCCAACTTTGTCATCCTCTGAGAACACTGCTTTGCATTGTCAATAATATGTACAAGACACAGGTTGTCTCCTTTGTGTTTACAGATTTTGTAAGCTGTGGTGGTGATGTTATGAGGGTGGCAAATGGTGGGAAGAAGTACAGACATTCACAGTATCTACTGAACAGCTACAAGGCTGGGTGACAATCAGAAAGAACTGAGCTAGCCAGAAAAACCCTCTTCCATAGTTTCTGTGTTAAAGATAGTGTGAACTGGGCTGTTGATGCACAATTTGATAGGAGAGGATTTTGGATTTCTGGGAGATGAAGCAACTTCCATAGCTTTACTGTAGTGTTTTTTGTGTGTGTGTGTGTGTGAGTGTTATCCTGCCTGGGATCTATGCTTAAGCAGAAGTGGGTTTGCCCCAGCTGCAGTCTGCTGACAGTAACTGTAGCTGGAAGTGGCCCTAATAACGCAGCTTACTGAATCAAAATCTTGGTGAGTGTTTAACAGAGCTACAGACTGAAAGCCGGAGAAGCTAGATGTACAAAGAATATAAAATACAGCCAGTAATACAAAATGCACAGATATCAGTCAATATATTAAATTCTTTGTCCTTGAGGTCCTAGGCCTTCATAGTTAGCAGAGTAGACAGATGTCCGTTCTCAACAGAGATAGGACAAGCTGCTTTTAAACACTATTATTTTTGGCTATATGGAGCTCAGTTAATTAATTGGCAGGTTTTTATGGTAATCCAGCTAGCAGTCTGTATTTCAATGACACAACCATCCCTGATGATTAAAAAACATCTGCTTTGTACTGAAGCAGAGAAGAGTTGGAATGAATCACCTCCTCCTTTCTTAATGCAGTTAATGGATTTGAATGAATAATAGTGCTTTTTTTTTTCTTTTTTTTTTTTTTTTTCACTGGAATATGCTATTACCCAACTTATTGCTTTTTGCTGTGTTCAGCATTTCCATAGTAAGAGAGGTTGGAGACATCACTATTCCATTTCAAATAATAATCCTCCCAGGTGGGAGTCACTTATATGACGTTTTAAATTAGTGATGCTCCCCAACTACATATATCTCTGTCTGTTTACACTGGCACTGAATTTGACCCTGTCTTCCTTAGCAGATGAGGTAAGGGCAAGAAAGTTTTCTACCTTTGGGGTCTTAGGTGAATGCCCTGCTCTAAAGTACACTGATGTTATTGGAAAACTCCCATTTGCCTGAACAGGTTTTTTGATCCTTTTGAATGGCCAAAAAACAGAGGTCACACATTAAACTGACTTGAGGACTGACTGACTTCCAGACCATATAATTGTCCCTACATATGTGTTTCCAAATTGGATCAATATACATTTACCTTGACCTTGATCTTCCTCTTTGGAAAGACAACTTTTAGAGTCAGAAGTCCTGACCCTGTGAGGGATTTACTAATGATACCGTCTCAGTCTATAAAAATTCCTGATTTGGAAATCCCATCGGGAAACTGGGACCCTGAGCAATGTCAGTTGCTCAATCTGTCTCATGCCAAAGGAGACAACAGGATGAGGCATCTTCAGAGCCTCTAAGGACAAGACTCATCTCTCTAAGTTTCCTTATTTTGGCTGTGTTTCAGTTTAGGTGAGACTTACTTAAATATTGTTAAAGAATAGCATCTAGCTGCAAATTTCTAAATTCAAGATTTGCAAAGTTGGGCTGCAGCAAGACAATATTTTACACAGAATAGACTCCTAAAATCAGTGGAGTTCCATCTAGGTGCAAGGAGCTACCTCACACCTTGTGTTGTAGGGACAAAACAGTATGTTTTGTATACATAGGGAGTTTTTTTTTCTTGATCCAATGGAAAGAACACCTTTCTGTCCCTCAGATAACTTGCTTTCCACTATTAGCCTGGGGAACCTTCCTCCCCAACAACCGTAACTTTTACTATTCACTAATGACATTTCAGGAAACATTACATTAAATAGAGCAAAGCAACATGGTTGTGCAATTCACTTGATTGAATGCACAGGGATAGGAATCCAAGCCAACCCCCCCTTTGGTCTGAAATCCACAGAGCAGACAGAACTCCCTCTCCATGCAGCGTCTCCAGATTCCCAGGCCTGGTTGAAACCCTTCTTCTGATTTATGAGTAATGAGCCTGCTGGTGATTCCTAAGACGTCAGCTTCCAAGCAGAAGTGCTGTTGGGCACTGCACTGTATCACATAAGCTAGACAACACCTAGGCAGACTCTCAAAGGATGCTTTCATTGGGATGAGAAACTATACAGTGATTGAGTGCTCTCCTGTCAGTCTTCTCTTCTCTCGCTTTGCACAGTATTTAACCTTCGAATTTAGACTTTCTTAAGTTTTTGTTTTAAAGAACTTGTTGATGCTCGGAGTGCACAAATGTATGAAGCCTAGTGGTGGAGGTGCTGGTGAGACTGATTGATGCAAAAGTCTGGTTTTGAGGAGGGGAGGAGGGAGAGAGATTCCTTTAGTTGTGCTTAAAAGAAACAAACTTAAAAACAAGACAGGGAAGTTGAGTGGAAGTTGAGAGGTTGAATGCAAGCTGTGCCAAGATTTGAAAAGTTACAAGCTAATGCTGGTACTGCATGTTTTCTTAATGACTGAGGAATCAATCAGCTTTTTTACATGGAGTTCCTAGCATAGAGACAGTGTAAGTTAATAGTGTATTATAAAGTCAATGAAGTGATTAAAAAATGAATCAATATTGGTCTTTTAACCAAAGAAGTAGAGGAAAAAGTCCTGAGGCATGTCTTTACTGAATCATTCTTTGTCAAAGGTCTTTCTTAATTGAACATCAAAAGATGTCTGGTTAATTTCTGCCTACTGTCCTCTGAATTTTATTTCTGAGTGTAAGGCTGAAATATAGGTTGGAGCTCTACTACCTAGCTGCATCCTGCATTTGTATATACATGTGAGCATGTCTTGGCCATCTGATGAACATGCTGTTAGAGCTTGCTTCCATAAAATCTGTTTGCCTCAGTGGGCTTTCATGCTTGTACCCACTTGGGTGTTAAAGCAGCTCCCACAAATGGGTGCCCATCCAAAAGGAAATAAGAGGCTTCAAGTTAAATAATTGCTAGTCTGACAGTTGTGCAATTCACAGGATATCACTGTTCACAAACAACTAGGTAGGCTCTGACAAAGCTGAGACATCTCCAACACAGCTCAGAGATGTACCTTATGGAGGTGTTACCTGATGGCCAGGATTGCCCAGACCCAGCAGCAGAAGATGTGTGACTGATGCCCTCTGCCTCCATGACAGGGTTCAGAGCAGGCACTGACCTGAACTGCAGTTTACAGCAGTTTCAGATACCTCTGCAAGGCACTGTTTATTTTGGTGCACAGCATTATGCTGTCCCAATCAGTGCTTGTCCAAGCAGCACTAGGGCAGTTAGCCTGAGATGTTAAAGCGGCTGTATTTTTAAGAAACAGGAATTAATTTTTATGCTAGACTTGAGGAACATTTCAATTTTTCGTGCTGCTAATGGAGTATCAGAGTTGCCTTTTGGTATGCTTTATTCATAAACTGGTCTGGAGACAATTTTTTTCTTCAAAGTATTTTTTAAAAATGAATTGTTTGTAGTTCACATGAAGTTGTTCCTCCTCCAGGCTATACATCAGTGCCTCACTATGCACCAGTTACTCCCTTAATTTACAAGCTGTGGTAGTCATTGTGTGTTACTATGTTTTTAATTTATTTATCTGGGAAAGATCCACTCAGTGTCAATGTCTTTCCTCCCCTGCTTCTTGCTAAGATCCTGCTTTTTGTACATATTACAACTGGAATATAAAGCAGTCAGAGCGAGTTGCCCAGACTTTGAAAGCACTTGTCTTCCACAGAAAATTCACCTAGAAGAGGGACTGAAGGAATCACGTGAAACACCGTGTTGCAAGACACAATTTTATAGTTAACCAGGGCAGGAACAACTTCATGTTGACTGATCTGAGTTAAACCTATGATTTTGACAGAGTTTGATATTCTCCATTCAACTTACCTTGAATGTGTCTTCCTCCATCTATACAGATCATATTGAGGTAATTTAACATCTTACTTAATACCACTCCTCACAGACATGTTCTAAAATGAGCTTAATTTCTAATGAAGACCCATTACTATCTGTTCCAAGATCAAAAGCAGGTTTCAAACAGCTTTGTGAAATCTGCTGTGTTGGTTGTCAAATGCTAACCTGAACCCCGAATCCTGAGAACCTTCCACTGGCTGATTAATTCTGGCAGAAATTTTGTTAAGTTTTTTTTTTTTTTTTTCTCATCCAAGAAAAGCTGCATTTCTGCATGGAGGAGGGTGACCCATGCCAGGTCTTATTCTGATTACAGGCACACAACATGCCCTTTGATGTGCACTTACTCTGCACAGTGCGAGGCAAAGCTGACCAACCTCTTGTTTTGTGCATAGGTAATTTATGCACTGCCTCTGGGAGCACACAAATGACAGGACTTACATGTGTGAACCCTATTTGTGCATGAAATCAAGTGCAAATTTAGAGCAGATGGGTTTTTGACTTATAAGTGATAGAATTTATGGCCAAGATTTAAGAAAAAAAAAGGAAAAAAGAAAAAAAAAGGAAAAAAAAAAAAAAAGAAGCTTGAAGGTAGTTTCCCAAATCTACTCTTAGGTACCCATTATAAAACGTGATTTATATATAACATAAGACCCTCTTCCCCACACTCCTTACTAGTGCTTCAAAAGGAGGCTGCTTATTTAGGTGCTAGTTACATGCCTAACTAATTCATGGTCTTCTTTAAAAATAAAATCTGGCTGCACGGCTAAGCCAACAAAAAGCCCAACAAAAGGCACTTGGTTTGATTATCTCATCAGTGAACTGATGTCATTCATGTGAAGGGAGAGGTCAGCTGAGGAGAGAGGTAGACATGGATGCTTGCCCAAAGTGAATGGTGGTGAGCCCCAAGGGGCAAAATGAGGGAGGAGCTGCCATGATCATCGTTCTCCGTCTAAAAAGGCTACTGTGTGTGGTGAGTTGGGATTTGTGGATCAGGGCTGCCCATTTCCACTGTAAATGGAGGCTCTACAGATGCATGGCTCCTCTCTTCTCTTGAGACTCACCTCTTCTGGACTCTCCTTGGCTGAGAGCTCAGTGGTGTGAGCACAATCCTCCTCCCAGATCCAAAACAGTTCTGAAGTATTTATACTTGTGCGTGATGGGAGTTTAGCCTAACCCTTTGCACGTCCAAAATCAGAGGGGCAAGCTGGTCATCCTTGGAGGTTTTGGCTGCCCATTCTAGCTCACTTGGTGGGTTGTACACACTTGCTGCCCTTTGGTCTCATGTGCAATCGCCAATACAGTGTAGCAGTATTGGCAGTAGAGGTGAGCCACCCTTAACTAGTGCAGGTCCCAACTAGAGGCTCTTCAGAGTTGTAGGTTTGTCCTTTTTTTGAATTTTCCTTGAACTTATTTGGTGAATATTTCCAAAAGCTTTGGACACAAATTTTGTTGCATTGTAAGCACTATACATAGAGAGGATGTTTTCCCAAAGTAAGTGTTTAGAGAGCACGGGGAGTTTAGATTTCCTCACTCTTCCCCTTGTCTTCTGGTTCCCTTCCTCTCTCTCCCATCTGTTCACAATCGGGCAAGGTGCTCTACTGCTGCCTTTCATTGCTGGGCTCTTGTGCTGCTAGCCGCCCTCCAGGACCTGTTCACAAACAACAGTAAAGCTGTCCAGGACAGCTTTGTGAATCCTATTCCTCCTAAGTAGTTTATGACTTCCCTCAAGCCTGTGGAAAGGCTGATCTGCATTGTGGCATGCTGGGATGTCCATTCACTGAGGGAGCCCTGTCATGGTTATTGATGATTCTTTATTTGAAAAATAAAATAAAATAAAATAAAATAAAATAAAATAAAATAAAATAAAATAAATCCACCATAAGGGCAGAAAAAAGATCTACTGGAACAGGGCAGTCCTGCTTGTGCAGCTGACTTAAGAACATTTGGTATGTATAAACTCAAATTGGTACATAATAAAATCTTCATAACTGAACACTGTGTGAACAAATATGCTTGGTATCCCTAAAGGCCAGTCTTTGAGTTCCTGTCCATCAGTCTTTTTGTTTGACTGTGTCCTCTATCAGCAGTTAAAAAGATTTTATGCTATTTTGAAACTACCATGTCTTAAAAACAGGCAGACTTTTTGGTTTTTTTTAGGACATAATGTGATTCCCTGTTAGACTAAGCACTCACTGAATTGAGCAGATGGTTCAGAAGGTTATAGATACTCTACAAATGCTAAGGGAAAAACAGTGCAATGTCTTTTATTTCTCATCCACCCCTCTGTAAGTCCGACTACCCTACTACTATTTGAAAATCCCAGCCTGAAGGATTCACAGCCCTGAAGCTCAACACATAACTAGTCGACCTGTTATCCTGTTACTGTTATTTCTGTGGCTACCTCCCTTTGTGTAACACCAATTTGTTATATTTTGCATTAAGTTACAGCAAGTTCTGTGGGCCGAGGTTGTGTCCTACTATGCAAAACTCAGAAGAATTTTTTGGCTTTAACAAATGCACTGCTGGCACTCATAGCACTGCTGTGAGTATTCTGGAAAGAGACCAGTCATCAGAAAGGATGCCCTTCCCAGAACTGACATGTGCTTTGCACCTTTCTCCTGAGCACTTGCTTGACTCAGCATTATAAATGATATAATTCCCTGCTGAGGCCACTAAGGCTGCTTCTTGTCCTCCTCTCTAGCTGTATGCAGTGCTTGGATGGAGAGCAAATTCATGGTGAGATGTGATGATACATCACCATACACGAACACAGAAAGTACAGCCTGCCTGCCCAGTGCATGGTGTGGATGTAGCCACGCGCATAAATGATTCAGACCCTTCTTTTCCCAATAATATTTTTTTTCGGAATAATTAAAATGTTTCCCAATAATGGAAAATTCTACCTTAATCCCAAGACTTCTTGTCATTTGTCTATGGCTACTCTGATGACAATCTGGGCAGAGGAACCCTATGTTATGTGTTGTGGTGAGGGTTCAGCTGCTGCCTGCCTCTGTAGGCTGGCAAGCAGCAAGTCTGAAAGGAAAAAAAATTAGTCAAACTTGACAATCAGCACCTGATTTCAGCCTGTATGCCAAGCTAAATCAAGGCTATTTCAAACAGAGGGACAGAGTATGCATAGTTTCATGTCCCCTTCCCTTCTCTTCCAGACAACGTCCTCACCAGCACTTAGAGATTCAGAAATCATGATATAAAAATTTGCTGAAAATTAAACAAAAGATCTAGGTTTTCTTTGCCATCTAGCATGCAAGCAGCTTTACAGTTATTCTTTTACTGTTCTCCACAGTCTCAAGGGATAGGATTATTATTATTTTTTTATTTCTTTGTTATAAAGCTGAGATTCTCATGTGGTCAAATCAAGAGATTGCAAGAACCAGAGCTTTAAGAAAAGCACCAAATGTTAGTGAAGCTTGTGATAAAATTACAAGAACTGGAAGTCTTACAGAATCTCAGCTCAGAAGAGTATTTAACTTAAAAACTGAATAAATGACAAAGGCCTATAACGCCTAATGCATATGAAAATGTGCAATAAGATTGTGAGCCATTTCTGTTCTTTTGTTAGCAACAGAGCCACATAGCAATTTCCGGGACTGTAAAAACATCCTAATAAATTTTCAGTGTTTCCTTGTGTTGAATGAATCACAGAAATGCTGCTAGCCTTGAATAGGTTTAGCATTCAGATCAACTGTTCAAGAGAAAAGTCAGCTGAATCAGTGCGTAACTAGAGACGGGCTGTAAATCACAGTCACAAACCGTACAGGATGGAGGGCTGTTTAACAATGTCACCCACAGTAACTTCCCTTCAGGATGGAAGCAAGGCCTTCATCCACGATGGGAAATGAATGTCTCAACCAAAGGAAAGACTGCACACTCTTGCTACGCTGGCTGGACATGGTCAGTGTTTGACCGAGAGAAGCTTAGGAAACAAGAAATAATGCTAGGGATCCAGCAGGCTCATTGACTTTAGCAGCAAAATTGCAGTACGCCATTGCCACATTCAGGAAGCACAAGGTCTGTCTGTCCTGCAGCCAGCAGTAGTGGGGAGCTTTCCCTTCTCAGTAAGACTGACAGTTCACCTGAACTGCCCATCTTCAAGTTCCTGTCTGGAAGCAGTTGATCTTGCTCAGGTTGGCACTGAAAATGCATCCTTGCAACATCTTCAACAGCTGTGGTATACGCCAGGGCTCTGGCAACAGAAACAAACCTGAGCAGTAATGCAGCCCACTGTAATCAGCAAGAATATACTGGTATAACTGGGATGCCCAGGAGGTCTAATTTGGCTTTGCAGTATTTGCGACCGATCTTGGAGGCTCCTTGGGAGAGTTGTCCTTTTCATATAGATGGTAAGAAGAAGATAAATGCCTTTTGGCAAGAACATCATGTCTTCTCAGTACTTCCTTTTAAATACACTAATGACACAGGGTGGGCCTTGGGAGAAGTTGTAGGTTGAGCCTTTTGCTGTTTCAGCTAAAAAGGGACAATTGTGGGACACAAAGTTCCTGCAGGCAATGCGAATGGGTGGAGGAAGAAGTCCTTCGCTGGGTAAGAGGCAGTCCTTTCTTCCCAGGCCAAAGCGGGAGCGCGCGCCACGAGGCAGGAAGCAACGCCAGTGGTCATTTGCTTTGCTGAGAGACCTGCCAGGCCCAGGTCAAGGCAGGCAGAACCGAAGGAGGAAAAGCTGGTGGGTTGCTGCGGGGGATCTGGGAGGAAGGCCAAGAAGAAGGGGACCACAGGTAGGGATGCCAGATGGAGCAGGGAAGGGCGGGTGCGTGGTGAGGAGCGGAGGCTTGCCCTGAGGCCTTCTGGCGAGAGGGAGTGGAGGACAAGATGGAGGGGGCAGTCTGCGAGAGACACGGAGATGAAACCAGCGACAATTGCGCTGAGCCGGAAGGACTTTCCAGTAACCAGGAAAAAAAAGCATTCCAGGTATTTCATGGGCTGAATGCGTGTGTGTCTGTGAATCCTGACCTCTTTACTCACCCACCTCCTGCACACTCCCCACTAGGTGCCAGTATTGGAGCACATACCTGAACAAGCGCACCAAGAAGGCAGAAAACAGGCTGTGTAGTTAAGACTTTGCAAATATATTTATCTCTATACATACACACGCTGCGTTCTGGGTTTACATTACTCTCTGAATATATAATATGCACAGAATCGCCAGTAGGATCTATAGCCATGTCCAGGGGCAGTATTGCATCTGGTCATACGTGGGACACCAGGCTGCCATGGCCTTTGTGTGGTGCCTACTGCACCTGGGCACTGCAAGCCCCATCAGCTGGAAAGCAACTGCACTGCATTGCATTGCTACTTATTGCCAGAAAATATTTCTTTGTCATAGTGTGGCTTTTTCCAGAAAACAACAGCCAGGTTTGGGTTGTTGATCTTGGGTTTGGGATTTTTATTATATTTTTTAAATTCATGTGGCAACAGGCATAGGTAAATAATTTTGCAAATTGCTTCCACACTTTAAAGTGTGTGCATTTGCAGTGCAAAGCGGGTATCACTCTGGATGGAGGGTGACTGCTAGGTACCTGAGAGAGCCTCCAAACTGAGCCATGGGGGCAAAGGAAATCCATGTTTCAGATACTTTTCAAGTCCCTCCAAGAGAAAACTGTCATTACACTCACCCCCTGCATGTCCTCTGCACTGCAGACTTAGGCAGAAAATTAAGGGAACGAATAGTGACTAAAGTCACAAAGAGGACAATACTGTGTCACAGACCACCATGGGAACAAGCAGTTTCACGAAGCTCTGGTGCTTGTCAAGTCTTAAATCTTTTCAAAAAGAGGTTAAGTCTCTTGCCTTGGTTTCTCTGCTACCTGTGCCAAAATAAATAGAATGTGCTCAACTGAAGAAAACAAATACTTGAAAATAACAAAAAATCAATAGTACCCTTGTTATTCAGTAGCAGGTATACAGATCTAATCTGACAGACTGTATTGAAAGTGTAAACTGAATGCTCGCAAACATGTATTAGCAATGTCAAGATGAAATGTTAGCTTGAATCTTATCAATTCAGTTTATAGAACAGGGAGGCACTACCAAAGTACAGTTTACCTGCAAAACCTCCTGTTTTAGAAAGAGTTGTTCTCAATACAGCGAGCGTGTTTTTAAAAACATTTGGATTTCAGGTACCCTTCTTCATTACCAAGAAGCTTTTAGTATTGCCTCAACCTGTCAACCTCCCGAGTCAGGAAGAAATATGAATGGCAAACCAATTTGCATGGAGACACTTAAAGGAGTCTTTCATTCTTGGCCTGGTGTCGTTATTCCCATGGGCAGAAGACAAAGAAATATACAGCTAAGGAACAATTTCACATGAAAAATACATCCCTTTGTCCAAAAGCCCTGAGATGTGTCATGCTGTTATGGAGCACATACAGGAACTGGCTGTGCCCTTTTGTACACAGCTGGCCTTTAGGCTCCGTGCAGTCTGCAGCCATGGGCCCCACTCGTCTGAGGGAACTATGAATTTAACGAGATGCTCAGCTTTCATTTTCCAAATGTGGGTATATTCAGCCCTTTTCCTCAGCAAATGGAAATATCTAAAGTAAGGTTTTATTTTTTCTTTATTTTTTTTCTTTTCATTTTCTTTTTCTTTATCCCTAGAGTTTTAAAAACAAGAGTAAAATGTAGTCTTCCATGGTTGCAACATGGATGAGGAAAATGTAATCTCAGAGGGATAGAGAAAAGTCTTGCCCTGGTAAATCCGATATGCCCTCAGCCCAGGAGGCCTCCAGGAGTGGTCACTATAATCTGCTTTGTGGGGAAAGTACAGGATGAACACATTTTTACTGCTCCTCTGTTTAAACTGGGGAAATGGCGTGCAGGACTGCAAATATTAGAGGAGGAATCCGTCCTATTATTTTTGGAGCAGCATCCTCTCTGAAATGTGTAAGTCATCAGAACAGAATGAATCCAGTGACTCAAGTGCAACTTAGACGAGTATTTTCAGCAAGGAAAAGAAAATGACTCACCAGGAGTTTTGGGTTGGGGGAGTCATGACAAGGGACTGGGCCTTGTTTTTGAGAGGAGAACTGAGAGTAGGATGTCTCCTGTGTTCTCTTCTTGTAGCTGGTTATGGCTGAGACTGGGTTGTCACCTGGAAAAGGTTGCTCAGTATGATGTGCCAATGGAGAGAAAGCCAGGGGGAGTTGAATGTGTCATCTACATTTCCAAGGTGGTCTTCTGCTGGTGTTGGCAGTGGGGCAGAGCTCCCAGAGGTCTCTCTGCTGTTTGGGAAACGCAGAAATAGCTGTGCCATCCCTTGGCATCACGCAGGACAAGTCTTCTTCTGTGTCTCCTGGTGAAAGATGGCCTGGGCCCATTGGTGCTCTGTTCAACCCAGAGCCAGCACTGCCAAAACTTCAAAGAGCCCCTGCTTACTCTGTTTGCTGAGCATCAAAACCAGGTCTGAAACGGGGGAGATGCAGATGGCAGGTATGCACAGTGCTCCATTACAGGCACTTCGTTTGGGTGGCTAAATCAGGATTGTTGTCCCTGATTAGGGAGGGCTTTTCTCCCAAGGCTCCCCATCTCATCATGTTTGGGGGTTTAAGTTACATGCTCTGAAGGACGACACTCCCTGCCTTGAGTACTCAGGGATCATAAGGAGTGTCACCATCACAGTTACCTCTTCTTCCTGATCTCCACCAAAACAGGGGCTCACAGGGTGTACTTCCCATTTTATAAACAGGACAGGAAAGTTTCTGGACTTTCTGTAACCAGGCTTATCTGATTTGGATCCTCTGTTTCAGTGAAGGTTAGTAAATTATTAGTTTTACTTGTAGGAATTATTCCCTAAAGGAGAGCTACTTTGAAAGCCAGGGAGTCATCTTTTTTTTTTTTTTTTTTTGGTGAAGACTGGAGATTATTGGAGTCTCCAGCTTCGCTTTGTGGAAACAAAATGTGTCGTGGGTGCAGGTTAGCTCAGGGTGCCTGTAACTACTTGTCAGTACATGGAGACACCTAAGTTAGATGTGAATACTAATGTTACCATATCTGCTGCTGTGTCTGACAGGCAGCATGGGCTTTGCCACCTTTTCTGTCTCCTTGGGTGTGTCTTGCCCTCCCTGGGATCCTGTGGTGGAACATACTCTGTTCTTGGTGGTTGACTTGGTTCTGCGCTCCTGCAATGGGCCAGGCGCAGGCCTTCCCTCTAATCCTCTCTTGGGAAATTGCATGACCCTTGGAGTGTGCATGCATGTGAGAATGTGAACACCCTGCCCTGGAATTTTCATAGGACAGAAAACGGGCTAAATCAATTAGAGCACAAAAATGCAATTGGTTTTGTGTGAATCTATTTGCAAGATAAGAATTATCTTCGCTCTTTCCCCATGAACAATAACTGACAACATTACACTTCTCCTCAAATGCTTTTTGATAGGTTAATGGGCCCATTTTGAGAGCTTATAATTACAACAGCTTCGGTTCAAGAGCTGATGTGATGGATTAAGTCCCTCTTGATGCTTGGAGTTGGGATACAATACAGGGATACAGCCTGGACCCTCTGGTGCCAGAGGGCTTAACACAGTATTGACAGAGCTGTGCATATTAAATCCAGATCAACCTTCTGAATGAACACAGGCACATCTGAACTTATGAGGCTGGAAATCTCCTTCCACAGTCTTAAAGGAGTTATTTTTAGTAAAGATCATTGAAAAAAAAAAAAAAGAAAGAAAGAAAGAAAGAAAAAAGCTCATACCCCTACTTACTGCTGAGATATGAGCTGAAGGAAACTCTCCTGTCAGATCTGTTTCATATATGTTACGAGAACAGCAAAACAGAAAAGTTCAGTAGGGCAGTAGGGCATTATTTTATTTTCTTTTTTTCCTTTTTTTTTTTAAATTCTTTAAAATTTATGGGATCTGACAAAATAGTCTTGAGGGTGCCAAGTCGAAATGAATCTGGAGGTATCCCTCAACATCTGGTGATAGCCGCTGATTAGTTTGGCAGAAGCGGTTTCTCGATGCTCTGCAAATGAAAATTAACACACTTTTGGGCTGTCTTGGAAAAATGCAGAAAAGTTTCTCATTTTAGAAGTCTGTGTTGGGCAGCACTGCTCTCCCAGGGTCAGTCCATGCTTGGGTGGGTAAAGCTGCACTTGCTGACTCTTCCCTTTGGAATGAGCCAGGCTCTTCCCACAGCCAGGTACGAAGCAAAGTGAGGTGGGGCAGGCACTGCTTTCTCCTTCTTGCTGGTTTCCAAAGAAACTCACTTTTTTTTTTCTTTCCTTAGCTGTAAACTGCGATTTTAAAATGCATTGTAAAGTGAAAAGCAAATGAAAGCACATAAATGAGAATCTCTCATCTTGCAAGCCCACTTGTCTTTGTGTAGTGAAGAGATTCCTGCTAGAACCAAGTTCGTTTTTTAATGGCACCCTTCTCTCTTGAAAAAAGTCTTGATTCAGGTAGCCCAAAGTATTTTGCAGGCAAGTGTCCTTTTCAAGATATTTTTTGCCAAGAGTCCAGATCAAGTCTTCCTTAGGTCCCTCTCCTAGAAGCTGAGAGAAACAGGTTCAAGACATCAAGAAAGCTGGTGTAGGTCAGGTTTTGGAATGTGGGTCTCTCTCAGACCCAAGTCCAGTTCCTTTAACTCTCAGCAGTTTAGGGGTAGGTGACTGTCTCAGCACATCTTCAAGGCCCTGCTTTTATTCCATGCCAGAAGTCCATATTTCAGAACTTCAGAACTATCCATAAAATTGCATCAGGGTTTTCCAGTGACTTGTAACATGTTATCATTAATCAGCATTGAGATGGAAGTTATTCTGGGGCCTTGCAGTGGGCTAGCCTGAACCATGATGATATTCATGATTCACGATTTATTTATATTTTTTAATCAAATGCACACAGATATTTGGGGGAATAAAAAAAGAAAGGTCAGTTTAAGGAAGGGGAAAACACTGAAGCCAGTGTTTCAGGGCTACAAAAACAAAGTTGTTAGCAATTCCCCTGAAAATTAATTCCTCTGTTCACCTAGTGGGACTTCCCAGCTTACAAAATCTTGCAGTGTACATACTGGTGGGAGCCACGCACTCTCTTGGTCTCTAAAGTTTCTGTGAATAGTCAAAAGTAGGGAATTCTGAAAATGTTTATGAAAAGCTTTGTTTCAGTTCTTTATGGTCCTTTTCCATCCAGACCTTCTAGCGTTAACACAGGTGTTTCACTTCTCTCTAACCTGTTCTGCTGCTGTTTGCAATCTCCAAAGTCAGACGTGAAGATATTAATGATACTGCAGATGCCAGCTGTGTGATCTAGGCTAGTGCAGAGGTTTGCTCGACTATTCACACTGACATTAAAGGGTGCAAGTCCTCTCTGGAAGACACGGGCAACAGTACTCCATAATGGAGAGACCTTGATCTTGCCCCGATACAATAAGATAGTCTTTTCTGCTGTTTGGTTTGACAAAATATAACACTCATTCTTACCCATAGCCAGCAATAGGTAACAGTGGCTCCTGGAATGGCTTAAGGGTTCAGATCTGCAATATATATATGGTTAGAGTTTGATGTTTTAAAGCATTGCTTCCCTTAACATGTCCCTGGATGATTCTGTACCTTGTGGGGTGGGACATGTTGAGACTATTGTCATGGATGAAGCACTGTAAGGTATACATCTAATTAAAAATGAAATTTTTGGTTGGTTGCTTTCCGTGTTAAGGTGGGAAGAATGTGCTGCTAATTATTACTTTGCCACTCTCTGCAAGATCTGCCCCCTCCAGGATTTTGCAGTAGATCTACTGTGTGCTATTTTATTTTGATTGAAAACCAGGGTTGTCATCTGAAAGCTTGGCTGACAGAACTTTGCTTCTGTTTTGCAGAGTTTGAAGGTTTGAAGGCAAAATGAGTAGTCCATTGCTGACAGATGCTGTCTAACTTGAGAGATCTCTATTGACTGAGACCTTACAGACTCTCCCAGAAGTCTATTCCTGTTGTCACTATCCTACCCCATGCCTGTTTTGAATCTTCCTGGTGACAGTTTAAGCCCATTACTTGTCTATTTAGGACATGGCTAATAGAGTATTACCTTCCTCTTTGCAGCTTCTTTTTTTATATATGCTTTTGAAGATTGTCATTTCTCCTCTCCTCCCCAGTCTTTTTTCCCCTCGATTCATGCAGCTTTACTTTGCTGATCATATTTTCAGGATCTCTGATCATTCTTGTTCCTGTGCTCTCCAGAGCTGTTCCACATTTTACTTTGTGTAATTCCCCAAGCTCAGCATACTACTCCTGGCAGACCCTTCCTATGTCTTTTAGGGGATAATTCTCCTTATATATCACAGAGCAGTACTTGGATTTTTTTTTGTGATAGGCCTGCCCTTTATTCTCCTAGTTTGTTTGGTAGGGTAATTT
This sequence comes from Cygnus atratus, assembly GCF_013377495.2. NCBI lineage: Eukaryota > Metazoa > Chordata > Aves > Anseriformes > Anatidae > Cygnus > Cygnus atratus. The sequence goes on along the minus strand of NC_066363.1, from coordinate 111,027,214 downwards.
TTTTTTTTTTTTTTAACATGTGTAACATTTATTTCCCAGCTTGCATTTTACTAAATACCTGGCATCCAGTTTCAGTTTGGGTAACCATATGCCGACAGGACACGCTTGCTAGCTCTTTGATTCCATATCTACAGAAACCAGGGGCGATAAAGGGCCATTGCTCTGGAGATTTTAGTATTTGTTGAGTTAAACATTGCAGAGCAGCCTAGCATCCCCACCCTCGACATGAATGAATCTGGCAGGAATGAGTTTGAAGTCTTGCTCTGGTTGACTATAAACCTTTATTATACGTGGGATGTTCCTTGTGGAGAGGGGGAGGCGGTTGCCTCCCAGATGAAATAAGCAGAGTTCATCAGCTTACTCACTGCCCTGCCGAGCGGGGCTTGATGGGAGTCGTGCAGGGTGCCTGGCACCTGCTGGAGCAGGGAGGCTGGCTGGCAACCATAAACCCACAGTCAACCTTGATGACTGCCCTCGGTGCAGACTGTAAATAACAAAGGCATTTATTTTATTTTTTCTATGGGGATGGGAGCAGTGGTGAGAGTAAACAGAAGGAATTAAAACCACCATCTTGCTGCAAGCAGGTGGTGGCATGTCCTGGGCTTTCACCACTGCTGAGCTGTTTCTGAGCCCTCTAAAATAATTTGTATTCAAGGAAAGTTGGCTTGTGTCTTCTTCCCTTACCCTGTCCTCACCGCAATGAGTATATGAGCAAATCTCTGCAGGAAAAAAAAAAATCACACAGAAAATAGAGGACACTGACAATAACCAGTGGAGTGCTGCTGACTGCATAAGACCACCTCTTGCTCCTTCCTATTCACTTTCTAGCCCCCTTTCTCAGCTAAATCAAGAGATACAACCATGTATCAGTTCCAATTTCCCTGGAGTTTAACTTTGTTTTTACAACACTTTCTTGTAACTGCAGTTCAGCCTATTAGCCAGGATCTATGCTGTCCTTTTTTTTTTTTTTTTTTTTTTTTTTTCCAGCCATAAGGGTGTGTGTGTGTGTGCTTGACCTATGGGCCAGTAATCCCCAGTCATGTTGTTACTGACTGCAAAGGATATCATGAAATGCTCACCAAAGAAGACACCCATGCAATGTCATCATCACAATCAGAAATTCCTGGTCCTTTCCTTGTGCTAGCCACAGAAATGAGTCCCACAGCTGCAAGAGAGGGCCCTTGCAATAGGAGGGCAAGAGGGGCTAAGGCCGTGTCACTGCACCTAGTGCCTTGTCTTGTGAGAGATTTGTTTACCCGGCCATATGGGGCTGAATCCCCTCCTCTTTTCTGAACTTGGAAGCAGGCTGGGTGGTCATTTTTGCTCCTTGGATGGACAGTAGTCAGAAATCCCAGCTGCTATAGACGCAAGCTAAGGAATCAGTGTCATGGACCGTGGAAATGCTGGACCAGAGAAACCCAGAGGCTCTAGGAACAGACTCCAACAGCACTGCAGGCAAGCACTAAAGGTTTCAAACTGTTTCTGCACTTTATTTCCAGAGCTGATATTCTGGGGCATTTCCAGCACTAAGTTTAATTCAAAGTAGCTGGACGGACAAAGCAAGGGAGTCTTTACCTCTGAGCCTGTTAATTTTACATTTTTATACACAGTACCTTGTATCTGATGGGCAATTGCAGAACTGTAATGATCACACAACTGTCCAGGTCCCAACAGGAGTGAGGATCTCACGGCTAAAGGGGAGGTCAGGAGGACAGGGCCAGAGGGCAGAAAATTAAGCCTTCAATTAATTGGACTTGCTTTCCCTCAATTAGGTTTTGAACAGTAATTTGTAACCCTCCTCTTTCTTGTCTGGGTGTGACCAGACCTGCACTGCAAACTCAGCTCTTCTGCTAAATGCTCCTGCTCCTACAGTGTTTGGAGTTTGTACTGTTGAATGCAGTAAAAAGCATGATTCATGTTACAATTTAAGAAGAAAACAACAAGGAAATGTATATAAAAAGTGACTGTTTGTAACGGTAGAATTCGCTTTTACAAGTGCTTTCATGGAGAAGCATTTATCGTCCCGTAAAAGAGAGGTGCTAGGTGGGTGTACAATCAACTCCCAATTATCCACAAGCAGCTCATCCAGGTCATGGATTAACTGTGCCGTGGAGTCTCTGACACTTTGCTGGCACTGTGCAGGGGGGTCCGTCTGCACTCAGGAGCTCCAGCACGGCGTTCCAGGACTGAGTCCAAAGCTTTACTGACGGCTGTGTGGCAACACCGAAGTATGTCCGGGCTCCAGAAACATTTATCCTTGTGGTTGCAGTGTTGCAAACATACCTTGGGTTGCACATTAGCTAATACACCCTCTTGGAGAGAAGAGCAGAAATACCTAAGAGATTGTGCAAAAGCCAGGTTGTATCTGGCAAAGCCAGAGCTGAATTAGAGCTAATAATTCTGGCTAAACTTAAGTTGACTCTATCTGGAGTCAATCACAAAACTGACCAGTCTTCACTTTCAATATAGGCAATGTGCTAAAAGATATGCAGGCCGTGTCCCAACTGCGTTGCTGGGAGTGACTCTGAGCTTCCAGCTCTGGATGCCTCCCAGAGTTTGTCCCAAGCACCTATTGAGCTGAAGGCTGGGAATGTAGCAGTCCTTTTCTCCCTCTTCTCTCCTCCTCTGTGCAAAAGAACGGCCCTGCTCCCCAGGTGGGGTCCAGTAACTACTCCAAATGCTGGTGTTGCTTTACCTGTTACACCACAGAAATTAAAACTGTATGGGAAACACGTGGACGATGTGGAACACTTGAAGTATGCTTGTCACACACGGATAGTTTTCTGTTTTCTGGAAATTAGCTTCTACAGGGATGGTCTGGAAATGACCATGTAGCGCAAGTGTTATCTGTTGTGTCAGCATGATCCCGTGCATACCATCATGAAGTCCATGACATTAGAATGGGGGAGGATTTGACCCAATATACTGCTAAAGCTAAAAACACTCATGTTTATCCAACTGCCTTGACTTAGCACTTTTCCACCTTTTCTGCTTAAACTCTCCATCCTTTTTCTGCTTAAATTCCCCATCTTTATATGGTAATGAAGAAAGTGGATATGTCATAAAAACACTGGAGGAGAAAAAGCCATAAATGAGTCACTGAAAATATTGATAAGATCACTGATATGGAGCTGATCCATAGCTTCCAGCCTTCCTGTTTTTCTATGCCCACTCCTCTTGCAGCTTCTCAGGCCCAGCTATGCCCCTCCTCGATGTTCGGAGGGGGACCAGACGGATTTCTTCACCTCCCCGTAGCGAGGACATATGCCAGAGTCACAGAGCTCCTTCCTCACCGTGCCAGGATGTCACAAAGTCTATTTAGCACCTACAGCAACCCCTGACAATTCTCAGAGCTACTTATAGCAGCAACCAAAATGTCTTATCACACCCCTGTCTTGGTGACAAATTAAAACTGCAATTTGATTATTACCATCTTTCCAAATAAAGGGCTGGGCCTTGCTTCCCCTGACGCTGATTGCAAAACTGGACTTGACTTCAGTGGAAGCAGAGCTGGCCTCAGGGTATATTTAGAGAAAGTAAGTAGCAGCTATTTTCTGAGTGTTTATTTTATATTTCAGGTTTAGGCATTTGCAAGTGTGGTTTCTGATGGACTTTGTATAGCTAGGGTTGTGACTAACAGTAATAACAGGCAAAGCTGTGACTTTGCCCCAGCCCCGGAACAAGAGGCCACTCCGTCCCCAGAGTCATGCAGAAGGCACATGGTGACTCACACCCTCGTAATCCCTCTTCTGGGTTTCCCCTCGCTCCACGGGAAAGGGACGTTTTTTCCTGTTCTATTCTTGCCGATGTTCGTGGTCCCAGCCATGCCAATCCCACAGCCGCGAAGCGTGCCGAGAGACCACCAGCACCAAAACCCACAGGTCAGAGGGTTTAACACCTGAGGGAAGGTGAGCACTGGCATTTAGCTTTAAACAAAACTCTGTTTCATTCTGCCTGGAGCACAAAACAACTTGCTTCATGGTGAAAAGCAGTACAATGGGGTACAAAAGGGCTCCATCTGCCTCATACCCCTGCAGAGCTCCCCACAAAATGCATTGTCTGAGCAGTGATTTCAAGGTGCACCGTGGATGTAGTCTCTTGCTTCCAGGTGACAGTGCAAGTCCGGTATGTTGGTCAACCAACTACACAAGGTGTCACTGTGGCAGTCTCACACGTCGCTTTTAGTCATTCGTTAATTAAGCCATCTCCTTCCTCGCAGAGGGACCATCTGCAGGTGATGCTGTCCAATGGACCCTTGCACATGCATGTGTTGGCTTCTTGTGTGATTACAGTTCTGGAACATTCATCCTGACCTGTGTGCAGTGGTGACCTGGAGAGAATCTTTGTGGTTAGTGAGGGTGAGAGGCTTTGAAAATTCCTGGGTATTTTGCAAGCTTCTGTCAAGGCTACCTGGCTGTGTCATTCCTCCCCATCACGCTCAGAGTACCTGAACATAGTTATGGTTGTCCATCTGGAGAACACGCAAAATGCAGTTGCTTGGACACTGCTTTTTTCAAAGGAAGGAGACTGTGGTGCATCTTCCTGTTCTTCCCTACAGGTGCCACTGCTCATCACCCCCTACTTTTCTCTCTGATGGATTTGTATTTAGGGAACTGACTTCACCACTGATTTGATTCCTTCCAAAACTCTGGCACCTCTGTGCTAATGGACGGCCAGGTTGGAGGATCGCTTGTATTTTGAGCACATTAAAGTTCCATGTTTCCTCACTAAAATATGCTTGGGCTCATCAAACAACACAGTCTTGAAGGGCCAGCCAAATGCATGTTTTTCACCATGCAAAACAAAGATGGCACAGCACTTGGAGCCAAATCTAATGAAAAATGTGGCAGGTAGAAGAAAGTTTTTTGGAAAGGGTTTAGCTGTGGTCTCCTCAGATAAAAATTTTGAACATTTTGACCCTTTTGGCTTATATTCTCAGAATTCTTGTTTATCCTAAGGTCTCACCATCACATCATTCATAAATAATGCTTCTACCACTGCTGGTCAGCTAGGAGCCAGCAACCTGTTGAACAGAGGATCTCTCTACTATTCAATCACCTGCATACAAGGAAAAAACACCTTTACATGGCTAGCCAACCCCTCACTGCCTACTTAGACTGCTCCCAGGATCCGACTAAGTGAAAACTGCCTCCGGCAGCCCTACTCTTTACCCTCGCTCATTAGGTACACGCAAAAGCCTGGGCTTGGTTCATGTACTGGTGGTCTGTGCTGCAGCTCAGCAGTGGGTACCCAGTGATTATGGTTCCAGCATGAAAGATTCACCCTCTAGCACAGATTACACTTGTCTTTCCTCAGCCTTACCACAAACATAGAAATGCATTGCCCTCTTTGCTGACTTCCCACACAGCTTCTACTCAGGATGCAGCGCAGACAGCGCAGTCTCCGAAACAAAGCTTGCTGACTCTGCTCTTAGAGCAAGGGCATGCTTCTTTCTTCTCTACAAAAACAAAAAAAAAAACAAACAAAAAAAAAAGGAGCAATGCACATATTTGGGAAAATACCTATAATCTGAAGCCCTAGGATGAGTTAATTCAGTGTAGTGGATGATACAGACATTCCTTGAAAGTCCTTAAACACCACTTATGTGAGAACTGTCTGGGGAACTGGTCTAGTCCCGGCACCCTGAGTAGGTGTAGGATATTTTTCCATCTAAAAAAAATTAGCTACGCAGCCTGTCAGAACTGGGATTAGATTTCAAGGAAAAAAAAAAAAAAAAAGCTTCCACGGTCTGTGGTTAACTCTCACGGGAAGCCAATGGTGCTGCGTACTTGTCATTTTTTCAAAAGAGACAAAAGTCCCAAATAAACGTCCACGAATTCAATGTGACTTTGTGTGAAACTGTTCTACCGCTCAGGCATCCTCACCTCCCCGTTCAGTGCTCAGTCTGCTCCTTCACCCGACTTCAGAGCCACCCTCAGGTCTCTGCTGCCCGCTGGGAACACGGGGATTGCTCCGGCACGGGCGGCCCTACAGGACTGTGAGAGCGGTCCGGGCTCCGCTGCTGAGGGCAGTGTTGGCTCATGGCGCGTTTTATCTTCTTTCTGAGCTCCTTGTCCCAGTACATAAACAAATTTGTTTTTGTTTAAAGACTTTCCCACACAAGCGTCTGCCAAGTTCAGAGGACTGCTCTTTGAGATTGATCTTGAATTTTTTTGGAACAAGAGATGAGATTATATAATAAATTCAGTTAGTCTCGGCGAGGCGGTTGGGAGATGCTGTTTCAGACTGCTTCATAACAGCCAAAAGGATTAAGGAAAAATAAAAGAATCCTCAGAGTGTAAGTGGGGAAGGAGTTGGATTTTCAATTTAGTGAGTCTAATTTGGAAACAAACTCACAGAGAAGTCATCTCGATAAAAGAGGACAGATGAAACATTTGCAGTAAACTGAATAGATTAATTTCTCTTAGAATAACCAGCATTCTCTGCTTAGCCTCTTTTTTAATATACATCTTGTCATACATCTTCTGTTATATCTATGATACATTGGTTTCCACATGATAGTCCGCTGGTGATTTAGAAAACGATCACTGGTCTTATTGCATAGGGCAGTGTTAAAAATCCTTTTTTTTTTTGCCAGGCAGATAGGCATTCTGATGCTTGTTGTCTGCTTCAGGTCTTGCTCTTCTAAATATCCCTCCACTCCTTCTCCCCCTCAATGCAATGGTTAGAAGGAAAAATGCAAGACAGAAATATTTCTTTGTCCTGTCAGAAAAAAAAAATAATCTATTTCCACACAGTGCATTTCTTTTTCAGTTTGAGCTCACTAATGCAAAATCTTGAGAGAAACTGAAGTTTGAAGGCAGTATACAACCAAGGAGCTGGCCTAGCATCAGGACAGCATGGTGGCAGGCAGGCTGAGTGCTGGTGTGGCTGGCAGCCCACCTTGGTTTCTCCTATGGTGGAATTGATGCAGCTGGCTGAGTTAGCATTTTCTAATGAAAAAGCTGGCAGTGAGGCTGCAACGGGAGGGAAAGCTGTCAGAACAGCATCCCTGGGGGAGAGGAAGCTGCTCACATACTTGCCATCACTCACCCTCCTGAGTAATGTCTTTGGTCTCCAGTGAGTATTGCTCTAGAGTGAGCGAAACTATGACAAAATGTGCAGATGGTACCAAACTGATGGACTGTCTTTGCAACATTTCTTGGGCATCCTCATGGTTCTTCCATGCTGCCTTAGTGCCTGTCCCATAGCCAATTTGTCCTCTCATCTGTGAAACACACTGGATATTAGTACAGCAGCAGTGATGACGGGAGAGAATTTCAGTGTCAGGCAGTAGTTCCCTATAAAAAAAATAGAATAAAACTATACAATAAACACGATGGTACCATCTAAGAGGCCCATGGGAAAATAACTTCATGTTGTATTTTGAAAATTTAATAAACAACATTTGTGTACTGCACAGGGAACTACATCAGTTTTACAGTTGCTTCACAGTTAGATATTTTTTAAAACAGCACTAAGCTCTGACTGAAGAACCACAGAGACCCCTGGGAGATCTTTCCAAAACAATTTATGGACCGTGCACCAAGTGATCTTCGTTGAGCGTGTAGCTCAAGGTTTTAGAGAGAGATTTTCAAGATCTCCTATCTTCCCTGTACAACCGAGCTTATTTTCATTTATGTATGGTCTTTAATTCTTACTGCTGGTACAGGCTAGGAAGTGTTCAGGGCATGTTTATTTAATTATTTAACTTCTCCCATTAAATATGAAATTTTCCACATAAACCTAAAAAATATCCAGCTGCACTCTGAAAGATAAATCCAAAGACACATTCATTATATGAAACTACCATTTACTGTAGTTTTCTTTAGTGGGAGAAATGTAGTTTGGCATAACTGTGACATTGAGACCTGCTCTTTTTTTTCTGCCAAATAAATAAATAAATAAAAAACAAAAGAAAGAAAAGTGAAAAGGTGTTGGTGCTTTTTTTTTTTTTTTTTTTTTTTTTTGTGGCCACCAGGTATCCTAATAGCAATGAGATTACCGGAGAAGAAGGAAGTGGGAAGAAAGAAAAGGAAGGCAATCAGACTGAGATGATGGTGTTGGTGCTGGATTTCATGATGCCTGTGGGTCCTTTCCAGCTCAGGATATTCTATGATTCTATGACCGTAACACCTGTGCCATCACTGTGGCAAATCTTGTCTCCTCAGACCTTTTTCCCCAGGGTCATGCTGGGACTCCCCTCTTCCATGGTTAAAAACCCCATCTTCAGAATGTGCCAGCTGCCTTTGGCTGTTTGACTTCAGAACTTTATAAAGTGTAAGGACACTTGCGTTCCTTGAGCACCTGTGGGTGCTCAAGGAACACAGGGACCAGGAGCCACTTGCCCCTCCTGACCCACTGCTGGGCCGCCACCAAAGCAATAGGGTTTGCTGCAGTCGCCACCAGTGCGCTGCTCGGCCAGGACCATCTGTGGAGGTCCTGCTGCCTGTGCAGCACATGCAGCCTCGACTGTGCCTTGCTGTGGAGAAGACCCTTTCGAGGTTTGTCTGCTTCATCCCTTTCTGCCTCCAGCACGAATATCAAGATTTTGAAACTTTTTTTTCCTTCTCCGGGTCTTGCTTTTCCTTGTCATGGTCTCATCTTTCCTACCAGCAGCCATCTGCCAGAGTCACCACTCATCTGCCCCATGCCCAGGATGGACATACAGTGTAGACTATCGTACCCTGTGGATGCTGCTGCAGGATGGATCCAAATCCTTGTGCACCTGCTGTCCTTCATCCCCCTGCCTGCAGGCCACACACCACTGTTAGACACTGTTCCTCAGGTAGTGATTACTCAGCAGGTGATTTTTCTTTCTTCTGAGTTAGTGCTGAACAAATAACTGGGCGGGCATATCATTAGGAGAGACTGTGGTACTCTGGTGCTGTCTTCTGCACGAGCCTTCAATTGGAGGTCCTTTTTCTTAGGCAGCACTAGTCTGATCCTGAGAAACCGAGGCCAACTAATGCAACCAGTCATACTTAAATGCACAGTTTCACTTGGTTACGTTAGCCATACCTTTTTGTCTTTAACTGTTCAGAGGTGTTGTCAAGCATTTTAAAGAGGAGTGAAAAATTTCATTTGGGAATAGGGTGTCCCAGTGCTATATAGTCTGTAGCTAACTCCTCTGGCTGTTCTCAAGCTGACTTAAGTCAGTCAACTCCTTTGACACTCTTAGGTGAGGGCTTATAGCAGATGAATGCAATGTCAAAATCATCATTGGTGTTAGGGAGGATGGGTATGTGCCATTCTGCAAAACCTTGGGGAACAATTTATGCTCTGTCACTTCATAAAGGGGGACAAAGACACTTTCTGCAGTTATTAGATATGACTTATACCTAGAGGCCAGAGCAGGTGGCCCTGTGATTACTTCTTTTTGTAATTAGACAATTCTGCTTTCTTTAGATGCATTAATTTATCTGGAGACTGCCAACAAGCACTTGGAAAATCTGAAAAACAAGACAGGCGATGAACTCCTTTCCACTTTTGCCCTTTTTTTTGTGTGGTTAGAGAAAATATTTTAGAGCATCTGTTTCGCAAATTGCAAGCCAATCTGCTCCAGTTGTAAAAACTTACTGTGTTATGCATCATCCACTGGAATCAGAGCTAGTGAAACTTGATACAATAATACAGTCAAATATAGCCCCAATGAATAAAGCTGTTGCTTTTCTCATAATGGTTACTCCAAGAAAACAAAGCCTAGGAGTTGATGTTCCAGTTTTCTTTTGGAGCCTATATAGAAGAAATGTTCAGAAGATGCCTTTAAGTATCATTCCTACTTCCTGAACAGCACTCCTGCTGTAAACCACAGTGAGGATAATAAGATGATGTAGCATCATGAAAAGGCAAATTCCAGAAAAATTTACAACCTCATGCTTCTAATTGCCTTTAGCTCAGCTTTTATTGGTTGACAGATCATCACTTCGTTACATTGCTTCTGGAAATTTTAGTCTTTTGACCATACCATCATGTTCCTGGAATGCACAGGAAGAAAAAAGAGGTTCAGCATGCTTGCTCAGTTTGATGGGCACAATAGCCCTGAAGAGATCCAATCCAAACCGTTCATCAGTTTTGGCCTGCTCACTGTGAAAGAGACTTGTTGTTCAATTAAATGGTAACTGTACTAGATATCAAGGCACTTGGTCTATCTCTCAGAGCCCAGCAATATGTCTCAGAAATGATGTGATGAAAGTCAATGGGTCTGATTCTCCTGCTCCTCTGGTGTCCTGGTCACAGGTTCATAGGTCAATAGAATCACAGAATGGCTTGGGCTGTAAAGAACCTTAAAGCTCATCCAATTCCAACCCCCCTGCCATGGGCAGGGACACCTCCCACCAGACCAGGCTGCCCAAAGCCCCATCCAGCCTGGCCTTGAACACCTCCAGGGATGGGGCATCCACAGCTTCTCTGGGCAGCCTGTGCCAGGGCCTCACCACCCTCTGAGTGAAGAATTTCCTCCTAATGTCTAATCTAAATACACCCTCTTTTAGCTTAAAACCATTATCCTTTGTCCTTTCAAAACACTCATTGATAGAGTTCCTCTCCATCTTTCCCATAGCCCCCCTTTAAGTAGTGGAAGACATTGAGTTACTTCTGATCTATATGAATGAAAAACAAGGTATCCATCTTTGCTTTGACTTGAGGCTAATATTTAGTCCCAAGAAACAGATTTAGGTAGTAGCAAGTACCCTACCTGCTCAGATCTGTCTTCTTGCTTGTTGGTGATGCACTCCCTGTCCCCATGCGCCAGAGAAGTGGATGTTAAAGGTATGGTTGCTGAGGAGCTCCCCACATGACTCCCCTTGTCCTTGAAATATTGAGAAGAATCAAGACTGAAAAGAAAAAGTTGTTTCTCTTGGAGAGTTTTAAAGTGCTTGCGAATTGCCAAAAAAAGAGAGAAAATGTTGCCAATGCAATAAATGTCTTTCTAATATGTTGCGACCCAGCCAGAGCTCTTGCATCACAGTCCCTGTCAGAGCATATAAATCTGCAGTTCCTCTTAAAAACCTACCACCACAACAGCATCCTCAACCAGATTTCTCCTCAGCACTAGGCTTAATATAAACAATTACTAGGGGAAGCTGAAGATGGAATGAAAGGCAGGGAAGTTTTCTTCTTTTCTTTGAATCGGTTTTACTGTATTTTGATAGATGGAGTCTAAAAACTTTTTGGATTAGGAGTAGAAAATACCAATTTGTGTGTCAGGATGTTTTGCTGGTTTATACAGTGGCACCCTGATATTTTCCATATTGTTTTCTAGACTTTTTCACAAGCAGGGTAATGTTTTACTTGCTTTTATATCCAATTCCCACTGAATGGAAGTTTTTCATGTGCTGTCACTCCCACCTCCACTCCACCCCTCTAGTTCATGAGCAAGTTTACTGAGCTCACCAGCAGCTCATGTTTATTTTCTTATCTTAAGTTAGAGTGTGAAATTAAAACACTTGATTTGTCCTTGGCAAGTTTAAATGAGTATTATTTATACAGCACCGTAGGGGTCCGTAGCTCTTTGCGAGCAAAAAGAAACTGAAATACCATGGCATGGGGTGATGCACTGCCAGGGGCTTGCCAACACTCATAGTGGGCACAATGGAGCAAATAGGGACAGAGATTGCTTAGCTTGACTTGGTGCTTTGTGGCTCTGTGTTTTGCTCCTCACAGCTGGTCTGTCAAACCAGGACATTTCACTAGAAAGACATCAGTATCCTTGTGTTATTTGGGGCATGGCCACTGATGAGACTTTGCAGAACATCTTAGTGCTGGGTATATTTCTGGCACCGGCTCTCACAAATGTTGCCAGCCAAGTTTTACAACACTTCGTTGGGCTATTGCCAGCAGCCAGGTCACAGCGTCATGGATCTCCAGGTAGAAAAACTGCCTTTATGCACCTCTGGAGGTAAGTTTTTCTGGTCTGCACAAATTCTTTTTTTTTTTTTTTTTTTTTTAGCAAAATAGCAAAAAGCACCAAAATGGCAAAAAGCACCAAAAAAGTTCACCACACTGATGATTCAACTCAGTTATCATAGAGTTTAAATATGTTATTTAAAATGTGGTTATGTATTTTAAACACTATCATATAGCTTAGTTGGTCATTAGTTAAAAACTAAATCAATTTCAAAAATTCCTTATGTATACAACTATAATTAGTTTTAGCCTGAAGTTGATGCTGAAAGCACACATTCAACAGGCATCTGCAGTCTCTCCTAGTCTGGTAATAGGGAAAAAAAATCCTTCCCACTGCTGAATTTAAGGTGGGAATGGGCATAATAAATTGTGAAAGTTTTAAGAAACTAAGACAAGTAGGAAGTGGAAACAGAACGTTGCACCATTTCTTTACGCACAGCTCCTAGAGTATGTACACACGTACTCATGAATGTCTCAATACAAAATATTCATCATAAAAATAATCTGTACCCAGCTTCTTGTCAAGTTTCACCCCTTTATTAATGCCTGCAGTTTCCTGAAAAATCAGCACTGTTTCCAAAGAATCAAATCTAAATCAAGTTACAGCAATTTTGTGAAGGTGAAGTGTAGTCAGGCATTTTACAGCTAAAGCATAACCGTGAATGAAATTCTTTCCCATTTTACTCCTTTGCTATGATACCACATGAGTTATATTTATGAACAAGTAATTTGCCATCAGTTGTTATAACTTACCCTTTAGTTTTATGCCATAAACTTTAGCACGTCCAAAATCGACTGTTCCAGTTAAGCTTGTCATAAAAACATTAAAAGTATTTTGCTGGAGATGTGGAAGAAGTATTCAGTCACTTAAATATCTCTCCATTCTCCCCAAACGTAAAAAAGGGCAAGTAGGAAATGCTCACCTCATATACAAAAGTAATGTCTAATAGCTGGAAAAGGTCTGAAGATCCTTTCAACTGCAGGTTATAGAGATGGTTATCTCTGGGAGGACATTCCTCATCTTTTCCATATGTTCAAAATAAACTTTCTTATGTGATTCTGAAGCTCCCTTGGCAGGAACGGAGAAGTGTTGAAATATTGTGTTTCACAATTTTCCAGACAAAATGCTAACTTATCTAAACAATGCATTGCTGTATTGTGCAGTACATACGCTCCCCAGTTTTCTGGAAATAGATAATCATTTTAATTTTTCATTACTTCATAGCCAGAGAGGTATCTCACAGTTATCATAAGCATTGTTGAGCAAACAGTGATATGGAGCCAAGGATCGGTGTGATTATAGCACATTTTTTGCTTGTATGGAATATTTGAATGCAGTTTCAGTGACTCATTGAAAGCAGTCCAGCAGACAATGGATTATTTTCTTCTCATCTGCATAGCATGCAACAACTAATCGAAACACTTTAGTATTACAGTGGCAGAGATGTCACTGGCCACAAGTAAAATCCGTTCTTTTTACCAAAACTTTAACTTTTGTATTATTTGAAAAAAGTGATACGAGTGGCTGCATTTGGTGTTTGTATTGCACAAAAACTTTTGTCCTACCAAGATATGTGATTTTAGCTCTGAGTAAATCTTGGGGAATCACATCATCTAATTTGCACCATTTCTTTGTGCACAACACTTAGACTGTACACAAACACTCGTAAATATCTCAGTACAAAATATCCCTAAAAAATCCAAACTGTTCACAATCAGTTCATTTCCATAAACGAGCTTGTATAACATTTTGGTACATATTTGTTGCATCTTTAGCGGTCATCATCTTTTCTGTGATTTCACATGTTTTAACAAACAAGAACATTTCAAGAGCTTTGTTCTCAGAAACTATCCTAGATCTTTTTCATGATTCATGTTCTTTACATGCTGTCATACGAGCAATTCAGAAACTTCTGCATAAGTGACCATGAGCTGTCTGGCACTTACTCCCTTCTTTACTGCGCCAAACCAGATCATTTCTACACTTATTTGGGAAAGCTGACAACTGCTTCTTTTTTTACTTTTTTTTTCTTTGAGGGAGGGGTTTTCTTGACATTTTGATGGAACAGTAGTATCAGCTTAGTTGTTGTCACAGTCCTGATCCATTGAGGGGTGTAACTTGAGCAAATAAAAGTATGTAAGTAAAACTTAAACTAGCTTTTAAATCATGATGGTTTTGTCAGCTTCGAAAACCCTCTGTACTAGGCTGACTGATCCCACAGTCTGCACACACTACAGACAGCATTTGGCCCATGATATATGTACAAGATAAAATTGCTATAAATACCAAATTTTTTTCCTATCTAGATCCACTCTAGCAAGAGCTCTTTTGGTAGGAAGGTGACTTTGAAAATTATTTTCAAGCACCTTCTTGCTCTCCATTCACAATGGAATTCATTATTGCACAAAGTTTTAAACAAAATCTAGGATCCATTATTGCTAGAAGTGCTGCATAAATATATTATTAAAAAAAAATCTGGAATGCAATACTTTGTCTGAAAAAGATGGTGTGGGAAAGCCTGGGGAAGTTCTCACAGTGGGATCTTAATTTGTGAGGGACCCATCAGAAGACCTGTCTCTTAGTGAAGTACTGGTAGAAGAGGTTATGGGCTCCATATACACAACAAACAACACCAAGTCATCAGGACCACATGTTATTTACCTAATGGTTGTAGAGGAATCCAAGAATGAAATAATTAAACTGTGATGTTTAATCTCACATTTAAAACTAATGTGGTGTCTGAAGATAGGAAATTGGCAAAACAACACTGATATTTTATTGTGTTAAGAAAAACACCCCAAACCTTTGTTCAAGGCAATTTTGGGGGAAATACAGACCGGTAATGCTGACATCTACACTTAGGCAAAGCTGTAGAAACAATAATGGGAACATAATTAATAAACATGGATAAATATGTTATATTGAAAAGTCAACATGATGTTTGTAAAGAGAGGTCAAGCATTAAATTCTATTGAAATCTTATTTATTAAATCTTTTATCTCTGAAGCAGTCAACTGATATATAGATAACATATTTAGTCTCTAAATTCAGTCTACTGTATTCTTAAAAACTCTTTCAGCAATACCAACAACTCTAAGAGAAACTGGAAAAAGTTGGGTTACAAGGTCCTTGTATGCAAAAATAATTGCTGAAAAGATGGGAGCAGAGAATAGAAAACCTGACCTACTTTCACAGTGGAATATCATCACTGGGGTTGCAAATATTCTGCTCAAAAATCCATGATCAAAATGTTCGCAGAGGATCTGGAAAAAGTCTTAACAGTGAAATAACATTGGTTATGTTACTAGATTATTCAGAATATTAATTGATGGTTGACTGGCCAATTGCAGAGGGTTTTGCAAGACTGAATGGTAAAATGTTAGATGAAATTTCATGTGAACAAACATAATGTGATGAACATTGTAGAAGAAATTTGAAAATTTAATGTAAAATGCTAATGGTTGTTATCACTTGTGAACAGGATGTCAGGGTTATAACAGTTGTGTAAAAAGTCTTCCTCTTGCTCAGTAACAATTGAAAAAAAGAAATCAAAGTTAAGATCAAATCAAAATATTAATAAAAATATTAATCAAAGTATTAAGAAAAAAGTATATAACAACACAGTCACTATCATGGTACAACCACAGCATAGACCTGTGGTTCCCTTGCACCTAGGTCTGCATTCTCCCTTCACCTCTGTAGTAGAGGAGGAGCGGGTCCCAAGAAGGGTGGCGAAGGTAACCAAAGGGAAGGAAGAGACTTTCGCGTATGCAGTGAATTTTGTGAGCAAGGCTCTTCAGCTTGGAAAGGAAACCAGCAAGGGAAGGTTACGGCAGGGGTTTTGCATGGTGCTGGATGACAGTGTCAAGGGGAACAGGGACAGACTGGTCATTGTCCCTCCCAGCTTGACACCTAGTGTCCAATGAATATATCAAGTATGAAGTTCAAATAAAAGAGGGTACTTTTTAATTCTCTGTCTTCAGCTCATTTTGATCCTTAGTCTCATTCATTAGTCTGAAGCTGTGTTACCCAGAAACCCTGCTTAACGTCTCAGAGGATACCAGTGGCATGGTATGGAGAAGCCTCCCACGTCTCAGCTCCTCCTCTAACAACAGGCGTTTGAGCCTGGATGAAAATTCCCAGCAAGAGATCTCCACTTAAAAACTTCTGAGCTTTGCCAGAAAGATAGGGTCTGATACAATGCTTCAAAGGAGTATCCCTCACAAAGCGCCTACTGAACCTTTTCCAAAAGCATATTGTGGCATATATGTAGGAAACATTTGCTGTTTACACAACCGCTGTTTAACATTTTCCGATGGTTTCATATTTATTTACCAGGGTTACAAATGCAAAAAGCAAAGGCCTGAGGTAATTTCATGTTTAATAGATAAAGTCTGAAACACAAAGACATAGCCATGTTTTGTTTTGTTTTGTTTTTATTTCGGATGTGTGAAAACTTCCCCCCCCCCCCCCGACATTAGACTGATTGTTTACTTAAAGATAAGGATGAATCCTATGAGAAAAAGGTGATCGCCTGCATAGTAGACTCATTTGCTCATTCTTTGAGTCTTCAGCTTCCTTGTGTGACCATTGAATGAAATAAGGGGTAGCTTGGGCATCCCAAGCTAACAGGTAAAGAGAAGGTGGCTGAGGGTGCAGAAAAGACAGAGGGGAGACAATACACCTGGAAGAAAAGGCAAGGAGTAGCTCATGGGAAGAAAAAGCCTCTAAGGGAACTAAATTGTCAGAGCATAGCAGTAGGTGTATTTCTACACCATATGCCCATCAGGGTCTTAGGTATGATTTATACTGGTGCACTCAACTTTAATGTTGTATAGATCTAGTTTCTACTGTTTCTACTTCATTTTTTTTAACCCCCCATGAAAAAGTGTTTAAACAGTACCTAGTACAGAGTGTCCCTGACCCCAAAGCAGTGATGTGCTTTTGCAAATAAAAAACAATAGGAGAGGGTTATTGGAGATGAAACCCTGAAATCAGGCCTTGATGCTCAGAAAAGATGTTTCTTTGGTATTTGTTTCTGTTATTATTATTATTAATTTGAGTAAACAAAAGCGTTAGTTCACCTCATTAAAATCAAAGAGAAAAATCTGAGAAATGTAGCTCAGCAGCCAAAGTCTCAAAATCCACCTTGAAATCTTATTGGCTATCTTCTCGAGGGAGGTGTAAATCTTCCTTTAGTTGGCTTTCATTTCTGATTTTGGCTCTGCTCCTGGAAATCTTCCCTGAGAGGCCTCCACTTGCTATAAATGTTGCAAAAGGAGCCTTGCTATTTGCAATGCAGTTCTAATTATTTTTCTGACAGGCCAAGAGCTGCCTTGTGGCCATCTCGAGAGAGCCTTGGTGCTGTATTTCTAATTCATCATTTGGAGTCGTTCTGGACATCAGTCTCTGGCTGCCAATCAAAACAACTGTGTATCTCAGGGTCAGGCCTTTCGTCTGTCCACGTCCCTGCAAACTGAACTGAAGTTTTCCATCTGATGGTTGTGATGCAACATGGCAGATTCCTTGCTGGGAAGACAACAGGAAAAAGAGACTTAAAAAAAGAGGAATGGAGAAGAAGGGAGACTTCACCATGGGAATCCAGGAAGAGATGTTGTAGCTGACCTTTGCCTTGTGCTCTTGTTTTAGGATCCCAATCTAAGAGGTGCCTGTAGACTAGTTTTGGAAGAAGACCCAGCTGTCCACTACACTCTTTTCCACACAGCTGCGGAAGGATCTGGGATGAAATGCAGTGACTTTTTAATGGGTGTCTAGCTTGGATAAGTGAAGGCCTCAGGGTGCTTTTGAGAAAGAAATGTTTTCAGGAAAACACACTGAGGGCTCTGTCTGACAGTGGATCAGATCATTTTTACAGCAACAAGGCAGGAAGTTCAAGCTAGACAACAAGAAGTCATCCAGGGGAAAAAAAAAAAAAAAAAAAGAAAGAAAGAAACCCCATGGAGCTCAAATATAATTGTTTGTTTTGCTCTGAGGTCTGTGCTGAGCACAATCCAACTTGCAGGCACCGCTGAGGTGCTCAAAGCGAGGAGGCTGATAAATGAATGAATTTCAGGGGGCAGGAAATGCTGATGCCAACTTTACTGGGAGCAGTTTGAAGACTCCACTGTAACCTTTGAGCTCTGACTGCAAAGAAATGTTATACAGCCCTGTGCAACATGACCACAACACTTACCAGCTGGAGGGAAAGAGAAGGGAAAGAAAGAGAAAGGGGACAAACAACATCATGACTTGCTTTGTTTTTAGTTCAACATTTATCTTTAATTTTTTTTTTCCCTCTGAATTAGTTTCAATAAAACCTGCATCGCTCGTGGAACTCCTTCAATAAAAAAGTCACTGTTTGTTATACGATAACACTGAACAGACTCCAGGCACTCCATTTTCTTATCTTAGATATACAGTGGAGCATAACTCAAGCAAAGGGGAGAAGTTAATGCATCTGTAACACTAGGTAACAGAAGCAACAGTAGCATGTTAGTGTAGTAATAACTCTCACATGTGGAATATCTGAAGATGGGTTTTATTGAATTCAGTTTATTTAACCAGGATAAACCCTTGAGATATGGATCTCATTTACAAGATGGTGTTGGCAAGAAGGCAGATTATTACAAGCACATGTGGAAGATAAGTATAAAGCAAAAAGTGAAAGACCAGTTTATATTTTTAATTAGAATCCTTTTATCACACAAAAAAAATGTTAAGTGAAAAGGAAGGCATTAGTTATAACTATTACTTGTTGATATTTATAGCAACGGGATTTCCTACTTCTGTAGCGTCTTTCTTCCCTGGGCATCTTAATGGTGAACAAAACAAAGGCAAAACCTTCTCCCTTGGTGCATGCCAGGCCTGGCTAAGCCCGTTCTGCTCAGGAGGCTTTCAGAGGTTCCTGTAAAGCAGCCCATCAGGACAAGGCACACGTGGCAGAGGGACTGCGAGCAGAGCCGAGAGGGCCCGGCGACGGAGTGTGCTGCCGCCGTGCAGCCGTACCTCAGGAAAGTGGGCACGCCAGGGCAAAAGCCAAGGAGAACACAATGTACAGTGGAAATTTCAGGAGAATTAAAGTAGGCAGAGTGTAAGTGTTCAAAGTGGAATTTGACCAGGATTAACCCCTTTTATCTCGCTAAAAATACTACAGGATCTTTCATGCGCGCAGGCATTCGGGACTTGGCTTCTGCATTTCACACAAAAGGCATTAAAACTTATGTTTATATGAATGCATTTTTTGAAATAGTTACCTTTTAAGTGACCTCCAAAGAGATACCAACCACATTAAAGTTATATGTGGTATGCTGGCACTCGAGGCTGTGAGGTGATGGAGTGCTTTTCTTTTCACAAGGCAATTTTGCTTGATAATCAAATGTCTCTGGTAGGTAAATACAAAACCTCTCTCTTCTATTAGAGAGTTATTATGTTGTGTTTACAATGTATTCTTTTGGTCTGTAGTTAACATACTTTAAATACTCTTAAAGGTAAACGGCTGCCTCCCAGCCAATGACATTTTTGGACTATCAAGTTGCATATTTTGCTCAGAAGTGTGGTTCTGGGTCTGCTTTGCACCTCAGGCTTCCCTCTCCCTGTGCAGACAGCTTCAAGCAGCAAAATCCAACGTGTTTTCCACCTCTGGGACAGAGAGAAGACCAGGCTTGTCCAGCCATTCTGGGGTATGGCAACAGCTGGGATAAATGTAACTGAACATGACATTATTATGAAAGAATGTAGGCCAAAAAAAAAAAAAAAGACATTTTTGAATAGGAGATGCCAAAGTTGTGAATACTCACCTAAGCAGTAAGATGCCCAGCTAGGGCCTCCATAGCAAAACACGCCTTTTAGCCTTGTAGGATGCCCACAATGGAAACTGCCTGTGAGGTTACCTTTGCAAAAGTGTCTATAGGCTACAAGGTGTTCATGGGCCACACATTGTTAATATTTTTTATGCAGTACTGGTGGAAGTGTATTTGTGTTGGAATAGCAGGCACTGATGTTTCCAAAGAGAAATTTTGCCATCAACTCTGGCACAGAGAAGGCCAACACAACTGCCTTTATCACAGAATCATAGAATCATAAAATAGTTTGGGTTGGAAGGGACCTTAAAGCTCACCTCGTTCCAACTCCCCTGCCATGGGCAGGGACACCTCCCACCAGACCAGGCTGCCCAAAGCCCCATCCAGCCTGGCCTTGAACACCTCCAGGGATGGGGCATCCACAGCTTCTCTAGGCAACCTGTGCTGGTGCCTCACCACTCTCTGGGTGAAGAATTTCCTCCAAATATCTAATCTAAATCTCCACTTTTTTAGTTTAAAACCATTCCTCCTTGTCTATCACTCCACTCCCTGACAAAGAGTTCCTCTCCAGCTTTCCTGTAGGCCCCCTTTAGGCACTGGAAGGCCGCAATGAGGTCTCCCCAGAGCCTTCTTTTCTCCAGGCTGAACAACCCCAGCTCTCTCAGCCTGTCTTCATAGGAGAGGTGCTTCATCCCTCTGGTCATCCTCATGGCCCTCCTCTGGACTCATTGTAATACTTCCGTGTCCTTCTTGCGCTGGGGCCCCAGAACTGAACGCAGTACCCCCTCCAGGAAGGGTCTCACGAGAGCATAGTAGAAGGGGAGAATCACCTCCCTCAACCTGCTGGCCATGCTTCTTTTGATGCAGCCCAGGATAAGGTTTGATTTGCTCCCTGAGGCTACAGAAAGGAGATATTTAGGTAAAGAAAGGCAGGAAGAGTTGGGAGATCAGTGTGGGGGGGCTATTTCACTGATTCACTACATGATCCTGGGTGATATCTCCAGGAGAGCAGTTTCGCACAGAGAGAGCTCAGCTTCTCTGCTTGCCTGTTGGGATTTGCCCCTGGCTTTTGGTCCTTGTCTCAGCTATATAAGCAGACATCCAGGTGGCTTCTGCCTACCCAAAGTGTATGCACTAGCAAGAGATGAACAGACAAACCCCTCTCATTTGCACGACAGATTTATCTGTGTGTGGCAACCATCAAGAACATGCTTGCCTCTGTAGGAGTACCCCATAGCCTCCTTTTCACCTGAGCTTCTCTGGGTACTTGGACCCCTGAGGAGCCAAGTGTCATGTCTTGCTGGTGGTGGTGGAATGGCTGTGCAGGGTTCCCCAGCTTCCTTCGGCTCCTCAGCTCTTGGAAATGTTCTCACCATGTAACTTGCAGAAAGGGTTCCCCCCCAGTCACCGCCAGCAGCCATTTGGTCGCAGAACAAAATGTCACCCAGGAGTATTTGCTCAAATTAATTTGCTTTGGCTGTATTTGCACATCAGTGTGTTCATTTCCTGTTTGAGCAGTGACATTTATTGCCACAAATGTGCTATGAAAAGCTGATTTGGGGGAAAAAGTCAATATTTACTCTGAAGAACAACCAGACCCAATTCAAAAACATACTGACTTGAAGTACATGGATGTGTCACAATAACTTTGTTGAATGAAATCTGATGCTCGGAAGAGAAGCAATGCCATGAGCTTTCACTGCCCAATTAAGACAAATTGGTCATTGCCTAGCCTGAGTCAAGATTGTTCAGGATCTGTCCTCACTGCACTGAATCTGAAGAGATAAAACACATGCCAGGGATCTGCACACATTTGGGGAAAACAGCTCTATCATGGATGCACAGGAAAAAGAAGAGGTAATATGGACGTTAGGAGTAATTGCAACTGCATTAGTCTCTGCAAAGGCTATGGTAAAAAGGGAGTCTAAAAAGAACGACTGTTAAAAATATGCTAGAAATAAAGTTTAAAATTCATGGTTGGGGGTCATATCCCCTGCTAGGCCTTCATAGGTGTGTGACAGACCAGGACTATCAGGACAAAAACATGGCTTTTAATAATCTGCAGTTTTCTAAACATATCCACTCCAGTAAATTTTGGCTGCAAACATGGTTGGAGCCTTGCAGTCCTTGCTATAGGTAGATTATGATTTTTTTCCTGATACTTACTATGTGAATTATAGTATCTGTGGGGAAATGTGGTTGCTCGTGGCTTATGTCTGTAAGAACAACTCTAAAGAAACACCATGAGGCTGAAACTATTGTGCCAAATTAAACCATAACAGCGAAGAGTTAATGTAGAAAGACCAAAAGTTCCTATATTAAAGTTGCCTAACATTTCTCATTATAAAAAAATTCCAAACATTTTTCTTTTGCAGAGCTTTAACATAGCTTGCAATAAGCAAATTATGAATTTTGGCAAGAGGTAGGAAGCTTGCTGTCTCTAAAAAATATATTGTTCAGAGTTGCATGTACTCTATAATGTAAAAAAAACGCAAACCCATCCTTTGCATTTTGTTGTAATCTGTAGAACTTGTTTGACATTTCTGGATATGCAATGCCTGCTGAGCACACCCCAACCCCTTCAAGGATTCTCTCAGAGAGAATGATCCACCTGGGTCTCTTTACTAGGGATGAATCCTGGAGATATGGAGTAGGGGGAGCGATGTGGTGGGGAGACTACAGAACCAGGTGTGAGATTTCCTAGGCATGATAAACCAGGGCTCAGGTGGTGGTTTAAGTTCCTGATCCAGCCCACTGAGATCTCTTGCTGAATTTAGGCTCAGCTGCAGACTGTCCCTAAACACTTCTGCTGGCAAGGTTTTACTGCTGCGTTGCTGGGAACAGGTGCTGCATCTGAAAGTGATGCCTTGGGTGACTGCAGTGACTCCATGCCTGGTTTAGCTGTGTGAAGCCCCCCTCCTGGGGAAGCTGTTTCAAGGAGGACAGCCTGTCCAAGCTCACTCCACCTCTCATTTTGGATGTGGGCTGAATCACATTCTCCATCTTGGTTTTCAGCTGGAATGTGACTTCCTTGCTGTTTCATGAAATACGACATCCCCCTTCCCCTCTTCTCCCCCTGCTCCTGAACATGTAGAACTGAATATCATGTAGTTCAGATTTACCCGTATGGCCAAGTTCAACAAATTAGCGGCCAGAAATTTTAATCAGATATTTAATCTTTCAACCATGTAAGTGAGATTTTGTGTTTACAGTGGCAGTAGGCCAGCTTAACCTCAGAGAAGAAAGATTGTTAGCAGTGTCCTTGAAGCTGGGGAGCCAGAGAGCAGTGACTCCGCTGAGCAGGTCTGTCTGACCCATGGCTCAAAGGCAGCTGTAATCACTACAGCAATATCAACAGGTTTGTATGCTTTTTAAGTACTGGAAAGTCAAGAAAGACATTCTCTTCTTTGGCCTATTGCTGGTAACTGTTCTGTGCATTCAAAATTATTCAAAAAAGTAAGGAAAAGAACAAAACGTTGGTGGCAGAAAACTGCTGCAGATGAACTTGCAACACGCCCTATTCCTGAATTTACCTTTTTTTTATTATTATTTTTTATTTTTTTTTTGCAAAGGGGAGCATCTTCACAGATCACACAAATACCAATAGCAAAGTTGATGAAATCTTCCTGTTTCACTACTGACCTGCGCAGATGCATGCCTAAGTGTAGGCATATGCACACAGTTCATTCCCCATGTCCTGTTTGTAAGGGTCTCACCTGTTGTTCAAAGCAGTATATGAAAAAGTTGGGTCTTGTATTGTTAACCCTGGAAACTGTGCTGCAAAGTAGCATAGGAGAACAGCATTATGACTGAAAGCTAGATTATGATTTTTCTGTATATTGTTGTATATTATTTTTGTATAAGGTTTATATTCAGGATATTCTTAATTCAGAGTCAAAGGCTGAACACTTTAGAAATCTGGGAGCATTTGGTTGTCACCAATGTCTATCTGGGGTGGCACAGTATCATTTTCTGATTTGACCTATGTACAAACCTGAGCTCCCTGGAGTTTGAGCAACCTTAGATTAGGATTGGAATCTCGACTTCTCTATTCTGACTTCTCACGCAGAAATACAAAACTCTTTGGGGGAAGAAAAGGCTGTTTCCTCAGTGTGGATGTGTTTACAATCAGTAATTCAAGTCAGCCCATCAGTACATCCAGTGATGAAAAAACAGTTTGGGAGGCATTATAGTTCTGAACCCTGAGTCTTAAAAACAGCTAGCTTGGTTATTTGGTGGGCATTTTTCTGGTAGCCATGTGAGAATTGGATGCTAGGAGATACATTTGGACTGTTTATACTTCATTAGACTCTGGGGATGCTATACCACTGTGTACCAGGGTCAAGTTTTTAGTACCTTGTGAACTCTCTGACTCTTTGCCGGAGATGCAGACAAACTCTGCCTGAGATAGGGCTACATTTTAGGAAGGATGTGTATATAGTTCCTGTCTTAGAGACTGACACAACCTTTGTGATTTCGAAGTAAAACATACCACTTTATGGTCTCCCAAAATGTAAATGCTTCCTACATCTTTGATTGCTACAGTTTAATTGCGGTTGTTGTTCACATGCCTTGTTTAATATGATTAATGTCATAACAGGTCTGCGGACATTCCTCAGTTCTTTACCTTGACAGTGGAACAACACTGGTGACAAAATGCAGGTTAGGGTATAATGGATCTCTCTTTTTTTAAGGAATTACCTAAGAGTGCTTACAAAGATATCAGTCTTGGCATTCACTTATTGGGTAATTTTATTTGTCTTTATTTCCAACAGGGTATTTCTATTTCATCCTAGAACTGTGAGAAATGTTGTGTCTGAATTAAGCTGGGTTAGCACATCTGCTCTATCAAAAACTAGCCATGCAATGGGGAGAAACAACTGCAGAGCATATACTGACTGTAGGCATACTGTAGATCAGAATAGATGTCCTTTTGCTCTGTCTAGTATCTGATGGGAAGATGAAATATGGCTTCTACATTTATATGTAGCAAGGATATTCATTAGCATGAGAGATGGTGCTATTTGGATTGGGGCCAGGACACTGAACTGAAGCCACTTTAGTGGCATTGATGGATGATCTCTCCCTGTCAATAGATAGAAAACAGCCATCCATTTTCATCCTCCTGGACCTTTCTTCAACATTTTACACTCTTGACCTGAAGATACTCCTGTTTCACTTGAGAGTGTTAACAGGGTTCAGGGAAATGTACTAAATGGTTGTGTCCCTCCTGGAGGGATGCCAGTGACTAAGCTGCAGAAAGCTATGCTTCTGTTGTTGGACCTTGCATTTGTCTAGTCCTTCAAAGATCAATTGTCTCTCCTCTGCTATTCAATGTCTCCCTGCCAGTTTGATGACATGCACTCCTGGCAGATAGTTCTGATCATCCTTCTTGCTGTAATGGTTCTACCAGTTGGCTAACGTGACCAAGAAGAGCTTATCTGGATGAGAGCAATGAAGGCTATCTGCTGAAGATAAAACCACTGATAACCCAGGAGTTACAGACAAAATAAAAGATTTTTAATGAGTTGACATCAGATATAGTACCCGTGGTGGGAGGTAGACACCAGAATTGGTCAATCACATCCATGGATTAAGGGTGATCTCAGATTCCTCATTGCCTGCAGAACTGCAGGGACCACTGAACTTTAGGTCATCTTTGATGTTTGCCTGCAAGACAGGATCAGAAACAGCCAAATTATTCCTGACCAGCAGTAGTCCACAGTAGTTTTATCAATCTGTACCAGTGCTTAACTGCCCTTATCATTAGAAAATTTAAATTGTATATTTGACAGAAATGTCCCACTCTGTAATTTGATCTCATGTTTTCTTATTCTATCTGCAATGGACATAGAGAACTTTTAAAAAACTCTTCTTTGCAGCTGTATTTTGTATATTTGAAAAATATTGTCATATCTCCCCTCTGAACAAAATAACCCCACTTTTTTTTTCATTCTTTCTTGGTAAGTCATGTTGTGTAAGCCTCTGGTTATTCTTAACTTTCCCCAGCTGCTCCAAGCCTTTTATGAAATGTTTGTTCAGTATGGACAAGGTTCTTTGGCCTTCTAGGTACTGAGCGGAGCAGGATTACTTTGAGTCTTACATAAAGTATCCCCTTTTCAATATCCCCATAATTTGGAGGATTATTTTTTTTTTTGCATTAGTATTATAAAATTGTCTCACCCTCAATGTGTGGTCGCCCACAAACCCTAGTCATTTCTGGAAGAAATGTTCCCTTTTCAGTTTCCCCACCTGCCCTTGCGTTTGGACAGCTGAGAATGTATTTCTAGCTAGAGCACTTTACTCCAGACCTTACTGATAATATTGTATTTTAATAATGATTCTTCAATGTGCAACTATCTTTCGAATTTTAATCTAGTCTCCTAAAATGTTTCCAGTCTCTTCCAAGAAGTGAGAAATCCCTTCTGACATTTTCCAAGTTTTAAATAGAAATGTTGACCTAAGACAGACCTCTGTGCTACTGCAGGCAAAGAAACGTTCTAGTCTGGCAATGACCTATTTCAAGCTACTTTCTGAGTAGATTTTTCCAATTTTCTGAGCACCTGCCTTACAGTATCTTTGACTAGTTTATGCTTTCTTATAATTTGCTTAGGAAAGTATCATACATGGCAGTGTCAAAAGCCTTGCTAACATCCAGATAAGTGACATCAACTCACAAACACCCCTATCCTGCTGGAGAGGAAAATTAAGTCAGGCTTAACAAGGCTAGTGTTTGACAAAGCCATGTTCCTTTGCACCCATTATGCCCTAAGCAGTTTGATTATCATCTGATGGTTTGGCTACCGTACATTGTTCAATTATTTTTCTGGAAATAATATTCAAGAAGGTCAGCTATGGTTCATAGACTTCTCCTTACAAAGTAAGTACTAAAAAATAAAGTACTATATTTGCTCTTTTCTGGTAATCTACCACTTCTTCAGTCATTCAGTAATTTTCAGATCACCAAGATTGACTCTTCAAATTTGTCAGAGTGAATTTCATCAGGTGAAACCCATTTGACAGTATATAACTGTGTAGGGGGTGACACTGCCATTTTCTAGTTTGCCCCTGACTAGCTGTTACTAATGACTTTTGGTCATACTAATGACTTTCAACCAATGACTTCTTTGCTTTCAGTGTTAACTGCGTTAGACATTTGATCTAACTAATTTGATCTAACTCTAATGAGTTGACTTTTTTAGTGAAGACTGAAATAGGAGAAAAAAAGCAACAAAATAACAAAAACAGTTTGGATCAATTCTTTCCTTTGTTGTCTTATTACTAACATACTTGCAGAAGGATGTTTCATTGTTGTTTTTCATTCCTTGGAATTTATGCTTTGCCTTAGCATTTCTGATTTTCTCTCTATGGCATGTGATAGTCCTTATAGCTATCCTCAGTGATGTGCCATGTTTTCTGTTTTATTCTTGAATTTATTGATATTGAAGAGATTTAACAATAATAATGCTCACTTCTATTTGCAGCTGGTCAAGATATTTTCCCCCATCCCGGCAACTAGTACTCTGTCTCCAGTTATTCATGCCTATGCCATTTCCTGGCCAGGCTACAGCCATACCATATGTAGAAAGCCCTTGGAAAATCAATGTGAGCAGAAAGTGGTCCTGCATTTTCTCAACAGCTGAGGCTATTCCAGATTTGTCATATCTGTCCTCTACACTTTTGACTGGCCTCCCATCAGAGTTTCAGTCAAGTTTATAGTCTTAGTAATGATCTCTGTGTTTTCCTGGCCGGGGTGGAGAAGCTAAAACGTTGGTGTTAAAACTATGGGATTAAATCTGTGGTAAAAGATCCTCTACTCCAGCAGGACCTTTGCTAAGAAAGCAAAAACTGTCTGCGCGGAAAGTGGGAACTTCTCAGGCTTTGATCAAAGACATGGAATGAAATAAGCTCTCCAAGAGCTGAGCTTACTGCTCTCCATGGATGGTACTGATGAGAAATTTTCTCTAACACATCTGTGTTTGTATCTAATTCTAGAATGCCTTCCCCTGCACGCTTTCTGCTGCTGAAAGAGGGAGACACTTCTTAATACATCACTGCAAGAAGCTCAGATACTCCCATGACAAATATGATTTTGGAGTGCATACAAAATCAAATAGGATAAATAAACCATAAGCCAAGCATTTTAATGTGTGAGTGACTTTGTTTTGTTATATACAGTAATTGTCAAATTGTGAATAATTTGGGGAAAGTGGAAAAATTCTCAGATTGTTAGTTTGATCTTGGTACTTTGCCACAAGACTGCTGGGAATTTGGGAGTTTTGTTCTGGGAATGGGGATGTTGGGAGGGAGTAGGAGTGTATTATGAAGACTACAGGATTTACTGGGTGAAGAGAGAGAATTTAAGATTAACGCTTTATAACACTTGATTATTCTCAGCCATGTTTTGATTTCTATTTTATTCTTTTTGACACTTTCAATATGGCAAGTGCACCAACAGCTTCATTACGTGACTGTCAAATTCTTCACATCCCTGCAACAGGACTTATCCAGAGGGCTGGTGCACCTCTGTAGGCACTTACTGATTTCTGTGCTTGCATGCATCCAGCTGCCTGAGATGCTGGGAGAAAGCACACAGCATCATTGTCATTCCTGAATGTGCTTTAGCGGCTACAAAGCCCTGCCAGAAGTTTGGCCAGCCAGCTCCATATGGGCAACAGCCCTGAGCACCACTGATGCCTTGGGGAGGGTGCTGAACTTCTGGTGTTGGACCAAGACTAATTGTATTCTGCATTGTCTACTTATTGCATAGTGCCCACCAAGCTGGCACTTCTATCTGAAGACCTCCCCAGAAAAAGAAAAGAGGACAAATTGTACTGAGGACAAGAAAACATCTTAGGGAACTTTTCCCTAATACAATGCCTGTCCTTTGATTCAGTTTCTCTGTGACCAGTAACATCTCTCTTGTGTTCGTTGCTGCCAGACAAAAGAGCAAAAGCTCTAAAGATTTTCAAGGCATTTTTTGAGAATAAGCCGGACACAGGACCCAAGTAATCATCTTTAGAGGTTTACGTCATCCTCTGGTATTTTGCCCATCAAAATAGAGCCTGCTTCAAAGAAATGACATAGCCCCCTTGATGGCAAAGTGCAAGCACTGAGAGAGAGCGCTTGGATTTCTGACTGCTTCACAGCACAAGTCCTTGCCTCAGAGATATTCAAGTTTACCAGAAGCCCTTCAATTATTTTTTGTTTCGTTTCCCCAATACCCACCAGATTAGAACACAGCTTGGCAATGTCACTAGAAGAAAGAGAGAGAGAAAAGAAAACAACAAAACCCCAGCTGCCAGTGTTTCAACTACAAATGCTATTGGGAGGGTTTGTGATACTTTCCTTAAAAGTACTTCAGACAGAAATGTTATTTTCTTTCTATGATTTTTGGAAAGCTTCAGATTTCAGCTGGTACTGCATGCAAAATCAACAGGTCTACCTATGCAAATACATCTGGGTAAGACTGACAAGTGGAGAAAGTTGACAGGCTCCCATCAGAGCCAAAGCAGTCTCTGCTCTGTGTGCTGATGGAAGAACTCCTGCCCTTCCTTGATGAAGATAAGGGTCTTTTATAGTAAAATGAAAACCAGGAATCAAAGGGTGACAATCAGTCTTCCAGTATCTCATCCTCTCTGTGACTTGATCAAGGGATATTCATGGCTCCCAGCATCATAGGCAAGATGGGAGGATGTAGGTTGCTGAGTTTGTTCCATTGCAGATGCCTGAGAGCATAAGGAGATGAACTTTTACGGATATTAATGATTTAACAGAAAATGGTGCTAAGTACCATTTTGTATTTCTAACCTAAAATTATGATGTTGTGAAAGATAAGAGATTTTTAAATATTGTAAGAATGGATCTGTTTCCTCGTATCCTGATGTAGTAGCCCATAGGCACATACTTTCAAGATTTCCATTGCAAGCATGACTACAGAAAAGCTGCGATTGTCATATGAACACATGATTATGGAAGGCAAGGCTATATGAAGAAAAAGCAGGAGTTTTAATTTTAAAAACTGAGTTTTGATTTAACTGGAAGAATAGACAATGTCAGCACTGTTCATTTTCAGCAACATTTATACTCTCTGTATCTTGGACATACAGAGGTCTAGATATACACTCACATATATTTTAACTACACCATTGACCTGAGATATTAGTTGGCTTGCAAATCGCATTGTAAAACCTTCAGGTATGCTTAAGTACATGCAAACAGCTATGTAAGCTAGGCAAGGTTGTTAGCTCTTTTCTTATTCTATTTCTTAATAATTATTTGTATCGAGTGCCTGTAAAGCTGTCTTATACATAACATTGTGTTTATGACTCGGCAGTGATTTTTGGCATTAGAAAGACTGGCAGAAGAACTGTGTGATGTTCAGTGAGAAAACAAAGAGCCATTTTGCTATCTTTTCTGGAGTTCCAAGAAAGAAGCACCCAAATGACTCTTGTTCAAACTCAGCTGTATGTGATTAAATCTGTTCTTTGATGCATACTGGTGGTTTCCAGAGGGAAACACGTATCTATGTCTGGTTGGTCTACAAACTGATCATTTCCTTCTATTTCTGTTCTGGCTCTGGGTGTCCATTGCCCTCCGCCCCCCCTGTTCCTGCCCGTCTGTAAAACTCATAAAGCCTGATTTAAACACAGTAACATACACAGGCAAATGATGACTTGGAAGTACTTGAAGGAAGGGATGTGCTTCATGACTCAAGTGTTTGTGTTGTCCTCAGCAGAAAACTCCAACAATGAAAGTCCTTCACATGGAAAAAAGTTGTCAGCTTTTCCACAGAAAAGACCATTCCCTTGTGTTATCACCTTTAGAACAAAATGCAGAAAAGCCTGGGGAGGTTTCATGTTTGTTTGTTCACTGAACTTGATTTAAAAATGGAAGGCAGAGCCTGAATTTATAACAGATTAATGAGTTTTCAGTCAAAATGGGGCAAACAGCACAGTTGGCAGTGCAGTGAACTTCACAAATACCACATGAAGCCTTACAATCTTCACTAATCTTTCTAATTCAGATTCCTTCATACTTATACCTAGAAGGACCAGGGTTGAATGGATTCCATCCTAATTTATTCACATATACTTATGGTATTTATTACCAGTGTAAAAGCTGAGGGATAATACAGTTTTTCTGGGACTATCCAAAGGAATTCTTACCTATCTGTGCAAATGACTAAATTGTTTGCTCCAGCAGGACTGAGACCATACTATCATGTGAGGCATAAGAAATATGTTGCCAGGAGAGAAAAGGCAACAGCTGGAAAAATGGAAACATGACAGACTTTCATTTGATATTTAATGAAACATCTACTGGCAAATGTTTTGTTAATTATTATTTGTATAACCAGTGAGGGACTTAAATCAGGAAGAAAAGGGAGTTACTTTCATGGTATAGATGTGAGGAGAGAAAGGGTGTGGCTGCCCAGTGGCCTGAGGGAACAAAACAAAGGTCCAATGCTTGATACAAGAAATACTCAACATAAAAATGCTTAGGTATTCTGAATGAAGGCTCCAGAAATGGTTCTTGTCTTTCAGATAAAAGTAGGGTCTTCTTTCCAATCATGGCATAAAGTCTCTAAGTCCCTAGGGCATAGAGCTTAAGTCACAGTCCTTTCCTGGGCATTTTTCCAAACTAACTGAGGTAGCTCCCCCTCCTCACGCTAGCGGTGGGGACCCCACAGCTGAGGTTCTTGTCTCTCTAGACGCCTTGCACAGATCCTGTAGGCACTTAATGTTGGGTTACAGGTCCTCCCATGTAGCAGGATGTCTGAAAAGTCAGAGCATCTTAGCCACTAGCCGTTGGTATCTCCTGGGGAGGGTGGAATCTCCTTTAAAATGAAATTGGTATTCACAGATAGAGCATGCAAAAGAGCTTGAAAATATGGCCCTGAAATTCCTCGATGCATAAAGTCCTCCTTCACCTGCAGACAGACATAGACATTAGCTCTGAAATGAAATCTCTGTCTTCCTCCTGCATGTGAAACCTGCTGCCATCCTGTTAGCTGGAAGCCACTGCTCAGGGCCAGGTGTGGATGTAAGGATGGGAGCTCACTGGTGGGATGTCTTGGGGTGAACAGATTGCCTCTGAACACCAGGGAGAGATGTGTGTTTTCTAATTTTTCTACTGACAACCAGAGACACTGCAATATTCCTTGCTATGCTGGGCATCTCTCCCCAGACTTTGTTCCCCAGAAATTCAGTTTTTCAGCAGGAAATATGCCGCTGGCATTTAAACATTTGCTGCTGTGAGTCCTCTCCCTTTATTTGGGATTGCTCACCTTTCTTTCAGGAAACCCTGAAAGACTGTGCAGGGGGACACATTTTCTGATACTGTCACAAATACCAAATCTTTTCCCCCTTCTTTCCTCATTGCTATTTGCTTAGCAGATCAGCTCTTTCTAGGTGCACCGGTATGGGTTCAGACTGCTGGACCAAGAGGTCCTTGCCACTGCTGTTTTCTGCTTCCACCGTTTTTGTGGGCTTTATAATGGTAATGGGGAGTGCTAGTGAGCACATCTCCTTTCAAAAATCTTGCTTAGCTTGTCCAAGACAGGTAGGGAATATTAGCAAATTTGGAAAGGCATATAGGATGCCTAGTTTACTTCATCTTTTCTAATAAGGACTCTGATTTAGTGGAAAACCCCATAAAACGTGAGTGTGAATGCAAGTCTCCAGCATTTCTAAATCAGGGAAAGCTCCTTAGAGCTGCTGGATGATTAACCACGTTCAGCTGTGCATGTCGGGGTGACAGGGAAATTAGTGTCACGGACACAGGGGGAGTATCTTTCTCTATAGGAAAAAGCATTGCCCAGGGGAAGACTCACTGGGTACCTCCACTCCTCCCCTTTAACAGACTCTTGGCCGAGACTCTTGACTCTAAGGCCAAGAGTGAATTTGCTGTTAATTGTGTACCTGTAGGTTAGCATCCTTCCAAGTCTATGTGCACAGAGAGTCACAACAGCCAGGCTACCAAAACTCACAGCCCAGTGGGAAGCATCTCCTGCGTGACAAGACAGCCTCCTTCCAAGCGGGCAGAGGAGGAGGGATGGGAGGAGAGCCCAGGGGAGCCACAAACAACAAATAACCATCCAAGCTGCCACAGAATAAAGCCAAGGAGGGAAGCCAGGGTGGTGGGAGAGGGGGGTGACCGCCTCGGTCCCCTCTCCCCCTGCCTGGGGCCTGGGGTGCAGGCGATGCCGCAGGGGCCGGTGGAGTGGCCGCCGGCTCCTCGGCGCTGTTTGTTGTTGTTCGTCCGGCACAGGAACTTGGCAGGAGCTGGTTCCCGCTCTGGGTCCCACAGGCAGGAAAAGTCTCCCAGCCCGCGGAGGAGACAGCCTGGCTGAAAGAGCCCCGCCAGCCCCGCTGCAGATAAGTTAATGTACACAGAAGGGACGTAAATTACCACGACCCTCAGCAGCAGGACATTGGCCAGGGCCTGTCAGGAGGAGGACAAGCGTCGGCCGGCTCCGCGCCTCGCTGACGTTTACCTCCAGATAGAGCCGCCGCTGCCCCGCGAGGAAGGACCTCGTGGAGCCAGGGCTTCCTTGAAAACAGCTGCCTGTCCCCGACACCTACAGACTAATGCTGTTTTAATCAGGGGAATTAGCGGAAGGCAGTGCGCTGTTTTCCCAAACCATTTGCATGGGGACAGCAGCCTCCCCCGTGGCTCTGCTGCCATCTCCATTACGCTTCTTTATCGGAGCTGACTTTTTTTCCTGCTCCCCTCTCCAGGGAGCCCGGCGTCCCGTTATCTCCACCCCCGAGCCCTGACGACATTCGCCTCCCTGTTTACACACTGACATCACGCTGCAGCCTCCCTCCAGCTCAGAAATAACCCCGGGGACAAAGCAAACAGGAAAAGCCCCGTGACGCACACACCCACACCGACGCAGCCACCTTCACAGCCATGGCCACATTGCCCCAAGCCAAGGGCCTTGTCCACAGCGAGCAGCGAGACAACAGCCAGTGGGCCTACATTATGACATGGAGTTGTGCTGGATGCTGGGCTCGTACACTGCATTGTGAGGAGGGATGGAGCCCCAGTGGGACAACTACGCCTAAATAACAAGTCAGTGGGAGAGCCAAGGCTGGAGATCAAGTCTTCAGGTTCGTGCTTCAGCCACTAGACCGTGCTTCTCCCCATAAACGTGTTTCACTCTCTCTTTCTCCCTCCCCACGTTTCATTTCAGTGTGCATTCATTCCTTGAAGGAGACATAGAGGTAAATTTAGAGCCAGGTACACTGAACGGATGGTGGGAACGACAACGGGAAAACGTCTGCGAGGTCACCATCAGCTGTTCCAAATAGCCCCTTGTAATCCACACACAGCCCATTAATTTTAGCAGGGCTCACTGTGTGGTAAGCTCCTACACGAAATGTGTGTGGGAGGCACATTTGGGCCCATGGAGATTTCATTATTATTGTAAGCTTTAGAGTCAGAAGGCTCCAGGGGACAGCACTTTGCTCTCCCTCTTAGGGAAAAGCCAGGCTTAGCCAGACCAGATTCTCTGCATTAACATGTGGCTTGTCCACACTCTCACAAGCTGTGCTTTCTGTCGTTTGTTATGTATTCTGCCCGAATACCTGACAGCAGACCAGCACCATGGCTGCACTCACTTGAATTGTGCTGGATAGTTTAGGTTGCCTAAATCTCCCTAAATGCATGGATTATTTTCTCTGACTTTGGAAAAGCAACTTCAATTCAGCAAAGAAAGGGTAATGTTATGGAGGCCAGAGAGCCAGCACTGGGACCTTTTTGCTTGGTAATTTTCACCTGTGTGAATCCACGTCTTGTCTGAACCCATGATGGTTTCATGAAGTTGGTTTCACAGGCATGTTGGGATATGAAGTAGAAGGGGGCAAGCACAGAGGGCTCTGCCTAAAGCCTTTATAAGCCCTGCTAGAGATGAGTAGATACACTGGTCACACAAAAACAGTTATTCTAAAGCAAGACTACATTTACTCTGGCCAGGATTTCCAGCGGCCTCCCATCAGTACCACAGTTCCCATCCACTTTCTGAAAGGCTGTGACAGAGAGCAGCTTCCCTAAGGGGCGACCTGGGAATGTCAGTGGGATGCCAGTGTCCCCAGAGCAAGAGGAGGTGCTGCCTGCCCCACCTTGCCACCCCAGCCCTGTGCAGGACACAGCTTCTCCAAGCTAAGGCAATGAGCTCTCACTCTGGCTCTCTCCCATTGCCTTTTCCTTTCTGGCAAGAGGTGGTCAGAGAGCTGCAGGCCTCCATGTTGCTTCTGCTTCCCACCCAAACAGACTATGAACAGAGTTAGAGAACACACGTTGTCTAGAGGAAGCTGATGGTAAGCAAAATAAATGGATGGTGGAGCTTAGATTGCTAGCACTTTACAATAAGAGTAGCTTTGGGATACTGTGGGATGGAGGAAGCTGTGCAAGTAGCATTATTACTAAAAGATGCATGTGATGTGCCTACCATTCCAAGTAAAAACATCCTGTAAACTGGTAACTTGCTGTCTTGTGTGTCTTTGTGGCTTAAAAAAAGTGCTGCCTTTGAAGTAGGGAACTGGTCAGAGGGCTGATTTTCTTTCCTAGAAGCACAGTGCCCTGGAACCCAAAAGATGGTAGTTCCTGGAGAAGGATACTGCTCCACATGGATACACACACCCAATTTTGATGTTGTTCTGCGCAGTAAGTAACAAGAAAACTGGCAGTGAGTTAAAGTATGTTGATAACCAAGTATACATTTAACAACGAATAATGACCTCTTTTCCCTTCTAATTTACATATGCAGGGCATGGGATAGAAATATCCTTGGTCTTGGTGAAATTATTCTGGCATCACATATTATAATAGCTTTTCTAAGGACATGGGACAGATAGATGCCCTTTTGCTTGAGGACTTTCAGGTTGTTTTAGGGTTAAAGGGTGACCAAGGTGTAATGGTTTGGTTGTGAGAATACCCATTCTGCTTGGGGAAAGATGAGGGCAGGTCCCCATAGGAGTCATGTAGTGCAAAATGACCAGTGGCCAAATCCCCTCCTGGCCCTGCAGACCATTCAACATCCATTCCTACAAAAAGGATGGGGCCAGGGGCTGTCTTCTGACCCATTCCTTCAGCTCCTGGAGCACAGAGGAGCACACCCTACTCTGCTGCAAGACAAGTGGACAAATAAAAGCAGCAGCCATCCTCTCTGTGGGATGCAGCTCATGGGACTCTCCAGTGCCTCCTCCTCTCCATCTGAAGATCTCTTTTCCCTGGCCAGCCGACATGTGTGTGCTGAAGTGCTGGCAGGCTCCATGGGCTGACGTATGTTTTCATCTCTTCCCGCACAGAATGCCCCCCGTGTTTTCTTCCAAAATACATTCACGTTCCTGGCACTGAAAATCTTTATCTTTATGTGTTGTTTTGAGCACACCCACTGCTTCCTGACTTAAAGCAGTTGTAGCATGGGCAGAGATTTACTGACATCAGATAGTGGTTCTTAGAGCCGCTTTAAGTCATATTGTTCTTTTGGTGGACAGGGCACAACTGGGCTTTGGTTGGATGGAAAATAGAGATAATTTTCCCAAAGCAAGCATGTTTTGTGCAGGAAACTAAACCATGAATGAACATATCTTGAATGCTGAGGGGGTAACAGGAAGGACTGGAGTACTTGTGGTATTTGAACAAATGCTGGGTTTGGTTCCAACGGGGCCGAAATCTAGTTCCAATAAATGTTGTGAAAATGTGGATTTTCATGGCAGGTGCCAATGGCTTCAAAACGGGATCAGAACCACTCAAAACATGTTCGGAAACATTTTCGGTTCATCCTTAACATCAGAGTGAGAAGGGGAAAGAAGGGTACCGAAA
The DNA here is from genome assembly GCF_013377495.2 of Cygnus atratus. Classification (NCBI taxonomy): domain Eukaryota; kingdom Metazoa; phylum Chordata; class Aves; order Anseriformes; family Anatidae; genus Cygnus; species Cygnus atratus. Next base: position 110,990,674 of record NC_066363.1, on the reverse strand, counting down.
AGATTTCTTTCTGGGCCCAAATGTTATATCCGCTTAACCCTTCCTGTGCCTCCCGAGGCAGCGGCTGGCAGCAGAGACCCACCCGACCCCACTCTAGCAGGCTGGAGAATCCAGCTTCACATTTTTTTGTGATCTGTTGCTGTGTTCACACCTCTTCAGTGCACTTCATTTCAAGACTATGCTTTTTCTCAGTTTCAAATAGGGTGTCTGTAGTGAGTCACCCCTAAAATACCCAGCGGTATGTAAACATATCCAAGCTCTCCTGAAAGAAGGAATCCCAGTTTTCAATTCCGCAGCAGACACCCTGATGAGATGCTGGCCCATCTGTATGTCTTAATGTCCAGGGATGTTGTTTCAGGATGGAGTTTGCCTTTTTTCTAACATAAATGCAGATTTTGACATACAGGTGCTGAGGGATTTGGGGAGGTATCTGATTCAGGAAAAAAAATAAAAACAGTTTGCTTGACTGTACATAGCTGGCCTCTGGCTTCCTTCAGGGATGCTCCCCCTTCCCCCAGCCTCGCGCTTTGAATAAGCATCCAGAGGCTTGGAAGCTTATCCAGACTTATCCAAATCTCTTTGAAGGCATGGATTAAGGCAGGAACCCTGGGACCCAGGCCAAGAAACCTCAACAGAGCAGCAAGTCAGTGAGAAACCAAGAGTCTGTCCAGGGGAGCTGGCTGAGGAAAAATGAAGAAGTCCATCCCAGGGAGGCGACAGGAAGGGATCGTCTGTCTGGGGAAGGGGGGCTCTGCGGAGAGCCTAGTGAGGGAGATGAAAGAGAGGTGGGAGGGAATGCGCTGGGTGGGGAGGGCTGGGAGAAGGCACACAGTGGTGGGCTCAGGCCCCAGTTGCCTCAAGCCAAGCCTGCTTTATGGGTCTGGGACCTGGGCTGCAAATCTTCCGTGAAGAGATGATTATGGGAGGCTTCTGGTACAATCTGGCTGTGGCTGCATTAGAAACACCGGTAGGGCAGGCTGTTATCCCAGCACAGATTGCCTCGTGGGAGTCGTAAATAAGGGGAGACATGAGGAAATTGTATGAAATAATAAATGGTCCTGAGGAAGAAGACCAGGAGGTTTCTATTCACCTCGTTCCATGGCAAAGGACAAGAGGACGTTTAATAAAACTGAAATATGGCAAAATAAGAACTGATGAAAGGAAATCCCTGTTCCTACAGCGCAGGCTAACCTGGTGTCATTCTTTAGTAGAAGACATCACTTAGTCTACAGATCTTTAGAGACTGAACAGAGGGTGAGATATACAGACAAGTAGCAGTGTTTTATCACCCCGTGGTAGTAAGGATTGTAAGCGACAGCAAGCTTTGATTTCCAGACCGTCCCACCTAAAACCAGTGAAGACGCTGGGGTTATCAGCTGAATGATTATAGCTTTTCCTGCCCTCTTTTTTTTTTTGTTTGTTTGTTTTCCGGGCAGACTGAAGAGTTGCCAGGAGAGCAATCTTTCCACTGGGAAGGGCAGGTTGAACAACCCTGGGAGGCCACGGCCATCAGCTGTGCAGGAAGGGTGGACAGGAGCCAGCAGGACATGGGGCCAGCAGACACTTCCACTGTGCCCCGGGACCCTGTCCCACCGTGGGCTGAGACGGAGCCTCGACCACCCAGAACGACTCCTGAAGCAGGAGTTACCCATTTCCAGCCACCTAGTTTGTTGTTGTCGATGTTTGTTTGGCTTTGGTTTTATCTCAGCTGTTTCATTCATCTTTACGTTTGGTGGTTTATTTTTGCTACCCAAATTAACCAAACAACAGGCAATTAGGCTGTTTTACTGAATAAAAGATATGAACGTCCCATATTTTGGGCTTCAAAAATGGGTGGGAGCAGAAGCAACATCATCGATTTACAGACTTTTTTTTGATTAATGTTGTTGTGACTGAGATTGGAGACTGCCTTACAGAAGAAAAGCTGAAGTAGCTTCAGAGCAGAGCTGGAGCTCAACAAAGGCGTCTCCACACACACACAAAAGATAAATTGATACACAGGTAAAATAGGCACTTAGATTTGTAAGTAGAGACTATTTTTCTTTTTTCAGTCCCTTTTTAATGATGCATAGACTTTTTGCCTCTAAAACTGCACAACACCCTCCCCCTGGTTGACTCACACTGTAAACTAAATTTAAAATTCTTGGGAACAGTGGTTATGCCTGAGAGAAGCTTGTTGATCACAGAGAAGAAAAGACATCTGCCCAAATCAGTGCTCCAAGCTCATGCAGTGCCTCTGAAGTTTGGTCAGTGCTTCGTCCTGTCCCCAACCCACTTTATTTTGTGTCTTTTTTTGCTCCCCACAGGCAACAGGTAGCAGAGGGGGGAGCACAGAGATGAGCCCATGTCTCAGAGCATCGTGGTGGGGGCTGCTCTCTTGGAAGGTGAGGAAGACCAGAAATTGTTAATGAAAATCTAATTAAGTAAGACCTTGCACCAAGCTCCAAGATCTGACTGACTTGTAGCAGGCTGAGAAAAGTCCATCACATGGTGATAGAAGCCCAGGGACCTGCTGCATCTGCCAGCTACTATGTCAAGGACAGCAGCACAACAGTCATACGGGGGAGGCAGTAAGAGGGGAAGTGACAAGTTGCTTCCAAATTCAATAAAAAAAAAAAAAAGAAGAAAAGCACATTCAAAATGTTTGTCTTAGAACTATTTTTTTCTGGTTAATGTTTAACCTTTCACTTTTCCAAAGCAATGTTCGTGTTATCAGCTCCATTGCTGAAGGTCACATATAGAATAAAAGTCATATCTTAAACGTGAATAAATAACACAAGCAGAAATTAATTGAGTGCAAGTGACTCATGTGACATTTAAGGTTTTCTTTACCTACCAATGTAAGCAAATGGTGTAACCATGTCCCTTTTTGTCCCACGAGCTGAAAAGAAAGCAAGTGAGCCAGAAATGACCTATTGTGCCGCAAATGCACTTGAGTTCCATTAGGAAGGCTCTCATCCTGAAATCCAGCTATTCTAGGAAGCAAACCACTGTAGGATGAGGGGGTGACTGTGCCCTGGAAGGGGATGTGCTCCAGGTGTAGGGGAAGGCTCCCTGCAAACAGGGAGCACTGGGAAAGCCTTTGACTCGTGCTGTCCTGCAGTGAATGACAGCCATGATTTTGACTGATGTGGAGAGCTCTCTGATAAGAACCCAGGGGATAAAAACAAATGCTTTTGAGGAATTTGTGACCAATAAATCAATCATTTCATTAAAGCAAACAAATGCAATGCATATGGTTTACCTCCTGCATTTGGGGGTCTCAACAACTTTCACATGCATGGGGGGTTCATCCACTAAAGGGATTTGTTCATGAGCAGGGGAAGTTAACTGGAATCTGGAAAGAGTTTCATTTGGATTTTCTTTATGGTAAATCTCTAGCTGTGTTTATTTATGGTTTAAAGTAGTCATACTCTTTCATAAGGGAGAAGCAGGGACAGAGAAGAAGCAAATGTTGCTATATAAGGATTTACAACAAAGACACCTGGCTTGTTCATGTGGCTCATAAACACACATTTGTATTGCACAGTCCAAAAATATCAAATATTGAGCAACTTCTCTTTGATTGCAAAGATATTAATTCTTCATCCAAGATCCAGACACTAGGAAGAAAATACCCTGCTTTATAATGAATGCCTGAAGTGCAATTCTTCTGTTTGTACCAATTATTTGTACATTCCAGGAAAAAAAAATGGGACGAGTGTTCTGTTGTGGAGCAGACAGCTGTTTTCTGTAGAAGACAGAGAAGTAGCAACTGCTTCACCTACAGATTTAAGATCCAAATAATTTCCAAGATAACTGCTGAGAGGATTTTTAAGCTAATTGTTAGTAATTAGATAGAATTTATTTACCGAGGTGCTTTGGTATTCTCTGCTTTGTGCTTAGCTGGTCAAATCAGGCTGATTGATTCTTCCTATTTTAATGGGAATGAAAGTAAAGTCATATTATCCAAGCAATCTGTATTCTAGATGTTGTAAGAATTACTGTCCTCGTGGTTACGTTTTGGTGGTCTCTCTCTCTGCTTTTCACTTATGGTGGCTTGCAGGAAATCTATGGCTGATACAGCTTTTGTCTGCATCAGATGAAAAACTTTGCATGCTGGGGGTCCCAGCTCATGAATGGCCATTGGATGGAAGCTTCAGTGGATGGAGTTTGGGTCTTCTAGGCATTGTTCTGACCTCAGAGCCTGCTGTCGAACCCCTGGAAACAAAAAGGCTACGTGCTGTGCTGCTGGGGTGATGGCTGCTCTCACCTGTACCTTACAGAAATGGGCCAGTCTGCCCATTAGGGTACAAGTGGCTGAGCTTTGAAGGTTTCTAAAGGCCTTTCTAAGGGGCATGGAAATAATTCAAATGGCCCGCATGCTTCTTAATAGCAATGATCATTTTTCTAAAGGGGTCTCATTTTACTTGACCTTTTGCCCTGTATGCTGCAAGTTAAGTCAGTAAATTAAAATCCAGCTTTGATGTTGAAGTCTCATGATATACTCCTGGAAATGAAAGCATCTGTCACAAGCAACTTCTTTTGTTTGTTTGTTTGTTTAGGAAAGAAACACTGGCAAATAGACAAATAAGTAGCTCCATTTCTCCTGATCTGAGCCAAGTTTAATTTTTAAGCTGATAATAGTATTGATGCAAAATCTCAGAAACATAAACTCCAAGGAAACAAAGCCATCAATAGCTCTCACCATGTCTCAGCTGACACTTGGACCCCACAACAAGCTTGCGAGGTGAAGGAGTGGAGGGATGGGATCCTTTGCATTTCTGAAACCACAGCCAAGTCTGTGTTAATGCATATGATGAGGAACTGCCCTCACCAGCATGGCAGTATTTCTCTTTCTGTATAGAAAATTCAGTATTTTTTTCTGTCTACCCTGGCTCTTAGACAAGTTTTATTTCCTTCTTCTTCCAAGAAGTTTGAGTCTATTTTCTAGACCAGGATCTAGAAACATAACTTCTTCTGGCACAGCCTCTGATTTCTGAAGAGAAAGGGGCCGTTCAGAGCTGATGCTGTGGTCCAAGTCACTGTCTATCACACTTCCCTGCTCTATTTTCACTTTTCTCATGTAACATCACATCATCTCACTTAATACATTTGTTTCTGATTACAGGCTGTGTATAATGGCCCAGCACAATGCTTTACAGTATGCTATGGCTTCATGCCATGGGAAAACATATTCGTAATTTTTATGACCCCAGTGCAGCAATGATGCATTTTTTAAAAAACAGAAGAACATATAAAGGAATTATTTTGTAGCAGGATTAGGCATCATTACTCACAGCAGACATACACATTTGAACTCATTAAGCCTTTGGTTTGTTATTCTTGGTATTTCAGAACATGTGCTGTAAGTGTCTCTTGGTTCTTTCCAATTCTGCTATATAAAACCCCTTAAAATTAGGCAGGACTAGGCCATAAAGCTCTTGATCTTAGATGCTGGGGCCAGATTTTTCCCTGCCTGTCAATCTGGAGTGAATCTGCAGGCAAAGGGCTTTTTTCTTCAGCTTTGGATGGTCCAAAAAATGCTGAAGGGATGATAAGAAAGGTGGTAGGGAACAGCAGAATGGGTGGGTTGCAGCAAATGGAAATGTGCAGCCTAAGGTTCCCATTTGCTGTTCCATACTATTAAAAAAATAAAATTAAAAGGAAAAAAAAAAAGAAGAAACAGAGAAGAGTCTGGGTAGATGGATGGATGGGGCGGGGAGGAAAATGTCAGAGCAAGCCCCTGGCTATTTCTCATTTAATTTCACTCAGTGGCAATATGTCAAAAACAGGGAGAAAAGAAGAAAAGGGAATATTGAAATTTGAGGGAGGGGGAGGATGTGTGTGAAAAATTCCATAAAATGTGGTTCTGTTTTAAACCCTGCTGCACAGAAACAACTTCAACATTTTCATGAGTTCTTCGCATTATTTTTTAATCCTTTCTGCAGATGATGCTCTTAAAGAAAACAGGCCAAGCCCAAAATGGTGCAAACCCCTCTAAAGACTTGTTACCCAAGGACTAACTCCAGAAAACCTGGCAATTAGACATGGGGATCAACCTCAACCTTGGTGTAACTAACTCCACTGACAGCACTGGCTCTGCACTACAGCAGAAGCTATTCCCCTGAGAGGCAGTTCTTATTTTAAGAAAAGGATACTGAAGCAAAACGGGAAGCATCACCCAGTGAATGGCTCCATTCATGAGGATGGAAAACTTTCGGTAGGGTGGACTGGACCCTGAGCTGTCACTGCTGCTCTTTCTCCTTGGCCTCTTTTCTTGGAGAGGTTTTGGAAGAAGAGGTCATTCTACACACACAACTAATTCCCCACTCAACATACCAGTGGCATTACCCGCCTCTGGCCTCCCACACGCTGTCATACCCTTATCAGGACACTCACACACATGCTAATGCCAGGACCCTTTGGTAGCTTCATAAAAAAGCAAAGCCATTCTTATGAGTCAGGATCTGGTAACGCTAAGTTCTGGAGAAAATGTGCACAGACAGATAAGCACGAGGCTAAGGATAGTGCCTGCCTTTTGGGACTGCCTCTGCATTAAAGTCATCCAGAAGACAAGCTGAGAACATGAAGAGATCTGTGGGCTACTTTTACAGGGTTGGAAGTCCCTAGAGCTTCATAGGATGATTGAGTTGGAAGCTTTGAACCCAAATCTACATCTCCCACGAGTTCCTTAAGCCACCTCCATCTTAAGAGTTTCAAAGCTCTTTGCAAAGAATGAGTTGATCCTTGTTTGCTCTAAAGGCCATTTGGTGAAAGCCATGTGTCCCACATGGTGAAGGGAAAAAAGATGTGCCTGACCACATTTCCATTACATCAGTCTTTTCCTGAGGTTCACCTTTCCTTTTTCACTGCTCACTGCTTCATACACCTGACTCTGCTGTTTGAGCACTCAGGTTTTGATGTACCTGGATCAAGTTTGGTCTGTCTGTAGAGATTTTCAGGTAAAAACTGTGAATGCAAATTTGAAAGTTTGCTCTGGAAATTTGGCCTAGGAGGTGTAATTCTGCCTTCACAGAGCTGACAACAAGGATGAGGAGGAATGTTTCTTTTGCACGCTGACGGAACAGTTTTTCCTGAGAATGGAAGTCCTCTGCAGAGGTTCACACAGTGGATGTGGTTTGGGCAGACAAATAATATTCTGATACAATCATTGCCTCTTGTGGGCTAAAAAATGAAAATACTGGATAAGATCCCACCTCCTGGCTTTGCGCTTGTCAAGAATAGGATCTATTAGTCTTTAAAAGAAATAATAATAATACATGGTAGCCAAGGAGAGTTATGTGAACTGGCATCTAATCAACGTTTCATGGAGGTTTTCTTTTTCTTTTTTCCCACTTCATTTTTTAAAATTCTCAGAACTGTCATTAGCAAACAAGATTTTACTGTTCCAAGCTTCCCTCACTTTCTCATGCAGGGACACTCCAGTCCTCTGGACAGATTTGCATTCTTCCTTTTCTTTCTTCCTCTTAGGATAATGGTCTGTATCCTCCAGAAAACAGACTCCCAGAGCAGTAGTGTGCAAGAAATGGGAAGACTTCTTGCCACCTGTAGAAAGCTGGGCCAGGCAGATCCCCTTCAGTTTGCTGTCTTTAAAATCATCTGTCTGCATCCTCCAACTGGTCTTTCAATTGTGAGGCAAACCCCACCCTGAGCAGCACCAGCAGATGCCACCCCCTAGCTGCCTCACAGCTTGTGTTGCCATTTGGTAAGTCAGGCAGTTCATGTCTGTCTTCACCTTGTTGCAGCAGTGTAAACTACTACATGAGATGATGAGCAAGCTCCGACCTCAGTGGGTTTTCAGTGATGGCACTGTGGTCATGGGCTGGCCCTAATAGTCTGGTAAATTGTACATCACAGTGGGAACAGGTATGGCTGATATGTCACCATGCTCTTTGGGTCCACTGGCATTTCCCACACAGGGACAAAAGGTTTGCTACTCATGCAGCCTCTGGCTCCAGAGCTGTCCTAGTGTCTTTCCAACCCAACCTTCTTGCAGCTGAGCCTCAGTGACATCCCAGAGTTTCCAAAGACACTCAGAGCTGGAGTTGTTTTATCATACATGAACTGACAGTGTTACTGTCCGTGTGTGACTCCTAAAAGAAGCAGAAACCAGTTGTTGTCTGGGCAAAAGCCAGGTTTCTGACTGTTTTCATTTCTGTGTGACTAATTTCCTTGAAATGTAGGCCATGCTGTTGCTGATGGTCTTTCTTTTTTTTTTTTGATCGATAATACTTCACCTTGGCTCCAAGAAAAAGTATGTTCCTTCAAGAGCATTGAAGGAATGCCACCTATTGCTATGGCACAATACGTATTCCAAGGTAAACCTTACAATGTAGCCACAAGAGTCTATTTTGTGGGTCCAGAAGCAGCTGCTGTATATGAGTGTTCATATATATATATATGTGTGTGTGTGTGTGTGTGTGTGTGTTCTATATTTATACATGTATACACACATGTATGCATGTTATTGTGTGTATGAGCACGTGTGAAAGAGAAGAGGAAAGAACAGAGGAGCTCCAGTGTTTGTTCTCTATTAACCAGGTCATCTTTCAGACAAGAAAAAATGCTGTGACCACGCCAAGGCTTCTGCTCAATGAGTTAACGCAAAGCCAGAAAATTATGGCAGTAACTGCTGTCTGAGCATGACCAGAATTTGAACTGCTTTGTATGTGTACATCGCCGTACACTTCACTTCCAAATAAGCGGCATTTACAGTTTTGGGTAACACACTGGGGAAGGAGGTTGCTTGCAGTCCTGTGCAACAAATTATTACATCTTTTCCCTGAAACAATGATAGGTATCTGGGAGAAAAAACAGAGACTCAAAAATGCCTTCATAGTCTTTTACTGCAGAAAACTGTCACATGACATCAGAATATGGATCACAGTATGGGGATGGGTAATAAGAAAGAAAGAAACTGGTAAGAAACTGGTAAAATGTTATGCTTAATCAACAATTTAAAAAGATTAGACCACAAATGGATAAATCCTTAGCAGACAGTCATTTCATTAGCTGCATTGAGGCAGCAGTTGCTTCTGGAGAGAGCTGACTGAAATGATTCCTGATCCTTTCATTTCCAGTGGCTGAAGCCATGTCTGATTTCTGTGTGAGAAGATCCCACTGCTGATAATGTGCAGCTCCTCCACAGTGGGTGACTGAAGTCTCGTACATCTGGCTCTCTCCTAACAGTCCTGAAAGCCCATGTCTCCTTCAGCAGCAGCAGGTGCACCATGGCCTCTTTCTGGCCTCATGACCCCTGAGCTAGATCTCCTGTTGAGGCTGTGTCTGATGTATCCTCCCCAAAGTGTCACCCAAAGGGTCCTTCACCATGATCAGAGATGGATGGTTGGATGGCTTAGGCGTGGATGCAGCATGCTTGTATGATTTAACTGTGTCCTTCCCCACTAGTATGACTTCTGGCATGGGGTCTTACACATTAGGAGACCAGGGAGCTGAAGGTACTGCTTTCTCACGGCATGGAAACAAAGACAATTTTTTTCACCGAAGTGCCTCTATACCTCTCTTAGACTCTTCAGGAGCTGTTTCCCAGCATCTTTGTTAACCTTTAATCTTTGATCTTCAACACTTGACAATGAACTTGTTTTTTACTTTCATTTGATGCATCATATCTAGCACCTACACCACTCCCAAGATTTAATCTTCAATAACCTTCTATCTTCAATAAACATACTGAAAATATAATTATATAATTCTTTTGATATCCTTTTTTCTGGTCCTTCACCTCTTTGCTTGTCTGTTTATCTTCTCGATCAGCTATTTAAAATACTGGTGGTATTGTTATTTAGCTGCCCAAGTTACGCTCTGCAACCTTTATATAATTTAAGGGCTTTAAAAATTTGCAAGTAGACTGGTCAGAAAATAGCTGTCCCATCCCAAGTTTATTATTACATGCTTAAATATATTGTCCCAAATGAGAAAGGCTGAGATGGAAACTCCAGCATAGGACCTTGAGGAGTTGTCAAGTCATGGCAAGTTAAAATCCTTGTTCAGAACTGGGGGTCGTAACGGGGCAGACAGGGCTCTTGAAAGAAGCTGTCTGAGTTACATCATTGAAGATATCACCCAAGCACAAAGCAGACCCCTGGAAGAAAACAGGAATATTAGGTACTGAAGTGACAGCTGTGGGGACAGGAATCTCTATATCAGTTCTCAGGCATTTGTGTTTTGCCAGTGGAAAACAGAAATGGCCCCCTTTATGAAAAACATCTTCTCTTCTTAGCCAAATGTCTATTTTACTTCCAAACAGTTTCAGTGGAAGAACCCTTACCAGCCCTACGAAAAAGTGATGATTCTCTCCAAAATGTTTTAAGAAGGCAGATAAGCGTAAACTCAAGTACAACAGATAGCAATAAACGGCCTGTAAGAGGTCCACAACTCTTGGTTGAGTTTACAGACATGAAGTGTAGGCTAGTAGAGTCTGGAGAAGATGAAGGAAAGGCAGAAAGGAGAGACACAGATGTGAAAGAATATATTTTTTAAAAAACTGAGTCAAACTGAGAGCATGGGGACCTCAAGGCCAAATTCTTGATTGACATAAAAGCAGTGTGAGCCACATGTCAGGCAGAAGTAGATCAGAGTTGGCCTGGCTCTGCTCTCCTTGCACTGATATGAAGCAGGAGTAACTACACTGAGGCCAGTAAATAGGTTTTAGAAGAGCGTCAGAGCAGTGCCAGCAGATTTAAGATTGTTTAAGGAATAATGGGGCTTAGAGCAATTTCAGCTCTGGTAGCTGTGTAGCCTGCGTATGATGGTAGCTTACATGTCGAAAGGACAAACGCAAGGGTGTATCAAGAAAGCAATTAACAGCAGGGAATAAAATAAAGTATTGGGAGGGCCAGCTTTGCTCCACACTCCCCTTTTGTCCCTGTTCTGGACAAATTACACTTGCTTTTCCTTTCCAGTGACTGCTATGTTGACGTCCGTAACATCAGCGGCGGTGCATGAACTTGTAACATCAGTAGTGGCGTAAGCACTGTTTAGTTTGGCCCAAATTACAGGACATTATAAAGAAAAGTGAAAAGGAAGGGCTGCTATTTTTTTTAATGCAGTATTAATTGCTTCCCCCCCCCCTCCCAGTATTTTCTAGAGAGTCCCTCTTGCAAAGCCCAGGATTAAATTTCGTGTTCAGAGTTGTCCTAAACCAAGATACTACCCTTCGGCTCTTATATTTTTTATTCTTGCTGGACATATCAAAGCATTTCGATCAGGCCAAGTCACTGAACAAAGGAATGCCAAAGTAAATAGAAAAGTTTAAATTACTACAGCAAAGGGACCAAAATTTCAGCCAGGGCCCGACTTACGGGGATTTCCAAGCTATTCTACAGGGCTCCACTTTATAAATTTTCTGGATTTGACTCACCCATCAATTTTGATTATCCTGCTGATTTATTTCTGATTATCGAGGTCATCTCTGCATTTAAAATGCCATTTATCTTGTCAGAAAGCTGACCGATGGGGTTTTTCAGAGACTCGGGCCGGCCTCCGGCTCTCTCTGCCTCGCCGCTGCTGGCAGGGAGCCTGCTGGCCTCCGCTGCACCAGGCGAATCGGCGGGTGTCTGATGGGACCCTGCTCTCCCAACCCACCCCGAGGGCTGGAGGCTGACGGGCATCGGCTCCAGCCCCCTGTTTGTACCTCCTGGTGGGTCAGCAGGTTTTGGTTTTGCACCCAGACATTTGTTATGTGCTGCAAAATAGACAAGGTTTAGCTTACTTGTTGCCTCACACTTTGGGCAACGGGGTCTTTATCTGAATGCGTTCATTTACCTGAGCTAATAAATATTTTTAACATAAAGTATTACCTCCTTTGGGTTTTTGGAAAGTGACCAAAAAATAAACACATCCATTTCCTATTGTTGGTTCGCAGATATTTTTGGGCCCCATCTTTATTTTTAACCCTGAATTTTTGCCCTTATCCAATGGTGGAAAAACATTAGGAGTCAACAAGAAAGCACATGCAATAGTAGGGAAACCCTTACTTTTGAGAATCACGTGTTTTCTCTAGGTGGAAAGTTGTGAATAAACAAACAACAACAAAAAACAGGCAGAAGCTGCTAACAAGAACATTTACATGTTTCAGCAAAAAATAAATTTGACACAAGAGAAGAAAAAAAGATCACACAGACATTTCAAAATCTTAGTGTTTTCAAAAAAAAAAAAAAAAGGCAAAATAAAAAAAGAATTAACAAACCTGAAAACCTTGGTGGCATAAATGTTTAGGAAAAGAAAAATGCCCCAGAATCAGGAAAATAATGTCTGGTTTGGAAGATATTTACTGCCTGCATATGAGCAACCACAGTTTTTGTGGCTCTGTAGACCAGATGAACCAGCACAACATGTGCAATCCGTACCTCTACCTGCAGGTAGAGTGTAGAGTTGGAGCTATGCTCTCCACAAAACCAAGGGTTGTGAACAGGAGCAGGCACTTGCTGAGCAGGTGGTGGTTACCAGCCAGATGCTGAGGAGCAACTGTCCAGGTAGAAGAAGACACAGGAGCTGTATTTGCTTGCTTATATTTGCTTGTTTGTAATGTGGCCCTTATCTTTTGCACTGGGAGTGCAGCAGAGCCAGCAAACCCTGGAGCCAAGGAGTGTCTCTGCATCCTTCTCTTTCTTTGGAGCAACATCCAGAGAAAAGCCAAACCCTGGCATGACTGCATAGATGGCTCACAACGTGCTTGAAAATGCCCTTAGGAAAGACATGCCAAATAATGGACAGGATGAGGGTTATTTGTTCTGATAATTGCTTGTGTCCAAATTTGCCCAGTTGTGAGCCCAATTTGTGTGATTGCAAGGTCATTGTAGGGCTGGCTCTTCACTATGCCTCACTAGAAAGGATTTTTCCCTGCTTTTAGGAAGCAGACTTGGACTTTAAAACTATTTGAGTAGACATTTCTTTAAAACAGCTTTTTTTTGTTGTTGTTATTTTGTTTTGACATGGTGTGGGTTTCTTCCTTCCCTGATTTCTCTTTTTTGGAAATGCCTTTCCTGAATGAGAGGAAACTACTGACAAGCACACTCTAACAAAGGGTTAAGCAGAGTGGTCCTGCCATTTGCACAGTTTCCCACTTAGTAGAGAGGAGGGACTGATCTCTGAGCTCAGCTTCCTCCCTAGGATTTCTAGCAGCCTCTCAGGACCTTCACCCCTACAACTGCTGAGAGTTTTTAAGACCTTTTCCTGTTGCACACGGAAAGCAGAGTTGATTTAGTTTTATTTTCCTTTCCTGAAGGAAAGACCTATTTTCTAGCCCCTGGCTGCTTTTGGCCCTTGTATTGTATCACGAAATATCCCATCTTCGGATCGAGAGGTACAAAGAACAGTGAGGCTGATTAGGAACTGAAATGATTAACTCGACTTCATCTCATTGAGGAATTAGGATGCAATAATAATATCAATACAAGAAAATACTTCTTCATGCCTTTATTTACAGTGTCAAAGAGTGAGAGAGAACAAGTGAGTAAGCAAGTGAGAGGGAGATTAGCGAATACAATACACAGGAGCCTAAATTGAAACATCATTTTTCACAGGAAGGAGGCTTTGGCAGGGCTCATGCTGTTTGTGATGTAGTGTCTCTGGTCAGCCCCAGTAAAAGTTGGCTGCAGTTTCTCAGAACCTGTCTTTTGAGACTCAGCGACTGCTTTTCTTCCCACAGATCTGATTAACCTAATTGCACATTTTCTTTAATTATAAGATTGGAGGTCATTTATCTGCAAATAGCCTGGAAAAAAAAAAGTATGTTGTTTTAATGTGGATTTTTTATTATTATTTTTTTAATCCTAATTTTTACTAAGGTGTTTGACTTTTTATTCTACTGCTTTCAGCTACCCCATTTTGCAAAGGCTAGACACTCTGGACCTGACACATTGACAGACCCTAGGGAGCTTATGGGACTGCTTCATGTCATCCAGCCACCGTGAGGAAAACCTAGAGCTGAAGAGATCCTCCTCCAGCTCCAGTCTGAACTAAGTGAACTGATGCTTTGCATATTGATGCTTTTCTAACCCCCCCTCAGACTGGCCTGCTGACCAGAGCACATGGGGCAGGGAGAGCCTGTAGGATAAACAACAGTGTGGTGGGGACCAGATTAGGGGTGCCCTCCAAGTTGCAGGTACTTTGAGGTGAAATCTGAACATTTGGGGATATCTTACTACCACAAACTGACATGGGAAAGCCTCCCTGTAACACACCATGTTGACAACACCATGAAACTCTTACCAATGTTTCATGCCAAAGGCAGAATTATATATGCTCTTAAATCTGCCTTAAAGGTCAGCTGCTGGATGTTTTGCAAAGTTGGTGGATGTGGCAGTAGTGGAGCTACAAACCAGCACGAGGGGAATGGCAAAAGAAAGCAGGTTTCAGTTATTGCTTAAATTCTTCACTGCCAAAATATCAGTCTCAGGAGGGCTCTATCACATTATCCCTGTTCATTCGCTATATAAAATAACAAGGACACACTGGGCATTCAGGGCAAAAATTCCCTCTCATCACTCAAGTCAGTGAAAAATGCTCAAAAAAGGCTAGGAATTAATGCATATGTCAGGGGTGAGATGGGTGAGGAGTAGGGAAGCCTCTAGAGCTGTGGTTTAGGGGATTTCCTTGAGCAGTGGACAACTCATCCAGATCTCTGAAATGCTTGGTATATCCTCCATCCATTGCAAAATGAAACAGCTTGGAGGACAATAACCCAGGGGAGCAATCAGTATTTCCATGTGCTATCTGGCACTACGCCTACTGCTGATGAACACCACAGGGTATTTATTTAGCATTCAAATTACCGTATTTTCCTGTGTTCATTGGTTCTCCATCCCAATGAGATGTGGCTGTGGCAAGATGCATGCACAACAAAGACTTTCCAATTTGGCTTGGAAGGCAGGGATGGCCATTTTGTGAGTTGTTCCTGATGGGAGATGGGCTGCTTGAGGTTATCACTGGCGATTGTGCAGTGAGTGACTGAGGTGGAGAGCCAGGCTCAGGGTCAGTAAAAAAGAAGGGATGGAGAAGCTGATCTAGATTGTCACTGTAGTGGCAGCACACCTGGCTGCCCTCACCTTCCTGCTCACTGTTGAGGACCCCTGGACATCTGTACAATGGATCTGGTCTCATGCCATACTCCTGCCTTCATTTCTGTGGGCTTTTTCCATTCCTCTGTGTGTGCCATCAGCACTCACCAAAGAAGATGTCATTTTTTTATACTCCATAGTGGTGTCATTCAGCTAAAGAAATTGGGATCCTGTGGGGATGCAGACATGTCGGTGGAAGCTGGGGCTTCCCAGCAGGCAGGCGGGCAGGGAAGAGGTTAACCACAGAGCTGGGCAGAAGAGGCCACCGGGCAAAAGACGTTATTGTCTCGTGTCTGGATGTTTTAGCGAAGAGCTGTCGTGAAGCCTCACAGAGCTGAGAGGTCCCTCGGTGGTTCCTATGGCTTTAAAGTGCCCGGGATGATTTAGTGGAGGGGAGGGATTCCTGATCAGAGAAGTGCCTTTTACTTTTTTTTTTTTCTTCTTCTCCTTCTTTTTTTTTTTTCAACATGTCGCTGATCAAAGCGGTGCCAGGGAGGCTAGGAAGAGCAGGATCCTAATGGATCAGCTGTGTAAAACATGTCAGCAGACAAGCCCCAGTTCTCAATGTGTCTCTCAGGGAACAGCTCACAGATTAGAAAGAAAACACACACACACACACACACACACACACACACACAAACCCCCCTGCTGACCTTGTGTCAAGGAGTTAAGTGTTATTTGGGAGTGATTGCAATTGCCTTTTTTTTTTCCTTATAAAACAACAACAAGAATGTTTCTCAAATATCCAACAATAATTCAAGAAGCAATGGGAAGATTTATACAAGTTAGACAATGACTTATTTGAGGCAAACCAAAAACGGTTGGTAGAAAAGGGCAGTGGACTCTATTGTTATCCAAATGAATCATACCCCCCACTTACAGACAGGCTTCTCTCCCCACTACCCTTACAACCACGTCATATCTTGATGTACATGACCCTGCCACTGTTTCATTTTGGACAACTTCTGGCAAGGTGCAGAAAAAAAGATTTCTTATTTTCTTTAGTAGGCAACCCATTGAAAGGGGAACCTCGTGTTTTAGAGGGGGAAAAGAAAATGGGAAAATTATATTTACCAGAGACAGAAAGAAGTACTTTTGAAGAGCGGGGCAGTAAAGAAAGTAGCAATTGTATACATGCATAAAAGGTGGTTTTACATAAATGTTGAGAAGAGTGGTGTAAGATTGCCCTGATAGTGCTTGCTAATCCCTTGTTTAAAATAGGCTGCAGAGTTATGCAGGAATTGTATGGAAAGAAATACTTTCTAATACTGGTTTAATAATTTTTAATTTTAACTCTAATATCTTCTAATTCTTTGTTTTTCCTGTAGCCCGAGTGGAAATGCCATGCATGTAAGCTGGGCAGTCAATACGAATCAGAAATGCCCATAGCAATAAGAACAGCTCTGCTGTTGAGTCCTAGTTTTCCTTGTGCTCACAGGTCCTCGTTTCTAGTGGCCAGGTGGCGTGGTGGCAATGAAAAGCAAAATCTTCTCTTCCACTGCAAAGATACAAAACGGAAGCTTTACTTCAGTTTCAGGCGGTCATGCCACGCCACACCACAAAGCAGGAGCAAGGAGGTGATCTGGTGCTCCCACTGTAGACTGGCAATCACTGCAGGTTTTGAGTCCAAGTGTTTGTGGAGACCAGGTCTTGTTTGCGTGGGCTAACTCCTTGGTGCGAGGCAACGACTGTGTGCTGGCCTGCACAGGCAACTGAGGTCTTTTCAGAGAGAAAGTATTCTACAAATGAGAGCCTTTAACAACCATCTTTCCCCTTCCCTCCTTCGTGGAAGATTCACCCTGCAGACCAATGCCACTGAATTTGCCACCTTTAGAGACAGAAACTCCAGCAGGGCATTTCAGCTGCTCTAAGACCTCCTGCACCACGTGCCTGTTGCATTTATCCTGCCTGCAACTAGTGACAAGGAACAAGGCTGAGGTTTTCTGCCAGCCAGCAAATGAAGAGAGGTAGTTATTTGATAAAGTAGCTGAAAACCCAGGGTTACATAAACAAAGAAAGAGTTCACTTCACACAAACATCAGCATTCCCACTAGAATAAATCTGTAATGGCAGCTTTCATCTCAGACTGAGATTAAATAAATAAATAAATAAATAATCACAAAACCAACAACCCAAAACAGCCTGTAGAAATATACACTGGTATGTAATTATTTGCTTCATATTTTGTACACATTAAGTATAGTGAGATTTCTTACGAGGTGTATATTGATTTATGTTTATGCCTTTCAGTGTATCTCATATCTGTATACAGTTTATAGGTTTCTTTTTTTACAGCTTTCCTGTAGTTCAGTGTATTTTGTTGAGTTATGAACCTGGTTTATCTGTGGAATGTTCTCCAAGCAGCGCTGGGAGGAGCGCAAAAGGCAAAAATCCCCCCTGCCCCTTCAGGCTGGGGCAGTCCCTAGGGACATTTATGCTCTGTGGCTACACACCACAAACTGGTCCTTGGGGACACGGGATGGAAGGGATGGAGGGGATGGCCACGGGGGACTGTGCCTCACCCCCTGCCCAGCCTGGGGGGTGTGAAGGCAAACTGCATGTATGTGCAGTGTTCCGGATTTAAAGGCTCATGGGGTGCCAGGCTGTCCTGGGCCTAGTGGTGCTGGTGGACACCAAGCTGAACATGAGCCAGCAGTGTGCCCTTGCAGCAAGGAAGGACTGCAGCATCCTGGGCAGCACTTGGCAAAGCATCGCCAGCAGGTCAACAGGGGTGATCCTTCTTTACTCAGTGTTGGAGAGTCCACACCTGGGGTTCTGGGTCTAGTTCTGGGCTTCCCAGTACAAGAGGGACATGGACACACTGGAGACAATCCAATGCAGGGCCACAGAGATGACGAAGGGGCTGGAGCATCTCTCCTGTGAGGAGAGGCTGTGAGAGCTGGGATTCTTCAGCCTGGGGAAGAGGAGGCTCAGGAGGATCCGATCAGTGTGTATAAAGACCTGAAGGGAGGGAGCAAAGAGGTCAGAGCCAGGCTCTTTTCAGTGGTGCCCAGTGATGGGACAAGAAGCAATGGGCACAAACTGAAACACCAGGGATTCTCTCTGAACACCAGGAAGCACTTCTTTACTGTGTAGGTGACCAAGCACTGGCATAGGTTGTCCAGAGAAGTTGTGAAGTGTCCTCCTGGGAGATCTTCAAAAGCTGCCTGCACAGGATCCTGGGCACCCTGCTTGAGGCCCTGCTTGAACAGAGGTTGGAGCAGGTGACCTCCAGAAGTCCCTTCCCACCTCAGCCATCCTGTGATTCTGGGCCAGGCTTTCTCTCCAGGATGTGTTGTCATACAGTGGCTGGAAATTTGGAGCCAGGGTCCCATGCCTCTGTGTCACTCTGTGGCAAAAAGTCCCATTCGTCCTGCTCTCAGAAGTGCAGGGTCAGCAAGGGTGAACAGCCACTTTGCTCTGGTCACTCTTCCCTGTAGGTCTGCTTCAGTCACCTGCAGAAAAGGTCAAGTGGTCTCGGGGGACTTTCCACCTTGGGGTGGGAACACAGTGCCTCAGTCTGCCAGGCACTGGGGACTGCCTGCAGTTCGAGGCAGTGATCCATCAGATCCCTTTTGTCTCTGCCTATAACACCTCCCTGCTCCACCACTTGGGTATTGGGCTTTGTGCTGAAGATGAGATGAAATCCTGTAATTTTTATTTTTTTTTTCCATCATTTGAATAACCTCCTTTTGTGTAGTTATTGGCACTGTATGTTACTCGTGAACAATGTTGTACTCTAACAGCAACTGGAGACCAATTCACCAGCCGCTAATCTCTATTTAAAATGTAGCTTTATCACCACAGCAAACACATTGACTATAAGTGATCACCATGAACAAATAAGGAGAAGACAGATGCTCCCCGTTTCATATCTCTCTCCAGTCCTGTTTACAGTTTAACCAGTTTGCCACTTGATCTTCAACCTCTGAATAACAATGCTACCCTCAGTATTTCCTACTTAGCTAAAAATAAAGCGACACGCCTTTCTAGTGCATAGGATACTAACGGTTGCTCTACGCATCCAGATAAAGCATTTGCTTGCTCAAAGCACTTTTGCCAAAGCCTCTTCCATTTATCAAGAGGCTGGAGGGATTCATTGCTCCAAATAAATGCAGCATGACAGCCCTTCTTCCAAGCAGGAGCTAGCAACAGGCAGGCCTGAGAAGGTCTGCGAGCTCAGTTTGGTCGAGATTGTCAGAGGAAATTTTGGATGTGGAGATGGACTTTGCTTCAGCCTCTCTAGGTGGCACAAGGTAGCGTGGGACCTTCAGGCCATGGTGACGGAGACACAGCCTCCCAGCCCTCGTAGCAGTCCCCCTGCCTCTGGCCTTTCCTCTCTGAGACCACTCTGCTGATTTCAGCAGAGGCAGCGGTGATTTACAGCAGCCCATGTGAGAAGAGAGCAAGGATATACATCTGCAAATGAAGGCTAATGAGATGTTAAGATTAAGAAAAGCCAGGAAATTCCAGAAGTTGAAGCTGCAACAGCACCATTGGTTCTCGTGCAACTTGGTGCATATCCTCTCTGGATGGAGGGGGCCCTGGGGGGGGTTCTGGCCAGCCTAGTGCCATGGCGTGAGAGGCTGTGTACATGACTGATGGCTTCCCTGCAACTGAAGGAATTACCCCTGTGCTGGGCAAAATTATACCTCTCATGGGACTGTGGAAGCAGAGGTTGTGCAACACGCCAGAGGCAATGTAAGGAAGATGGCCAGTGACAGAGGGACGCTGTAAACATCAGCACTTATCTCATCTTCAAAAGGGCATAATCAAAGTCTCACTAATTATGACCCCTATCACTGCAAAACCATCAGCAGCCAAATTATCATTTCTTTCAGCATGTGATCCCTTGGGGAGTGGGGTAAGGGGAAGGAGGAGGGTGCACCAGCAATCACAGTAATCGTGGCAAAGAAAGAAAGCACTGGCTGTGTGCCATGGCTGGCAGAGGTGGGCAGGGCACTCTCACTACTCAGACCACTCAGAGGCATGGCTTTGGAGCTGGAAGTATTGGGCATAAGGGATGGAGATGAGTGGTGGTGACCAGAAGCAGAGCTCCTTTAATTCCCACTCATACGTCATGTAACAGCACTGAGGCCCTGAGAGTGCCTTGATGTTGGGGTTTACAGCCCATCACTTTCTGTGACTGGTGTAAACATGGCAAGCAAGCCTTTGGTTTGAGATCCCATCCAAATGCTGGGTGGCAACAGCCTTGTGACACAGCTGGCATTCAGCCTCAGAGGATGGTCCCCTTGATTGATACTGGGACCTGTGCAAAGATGCAGCCCCAAGACATAATCTCCTTCTCCTCTGGTTCCACACAGTCTCTTAGAGGAGAAATATTGCATCCTACAAGACTTCCCCTTGACTTTCTGTTAACCTGTTACCCAAGCTTGGTTGAAGACCAACTTTGTGTCCAAGAAAAGAAATAGCTCAGCAGCCAGAGGGGTGTCTGTTCTCCTCCTCTGTGAAATGCTGCATGGAAATATGTGACTTAACCTGACCCACAAATCGAAAGATCATCCTGAAAACAAAAGCTGAAAATAAACATATGCAATTCCTTTGATGCACATTTTTTTCTTCCCATATGGGAGAATTTGTTTTCATCCTGAGCTGTTGCTTTTAGGGTTGGGTTAGTTCGTTCATGTAGGTATGAGCAGGAGTACGTGCACGTAATAAAATTGCCACCATTTTTTTTTTTTGTAGATAAATATAAATGGCAGCTGAATGATATGTGTAAGAATATTTCTGTTGGCAGACATTACTGACACATTGCAGAGCTGGATGTTTTACAATGTTTGCTCAAACCAGTTCAGCCCCTGGTGTGAACTGACTTCACTCCACTGACTGTGACAGACCTGTGCCTGCGAGACCCAGCTGAGGAAGTGCTAGCTAGGTGCAGGTTTAGGGCACCAGGCACAACTCTCCAAAAGAGTGTAGAAATACCTGCTCTAAACAACCAACACAAACTTCTGGGCTATGCAGGCACTGTTACTTCCTATGCACTTGACTAGCAGTACACTGAAGACTAAGACACCCATGGAAACATCATGGCCATTGGGCGTAGGGGGACACAAGGGCAACTTGAAGGCTTTTTTTAATAGCCGCACAACACCCATATGGCTAAAATGATACCTATGCCTTTTTATTGACATGGGAGTAAGCACAGCATGTGGTTTTAGGATGAGCTGGCCCCCTACTCCCAGTAAATGTTGGGGCAGCATAGGAGGAGGCACATAGAGATTGGGAGGTTGGAAGTGTGTTAAAATACCGCTCAGATGGGCATAATGGGATCATAAAAGCTAGCAGGGATGCAAAAAGAAACTACACCTTAACAGGGTAATTTGATATTTTGGCAGAAACCTGACAAAGTGTTTGTTTTAAGACACAAACAACTCAATATTAATTGAGAATTAAGAAAAATTATCTTAACAGGCTGGTCAAAGAAGGATCAAGCAAATATAAATTATCTGAGCATCGACAATGAAATGTTGTTAGTAACAGGAAAGGTAAATCCACAGAGGTGGCTGTGAGGAGCTGTGGGGGCTTACAGCCCCCTTCTGCCCTGGGTTTGAGGATGGTCATGTTTTGTTTTTTTTTTTTGTGCCAGGTCAGAGCCCCCTCTCTGTGCACATGGGACCAGGGACTGGTATGTGCTTTCCAAATGAGATGTTCAGCTAGCTCCCTGCAAGGCTTAGGTACCATGGAGGTGGGTCCAGTGGGACCAGACAAAGAGGAAGAGAAGGAAAGGTGGTGTGTCCAGAGATGCTGAGGAGCAAGCCTTCAGACAGACCTTCACACATCCATCCCCCGGCCCCTGGTTATTCATGCCCAACAATGTGACGAGACCCTGTTTGGATGGGGCTCAGCAGATTCCGATGACATTTGTGATGCCTTATCTCCTCCCTCCTTTGGCTTGGCCTTTGAACGCTAATCCACCTCCTTGTGCAGTCTGCACCCCTCTTCTGCCTTATCTTTGTTTGCCATGGATGCGTCTGGCTTCAAGGATTTGGGGAGCAGCATCCTTGCTGCTCAGGCCCTTGCCATTCCAGTACTGAGGACACACAGATCTGCTATCTCCTGTAGCCTTCCCCTAGATTTACCCACTAAATGACTCAGAGTTTTCCTTCCAAGAGCCAAATTCTGGTATTAAGCTTTGATTTAGATCTTTTTTTTTCCTTTGTATGTAAGTGTATTTATTTGTAAAGCATTGCAGTACCTGAAAGGAATAAATAGTGTGAGAGACCCTTTCTGTACATACCCCCAAAACATAGGCATTTATTCCCCCTTGCACATGCACATGCACTCCAGACCAGAGTTCAACAGCCCAGTCCAGCGTTTAAAGAGACTTGGCCTCCAAAGGCTTTTAAATAAAATTTGCTGTGTGCATGTGTGTGGTGTTTTGTTTTTTTTTCTCTACCCCACATCTTAGGAAGGATAGCAAATGTTTCTGGCATTTCACTGCTGGATTGCTTGCATATTTGCTTCAGGAAAAAAAAATATAAAAGATGTTTGGCATAGTTTTCATTCAAAAAAGAATCCAGTGCCAGATCCAAGCATTGAAAACAAATGTGTGGCTTAACTGTCATTTACTCCAGGATCATGGGAACCACTGCCTGGCTTTCCCAATGAGCAACCACTAGCCCGCTCCTCCACGGGACGGGAAGCACGGATTTGGCAGGCTTGGTTCAGCTTGAACATCGCAGCCGCGCCTGCGGGTGACAGCTGGCGGGCTGGTGTCGGTGCAGCCACATCTCTGATGCAGTAGCTCTGCCACAGGGTTGTCACAGGCATCTTGTGCTGGTGAAAAATCCTCCCCTTGCCTTTTGGTGTGTCCTCATCGGGTGATGTGTATCTGGATGAACAATGGGAAGCGTCACACTCACCCGCACAGGAAATCGCTCTCTGGCTGACGGCAGTGATGGAGAGTCTTTCTGTGGCCAGCAAGTCATTTTTGGGGTGCCATAAGGAATGGGAAACACCACCACCTGGGTCCCCACCTCCCTACAATGCGAGGATGCTCTCACAGTGGGTATGGGCATCATGCCCTGCCCCTGTGTTCCTGCCACAGCATTGCTCCCATGGAGGTGATCATGGAATTAATTACCTCTGGGCAGGGATCGGCTAGTGCCTGAACTCATATCCAAGGGTGGTGAAGCTGGAGATAGCTTCAGAGACATGGTGATAAAATAGAAAATCATGTACAAAGTGAAAGGGTCAAAGCCCTAATCTGAAGTGTTCAAGTCAGCTCGCCATGCTGGGTGTTCCTCCTGGATGGGAGATAACCCATTTTCCAAAGAGAAGAACTTGGGCAGAGAGGAAAAACTTTGGGAAAAAAAAATCAACAACAACAAGAGTCAGCAACTCCAGAAAGCAGCTCTTAGTCTGTCTGTTCCAGTCTGCAATAAAGTCATCCCTCTTAATTCCCAGCGCATATTGTTCCTACCAAAAAGCAAAACCTTAGGAGGAAATCACATCAGTGAGGGGAACGCCAGCTCCTTTGTACTATTTTTCAACCCTGCCTTGGGAGCCAATAATCTGTCATCCCTTGAATAAACAAGCACCTTATCATATCACAAACATTTATTTAACCCTTTTCTCCTGAGCTTTTACCAGCCAAGCAAAGTGGCTTGGGGGGTGGGGGGGTAGCCCTATCCCTAGACTACTCTGGCAGAAAGGACAAATTTCCTGTGTATTACACCCAATCTGTAAAGTGTCAGGCCGCCCTTCTTCAGCCTCCATGAAATGCAGCAGCTTGAATCCCTGCATTTCACATCATGCCATCAAATTTTCCTCTCCCCCCCCCTCCCCGCCGCTGTCCCTCCCCCGGTACATTAACGCCTGCCTCCCTGGAGACATACCCTCGATTCCATCTGAGGGTCTACCCAAACGGAGCCAGATTTCATTTCTTGGAGGTTGGGGGGCAGTGGCAAGGGAGAATGTTTACATTTCTTCTTTTAACAAGAGGCTGTGATGAACAGAGTTTTTGATTCCAAGTTGCTGAGTTTTTTTTTTCTCTCTTTTTTTAAAAGATATTCTTTGACTCTGACATCATCAGAAAATGGAATCGACAAAGTATGTACATGTCTTCAGCTCCCACATTATCCATGTTCTCTCAGTGGATGTTTCTTGTTTTTCTTTTCCAGTGTTGCTCCCACACAATGGGGCCAATTTTCGTTCAGGACAAAGAAAATATAAACAGAGCATGGATTTGGAATATGAGCAAGGCCTCCGAGCCTGAAGAAATCTTCAGCCATGGGGAAGGGCTATGTTATGCTAACCATCTGCCAATAACATTGGGCTGATCAAGTGCTGGCCAGTGTCTCCTCCGGTTGCTTTGCTAGTGCCTCCCATGAACGCTGACGGCTAGGACTCGTGATATGAATTAAATTCTTGATTTAGACTCTTTGGAGTCGCTGAGCATCTGAAGTGCTTGCATTGCAGGTGAGGCCAGGTGACAGGCTGTGCCTTTTCTCCTCGGTAGCAGAGTGCAATAAATACTGAGCTCACCAGCCAAAGTCCAGATGCCGGAGGAGAGCAGCTCCACGCAGAAGGGAGAGTTGGTTACTGGAGAGTCGCGCTGGCCTTCCACACATGGGCCTTGGCACGTAAGCCTCACAGAAGTTTGTGAATTAATACACCACATTAAACAGAAATAAATTACGCCCCTCACTGTTTCATCTTCCAGCTCAAAACAAAGATAAAAGCCTAGTGTTCAGCCGTGGAGTAAAACCTGCTCTTCCAAGCAGCTTGGGAAGCCCATTTCTTAAAGGACGTTTATTATTTTAGGCAAAGTAGCTATGTTTGCTGCCTGTGGGTAAACCACAGTGTGTGAAAGTGTCCCCTCATGCAGCTCCAAAAATGACTTGCTCACACTGGCCTGGACACGGGCCAGGCTGGGACGGCCGGACCCTGGAAGAGCGAGGCAGCTCCCTGGGGGCTGCCAGAGCATCCCTCTGCTGCCTGCATCCCCAGGCAGGGGCAGCTCCCCCAGGCACCCAGGGCATCTCTGTTTTCATTGGAGAGTCTCTGTCACAGCAAGTCACCCAGGTCTGCTTACATGGGCTGTGACTAGCTGATTTATGCCAGGAGAGTTTATTTATTAAGGGTGATATAAACTGACTGCAGTAAGGGCCCCATATCTCCAAGCTCACCAACTGCAGCTCAGAAGCTGCTGGTAAATGCCCCGTGAAACATTTAACTAGATAAAACAGTGTTCAGCCGTCAGCAGATGAACTTCATTCACGTTCTCTGAATCCGCAGCTTGCCAGACCTTGTACTGGGTTACAGAGACACAAGTTGGCTTGGTAAGAGGCTGAAGTCTACAGAAAAATTCTGCCCCTACTGAAATTACCAGGACTTTGGTCCAGTGGATCTACTTTGGGTCTTCTCTTGTGACTAACACCCTGGTCTGAGATCAATGGGCTAGAATGAGAACTGACCCAGGGACAAAGAAATAAATGTAAGTGATCAACAACTCGGCTTCCAAAGGGTATTAACAGTATTAAAATGGTGTCTCCTAGCTCTTTGCTTTTGCTTAATGACTAGCATAACAGTAAACAATTTGCAAGTTTTCATTCTGTCTGAATATTTTTTGACTCCATTTGTTAGGTAAAACAATATCCCTGCAGTCTCTAAAGACCCGGAGGAGGACTCAGCAAAGAACAGGGCAAATGAAAGCACCTGGATAAGGCTGGGTGACTGCCCACCAGAGCCTGGGGCTCCCAGACTGTGCTCCACTGTGTTAGCACCATGGCAGTATTTACACCCATCATCGCCTTCGAGTCATCTGGCCTGAGTGTGTGACTGGCAAATGCAAACGTGGAGAAGAATCCTAAAAAAATCATCCTATGGTGTCACAAGATGACACCACAAAATAGTCCTAAAGAAAAACAAAGGCTAGGCTGAAGTGAAGGGCCTGGGCCAGGAGAAGTGCTGGCAGCCAGAAGATGCAGAAGGGCTGGGAGGAAATCTGTGAAAGCTGGGCTTTGCTTGCTAAATGCTGGTAATTTAAAGGAGGAATATGCTTTTTGCATAGGAAGCCACTTAGCCCTCAAAGCTCCAGCACAGCTCACGATCACTAAGCCTGGCGAAATAAACAGCCCCAGAGCCAGACTCACCCTTAGCAAATCACAAAGCAATTTAACCATATACTCCTAGAAATAAAAGTCAGCACTTATCAGAGCCCAAAGAGACACATTTGCTTCTTGAATTCATCAGGGAAAAGGTTTTGATGTTCTGCAAGACCCTGAGATGAAGGCATGGGGGAGCGCCTGGCTGACGGGCTGTGGTTTTTCGTGAATTCTCCCAGCCGCCCCTGCAGATCCCCGGCACACAGAGCACGGAGCTGGCTCATTGTAGCCACAGGGAGAAAGGAGAAATGGATTATTTTGGAGTGATACACACAGAGAGCGCACGCTGCTGGAGAATGTGGCTGGGCTATTTTTAATGTCCCGCTTCATTTTGCACCTGCTACCATTACAGAGTTGTTTTTGTTTCCGTTAGAGCCACTTGTTCCGAGGAGTTTATAACTCCTGTGAAACGTGTAGTTCTGGGATGGACCCTCATCCTCAGTTCAGGAACAAAGATTTTTTTGTCATTAAAAAACAGAAAAAGATCAGCACAGCAACACTGAGAGTATACGGACTGGTTGTGGAGGTGCCTTTGGAATAATTGTACAGAGTTTTCCTAATTTCAGTTTCTGAACAGCAGTTTGACATCGCCTCCTTTATTCATTCTGAAATGGAGCAACGCAGGGTACAAGGACCTGTCCCTCAGGAGCTTGCAAAACCAAAATTGCACGAAGAGTCATTCTCAACTACTTAATCAGCCGCAATATTGCAATAAAGTGATGAAATACGAGATAAGTAGCCTCGGCCCCGTTTCCCACTCCCACCACGTGGCGGGCCAAGTGGAGCTCAACATCTCTCTGAGAGATCGGAGGCTGGTGCCTGGCACGGAGCTGTGCTGCCTGAGATCACACACTCCCAAATACCACCTCGGTGCAGGGCTGGGGAAGAAACTCTGCTTCAGCAGGATGCCAGAGTCCTCCAGGGAAGCTGATGTAGAAACACCTCTGCTTGTCCTCCACCACCTTCTCTGGTTAACACCAAAGCTCTTTTGGTTAAATCATGTTTATGTTGCAGCTTGATCACACTGCAGGAGCAATTGTGGGCCCACCAAAGCCCCTTACAAATGGGTGCCTACCAGTCTTTTGAGGTATCTCCCCATCAGGGCTCTGCAAATGCCCCCATGGCCTGTGCCATGCCACACGCGCTCCGATGTCCAGCTAAGAGCAGAGAACACCACCAGCAAGCCAGACACAGCACTCAGAGGATTAATTGCAGGTGTTTCCTGTCTGCCACAGAAAGCTGGTGCCCTGGCAGACAGTTGAACAGCTTTGAGGCATGGTGTGCTTTGCTGTGCTGGAACAGTTAGTCCAGGGGGGGCTGCCACAGCCCACCAGGCATCCACAGGCATCCACCAGGCACCACAGCTGCAGGGCACACACCCAGCCTGCTGGACATCTGCAGTTTGTAGGCTGGGCTCCCTGGAGGCCATCTCAGTCTGAGCCCTGGCAACATTGTCTTGCTCATGATTGTCCACCTTCTCATGCTTGAGGTCTCCTCTGGGTTGTTTTGCAGTCAGGATAATAATGTGGAAGCTGCTAATACATCACCTCCATTGTGAATAGTCCTTAGGGAGTCTCATACATTTCTGTCTGAGACGGGGTGGCTGCCCAGAGCAGCTTCTCAGCCCTGCACCACTACTTACTGCCCACAGAGGGGAATCAAAACCTGAGCTGCAGTGAAAACAAGCTCTGGATGGGATCTTTGCCCTGTGTGGCCCAGGATAAGTCAGAAATAATGGCGCAAATCCTCAGTGCCAAACATATATTCCAGGGGACTGGCCCCATGTCTTCATAAATTAAGCCAAATCCCTCAACCTAAAGCACTCTGAATTCAAATCACAGGCTTAGGTTGTTCATCCATATTCATCTGGAGAATAAAAATGCATTGCTTTCACCCTGAATATTAATTCGATTAATTCAGAGTCCCAGACCAAATTTCTGTTGACAGCCCTTGCATACTCTCTCCTTCGCTTTCTGCAAATTCCTAACCAGTGACTTTGCCAGCAGTCATCCCGCCTGGAGCACAACCTCCAGTGCTTAACTGTCTAATTGCAACCATTCCTGTCAGGAAATCACAATTAATTAGGCTGGTGATTGCAAGTTTGCATGGATTTGGGGTTTGTAAGCGTTTCATCCAAGCCATGTAAGCTAAGGAGATGTCGCGGAGGCAAGCCAAGGGAGGCTGCAGGCTCGGCTCCTGTTGTATCCTAGTAAGGGAATCCTCACACTGCAGCAGTCCCACTGGGAGGCTCAGGCTCAGGCCACCGAGTCCTTCTTATCACGGCTGCCTGCCAAATTCTTCTTAGGAATAAGTGTCACTTTGTGGTACCTCTATTTTCCTTCCCAATAAAATAATAATTTGGCAGTGCCTGAGATGATGATAGTAAATCAGTGTAAGGCAGCAGAGGTTACCGATAAATTCAACCTATTTATCAAGCAATGTCACTTAGCTATGCTAGCTGCAAGCGGACATAGGCTACTGTACTCTTAGTTTGCTTCAGAAAGGGAACTAGGTAATGTTCTCAGGAACACAGGGAACGAGGTGTGTCTTCATCAGAGCAGGGAACTGCTGGGACCTTGTGGACCAGTGTGGCATGGCCTGGGCTGGCTGCAGCCTGAGGGAGAAGTAGGCATCCTCCCTACTCCTCAGAGCAGAACAGCAAATTTTGGACCACCCTGACGCGATCTGTCGTCCAGCACCCCCAAGGCACTTTGAGCCTCTCAGACTTTCAGGCACAAGTCAGTATGGAGGCCAGATTGCTCTGCCCATGGGCTATCCCCAAGTGTCCTGCAGATTCATGCTGGCAGATGGTTTCTCTGCTGTGCTACAGAAGGACTGCATGGATGAGTGTCCCTAAAGATCCTGGTCTCCATCTCCTTTTTGGTCCTGCAGGAACATCTACCTGATTCCTGCTGAACCCCTAACCCTGCTGTAGGATTGTGGCACCAGGATGAAGATCCTTTTGAAAGTTAAGGCCCGAAGTCTAAACTATATGTGCAGATTACCCCCTCTGTATGAGTTTTACAGTGTAGGAGAGCAAGATTTTCCTTGAACTTGGGATAACAATTTTGATAGAAATCCCCCTCTTCCACTTATGTCTTTCTTTCACTTCTCCTTACATTTTCCCATTATATTATAGTGCTTTTCAAAGCGAGAACAAACAGGTTATCTTAAGAACAGACCACAGACTTGAAATCTGCCCTATGTTTTCATAAAAAAAGAAAAGTTTTCCAGGAGGATAATCATATTCGGAAATGATGTGACTAAATGTTATCAGGTTGTCATGGTGATAGCAGCCTTTTAAAAAATGTCTGTATTGTGGTTCACTAATGAGCAATATATTAACTAAACCAAACACTATTTGTCTTTTCAAGTATTATTCATACACACTACTGAATTAAACCTCTCTCTCTCCCTCTCTTTCTCTCTCTCTCTCCCTGCTGTTGGAATACTGTTCTTTGTCTTGTAAACACTGGAACTGCATTCAGGCAATAAACAAGAGCAGAGATAACTTTGTCACCTTTGCTATATTTCATACCCCTGTGTCAGGCTGAGTCTCACATTAACCCATCTGCAGAAGCAGATACTGAGCTTCACACTGCCAGGGAAATTACTTGCCTAAGATAGAACTTCAGACCTGTAGTTTCTGGCACCTGGCATTTTGTCAGCCTCAACTCAAGTGCAATTCCCACCACAGATCTCACCAGTCTTAGGGTTCACGTTTGTGTGACTTGCAGAAGACAAGCTGCAACACTGAAGCAATGTACGTGTTGAGCTGGTTCTGGGTTCATCCCACCTTTTCTAGCTCAAACTTTGAAAATTCACCTTCCCAGCCCCTTAGACCCCATGTGGTGCCTGAGGGAACTTTCTTTCTCCTAAACAGGCACAGAAATGGTAGAGATGAAAGCACATTTAGGCACTCATGGACATTTCAAGACACAGTCTGCACTTCAGAAACCCTTTGGACTTCAGAGCTCTTCTTTCCCCTAAACCGCTACCTCAACCCAAGAGGACACAAAAGTTTTGGAGGGACAGTAAGGTCACACCAGAGGGAAGAAGACGTCTGAATATATCCTAAGAGGGACAGTGAAAACCTTTGAGAGTCTAGTTGTCCTTTGAACCTGAAACAGTGTTGTCCCAGGTTCAGACTTGAACAGGACCTTTACTGCCCTCAGAGCATCTCCAAACGCTTGCTGACAGCCTAAGTGTCAGAGAATCACAGAATGGCTGAGGTTGGAGGGGACCTCCAGAGACCATCTAATCCAACCCCCCTGCTCAAAAGGGGTCACCCTGCATGTTACACAGGATGGCATCTAGGTGGGTTTTGAATATCTCCAAAGAAGGAGACTCTACAGCCTCTCTGGGCAGCCTGTTCCCTAGTTCCCTAAGTAGCTCCAAATGTTGCAGACGATGACATAGAGTTTGGCCCTGTCCAGACAGACATCAGTCATTAATCACATTTTTGCAAAATAATTTCAGGTGTTTCTCTGTTATTTTTGTGAAACACAATCCGTGTTTAAATTCCTGATTCTTTGGACACAAGGTAAGGTGAAAACCCCAACAGCTTCAGTCCTCCCTGGATCCTAGTCCTGTCCAAGATCTGCAGGAACTCTGTGATTTCATCTATGTCTCCTCATTAAGCAATTTGGCTGGTAGGGGTTGAGAGGGCTGAAAAAGCACAGTTCAGATGTTCCTTGTTCTGTCCCCACAGATGACCTTACTGCATACACTTCAGCCACTATTACTAGAGCATTACATGCCCTTCCTCTGCAGTTCACACTAGCCTCCCACAGGCATCCCATCAGCTCTTCAAGCCTGCTAAAGGAAGGCAACACTGACTGGAACACAATGACTAGAAATTGAATGAGTTAAGTCTTCCCAGGCATCCTGCAACTTTTGTTTATAGAGTTGTTTAATATCATGACTCATTCACTTTATTTTTGTTCAGTGAGTAATATTTTGTGCTTACACGTGTTTTCTTTTTGTAACATGCACAGCTTCATAACATTTCTTCTGAATGCAGAATTTCCCTTTTTTCAACTTTGCTCTACTAAGAATTTAAACACATAAAGCCTCCTATTGAAAACTCATCACTAATTAATGATGCCTAACTATTCTAAACATACGTTTTGTCTGTCAAAAGAGCTCTCCACCTCCTGTTATATTTCCCCTGTCTCCCCCCCACTGCAAGGAAGGCTATATTTAGTTGGAGATTTAGGTTGATCTGCAATTCCCGCTGCAAATTCCTTTCCATCAGCAACTACAGCCAGAAGGTCTGAATAAGGGAAAGGTCTGCAATTCAAGCAGTGCACCGAGAAGCTTCCTGTTTCCCTGGATTTTCAGGTTTGCTACTGTTTGTGCAGAGCGGCTGGTACTAGACTCTGCAGACTAAGTGGCTGCTAACTCATCCGTGTTCTGGCACTGGCATCAGACTCCGGTGCAAAACATTGTCTGGTTGATGGCCCTTCCAGAAATATAGGCAGCGAAAGCAAGAAAAGCATGTCTGATCCTGAAATATTTCCAGAGCAAAGTGTCAGAGAGGATAATGCTGACAGGACTGGCAATCTCTCAGAGGAGGAGAATGAAGTAGAGGAGAGCAGTTTGTAAATCACTGCCGAGGAAAGTACGGTGTGGGGAGAGCTCTGTACATAGAGCCCTGCTTCAGATGCAGGCAGGGAAAAGAGAAAAAAAAAACATTACAGACGTGTGCTAGGTTTTCTCTAAGCTTTCCAGTAGTTCCTGTTCCACAGTGCTTATCCTCCTGGCCTCGTTTATGCCCACCCCTTAAAGCTCCTTGGCTTTTACCTGATGTAAAAAGAAACAGTAAGAGGCAGCCTTCACTTCTTCCAGGAGCTGCATGGCAAAGCCCATGCATTGCCTGTTCCCAAAGAGCAGCCAAGTCTGGAAGAAGAGCTGTGGAGGGGCTGTGGAGACCCAGGTTCAGTCACATACAAACCACAGACGTCCTGGGCAGAGCCTGACACCTGTAAAATGCAAGCCTTTTATTCACCTACCTCTCAGGCATGTTGAGAGGGTAAATATTTTAAAGCCCATGAGATGCTCAAATGTTAAGGTTCTGGGAAGCATGCAGTACTGGAGATTAGGTGGGTTTGCTACCTTATTCCTCTCCAGACTCTAAGATTTCCATTCTGTGGACTACTTCACTACAATTCACATTTTTACCCACAGTTGAACTGTCAAAAAATATCCAGTCTGGATACTTTCAGTCTCAGCTGCATTTTAACACTCCAGCATTTGTTAAAATGAAGCCAAACACTTGCCTACCTAGTTTGGATGAAGTCAGTGTATGTGTGAAATGAACATGATAAAGACCATAGTATGGAGTATATCCAATAGTTGACTTTTTCGTCAACCAAGAGAAACAAGATGACTGTATACGAAAGTTATCCCTCGAAGAATAATAGGGGCTGAGATGCAGTGAAAAGATTAGCTAAGATTAGCTGCACTTGTTCAGCTACAAAACCTTACTTTGTGGTATTACATTCATGTCAGTAATTGTAATTACGACTGCAAGCCTGAACAAAAGCCAGACTATGCTGATCGTGTCTTTCACAGAATTCAGTAGGCTCACAAGCATGTCATACATTTATAATTTTTCCCCCCCCTGCTTAACAATTGTAGGCTTGTGTCCAAACTGCTTAGGTGTTCATCACAAGAAGCCAAATTTTCTATGAATGTCCACAAAGAATATCCACGCTGCTGACCCGAGGGGCTCACTTTCCATGGGCCCAAGCATGGAAGGAGCCCGAAGGGCCCTTTGAAATGATGGCTGTAGGTGTCAGATCTATCTTTTACTGTTATGGCATGTGCCAACTAAACAAGGCTGCAACTGGCTTCCATATCTCTCCATTGTTTTTGCTTTCTCTTTCAGGCCTTCAGTTGTGTCTTATCATTTCCCTATCTTTGGTCTCCTGAAGTTTATAGTTGACACCTCAGCGACGTGGAGTGATGTTGCCACAGAGATATATACACAGAACTGCTTTTGCTTTTGCAAAAAGATGCTTTTGCTGACACATTCATTATACTAAAGAAACACTTTTGATAGTGATCTTCTGTTCATAATTACATACTTTCAAGTATCAAATGATATTTTGTCAAATGTCTAGTAATCACAATAAGTATAGCTAATTGCCTTTGCTCTGGTTCTTGTCCCAAACTTCCTGCATTAGTAGAATGTATTTATAGAGGCTATGTAATAAGTGCACTGCACTGATTAAAATGTTGGATGTGTTTCAGTTACTGTTTATGGTTTACTATTTTTTATTTCCTTGTAAATTAGAGACTCTGGAAAGTGTTGGGGGATTCATCTTGGTGCAGTTATGATGACATCCTAATGTTCATTTCTCTTCTTATTATGTCTGCATCTTTGTTCGGGTTAAAAGACCTAGTAGCAGTGATAGGCCGTTTCCAAAACGATGGAGCCAAACTCTTTCAAACTATGGAGAAATTTGGTCCAGATCCAAATTTCACAGCTTGGATTTATCTCCATAATGAACCAAACCAACACCCAAGATAGGAACAGCCTTGAACTCAGATCCCAGATAAGGACTTGGTGTTTAAATTCTTCTCTTAAAGCTCAGACTCACGATCTTTTCAGAAAGGGGTTTTCCTAATTTTAGATATTACTGCCTATCTCCTCTTTGCAAGTGCCTTTCAGTGGGAGGTTACCACATCCTTCGCAGAGCCAAGCAAGCCGCCTTCATGAGCTAATCAGCTTCAGCACAAAGTCAGCTGAGTTACTTGGAGCTGCTGCAGAAAGCAGGCTGACCTAAGCTGGTGGCTTTGCCCAGACGTGATTTCCATTTGCAGGATTGGGCCCTGCTGGGGAAACAGTTACCTCCAGTGCTGGGGCAGTGGTTAACGCCTTGTTTCTTCGACTGCTTCAGCCCGACCTGCAAGTATGCCTCTGTCTACATCCCTTGGTTATACTTGCAACTGTGCCATTGGCTTACCCCAAAGCAGAATTTTGTCCCGTCTATGATTGACAGGGGACCAATTGACAAAAAACAGTCTATTTGTATCCCTGAGTGTATTTGTATGATTCCTTTGTGGATGCTTTTTACATGAGTCAGCTTCTGCAGAAGGAAAAACACTGGTTTCACCAAGAAAATACAAAGGTTTGTTTCCAATAATACAAAATGTCTCCCCACTTAATTATTTCTGAGGAGCTCAGACATACGAATAAAGGGCCTAATAAGGAGTTGCCATAGCTGGCGTGTCCCAGGGACTGCTCATTATTTACAATAAAGCGAGTAGGATCTGGATTTGACCTGATGGTATGACTGCTAGCATTCCTGTAAATTCCAGTTGCAATTCCTCTTTCACAAGAAACTTTGCCTTTCCCAAAGAAGCCTGTCTGGTGTTTTATTTTTGTGTTTGGGCAGACTGGCTTGTTGTCTCTGGCTTCACAAGGAATGCCGAGGTGGAACAGACAGAACATCAGCTCTAGGGGAAAAAGAAACGGTCATTGCTTCAGTCTAAGTCTCCTGCCTTTCGTCAGCTAATGTCCTACCTCTGGTGCTTGGTAGAGAGGCATTTTTTCCCACCCACTTAGGCCCTGATGGAAACTAAAGGAAAACAAAATAAATTGTTATATACCTGGTCTGTAGATCATTGTGTCCTTCCACTACTTAGTAAATGTTTCTTTAATTGGCTTAGTTAGCCCCCCTCACCTTTCAGCACTTTAGGAATGACTCTTTGAAGAGAGCCATGTACAGAGATTTAGCTGACATTTAGTGACACTAGGCTCTACAGTCTCCAAAATATGACTGATGTCACTTGTTATGTTCCCTTGGGTCTCTGGGGACAAAGTCACTCTTACCCTGAAGCATGCATTGACAATCTCAAGATAACACTTCTTTGACAGAGGCAGGGGCCCTGTTCCAGGGTCTAATGTAATCTCTAGAAAGTTTCCAATCTGGGCATTGTTTGTTATTTATATTTCATATCTGGACTTTGTGTTTGCCTTGCGGTGATTTTAGCATGAAAATTGCTAACAAGAACAAAATCCATACATTTTTCTCCTGGAAGGATGTGCTGAGAGGTCTACGGTCAGATGGAGGAAACTTTGTTCAAACCGAACAAATTCAAATGGACCTAGAAAAAGGATCACAACCTGTGCTCTTGTTCTGCAAAGAAAGCCACCAGCACTGAGAAGACTGGGGGTAAGGTGTGAATGAAACTGAAACTGACTTTAACTAAATTAATCTAGAAAGCCCACTCTTACTCTGGAAATACCCTTCATGACACCAGGGAAAGAATTGTAATCAAAAGAGAGAATTTTTGGTTTGTTTCTTAGCCTCATAGGAAGGGATGGCTTTATTAATTTTGCTTTCACCCATTACTTAATTGTATTTTCTTTGCCCACACACAAATCAGTGGAGATAGGGGAGGACAAGCTGCTGATGCCCTCCTTGCAGAGAGGAGGGCTTTGATGCCAACCTCGTCATGGCCTCGGCGACAAGAAGACCCATCAAGTGCCATCGAGTGGGCCTGGGGGATGCTGCTGGCTGTGTGGGCATCCCATCGGCATGGACAGGACCCAAGCAAGGCGGCAGCATCCCTGCTCCTCTGTGCATCCCCGCTCCGCTCTGCATCCTCCAGCATCACATCATTTTCCCTACTGGGGAGGAGAACGGGGGCAAACCCACCGACCTGGGGACAACCCCAAACTGTCTCACAGTTTGGAGGGCTCGGAAATCGCCGTGGAGAGGGCCCCCCGTGGGACCCCCGGGCATCCCCACGGCGGCGCCCACCCGTGGCGCGGGGGCTGCGGGCACACGAGGGCGCTCGCAGCAGGGCTCAGCCGGCTGTGTGAGGCACGGCTCCTGCCCTCGCTTCTTCTCCAGGATCACTGCACTATTTTTTTTTCCCCCTAAAAACGACTTTATTATTATTTTTAAAGAGGAGTGAAATAATAGTTTGTCTCTTGAAGACCAAAGGCTAAACCAACTGATAAAATTCAGCTGCTATCTGGGATAAATGCAGCTGAAACTGCCAAAACAAGCCTGACCTCACTTCCTGCATATGTGCACCAAAGGTTTTCACCAGGAACTCAGCACTCAGCAGAGCAGGGCTGGCACAGAGGGGAAAGGAGGGTACGTGCAATGAGGAAATGGTATTTCAGCAACTAGCCCATCTTTACTGCTTTAGTGCAGTCTTGTAAATATTAATTTAATCATTGAGGTTAATAATTCATTAGTGGCAGCAAAAACTCGAAGAGGGAATGCCACAGCAGCTTTTTACTCTTTTTTTCCTGCTGTATCTTTGATGAAGCTGCGGGCTTCCTGGCTGGTGGCCACCCTCCCCAAAAGCCCTCTCAGTGGGGCAGTACCAGTGTGAGTGCTCCCCTGTTGGAGTACGGCTTTGCCCTGTGGCTCAGAAGGAGCAATTGGTGCCTATATCTTCCAATCTCTCACCAAAACCCCGGTGAGCAGTCAGAGGTCATTGTGAGCCCACTGTGCAGAAACCTGAAGTCCTCGCGCTATATTCCAGCAAAGAGGTGAATGGAGCAAGCAGGGATGGAGGGAGAGGGTGGCATGGAAAAGCAGGTCCTGGAACAAAGGGGCCGGCTCCCTGCCTCTACCTGAAAAGGAGTTAAGTTAAAATTTGTTCTGTGTCGTAAGGTTTGAAGTTAGCCATGTACAGACGGGTAACGTCTCTGGTACAGAAACCTGAGGTCTGCCTCAGCCAGGTTCTCCGGGTGATCTGAATTGGCACTGACAGCTGAGGGCAAAGGCAATGTTAAAAATGGGTTTTGTGCATGCTGGCTGAGGTGTTGAGCTGGGCTGCTATATGGCAGGGTGTTTGGGCCATTGCCGTGAAGGGACCACAACTCACCCTCTTATCTGATACTGCTCCAGGTGAGTATCAGTCTTGCCGTGGTCATGGTAATAAAGGCTTTCTGTGTGAACGTGGGCCATTCACACACACTTGCTCCTCACCCCAGGAGATTTTGGGAAAGATGGGAGCAGCTTCTTCATGCCACCTTGCATTCCATGAATACTTCTCTCCCCCAGGCAGCAACTTGGGCTGCAGGCAAGATGGAGATGCCTGTGCCCTACCACGTGCTCAGGGTAAGGCCAATGCTCCAGAGCATTTTGGGTCGACAGCGTATGGGCAGGCTGATTGTACTGGTCATGGGTTGGAGGCCTGGGCATGTTGCCTTAGAGGATCTCAGTTAGATCTCTTAGTTTCCTCTAGTCTTTGTGTATGTTAGGCCTCTGGGTACACAAGATGGGCAGAAAATCCAGGGAAAGATAATTTAATAGTAGCTTGGAGAAGAAGGATTTCCCACTGCAAAAAATAGACTTTTTCCACAAGGAATTCAGGGTTGCTTCTCCCAGAGATGAATGCATAAACTGTGAACATTCTTTCACTTGCCTATTGCCACATCAAAGAAGCAATGGGAATGAGTTCCCAGTCTAGCTCAAGTAAATTATAATACATTCCAGTAAGGTGCCTGTATGTGTATTTTTTTTTATTTTTAAATTGCAGTATTCCCGATGTTACTGGGAAGACTCTTCACTTGTAAATAAACAGATTCCCAGCCTTGCTCCACTGCTTTCTATGGACACAACTGCCAGGGGCTGCATTTCTGTCAGAAACACTCCTCTTATTACACTCTGTGGCAGTTTCCTAAGAAATCTGTTACTCATAGCATGTTGATCTAAGAAGGATTCTTCACATTTTCTGGTACACACAGCACATTATTCTTGTATGATTTTGAAATTAATGTTTATAAATTGATTGGGAGATAAAGCAAGCTGTCATTGTTCGGTGCTGTCATGATGACAATCCATAATGTCAAAACACTGTCAATCTCTCATCATGAAAAAAGGGAAACTATGTCATGGTATTGATATAATGCTGCTTGCTGAGTAGATTACCACCTACTTTGATTGCTCCTAAAGGGATGCTTGAACAATGCCTTTTAATGCTAGTTTTTAACGATGTGGGATGTGCCAGGAAGATTTATACCTAGGGATGAGCCCACTGAGTGATCAGTTGTACTCAGTGCCACATCTAGAACAAGACTTAGGGAACAGTTCTAGGTGACAGCAGGCTGTAACAGTTCATCTGGGAGCCATATATTTACTCAGGATAGCGATAAGGTTTAGTGATCAATCCCTGTCACTCATTCTGAAGGGAAGAAACGGGGTGCTGAAGGGCCAGAAGTCAGGAGCAGAGAGCTGTGTGTTTGCCACTGGTGGCCTTTCTAAGTGAAAAGTTTAGCGTAGGAAGGGTGGGGGGGGCAGGCTGGGAAATGGGGAGAAGCAGGATTTGCTTTGTACTGGGAAGTTCAGCTGAGATTTGAGCAGTCAGGATGTCCAGGCTTAACCATGACTCTGAGGTTGACCCTATCACTATTGGCTAACAGTGATACTGTGAACAGTGAACTGGATCTGAGATGCTCGAGATCCAGTTCTACTGCGGGGAATGCCACCTGGAGTGCCCCAGCTAGCAAATATATAAGCCTTTGAGAGCAAAGGGTAGGAAGGAAGAGCAATGCAAAGCTTCTTCATCCACATAACCTGTAGGATGAACAAGTCCAGAAGAGAGCTGCTGAGGTGGTCAGAGTCATAATGTGCATAAGGCACAAGGAGAGGCTGAGAGAACTGGGCCTGTTTAACCTAGAGAAGAGAAAGCCGATGGGGATCTAACTGCTATCTGCAGCTATTTTGAGAGGGGGTTTTCAGAAAACTCTTCTCAGAGTTGCCCACTGAATGGACAACAGGAAATGGTCTGAAGTTGAAGAAAGGGCAATTCCAAATGGAAATAAGGAAAACTATATTTCACTCAGTGAGTAGCTAAGTACTGGAGTAGGTTGTTCTGAGAGGCTCTGAGAGGCTGTGGACTCTCCATCCATAAAGATCTTCAAAACTTGAATGAACAAGGCCACAGGCAGCCTGATCTAATTTTGCAGTTGGCCCTACTTTGAGCAAACAGTTGGAAGTCAATAATCTCTAGGTCTCTGATGACCCTGACTTTATGCTCCAATTCTATGAACAGAAAGGAAAGGAGACACAAGACCTTCCTCTACTGGACATCGTGCTGAGACAAGAGCTCTGTCTGCATGTACTTTCTACTTCAATGTTCAACAGCATCTTTCCAAAACCTCTCCTAAGGGGCTGACAGATTAAACTGAAGTAAGGAAGAGAAGAATAACTCCTACCCTTTAGGAAGGGCTCTGTTCGCTGATCTTGGGCACTGATGTGCTATTTGTGCCATACTACCTTGCAATAAGAAAGCAATGCTAGATGATGACTTCACAGTGAGTCAGTAGGCAGAGATGGCTTTGCCAAGGCTTGCTGTGAAAATATAAATGAAACCAGAGAGAACATCAACAAGACTAAATAAGCTGCACTGAGGCATCACTTACAAAAGAGGAAATAACACTGAAACAGGTCTTGGACAGGGCATGCACTTCACAAGGGGCTTAAAATAGACACATTGGAGAGTACCAAGGGCTGGGAGTTTAGGCTACCTGTTTCATAAAAAATCTAATGTGTTTGTAAAACTGAGTGTTATTAAGAGTGCCATGAAGATGCCGAAATTAGAGACAACATCTTATCTATATATGTACAAACTGACTTTCAGGGTGGGGAATGAGTTCCTCTGAGGCAAGGTAAACAGGTATATCATGACCTCATGGTCATGGACATCACTCCGTCTTCAAACTACTCAAGTACCTTAATACTTTCTTCACAACCTCAGTCATTTGAGTGCTACAAGCCTACTACTTTACAGCTTGATTTTTTTCCTTCTCTGCTGAAACACGTGTAATTTTGTGCTAGCATCACCCCTTAGTTTATAAACAAAACAAAACAAAACCCACTCCTTTCATGGTGCTTGCATCATACACTTACATATAAGAGTCTCCCCCTCACACTTTCTCCTGCTAGGCTTTACAGAGCTCTTTAATTCTTCCTTCAGATGTTCTCTATTTCCTGATCACCCTCCTTGCCTTTCTTTACCTCCCTTATTTTGAGTTCATCTTTCTTGCTGCAGAAAGACAAAAACTGAAGAAAGATTTTCAGTGAAATCCTACAAATGCCTTTTTCTATAGCATTTATACTTTGCTATTTTGACTTATCCCCAGGCACAAGCTGGAGGAACAGTTGATGGTTTCACATCTCCACAATCTCAATGCATAGTCAACCCAGAAAATTTACCAGCATAGGCACTAGATCTGCTCACATGCCCTTTCTCTTGATGCATAAACTTTATGTGGATCTGAGACTTTTCAGGAATTTAGTTTTATCCTAGATGCAGTTTGGCATGATTCAAAAGCTAGTGGAGAACAAGTGAATTTGGATCATTTTCCACCTTAGGGGAGATGAAAATAAATGGAGTCATGATGCTTGGCAAGGATCCTGATACAGATTCTGAAAAAGCCCTCTGAAAAGCTTTCTTTGCCAATAACTCTGTGGATAGCACTTTTTTTTTTTTTTTTCCCTCACAGAAGTACCTGACCAGGCCACCAAATCCTTCAAACAGCAAATTTTAACAGCCAGTGTCAAAGCATTGGTACATCACCTTGGAAAAACTGATGAGGTGGATTTTATGTCAGGCTGTCCCCATTCACTGTGAGATCTTTAGGGGCAAACGTTGGAGATACTATGTACGGACTGACTGAAAAAGATATAAAGCTTCAACACCTGCCAATACTGAAAGGTGAGGAAAGATATGAAAAAACATCTTAAACTGATTTAGGTTCTGTTAAGCAAAGGCTGCTTGGAATATTGACTACCTAGAAACATTAGTGGAAAATGACTTACTTAACCTGTTAGCAATTGAAACCACACTGGGGGGCCATACTCTGATGTCTGAAAGACTCAGTGGGACTAGAGGCAGACTCTGTGGGACTCTGTACAGCAGAGTCTTGCCAAGCCACTTTCCACCATCTATCAGCGGTCCTGGTCGACCAGAGAGGTCCCATATGACTGGAGACTTGCTAATGTGACACCAATCCATAAGAAGGGTCATAAGGAGGATCCAGGAACTACAAGCCTGTCAACCTGACCTCAGTGCCAGGAAAGGTGATGGAACAGGTCATCTTGAGTATAATCACATAGCATGTGTGGGACAATCAGGGGATCAGGCTCAGCCAGCGTGGTTTCATGAAAGGCAAGTCCTGCCTTACC
Organism: Cygnus atratus; assembly: GCF_013377495.2. Lineage (NCBI taxonomy): Eukaryota > Metazoa > Chordata > Aves > Anseriformes > Anatidae > Cygnus > Cygnus atratus. Next base: position 110,949,292 of record NC_066363.1, on the reverse strand, counting down.
AACCTCTTCTTTTATGATCAGGTGACCCACCTGGTGGATGAGGCAAAGGCTGATGATGTAGTTTACCAAGACTTCAGCAAAGCCTTTGACATGGTCTCCCACAGTATTCTCCCGGAGAAGTTGGCAGTCCATGGCTTGGACAGGTACACTCTTTGCTGGGATAAAAACTGGCTGGACAGCCAGGCCCAGAGAGTGGTAATGAATGGAGTGAAATCCAGCTGGTGACCAGTCACCAGTGGTGTTCCCCAGGGGTAGCTGTTGGGGCCCAATGTTTTTAAAATCTTTATTGATGATTTGCATGAAGGAATTGAGTGAACCCTCAGTAAGTTCACAGACAACACCAAGCTGGGGAGAAATGTCAATCTGCTGGAGGGTAGGAAGGCCCTGCAGAGGGACCTGGACAGGATGGGTCGATGGGCAGAGGCAAATGGGATGATGTTCAACATGGCTAAGTGCCGGATCCTGCACTTTGGCCACAACAACCCCACGCAACACTACAGGCTTGGAAAGCTGTGCAGAGGAAAATGATCTGGGGGTGCTGATTGATGCTCACCTGAACATGAGCTGGCAGTGTGCCCAGGTGGCCAAGAAGGCCAACGGCATCCTGGCTTGTATCAGGAATAGTGTAGCCAGCAGGACCGGGGAGGTGATCGCCCCCTGTACTCTGCTCTGGTGAGGCCACACCTCAAGTGCTGTGTTCAGGTTTTGGCCCCTCACTACAAGAAGGACATCGAGACCCTGGAGCATGTCCAGAGAAGGGAAGCTGGGGAAGGGCCTGGAACGCAAGTCCTGTGCAGAGCGGCTGAGGGCACTGGGGTTGTTTAGTCTGGAGAAGAGAAGGCTCAGGGGAGACCTTATTGCTCTCTACAACTACCTGAAAGGAAGGTGTGGGGAGCTGGGGGTCGGCCTCTTCTCACAGATAAGTAGTGATAGGACTAGAGGAAATGGCCTCAAGTTGCACCAGGGGAGGTTCAGGTTGGATATTAGGAAAAATTTCTTCTCATTAAGAGTGTTTAGGCATTAGAACGGGTTGCCCAGGGAAGTGATGGATTCACCATCCCTGGAGGTGTTTAAGGAAAGGGTAGATGTGGTACTTAGGGACATGGTTTAGTGCCCAATGTTGGTGGTAGGTGGATGGTTGGACTAGTTGATCTTAGAGGTCTTTTCCAACCTTAATGATTCTATGACTTTTCATAGACTGGAGAACCAGATATCATTAGCTATGTAGTGAGTCTGTTGGAGGGCAGAAACTGGTCATCTTTGATCTTTGCAAAAGCAAATGATTTCTGGGGCCTATGCATACTTTGTTTTCTCACATCCATTAATTTTTAAGCCATCATTTTTACTCTTGAAAGCACTGAAGTAAGTATGATGAGACATCACCAAAACAGCCACTTCGATGCTGCATTTAATAGGCAGCCTTTCTATGCACCTGGGGGAAAGTCACCAGTTCAGTGGATGTCTGGTGATGAAGACACAGAAGTCCAGCTTCCCTTTCTGTCATCTCTGAGGAGAAGATAAGGTCTATTATAGCATTAGAGGAAGGAAGAGAGGTGAGCAGAAAACCAAGCAGGCTTTAGCAAACTTCTGACACTCCTGTCTTGCTGCAGGAAACTCACTTTTGACAGGCACAATGAAAAACATCCAAAATGTTGGACATGTCTTTTCCATCATCTCACCTATATGCTTTGTTCTCCACATTGTGGAATTATCTATGAAATTGCATGAGTCCAGGTAGTCAGTTTATTGCAAAAGACAAAAGGTGGCAAGTACTTCTGGGTACTGTCCCCTGCAGCAAGCAAATCCATTCAGGTGCTGACTCTATACTGAATAGAGGACTGACCTGGATTTGTCCCACAGCCACTTTCTAAATATACAGCATTGACAAGATTTCAGTTTCAATGTCTTACCTATGAGTAACTCATTTTCTGAATCTTGGAAAAAGTGTTATATTAATAGGCAGCAATAGTGTGGGAGTGAATCATAGGGTACCAGACTAAGCCAAGTTTGGTCTATCAGCAGACTAGTTTCTGCTCTTAGTTTCTGCTCTACCCCAGCATAGTCAGGTGGGCAGGGTTATCACCAAAAGAGCAATGCTGACAGCTGGCTAAAGGACACTCATAGGTGCCAGCTGTAGAGGTGGTGAGGGTAGGCTCCAGCACAGCAAGCCAGAGCCTGTGATACCCACTTGCTATTCATTCTCATTGCTGTCTGTAGTGGGTCCACTCCATGTCACAGCATTGCTGCTTGGCTTAGCAGTATTTGGGGTCACGCCATGGGCTGGAGAACTAGGCTGTAAAGCTTGGTGGAGCTAGGCTGTTTAAGCAAGGGGTTAGTCCAGCCCTAAAACATCAAGCAGACTTGGGGGCTCTCTCTTTTGCAGAGTTTGGAGCTGCTTGTTTCTTAGCATAATCTTGAAGACCCAGAGTGCTGAGGGTGGTTGAATCTGCCATTCGAAATGAACTTGGAAACACACTAAGCTAATACAATGGACATGTTTTGGCAGCTAATTTTAACAAGGACCAAAATTATCGCTGGTGTGAATCCATAAAACTCTCCATCCTCCACATAGAGAGGAGTTTCAAAATGATGCTAGGATATTTAGCTCTGCAAATGTAGTTTTAATCACTAGACATAAAAGTTTTGGCAAATGGAAAACTATTTGCCTGACAGACTACCAGGTCTGTGACATCAGCAGGACCAAGGCTGTCGAATGAACTGGTCTATCAAAACACATTCACACAGTTATGAATAACATGTTATATATTGCTTGGCAGACTGAGAAGCAGAGTACAAAACCATGGGGGAGTGTCGTTTCTTGAGGAAAAGAAACCCGTGAGCAGAAGCCATTAGGGATCTCCGTATGTGAGATAAGATAAATTCAGCCTCAGGAGCAAGAAGCAGAGCCAACTGGGAACCCAAGCAAGAGTTTAGGACCCAGTGGGGAATAAGTCCATTCAGAACTATGCTTAAGAAATTTTATATCCAGAAAACTTTGGAAAAGTCACAGCAAAGCAAGGGAGAGTCATAGTATTTCAGATTCAAGATGGGAGCTCAAATCACAATGTAGTTTTGAGCTTGAAGGATAAGCATCTGAACTAAGAAGGAATTTCAAATTTGCTGTTAACCATTCTGCTAAGCTCCTGGAGCCCTGAGAATTTTTCAGAATCTCTGATTTCTTTTTTTTTTTTTTTTTATCAGTTGTTGGTGAGGCTCCAAAACCAAAGGACTGAATGAAAAGCTCTTTATATTTTTCAAGTAAAAGTCATGAGTAGAGAGTGAGACAGAGCCAGGAGCATATACCTCGTGATTTTTTTTGTTGCTTAGAGCTGGCAATCCTGACATTGAGACAGAAGTTGCAGGTGAATTAAAATTATCAAAGCTTTTCAAATGCATGCTTTAAAATAAAAACAAAACAAAACAAAACAAAACAAAAAAAACTGGGTGTATTTGAATCATCAGGGAAATTAATTTTCAGGTCAAAAAAAGAAGAGCTTGGGCCACCTGGGAATTTCTGATTTGGGGTCAGAGCTGCAAATCGCGGTGTGCTGTTGCAAATTTCTAACTCAGCAAACTGGCTGGGACCTGGCGGGAATATCAGGGTCAGCAGCAGAGAGGGCGTGAGGAGAGCGTGAGTCATCTGGGACTGCCAACAGGAGAGGGCTGCCAAGTGAGTGGGTGCTCTTGGGGGGGGTTTGCATTTTGCAGGTCTCCCATGGCTGAAGTCGGTGGTGCTTGGTACAAAAAAGAGTACTTTCCTCTGCTTGAATGTTAATATTTCCCAGACACGCAATGGGAGCTGCATGGAAAACTCCCCACCTTGCCAACTAGTAGGGCCTCATCCTGCAAACGTTTATATGGAAGACACTATTTATGGAGGCCACTGGGATTAATAAAGCTACTCCCTTGTCCATAGGAGGTGAGGTCTCCCAGCTAACTACATTCATTCCTGGTGGACTCCACTGGCTTCATGGCTGTTTAAATCAGGGATAAACCTTGCCCCTCCCTTCTGTGTTCAAAGATGCTTGTGATCATCCAGAACAACTGCATCCATTAAAGATGGCATAAGAAGCCTTGGCTTTGAATATCTTCCCCTTGTTTTCTATTTTAATGCTTGATTATCTTTGCCTGGCCATCAGCGTGATAACAGTGTAGCAGTTTATTCTGTAAATATCTTTTCATCTTCCCAAAGAGTGCTCGCTATTTATTACTAGCAAGAAAACCTTTGCCTCCAATGGCAGAAGAAGAATGTCTCTTTGTTTAATTACCATGTATAGTTAGCTGCATGGTGATTGGGATAAAATAATTCACTTTCTATTCCCAGAAGAGTCTTCCTAAGTGCCTTGGGAGGAGAGGGGGAGGCTGGCAGATGAGTGTAATCTCAAGAAGCACGCTGTAGTGGAATCCAGCACTAGGAGCCAGATGGCAAGTTTGCACTGAATAGCACATTTTTTTTAATAGCTGTGAAAGTTCTCTGTCTGCACATGGCTTTGCTGAATGACAGCAGAGAGTACTTTTAATTTATCTGGTGTTACACTTAGGTTATTCCTTCAGAAGGTTTTCCTTGTTTTTCACATAAGATCAGGGCCCAGTTTCAGTACCAAAGCCAATGTTTAAATATCTGTGAAAGTTCAGAAAGGCAGAGAGGGCAAAGGTGTGGGAGGAGAAATACTGAAAAAAATGAAAAGAGAAAAATGAATTTACGAGAGTGCTAACAGCAAGCAGCATCCTGGCCTTGCTCTGTACAGCTCTCTGAAAAGTGGCTCCATTTGTGTAATTCTCATGCAACATCCGTTGAGTGTGTTGGGATTTGCACACACATTTTCAAGGATGGGGATGAGAGACAGAGCCAGTTATTCGATTCCCATCTTGCTTTAAAATACAGTTGCAGTCATAAATGGCTTGTAAAGAACACTGCCATAACAGTATGCATACAAGCTGTGTGTTAACTTGGTTCTGAGAGCTTCATTATTGTATTACCTTCCACTTGAGATCTAAAATGTATTTTCCATCCATGAAATGATGGAAGTTTGGGCAGCCCTAGATTTTAGGTTTTCAGACGCCAGGCAGGTGTAGAAAGTCTCAAAAACCCCATGCATGAACACGGTCTCTGAAAGTCTAGGTCATCCACAGCTCTCCCTTTGAGCATGCAGAATCACCTGAGGCAAGAAAGGAAGATGAGACAAACTCTGTCCCCATCTTCAGGCACCCACCTAACTGGTAATGCTTTTCTGGACAGAGATGATGGCAGAATTTTTAGAGATCATGGAGAAAACATGCAATTTGAATAACATGGGGTAGTCCTGTGGGCTTTCACAATGTGCTGTAAAACAGGGAAACGACTAGACTGAGACCTTCTAAGAATCAACAACTACATAAAATCTCACATGGAGTGGGTATATGTGCCAAGCATCCCTGGGAATTTGGCCTGCTGCAATAGCTGTGTATTGCTCTGAATGTTTTTGGTGCAAATCAGGGTTCCTCTCCCTGTCCCTGAAGTCAGGTCTCCTGTCCAACTCTGGTGCTTTTGGCCCCTTCTTTCAGTGGGCCAGAGCCCTGGGTTCTATCTTGCATGTGTAACCTGGACTTACCCTATGGGGATCCAATTATTTGTCATTCTGCACTTTGCTGAGTCATTTCCGTCATTGCAAAGAAAGTACAAAGTTGGTGGAAGAGCTACCATACCCTCGTGGGGGTGTAAAGCATGTTCTGGTTCAAATGGCTGCACATGGAAATAGAGAAATGAATGGGCCCATGTTTGATTGCTGACATGCTTGGAGGTCTGTTAACAGAGGTGTGACTCTAAATCACATTACTTACCATGTGCCAAGCACATTTATCTCCACGAACCACTGAGTGTGAGAGAATTCTGAAATTTCTAAAATACGTTTTTGGAGTTACGGCAGCCAAACCAAAATCCATGTGTAACCTATTTTCTGACTCTGTGGCTTTTTATTCTGTCATTGAACACTGACTGCCCTGCTCTTACAGAAAAGAACACAAAAACCCAATGTCATTCTTCCATAGTTTCCAAACTTTTCTCCTTGTAAACATGATTGTCATTTAAAACTGCAAGCAAACTTTGCTTCATTGGTATGGTTTGCACTACACCTAGAGCAATGGGTCCCAAATCAAACCCATGATAAGCACCCCAGAATAGGAGCTGGGGCTGAAAGCATCTTCAGCCACAGCATTGCTGCTAAGATGGCACTATCATGTCTGCGTCATCTTAGATAGGGCTGCCTACATGTATTTAAAGAGTGGAATTTAATCCTTTACAAAAGGATGTCTTCAAAATAGGACTTGTTGTGTCTTATCTGAGTCACAGACATTGCTTTGGCTTTCTGCATGGGGGTCAATCCTACAAAGTCATCACTAGAACAGGCTGAAATGTTTTGTATTGTTTTTACAGAATAATGCCTGGGGAGAATGGGAAGTAAAATATTTGTTTCTTCCAAAAAATCAAGGTATTTTTCAATGACACACACCGTTTCTGTTTTCTCTTTTCTTTTTTTTTTTTTTTTTCAGTTTCTACATTTTGTGCATGTCTTTGCTTCCCATCTTTTGCAATATTCTCATGGGTACATAGAGGAAAGAGTTAAATAAAAGGCAGAATTTACTTTCTGTTGTGCTTCCAGCAGTCATTTTCCTTATCTGAGTCAACATTTTCTTTTCCAGGATACTATTTAATTCTTCTAATATGGGAGTAATTTTCCTGAAAACAACAAAACAAAACAAAACAAAACAAAAAAGCCCACAAACTTTAACATCAGAAAATATAATTGGATCGACTCAGTGCAGCTATGTGCAGTGATAGCCAGACCAATGATGACGTAAAATCATCTTTTTCCTCTTCTGTTTGAAGACGGTGCATATTCAAGTCATACTTCATTGACAATCAATAAACAAGTTTATACTGCTGTCAGCACTACAGAGCCAATGCAGCGCTGAGAGGGAGCTGATAGCTGTACTGGCTCAGCCTCTCTTCAGACAACACAATTCATTTCTGAGCAGAATCTTTTTGACTATTGCACTGAGAGATCAAATAAGGAACCCCACTAACCTGCTTTCACAGATTTTTGTCATGTTTTCAGGTTCCTCGTCAGCCATTCCCACTTCTGATGGACAAATAATCACAAGATGAGCTCAATAGCTTCTCCTGCCTGACACAAGACCTTCCTGAAAGATGTCCAGTCTTGATCTGATGACATCAAGCATTGGAGCATTCACCATTTCCCAGAGTAAAGCGTTCCAGTGACTAATCGCCCATGCTCTTGGTCCTTTGTTTCACTAACTTGGGATGATTTTAAAGCACATTTTTTCTGATTCCTCAGCCCAGCACAAAACCGAGCCAAATCATATGAAACAGCCCAGCTCCACCTGAAGGTGCTTTCTGAAGATCCTGACTTGAAAGGATCTTCTCTTTCACATCAGAAATTTTGCATTCGCAGTTGAATTTATTATAAATCTTCAGCTGCTTTTCTAGCTGATTACACCTTCGACCCAGGTCTAATCGCTTCTATTTTTGCTCAGAGGCACAAAAATTGCATCAAGATAAGTATCCTAGGAAATGTTTAAAAGATCCTGATGTGTATGGTCAGAACTGCCCTTCTTGCAGACAGAGATAATCCTGCTGTCATGGACTAATGAACTGTAACCTGGAATTCTGGTTGATCCTGTCACCCTTGGCCAAAATAGTCCAAGGAGGGACATGACGCATGTTGAAATCTTGTTTTGAGAACTGGACATTCGGATATCTTCCAGGACTGCTCTCAAGGTTGTATTGTACTCACATTAAAATTGTTTGGGAGAATTTAGAAAAACTTAACGATGGAGGACTAATGGCTGGGCTCTGCTGTGCACCAATTAGTAAAGGCAGAGACAATTTATACCCCTTGCAAAGAATCTACTTAGACCCAGGCTTCGCTGCTACAGTGAATACTCTCTAGTTTTACTATTTACAGTCCTTTGACAGGGTGACTTTTTTGCTTAATGGTAGGCATATTCTTATGTTTCATTTTCTATTCCATTGTCTTTTGAATGGAATGTGGCAGATTTTAGTGTCTGTTTGGCCGAAAGGGTTGTTCTTTTCTTTTTATTTATTTTTTAATAAGCATCTTCCATGTATTTTATTATTTCTTCCCCTGGGAAGCAACATTTGGAACCATCCAGGAAATAATATTTTAACAAGCATTAAGTTGCAGTCTCTGAGAGCACAGAGAGAAGCTGATGCAGGAGGGAGTGCATTTGGTAACAACACCTACACTGTCCAGTTGTTCCTCCCCTGGAAGATGGATTCTCATGCTCCTCCAAATGAAAACCCAGGGAACTGTTAGTTCAAAACAAACAAACAGTCAATAAAAGCACTAGAAGTCATTGCAAATGAGTGAAAACTGAATTTAAGTCTATATTCATACCTATCAGCTCTGGCATATCACACAGCACAGCAGAGGCATGCCGTGTTTCAATCAGATGCCACGTTTTGCCAGCTTGTGTTACGTGCTAGGAGCTCACAGCTTCAGCGAGACGAGCTTGCAGTTCGGTAGGAAACAACACCAGCGCCAGCTCTGGGGCTGTTTCCTGCCTCCTGTGGTTCTGTGTTTGTTCTGCTGCCCAGACTGCATGCCTTGTCAGGGAAGTTCGACGGGAGGAGGTATTTACCTGCTCTCCATAAGAGGGTGAAAACATTTTAGCCAGTTAAAAGGCTAAAACAGCTTTAGATGCGAGTGAAATAATTTTACAGGGCAGAAAAAAAAAAAAAAAAAAAAAAAGAGAAAAAGAGCTCTGACGAGCTTGGAAGAGGGCAGCTGACTACCAAGGGGTACTCCACATGCTGGCACCTCAAGCCATTTGCAGCCAGCGGCCAGATAACACAGAGAGAAAGCTGGAGAGAAGCAGCTTCAGCCTGTGGCTGTGCAGCTAAATCGGAGATCGCAGCCCCTAGGCAGGGCTGTCCTTCAGACCGGAGCAGCGTGGGGCACAGCACTGATGGGCGCATGGCTGGTAGGTAAGCCAAGCCAGTAGCTGCTTTTCTAGGTGCTTAAGAGCTGCCTGCCCTGAAAAGTACCTGGGAAAACACAGATTGTCATTGCATAATGGGGAAATCTAAAAACTGTTGAACAACTGATTGCGTCTTGCCAGACATTTCAAAATAGAGGACCCAGGGCCGAGCCCGAAGGACTGACTTCTGACATCATTGTTACCAAATAATAAGTGCCCTTGCAGCTGATGCTGATGAAAATAAAAGTGACTTGTTTGCCACCTCTGAATTGCGCAGTAACAAGGACAACACCATCCTGTATTTCCATAGAGAGCCTGGTGACTCTGACACCTGAGCGGAGGGTCATTTAGGGGCAAGACAAGGTTTAAATGATAGGAGGAAAACTGTATTTAGCAATTGCACCGAAGTGGTGAATTCAGCAGTTCACCAAAGAGTCAAAATGAAGTTAATACCTGAGCATGCTTCTTGGCTCTTTTTAAAGTTAGAAGCAGGTAAGTAGGTCTGGAAAACACCCACGCTAGGGGGATACAATTTCTACAGAGAGGTCATGAACATGAATATGTGATTGTCGTTCCAGTGGATCTACTTGCAACAGATTTTTCCTGCTTACAGATGATCATCCAAATTGACTGTATCTGCAGTAAACGCAAAGAAAATCTCTCATCCAGTTTTGCAAAGCACACACTGGTATTATGGATGCTGCACTATGTCCTCCTGCTTAAAGCACAATATGCTTTATCTCAGATGCTGCCCTGTGTTGTTGTAGGCAGATATGGAAAGGTGCAAATTTTCCTCCCAGTTTTTTTTTTTTTTAACTAAGAAATAAAATATGCCGCACCTAAGGTTTACATTTGATACCTGCCGAGTAAACACAATGCAATGATGCCATTTCAGCAATTTAAAGGCCATTATCACAGGTACTGATTGCAGCTGATGATGTTATATGGCCTAGCAATGCCTTGCTACATGCTCTTTTCTGGCCTTAAATTCTGCACATAGTTTGAATTGTTTTGTCCCCTTCCCTGTTAGGAAGGAATTGCATCTCGGAGCCTTCAAAGCATGCATTTCCTAACTGCTTCTGGCTGCTCCTAGAGAGCAGCTGCTGAGTCAGCCCTTCAGCTCTTTTGCTCTTAGTGGCATCTGTACCTCACGTGGCGCCTGCAGGTCTGTGCTGCTGCCGCAGCTCCGCTGCCCTGAGCTGCCTTGGCTGGCTCCGCAGCTGCGAGATGCTCACAGTGCTGGGGACCCCAGCCTGGAGGCACCCCACCTCTGGGTGCCAGGAGGTGCAGATGTAGACACGGAGGGACACAAAAGGCTTGAGCATCCCCAGAGAGCATCGAGGTACACCAGAAAGCCAGATATTTTCTGCCCATAAATAAGAGTTTGCGCTGATCGTGCAATGTCAGACAAGTGGATAAACTGCATGCTTTGGTTTTCCAAGCTGCAGCACACTTCCATGCAGGTTTAGCGCTGCATATAGAAGGGGTTGTGCCTTTTAGGGCAACTTGTAAAAGGTCTGTAACTCAGAGTGACCTCATCCTGCAGGAAGCCAAGGCTATCCTGCACTTCCAACTCTTGCTTCACTGAAGCTTTTGCACGAGTCAAAACTGGTGAAATGGTTACACTGGAGTGGGAGTACATACAAATATAATGCATCTTCTTATCTGTGTAAATGGGTCTGTGTGAAGGAACCAGGCCGCTTAGCCTGTCACAGTGGTGGTGAACTGTAAATGAGAGTTTTCACTTATTCATAGAAAACTTTATCACATTTCTCATTTGACATATATAATTTTTAAAAATCACATTTAAAATGTTCCATTTTAGTTTTTGAATGTTCCATAATTTTTATGTTCCATAAGCTATGTGCTAGTAGCAAGCCTTGGGAGAAGTCTTCTTTACAATTTACTCTGACAGCACAATAAGTCCGTCCACGAGACTTTCCACTGCCCAGTGAGTTCACACTGGTGACCTTTTCAGGAAAAACAGCTAATAGTTCCTAATTTCAGGGCAGAATCAATAGGTGCTGTGCATGATGATCCCTGTTCGATTTATAGCAGGCATGTTTGTATTATATTGACATTCATATTAATGTGGGGAAAAAAAAAAAAAAAAAAAAAAAAACACCAGAAAACAAACACACTCATTTTTGTAAGCTCTTTTTGCTTCCAAATCCCTGGGGTTGAAAATCCACGTAATCAGTGACTGTTCACTTTAAAAATACTGCTCAAGGAGGAGGAGAACTAGATCCAAGAAAAGAGCTCATTGCAAATAATTTATCTAGAGGGTCTGGCTTATTCTGCTTGTGAGCTGTCAGCAAACAAGTTACGGTACTTTTAAGAGCCTTTATTCAAAATTATTGTCTGTATGAATTTAAGAAACTTTGCTCTGTACAAATGTTCACAAATGGTTGCTTATATTCTACTGCTGATTTTTACTACTGCAGATTATTATTCTACTGCAGATGCAAAATTAGATCTCATTAGTACATAGTAGATGTTTATAGTTTATTTCACAGAAACCAGGTTAGGAAAAACTAAAGATCACTGCCTTATTTTTATGTGATTTTCAGCACATGTGAATTAAAAATTGTCTTTCCACCAATAGTGTGTTAAAATATTTTCTGTGTTAGTATAGGCTTCTACTAATTAGCTATTTGTTAAGCTATTAGCATTGAATACATGCAGAAGCCACAAGAAAAAGCGAACACAAGTAAACCCCCTTTTTATTTACTCAAGATAATTTTTAGGTACTCAGGCAGCTTGGGTGATAAAAATGAGGGCACATTGTTTCTGTACGATGTCATTCATGGATGCCTGGCACTGAAAAACTGACGTCTTATCATTGCTGTAAGAGTGTTGAGCCTGCTGTATCCCTCGGTGGGCTGAACAATCTGACACGAACAGCAGGACAGGCAATACCCAGGTCACTACAGTCACTCTGCATGACCCAGCAGGGAAGGTGAGCATCTGGTCTTGTAAAACAGATGTTTTAAAATCATACAAACTAGTAATTTCAACATTATGCACATAATTAATATATTAGTGATGTTGGAATTACTACGGTTATCCTTTGGGAAAATCTTACACCACAGGAATCACGAGTTTGGCCGCATGAAGACAGATCCTCCAGACTTGGAAGTGGGCATTTCCTCCCTTCTAGTTAGAGAACTAGGTTTTGAGATCTCTATTTTTACTTGTCTGGATAAAAGGAATAACATGAATTCAGCTAAGACCTTTGGATCCATCACTTCATTTTTTCTGCCTAAGTGATGAATTTTGTTCTATGAGGATCGAAAGGCTCCAGTTTTTCATCTCTAGCTGAGAAATGTGGATTTCTAACTCCTTCACTATTTGGTCTTGATTTGTGCTCCAGGCCTATCAGTCCCTCGACTGAAATCACATGGCATAAAAATGCATTCAAAGAATGAGGGCTAGATTCTCAGACACTGGAAAAATGATAACTCCATCTGACCTCTGACTTTTGACACCTATTAAGCAAAATGCTGTCCTTAGTTAACCAGCTGTCTCTAAAATTGAGGGTTTGAAGGCCATGAAGTAACTCCAGCTATATAGGTAGAGTAGAAAGCAATCCTCTACTGCAGAAGCAAGCTATCTTGCAGCCATGGATTTTCCATTTCACATAATCGTGTATGTAGGAGACCTGTTAAAAAACCCTCCAGACTTGCTTTTGATACAAATGACTTCAGTTTGCCTGGGAAAAGACAGTATCACAGATGAGTGAAGCTTCCTGACTGAGCCTGGGGTGATTAATCAACGAAAGAGCGAGTGGGAGGAAGGAGCTGAATGCTCTGGCACAACCCCACCAGGCTACCAAGACGAAGAATGGGGGGAAATGGCCAGTGAGCGATGGGGTTTCTGCCCACATCGTTGTACAGGGGATTTATGGAAAGGAGGTTTGAGGTACAGACAGGAAATGCTGAAGGACAAGAAGCAAAGATTACCCAATGCAGTCTGACTAATGGGTCTACGCTGCGGCACACACCAAGGATCAGCCTTGTGGAGGGGAAAAGGCTGACGTTTGGTATTTGCAAGCTTTGTGGTAGCAACTCAACTGGCCCCTCTTCACATGGCAGGGCTTCCTGGTCACGCAAGGGGGGACTTCTGCAAACAAAAGGGTCTGGAGCGGTGTCTGCACGTTTGGACACTGTGAACGGCCTTATTTACACAGGCTTCGGTTGTTCGTATGGCTTGGTACACAGAGACCTAGAAAGAGACAAAACCAAACGTTACTGAAAGCAAAAAGAGAAAGTCTGGGGTGAGAGTAGGCCCCTGGACCTTCTGCCTTTGGGATGTGGGGCTTACCAAACTTGACTAAAGACTCATCACAAAGGTTTGCAAGAACTGCCACATGCTGTGCTGAGTGCTGCCTTCCCCTGTTGAGCTGGGCAAGCAGGCCTCACTGGTTTTACTGGTGCTACACTGGTAATACCCCACCAAGCATCCTCCTCCCCCAAAAAAACAACTGAAGAAAGGCAAGCAAGCTGTGTCCACTGGTGTGCCAGAGATGAGATATTTCACAGCCGGCCTTGCCTTGCTCAGACCTTCTGGGCTGCTCCAGAGAGTGCTGCTGGAGCCCGGGGCCTCTCGGCTGGGCTGGTGGGAGCATGGGATGGTGCCTGGCTCCCCGCTCGCCGCCTCATGCCCATGGCCAGGCCACCGGCCCTGCACCCGCACCATGGCCCTCAGGGAGACCCTTGTGCTCTCCTGCCGGTGGTGATAGTCCTCGTCCGAGACCACTTTTTGCTTTGCCTGAGATCAAAGGCAGCGAGAATAAACATCTCCGTCTTCCCTCCTAACATATCCAGCCTAATATGCATGGTATTTTTATTGTGGAAGGGAGCGATTTGTAAGACGAAATGAAAATCTCCAGCGTGTCAGCTCATAGGAGCTAATGATGTTTATACAGACATACCACACTGATGGAATAGTCCCAACATCCCCTTCTGCGGCAGGAGGAGGGGGCGAAGAGGAAAAAGGGTGGGAGGGGTGGACGAAAAAAAAAAAAAAAAGAAAAGAAAAAAAGAAAAAGAAGAAAAAGGAAAAAGAGAAAGGGAGAGACAGCAGGGAGAGGAGTGACCCGGGCTCCCCTCCCCCGGCTCTTTCCTGCAGCAACCTGTACTTGACCCTCCCGAGCCTGGCTCTGCTCAGCCTCCATCCCGCCCCGCCGGAGCCGCAGCGCTGATACCAGGCAGCTGATGCGCTGCCTCATCCAAAACACACACTTCGAGGAGGCGCACGCCCACTGCATACTTTGGGGGGGCCGCCAAGGCCTGGGCTGGGGGGGGCCAGGAGCCACCTTCCCCTTTCGCCCACCCTGGAAGGGATGTGCTGGGCTGCTGCTGTTTGCCAAGCACTACAAGTGTTGGGAGAAACTGGTCCACTTCAGGGTGGAAATATTTCAAATGCTTAGCGGCAAGAGAGGGAGGAGGCCGCCTGGCCAAAATTTTCAGGAGGAGAGGCCAGGCCACCACGCACCTCATCCGCCAGCACGCCTCCATGACGCAGCCCCCAGGGCCTGCAGCCACCAGGTTGACATGTATTTGGGTTGGGTGGCACAGCCCCTTGGGTTTTTCAGGGAAGGGCCCATCCCTTCACCCCTCTGCACACCCTAAGGGTGCCTTAGAGTCCCTTGGCAGGGGGACTGGCAGAGCCGGGCAGGCTGTGGGCCTCCTGGAGGTGAGGAGTCTCCAGAAGACCATATCTGTTTATAAGAGGCAAAGGAAACAGAAGGTGAAAGGTCTCAGTGCTTTAGTGATATGCTCAAGTCAAATTTTCACTCTGTCAAAGTCTTTTGGCCTTGCAGTTCTTTCTGATCCCTACAACTGATACTTCTGTTCATGCGTACTGGAAGCTGAAGTGGCCAAGTCCACCAACACGTGCTCTCTACCTACACTGGCAGCATGTTTTTCCCTGTCTTTGCGCTTGGGAAGAATGGTTAAAGCCCATTTCCATGAGTCACAAATTCCACTGTTGAATATTTCTTTTAAAATGTTCATGATGTACATGGTTTCCTTGAGTTTTGCACAGATTTCCCTGAGCAAAGGCCTTTTTTTTCTTTCTTTCTTTTTTTTTTTCTTTCCCCTTTTCTTTCTTGCCTGGTTGTTTCCTGAAGTGCAGACTTACTTTCAGCAACAGATCTGTGGGTTAGGCTGTTCCAGACTGACCCATTTCCTATGCTCATTCAAAGGAGCTCATTCAAAGCCCCTGGCTGGGTCAGGGCACCAATGGAAATTTCAGACCGTGCACAAAACAGAAGGCTGCACTGGAAGCCAAAGTGACAATTAGTTTATTTTTTAAAACAACACTATGGGTAACATAGAAGAAATGAGGAAAACTTTTTCCTTTGGTTAACAGTGCTTTTTGATCCATAGATCTCCCAAGCAGCTCAGTTTGGAAGCCCCCATCACTGCTCACAGGCCCGCCTTTTGAATGGCACTGCTGATAGAGAAATTGATCCCAGAGCGGTTGGGGATGAGAAGAGGACATGTTTATACACAAACCTGTGATGATTTCATCCAGAAAGCCCCTTTGATCTGAGCCTGCTCTTAGGATGCATTGTAAGAGCATTGACTGTGTGGGTGGGAGATAGCTGCTTTTCCACACTGAAAGCTGAGATGGTTTCCAGTCTCCTGAGCTTTGGTGCAGAGCGTTATTTATTTTTTTTCTCTCCCGTGGCTTTCATAGAAAAGACAGATTTAAAAACCACTCTCCATCTTGAGTTACTACTGTCTTAGTGCATCCCTAGAGACAGCACAAGTGAAAAGTGGTGGAAAAAATCACTTCAGAGACTTGTCATGGTCCTTCCTATCAGCCCTCACGTGGCAACACAAAAACAGTTATCAAGGTAAATAGGTATTGCCCAATCCACCTAGCTTTCAGGATAAGGTCGAATGATTTGTTTTTATCCCAAATTAAGAAGCTGACTTCAGAATTCAAGCATTCATTATGTCTTTAGAGTACTGTTGCTGAAGGCCTGTGCCATTTAGGGTCACCATCACAGCCTCAGTTCTCAAACACTGGGGTCCGGAGTGCTGAGCTTCTACTGTACGAGGAGGTATGACTGTCATAGCCTTACCCAGGAGGTAGGAAACACCCAGTGACATTGCTTTCCCTAATTTACCTGAGCAAGTGTCCCTGCACACACGTGCTCAGAAAAAACCTGTAGGGCACTGCTTGGGAGAAAAGAGCAAACTCAGTTTGCACTGTAAAAGAATGGCGCTATTATTTTTCTGCTCATGAAATGTAAGCGAATTTGAGCCAAATGCCCAATTCTGCAATTGCTATCATTACATTCATGAATGTTCTCACAGAACTAACGCAGTCACCAATGTACAGACCTCTGCCTGTGATTTAGTGAGCCATAGCTGGGCTTTGCACATCTCTACGGTTCCCATTATCCATAAGCCTTCCAGTTTTTCAGATTTCTAAGCAAATATACTCCAGAGTAAAAAATGTCAAGTAGCCCTATTTTGAAGGCAGCCCCTCAGCAAAACCCACTTAACATCAGATAAATTGAAGTGCTCTGATTCAAGTCAGTTTACAAGGCTCATGATTCTCCATCCTCAGTCACACTGTAGGGCATCCACTCGTGTGTGGTGTCCCGGTGCCGTTCACCTAGCTGGTGAATACCCTTGATTTTATGCTCCAGCTGGAAGCTGGTAAAATCACTACACCTTTTCTTATGTAAGATGACATCATCCTGAACAAGGTATAAGAAAAGAGACAGACAAAAAGCTCCTTATTAGAGAAAAATACTCACATATCTAGTTTCTCTCCTGTTTAAGAACTTGTTCTCCGTGTGTAACCTGAGGCTAGATGCTGCATGGATTATTGTAATGGCTGCATGCACAGGCTGAGGAGCACATTGTTTCTGGCTTCCCTCTTCCCCAATTTTTCCTCATTTTTACCCTTGTCTTCTATTCCCTTCACTGCAAGTTCAGAAGCTCAATTGCAACTTACACTGTTGACATAACACGTTTGCCAAGTTTGGATATTTCAGTATTCACGCAGCTTTAGTTCCATTCAGTTTCCCTGGTGCGCTTTATCCCTTTTATCTCTGCCCTTATTAACGTGATTGCCCTGCGACAACAGTTGCTGGAAGGCGTACAGGAGGGCTGGAGCAACCCACGTTTCCCAGCGGCTGCTGGATGCTGCTCTCACTGCTATCCCCTGCCCCAGCACAGCTCTGCTCCGTGACAGGGGGACGGTGCCTTCCCAGGGGACTCTGCCACGAAGCAGCCCAGTAAAGCAGACTTTTACAATTCATTACATAGCCAACGAGTGCGTTTGTCTTCTATTTATTTCTCCTTTTATCCTGCGAGCAAGGGATCATCAATATGCAGGCAGTATCTAGCGCTCCCAGATAAACTGCATCTGTACAGGCTCATTCAGACACAGGCTATAAATACCCGCCGCCTGTGCACAGATTGCCGCCACACTCTCCTTGTGCCTCTTCCAGGGCAGACTTTCCTACAGGCTTTCAGAAAGATCCCCCCTGGGATCCCTGTGCTCCCACAGCTTTGTGCGTTGC
Source organism: Cygnus atratus (assembly GCF_013377495.2). Taxonomy (NCBI): domain Eukaryota; kingdom Metazoa; phylum Chordata; class Aves; order Anseriformes; family Anatidae; genus Cygnus; species Cygnus atratus. The sequence continues at coordinate 110,931,741 of NC_066363.1, read as the reverse complement.
CCAGACCGTGCTGGGACAGGATCTGAGAGATGTGATTAGTTTCGTGTGAGTGTGGCTGCAACAGCGGTGCTGATCACTTAGCTTCTCCATTTTATACCTATATGGTTTCAGCGCTGTGAATTAAGTAGGTCCCCCGTCAGCCAGGACATAAATTACAGCCAGCACTTTGGTTCAGGACTCTGGGAGCCATTCAGGGCACTTCCCTTTCCATAGATTTGTTTCCTCCAGAGAAACTTTCTAAAGTAATGCCTTCCTCCTTCCCACTGCCCTCTACTTAATTTTAAAGACACTGTTAACCTGATGTTGCCCTTCTCTTAATCCCGACATATAAAAACTGCGTATGACATGAAGGAAGAGTAAAATAATTCATTTAGAGATATCTAATTTTCAAAATCTTTTCTAATCCAGCTTTCCAGTTTAGCATTCATTTTCTCCACACTTTGTATATACCAGTTTTAGTCCTTTATCTCTTCCACTTCTAAATATTTTACTGGGTTTTTGTTTTATACAGCTGAGAGGAATGCTGTTCTGATAAAACTGTGCTATGATCTCCTCAGGCTGCATTTCCTTAGTTCCCACTCTTCATCTGCAGCTTTTAAACAAAAAATCTTTACTAGATGAAAATAAAGACGGTGAATTTCAGTGGTACATTTAATAATTCATAAATCAAATGAAGTTCAAACAGGTTCAAAGTTTAAAAGTTTAAAAGTTTTGCTGAAGCTTTAAAGTTTAAACTGTCAGAGACTTTGACAAAAAACTTTTCCTGTCTGGAATATTTAAGATTGTTAAACTATATTACATGCATGGCTATTGCTACATCTTTTCAACCAAAAAGTTTTCTTCTAAGAGAATATTGATTTTATGTTGTCTTTAAACAAATATTACATATGTACTATACAGAACCATATTATTACAGTAATGATCACAGCTACATAGCCTGCATATTTTACAATTTTTTTTTTCAGGCCAACTTACTTTGGCCAGCAAGAAATCATTTGATTTATTAATGTTGCTACATGCTAGAGGGGTAGAAAAGGTCTCCTTTTAATGGCTTGGCCATTATAAAAGAAGAATTCAGACGAGTGTACACAACTACAAAGTCTAGGCTGAAAAGTATTAAGTTTTATCCATTATGTCCTTCCAAACTCTGGAAAACACTGACAACCTGATTCTGTTCTGGCTTATACCAGTATCAGTGTCAAAATCAGAAATAATGCCACTGACACCAGGGAGTTTATATCTAAATTTATTTATTCTGACTTAATTTTATTAGTGTATTCAAGAATCTCTTTATTCACTTTTTTATCATTCCTAAGGCATTTTTAAAAGAAATATATTCATTTCATTTATTGCATTTCTGAATGTAATTATAGTTCTAAATGAGATTATGTGAAATAAATATGCTATAAATATTGCATTGGGCAGATGCTCATACCAAAAAAAAAGGGACAAATTTTCCTTGGGGAAAAGCTGGCATGGCAGCAGGGGAACCTCACCAGCATCCAGTGGCTGTGGCCCAGGCACAGCTCATTTGTAAGCACCACCAGTATGCCTAGAATTGGACATCTCTCCTTCAGTAACAATAACATACACTCTACCTGTCACTATTAGCCTCTAAAATTAATTTCGTTTTCATGAATGAGCTCATGAAGTAAGTAAGCTGTTTGTTATGGTAAACGCAGAAGCATTAATGGCTTCAAATGGCTTTAGCTGGTAATAGCCTGATAGATGGGGTAAGTGCAAATAGGCATTACATGTGCCTTAGATTCCTGGGGAAATTGGGATTGGAGACAATGAAGCAAGGGAGAAAGGCAGTCTACATTTCTTGGGGTAGTGTAAGGTGGCAATAAGAAATGTTTGCATCAGACCACTTCTGAGACAGTTATTTTTGACTCTCAAACGCAGATGAGCTGAAATGCTAAGAGTTCAGCAAAGAGCAGAGTCATGTTCTTCCATCAGTCAGGAATCCCTTACTCCTTCTAATAAGTGCAGATTTTTTTCCAGAGAGCAGCAGGGAATGTTATGCACATGTCATAAGACTTTTCTCCAGCCTCTTGGACTGTCTCACCCTCGCTGAAATTAACAGTGAATAAAGGACAGTTTCCCAGCATCCTACTCTAGTAGATTTTTTTTCCCCCTAGGGCCCATTGGAATAGCGTGTGAATTGTAGTGTGAATAATCTGCAATAAATGCTTACAATGTGCCATTTTGCCTGCCAGATGATCATTTGCAAAAAGTCAATAAAATAGAGAGACAAAAATGGACAAATAAAGTTGTTTAAAAATGTGTATTCCTGGTAAAATTAATAAACCTTAGGCCACATCCAGCAAAGGACTGGGCACCTACAAGTTCAGTACAGGTAATGTGTAGTAGTGGCAGAACCCAGAATGCTGTATTAAGGGTTAAAACTGAAACTATTACACAGGAAGAGGACTAGGTACTTCCAAAGGACAGTCCAAAAAAATCTACATGCTGAGCTGGAAGCTGCCTGTGAGCTGAAAGCACTAGCGCATGGTGGACCCAATCCCTAATTCACGGCGTACCCCTGGTCCAGGGAGATTAGATGCCTGAATTAAGGTTGGTAATATGGTGCCACTAACCCCACAGGGACCTTTTGAAGCTAGGTCCTTACAGATTTTTCCCCACAGAAATCATCAACAGGAGCGGGACCAGGGATGGGAAGGAGGGGTTCCTCCTAGCGTGCACACATACTGCTTCTTGTGCTCCTGCCATCCTGGCCAGCAGATCGCACATGCCTTCCCTCTGCATAAACTCTGCTTGAAAAAAGTCCTCATATACCCAACCTTCCTGGCCTGCCTATAGCCTGGTGGCCAGGTCTCTTCTGTCCAGCAGTAATGCAGCCTGAATGCCTGCGAGTCAAGGGCAACATTCAGGCCAAAAGGAGACACCCAAAAAATTATGGGTGTCTAGGACTGGGCAGCTGAATATGTGTTTTCCAACTCTCAATTTTAGGCTTAAAACTTGAGGTCCCTCTAGGTTCATATTAGAGCCGTCATGTAAACATAATAACATCACCTGGCAGCATCTTGCCCATACTACAGTTTTACCTTGACAGTTTAGCATCATCAGTTTAGAATTGACTTACTTTACTCTCCTAAATGCCAATGATTCTCTTACATGTTGCTGAATGACTCTTCTCTAACTTGCCACCTACAAAGAGGCAGTGGTCATCTTATGACAAGAGTATCAGTCAATTGCAATTCTTAATTTCCATCAGCTAAAGCAGTCAGCATACATAGGTTGTAAGGAGCTTATTATTCCACAGACTACTAACCAGAATTGCCACTGTCCCAGCTGCTCCTTGCTGGCTGTGCTAAATGAAAAGCCTCCACAAAGCCTGCAGCAAAGGGAAATCCAGCAGCCATACAAAACAAACAATGCTACAAGATTATCTTCTGCCGAATTTCCAGGCCACAACTCTTCAGGGACTGCTCTGCATTCTTCTGTTGACTTGCCTATTTGGTATCCTCCCTGCCCCACTCAGCTGGGGAGAAAAAGGGCTTGTTCCTGTGTGCAGGGTCACACCAGCAGGAGCAATTTCAGTGAACAGCTCTACAGATGTCTTTCTTTGGTGGAAAAGAGAACCCTTTTATTCCTTTCCCAGACTACAGCTCACTTGATTCCTGTGTTTACAAACCATAAGCAACTTGTGTTCTAGTTTGAAGAAGGAAATGGGCCAGTCAGTCCTGTGACAGGTCCAATGCCAGACAGCATGAAAATACCTTGAATCAGTAAGAAAATCTGGTGAGATCGTTTGCTATAACAAGGCCTCTTTCTTCTGCATTCATTTCCAGCCCAGGCTGGGGTGTCTGACAGCTAGACCCAGTAAGGGCTGGGTTAACTCTTTTGGGATGAATAAAAGACTGTCCCCAAGAACTGTTGTACAAGTGACTTTCTTTCAGCATGCTGGATGTGAAGACTAATCTGACCAAGCCTGGAAGAAGGAAAAAGAATAACAGCTTATTGTGTGCTAGCTAGTACTTGTCTCAGTCTACAGAAAAGAGAAAGCAAACACCTGTCTGCTAGCCCTCAGAGGCACTTAGTTTTCTTTGGGAGGTGTTCTTCAAGAAGCCTGAAAGCTCCTTAATCACATACTCCCTGCTTTTAACACTAGTAGCATTCGTCTAGTGGAGCATAATGTTGTACAGCACGCAGGAGGACGTGACCTAGTGATCCTTCTGGGCTACTGTTCCCTGCCAATCTGCAAGGCGACCTTCAAACCTGACAGCTTCCAGCAGATCACTTGCCTGCACACAGGGCCACAATTTCGCAATGCTTGCACACCCTGTGCTGTCGTAGCATGCAGGAGCAGCAGGAGACTGAGGAGCCGAAGTGGCTCTTGAGGGGGTGTTTTTGAGGAATTCTCCTCAGTGCTACTTTACTGGCGGTCGCTCCCACTGGAGTGAGTCTGGGAATGTTCCCCGTGGTTGAGCAGGAGCAGGAAGAGCCCAGCTTCCCTCTTGCTGCACGAGAATTTCACAACGCCCAACGTTTGGCTGACTCCTGGCATTTAAATGTGTTTAGGGATGGTGATTTTTCCAACATTATGAGGCTTATTGGGACGTCCCATGAATGGGTCCTGTTACTCTAATGTGCTAGCAGACTTTGGCTAGCTCACATTAACTAACCAGCTTATGCAATGTGGGCTTTGGAGTGTTATTGTCTATTTTGTGCTGCCTGTTGAGATAGAGTAATCCTCCGACTAATTTTAATGAAGCAAATGTCTGAGGTCTTCATCTGTTTTGTAAATTCTTAGCCCATTTTAATATGTCTCAGTATGCTAGTTGGGGCCTCTGGGTTTTGAAGACAAAAAGATAGGTTTCCCGGGAAGAGTTTGGATTTTACTGGTCTTCTCAAAGGAAATAAATTCCACATTTTGTGACAATCATCACCACTATACTTAGGTGACAAAACAAAACAAAACAAAACCCCAAAGTATCCAGAGAAATCCATCAAATCTGAGTGAAATAAAGAAAAGAAAAAAAAAAAAGCTGGCATCTAGCTAAGGAGACGAAGAATGCAGTGAAAGAGTTTTCTGGATTTAGCCCTCAATCACAATAAATCATAGAATCCCTTTTTATACCAGTTTATACCATTGTATTTTAGCAAGGAAATTGTACTGTCATGTAGTTGGGTTGGTGTTTATTTGTTTTCTACCGTATGATTACTGCAGTGAAATCCCACATATACCCAAAGAACCTGAATAGCACGCCAGGCATAGGATGAAGCTGAGTTAAGGGGAAGAAAACTGCACAAAAGAGTCATTTTTCCAATATAGTGAATTTCTGAGTGTGCTTTATTGGCTTGAGCTATCAGAGGGACAAAGGAGAAGGTGCTGATGTGTAATGGCAGTAGCTGAGCTGTCCCACTAGCAGTTCCCTGGCCTGTCACCAAAGGGGCTGAGAAATGGTGCACAGGGAAGAACAGATCCTATATGAACCCATCCTTTCTCACAACTTCTCAGCCGGACGCATCCTCCAATAATTTCTCCAACCCCTCTCTCCAGACCTGTGTAGACTTCCTCCATTGCATGTTGAAGGGAAATGTCCTACAGTATCTTTCTGCATTTCCTCAAGAGAAAAAGATCTCCTTGTGTTTATCTGGTGCTGGACTTTGCATCAGGTTTGTTTGACAAGAGGTTCACACTGCAGGCTTCCTGAGCATTTCACTGCCTGCCACAGCAATCTGGGCAGGACTCACAAGAGTCAAGAGGTAAGGTACAAAGGCTGCTGCATCCTGCCCATCAGTCTGGCCATGGCCTCGGCCTCGGCCACACACAAGCTTAGGAGTTGCTTGTCCACCTCCATGCTGAACTGCCTCATCGCTCTAGACCAGCACAACACTCTTCACTTGATTTGATTTTCGATTTGTTTTGAAGAAGACAGCATGGCCAAGGCCTTGTTGTTAGGTTAATTTAGTCTGCTGTGGGAATGTAACTTTCCTTCTAGTAATGTGGTAGTTGTTTGTGATATCCATTCCCTATTCACTCTTTTCACTCCAGTCATGATTTTATAGACTAACATCATCTCCCTCTTACTTGCCTGTGTTCCCACTGAATACAAAAAGATTTCCAAGCAAAATTCTTCTGAAGGGACATTGCTGGTTTAACCTCAGTGCACTACTGCCAATTTTAATGACCTCTGGTCCCACATGCTGAAAATAGCCTCCTGATATCAATTGGATTCCCTATAGTCGCGTGTTCTGCAGTGTTCATCAAGATCTTTCTTGCAAGTGCCACAAGCAACCCCAGGCATCCGGCTGTGTGACCTCGCTGAAACCAGTGACACAAAACCAGGGGTGAGCCCTGGAGCCTGCTGCAGCCTTTTACGCATTTGCTGGTGCTGTGCTGTGAGGTTACTGCTCTGGGGAAAGCCTGAAGACCATGAGGTGGCACACGTGTAAGAAGCATTTCACAGTAGATTCTCCATTTCCAGATGTAGTAGATAGAAAGAGCCTAGCTGGCTCTCGGCGTCATTCTGAGCCTGCAACTCCCCCCAGTCTTTTAAGTTACAAAATACAGAAAGAGAATATATTTCTCTGTGGAAGTAACCCCTTTTCAAAATCAGAGGGGGATGTCCCAGATTTCCCGATCTTTTTCCCCAGTCACTTTGTACCCTGGAGCTCAGGACAGCTGCAGGAGAACAGCTCACAAAGGAGAGGACCTTCATGAACTCCAGGTATCAGAGCCCCTCTAAGCCTGTGTGTCCCCCAGTCTATCCCCTGGCTTTCTTCCAGGAGAGTTTTGCCAGCTCCTCTGGGCCAGGGCCTGTGGTTTTAGGAGAGGAAACATTATTTGTCTCATAATACAGACATCAAATACAAACAAGGGAGCTGCAGTTCCTGGCATGAAAGCTTTTTTGGAGCAATTTACTATCCAACATCCTTATAATTAATGAGGGCTATAACCACTATTTTTAGTACAGTTAAAACGAGCTGTAAGTTGTTAGAGAAAGACATGTTGTGTAATATTTGACTAATGTATCATTTTACCAAGAATTTGTATTGGATTGCTGAAAATTGCAGGGAAATGTTTTCCGGAGTATTCCAAGTGCTCTGAATGCTCTTTGATATGTGAAGTATAAAGCAAACTATAGCTTAGCTGGCCTGACTGTCTAATTATGTCAAAACCTTCAGAGCACTAAATTACTAATGTAAATCTACATACTGGAAGAAAGATGTAGCCAAACGCATTTCACGTGTGACACGATTGAAATTAATTTGGGCAAGAGGTGGAAAATGGAAATGGAAGCAGATTGCCAGTGGCAGAATGGATGAAACAAACTGTTTCTTTCCATGGGGGTATTAGTGTAGCTGTTAAAGCGTGCCAGGGATCATTTCACAACCATGGAGCCAGCAGTGGCAGGCCCACAGCCGCTGGGAGCTCTGGGGCTGGGGGCTCCTTGCTCATCACTTCTTCCAACAGTGCTGTGGCCAAAACCATGCTGAGACAGCCAGCTGACCCCTCCAGTCCCCCCAGATCCACTTGTGCGCCATCTCTGTTACAACAGCCCTGTACTGCAAGCCGGTACGAGAGGCACTGGCAGGAGCCTGCCACAGTGCCTGGCCCGACATACCAGCAGGCAGAGCTCTGTGCTGCAGGCCTGGCCTGGCCACGGCACCCCCCAGCCTGAACATGGCACCAGGTGCCAAGCCCAGGCCAAGGCCCAGGCCCTGGCCCAGGTGGAGGAGAGGGGAGTGGGCATGGGGAGGGGGCATTTGAAATTAGGGGTAGGTGCCCGTGGTGTTAATGTTGTGGAGGGCTTCCTCTCTCGGCCACTGTGGAGGCACGTTGCTGCTTTGCTGAGGGTGACACACCAAGCTGGCACAGGTTGTCACACATTATTCAGCATGAAGTGCCCACTGGGGAAAGCAGAGAGCCAGAATCCAGCTCGCCATGTGTCTGACCCAAAGTTTCAGCAGTGGCTACCTAGATGGATACAAAAAAAAAAAAAAAACACACCAAAATAACCCAACCAACCAACCAAGCAAACACCACAACAACAAACATAGCACTACCACCACCACTGAAAAAGAAAAACAACAAAACAACACAAAAAAAACCAACAAATAAACAAAAAACCCACAACTAATTAACCAAAAAATAATAATTTACCACTAAGTTACACATCTTTTTAAAATGTCATACAATTTTTCCGCTCTTCTCTTGAGATGGGGCACATTCTGCCCTACATAATGATGTTGTTTTCTTGTCTGGCAATGTTGTACACACTGTCACAGCTATTTGCCATGCAATTCAATTCATAAAAGTCTGCAACCTGTTGAAGTGATTAGCCATATTTGCTTAAGAGACGCCCAGTACTGGAATTGCTGGGAGAGTGCATTACAGGTCAGAATTACAGTATTGACCAGGATCTGGGGGAAAGCTTGTACAATCACGTCAACTAGTCCTATTTATAACTCTAGGTTAACCTGTAGACAGCTGCTTTTAAGAAACGTATGTGGGAAGTAAGTCCATGTAAATTGTATATGGTATAAAGTTTATGTGCATCAAGTCAAAGATGATAAGATGGTGGACTGGATTCTTGAGATGCAGGTTACTGCAGCTGCTGGGCTGAAGTGCTGGCACTGATACTGGCTGGAGCACTGAGTGTCCCAGGGCAGACATCGAGATGTTGTTGAGGGCTCCAATGAGGAGCCAGAGGTCACCAGAGTTGGCCTGGTGCCCCGCTGCCCACAAGATTTCCCTCTGTGCCTGAGGAGTTTTCGTCTACATCTTCCAAGCACTTCTCAGCCAGCTGGCCCAATGTGAGGCTGGAGGACATTTTGCACAGGTGTAAGAGGCAAAAGCTGCTGAGTGAAGCAGGGAGTCATTGTGACTCTTTACCTTCACGTTCAAAGAGCAAAAGTCTATTGTGGGGGGGGAAAGGGCTGGCTGGGTGATGGAGCACAGGCCTCAGAACACAAATTGGACAATGGAAACTTAAGTGGGATTTTTCAAAGCATGAAAGTAGCTTAGCAACACGTATTTATTTCCTGTTTTAGAAAAGGTGCTATGAAAGCGTGAATTCCCAGAAGATGAATCATGTATAAAAGACATGCTTTGTTTTGCTTTGAAATTGCATACGGAATAGCAGGGAGATAGTTCAGTATATGCTTTGCTCCATTCACAAAGACCTTGCATGTTGGTCACCTAGCCTGCATGCATCCAAACACAACGTGGAGTTGGAAAGTCCTTGTGAGAAAGCATTTAATGTCTTTCCCCTCCCATTTCCATTAGTGGCAGAAGTAGCAGATGTAGGTGAATCTTATAGAAAAGCAAATCCTGCCCAAGAGGTTATGTTGGTACATGAGAAGACTGAAGTTAGAAATTTCTTTGTGTGTTCCTAGTTTAATAATTATCATATATTACCTTAATCCTATATTAACTTAATTCCAGGACTCAAAAATCTAAAGATGGCTGATACAGTGTCGTATCTGTTTGGGAAAGTGTAAAGCAAAATGATTCAGGAATCAAGTTTCAGTGAAATCAAAAGAAAATCAAACTTTACTTAGGCAGTTGGCATTTTTTCCTTCACTCAAAAGCCTTTCTGCTTTCGTGGTGACCTTCAGTTTTCGAAAACAGCAGCGCTTTCTGAAAAAGTCAAAAACTATGCCTGAGTGGACAAAGTTTTAAAGGTTGTGTAGGTGACATTCATAGTTCAGCTATAAGCATAAGATCTGTAATGGTCTTGAGCAAGTTAAACTCTACAGCTCTGTCCATAACCATACAAATATTGTTCCACCTGTGTTGTAAGATATTTATTGACACTTAGCAATTTATATGAGGTCATCGACCTTTCAAACAGGTCTCTTGCTTGAAAATTTTATTGCCATCTTACATTGCTCGACTAAAAATAATTAACCTTCTACAACATTATTTAATGACACTGCCAAACTACCAGTAATAACATGGAACAGAAATGTGAGGCCTTGAGAAAACTCTACCTCCTGCTCATTGAGCTTGTTTTAAAAGAAAAGCATTTTTTTTTTTAAATCCATGAAGGTATAAAAATGTCCTAGTAATAGCTTCGCATGCCAAGCAGGAGGGAGATGGTTCAGTCCAGGGCCAGAGCCTCAGGAGAGGGCTCAGGAACGAGGACCAGGTGTTTCTCTTGTTTCGTCCTTTGCCCCAGGGCCATGCCAGCAGTGTGTGTCAGTGGCTCTGTACCCAGTAGGAGAGCTCTCCAGACATTTAGAAAATCAGTTCCGTGCATTTTTGTCCAGCTCAGTTCTCTGCAAGTTAATGTGCACACCATTTCACAGCTGGTGACAACCCAAGCTATCAAAGATAGTACTAAATGCCTTCCAATTGTATTAAATTAGCTCAGTCAGATATAGTTGGCTATTTTAAAGGAACAAGATGGACATGACAGATTAGATCTATGAAAATATGAGAATGAATACTGCTTTCCTTTGGAACAGCCCTGTTTGAGTATCAGTATTGGTGCCTTTGTATTAATGATTTTCATGTATCTTTATGCATCAATAAATCAAATGTCTGTGCACATATATAATAGACCTTGCTATTTTTTAAAGCAGAGTTTGTCTTGTCCTTGAAGGAAGTGTGAATTCATCGCTGTGTTCACACATATCTCAGAGGCAGGCAAGCACTTTGTCCGGAAGTGTTCCTCGCTCTGCCTGTGCTCATTGTTTGAAGAAGACTCACAAAATGGGAGCTGTTCACAGAATCACAGAATCACGGAATCACAGAATTGTAGGGGTTGGAAGGGACCTCAAGAGATCATCAGGTCCAACCCCCCTGCCAAAGCAGGTTCCTTAGAACAGGCTGCCCAGGTAGGCGTCCAGATGGGCCTTGAGTATCTCCAGAGAAGGAGACTCCACAATCTCCCTGGGCAGCCTGTTCCAGTGCTCCATCACCCTCACCGTGAAGAAGTTCCTTCGCATGTTGGTGCGGAACTTCCTGTGCTCTATCTTGTGGTCATTACCCCTTGTCCTGTCCCCACAAACCACTGAAAAGAGGTTGGCCAAATCCCTCTGTCTCCTACACTTCAGGTATTTATAAACATTGATAAGATCCCCTCTCAGTCTTCTTTTCTCAAGGCTGAACAGACCCAGGTCTCTCAGCCTTTCCTCACAGGGGAGATGCTCCAGGTCCCATATCATCTTTGTGGCCCTCTGCTGGACTCTTTCTAGGAGATCCCTGTCTTTTTTGTACGGGGGAGCCCAGAACTGGACACAGCACTCCAGGTGAGGCCTGACCGGGGCATAGTAGAGGGGGAGAATCACCTCCCTTGACCTGCTGGCCACACTCCTTTTAATGCACGCCAGGATCCCATTGGCCCTCTTGGCCACCAGGGCACACTGCTGGTTCATGGTCAACCTGTCGTCCACCAGGACCCCCAGGTCCTTGTCCTCAGAGTTCCTCTCCAGCAGGTCATCCAACAGCCTGTACTGATACGTCTGGTTGTTCCTTCCCAGGTGCAGGACTCTACACTTGCTCTTATTAAACCTCATTTGGTTTCTTCCTGCCCAGCTCTCCAGCCTGTCCAGGTCTCGCTGAATGGCAGCACAGCATTGTGGCGTGTCAGCCACTCCTCCCAGTGTTGTGTCATCGGCGTACTTGCTGAGGGCAGACACTATTCCTTCATCAATGTCGTCGATGAAGATGTTGAACAAGACCTGACCCAGCACGGACCCCTGGGGAACACCGCTAGTCACAGGGATGACTAAACTCATTCCCTTTGGATGAGTTTGAGGGGAAATATCTCTTCACATGAGATGGACAACATGTCTGTCAAGCATGCTCTGGGTGAAGGAGAAGGGAGCATGTGGCTGTTGGGGGACGTTAAAATTGACTTTCAGTTATTCTGGAGACACACTGTGCCTCCTTACCCTTCCTGTCTGTACCAGGAACATCTTCCCAGCGACTGGACACTATCTACTGGAAAAGAACTGCAGAGACTTAAAAGCATGCATGTCTCCCACTGAATAAAGCATTACTTATATCAGAAATGTGGGGAAAAAATAAAATACATTTTGACTTCAAGACTGAAGGAATTTTGACTGAAAGTTACAGAGACAGCAGTCACTGAGGTAAAAGCATGAAATATTTACAATATGTTAATGGAAGTATTTCTTCACAGAAGCCAAGCCAGATAATGCAATTGCATTTTGAAGGGGATGGGTAATTTGATGGGCTTCAGTTGATAGTGGCGTAAAGGGAGATAAATTCATACTCTGTGACAAAAGCTGATCTCACTCAGGTGTTAAAAAAGCTCTGCATAGTACATAACACTAGACTGTAAGAGTCGTATCTTAGACTCACAGAATCGTCCAGGCTGGAAGGGAGCCCTGGAGATGACCTGGCCCAGCCTCCTGCTCAAAGCATGGAGCTCTAGGTAGGAGTCAGGACTGGGCAGACCAATAGCTTACTCCACTGAGGGAAATCCCAGGTTCCTAGAATTAGTAGAAATGGCAACTACAGCATGATCATAAATTATGCTATTTAATAAAAACACTATTCAAATTAAAACAAGAAAGCTGGGAATCACTGAGCTTTATTAATATGAGAAACAAATGGAGCAGTAAGCCTAGCTATTGGTTGACCAGAGATGCCTTACAGCAGGGTTGCAGATATGATATCAGATATCAGATATCACTGCTCCACACTAGCTTCCTGCCGAGGTCGGAGTCTCCGCTGCCTGTAAAACACATGAAAGATGAAAATGCCCAAGCAAATGCCCAGCATAACTGCTGCAGCAATCTGCGTGACAGCAAGTCAGTGCAATTGCTTTCAGATGTATGGGCTGTCTCATCTAAATGTGAAACATATCTTCATCAGGCTTCTGCAATGTTCAGGATTGAATTATTTGAAAGAGTGTCAGAGAAGAAAGTGAGGCTCAGAGTCTGGAATATCCTCTGTAAAACTCATCATAGCATCCCAGGTGGGAAGGACTTACAATCACTGTTTTCCTTCAAACAACAACACAGGGTAAGGACTCCAGGTAGACCTCAGCAAAAAATCTGAATGTCTTTAGTGGAAACTTATCACAGAGAGTCTGGCAGCAGATTAGTATCATACTCTAAATATCTGCCCAGCCCCCTGTAAGTATTTATTAATTCAAATCTGTTCAACTTATAGGAAGAAAACCTATAAACACAGCTATTTTTTTTTTTATTATTTTCTGCCTTGCTTTGTTTTGACCACTGGTTTGACATGGCATATGCACAGATTATTACCTAAGTCTGAGAGCACACTGATTTGTATGTGCCTGTGAGACAAATTCAGCAAGGTCCTATGCTGAATCCAGACTAGGTAAAATGCTTGTAGTGCAAGAAAAAAAAAACAACTGTGAAGTTGAGTACTTAAAAGACCGAACATTTTGTTCCTCTTCCTTCAGCATGAGCTGCTCTAGCCAAGAATATTAACATGAGTAACAAAAGGGATGGCTGAAGGGGAAGTGCAAGATGAGGCTTAACATCCTCCAGGTCTGAACCTAAAGTGCTTTCTGCAGCTGAAGCTGCTATTGTTGCTAAAAAGCACATTGCTAGTTCAGGGACAAAAGCAAGCCTGCCTCTCTTGTGTGAATTTCAAGGAGAGTAAATTAACTGGAATAACAGTATGGAAAGAGTACTTTGACATCTGGGAACAACCAGAAGATGGTCTTGTATACAACTTTAAGAAGGTCCATATTTTCCTAGATGTTAAGGATTCACTCCTTAACAGCAAATGTTCTTTGAAAGCCCTGAAAATACCCAAAGTTTGCCAAGCCAGACCATTAAACATCTGAGCCTGAAGGAACGAAGCGACCTGCCTCACTGGCTTGCAGTGCCTCAGAGAGCTGAGCCTCCTGGGGCTCCAGAGCAGAGGAAGTGGCTCAGCCTGCACACATTTCCATCCCCATGGGAAAAGTGCATCTTTCCCTTCCCCATGGGTAAACTCGGAGCTTTTGCTCAGGCCCAGTTACAGCTCTATCAGTGCAAACTTGGCACCTGGCCGAAGACCTGCCTGCTGTAATTGCCCTGGCATCTGTGATGTCCTGGGGTGCACGAGTGGCTGGCAGGCTGACACCCTGCCTGTGATGCTGAACATTTCCAGGGATGCTCACAGACCTGCCGAAATGAGAAAAACCCTGACTCCTGCAAATAACAGCTGGCCATCCCATCCAAAAAGCACGCTGGTTTCCATCCACGAATAGGATGGTGACAAAGCACACTTTTTCCCACTCCCTCCTGTGCACCAAAGCAGCGATGTGGCACTCGGGCTCCATTTCTCGTGAGGGCAGCAGGCGGTGGGCTGGGGGCTTCCTTCCTTCCAGGGCTGTGCCGTGGCAGGGGGCGATGGAGGAAGGAAGCGGATAACAAACTGCTGCTCTGCTTGCACGGAGGGGGGGGCGGAGGAAGAGTTAATGGCTGTGAGCCACAAATATCCGGGTTGGAGAATAAAAGCCAGGTGACACCAAGCTCCAGATGGAGCCCGAGCTCCCCGAGCATTGTCAGGAGTTGGGTAGGTGGGAACCTTCTGCACCTCCTGGGGAGCCCCCAGTGCTGCTCAACCATCATTGATCTGAGCCATGGATGGGGGAAAGCTGTGTCGAGAGCTTAATTTGGGCCGGCTGCACTGCCCTGCCAGACCCCTTCAGGCAGCAATGTGGTTGCTTCATTGGGTGGTGTGACGGGAAGGACAATAGTCCTGTCCACATCCAGCACTGTTTTTCTATCTATGGTTATGTAATTATAACTTAACTTGAAACCAAGTACTTTTGCCAGGTCAATGTCCCTTTTTTTTTTTTTTTCCATACACCACCTTTCTTACTATTAAATGAGCAAGAGTCACTTGATTTTAGTGGGAAGCCTATAGTTTCCCAATATGTCTTTTTTTTTTTTTTTTTTTAAAGAGAATAGGCAAAACACAATGACCACAAAAACTGCAGTGAAAATTACAACGTGAGTATTATTCCCATACCCAATTGTACTGAAGTCAGAAGGAAATGAGGTAACATCTGGGTCAGGTGAATCCATCAACAAGACTCTCGTTCACCCTGGTGGCAGGTCTTTCCCGTTAACTAAAACATCTTAAACGCAAGGATGAGGAAGGAAAGAAAGTGGGTAAAAGTAGCAGCAAATGAAAAACAACAACAACAAAAGGAAAGATAGTGAGGCCCTGTGCTTAAACGCAGCTTTCCACCAGGCCACAGCTTGGTGTGAGAGAGACCGAGAATAATTTTTTGTTGTTCATGTGGCATGTGGTTCAAAGTTGAAACACTGGAAACATCTGTGCTCTGCTCTGCCCTATTTAAATCACTTCAGGACAAATCCAGTCCTGTTGTAAGTGGGTGTAACCCTGTTCAAGCCCGTGGAGTTACACCTGCTTACACTAAGGCGAAATTTGGCTCGGTTTGGATCCAAATTAACTCAACATTTGGAAACAAAAATGAGAAGCTTGGCATATTCCAGTATTTCATCTGGAATCTCATAACACTTGAGATTAGTTTATCTAATAGATTTACTGCTTGAAAAATATTTTATGCTGCTATCAACTCAGTCCAAAATCTCCCTCTCCCTGCCCCCTCATCCTTCCACCCTCCTCTCCCTAGGCAGGAGGATCAGCCCTGCCTTGGACCCTTTTGGCCTGCTGCAGCCGGTGGGGAGCCCAGCTAACAACAGCACATCCTTTTTGACCTCCTAAGTGCTCCATGGGAGACAAAGAGATTGTTCCTGTTGGTATGGCTGGCCCTGCCGCATCCATCTGCCAGCTCATCCTCGGGCTGTAAGGATGTGAGCGGCTGAAGATGAGGGACGCTTCCTGCACCAGCACTGCCAAGGGCCGAGCCAGCAACGTCTGGCATCGCTGGGAAGGAGGAAGTCTGGTTTCCTCCCTTAATTACTAAAGAACTGGTACAGAGGCTCATGTAGGAAGAGAGTAATTTCTCCATGTATTTTTTTTTCTGCAGCTTTGTACATCTGTCACGTTTCTTTAGGTGACAAGTAGTTAAGCCTGGAAGCCAGTAAGGATATGAATAGGTGTCTTCCAAAGAAAGGAAAGCAAAAGGAAATTTCAAAGATCCTCCACACCAAACCCACCCGCTCAGAAAAAGCCTGAATAAATAGATAGCCTATGCAACGTGTTGGGAAAGTCAACAAACTTGGGCTCCCTCACACAAGGGGGGAAGTAAATTCCCGATTCAAGGATTGTCTCCTGAGAAGACCCTGCCCACAGCTCTGGGAAGCACAGAATTTCACCCTGTTAATGCTATTTCTTGCTCGGTCCTCCAGAAAGAGTAGTCCTACAAAACACCCTGGAGTCAAAGAGAATCTGACTCAGCAGAGCAAAGTCATTTCAATTACACTTGGAAATGAGCTGCAAGACAGATCAGTCTTTGCATTACACATTTAGTGTGCTTGAACATTTTTGTATGTGCATAGATATGTGCATGATACCGCAACAACAGCCTTTCAGGGAGAACCAAGTGAGCACACTGTCATGATCCAGGAAAAACAAACACCAGGAACACCTGCAAAATTGGTAGTGGGTAAGAAGCACTACTTAGAGGTGCAGCTCTCCACCTTTCATTCAGAGGATTGTCATTTCAGCCTCATCCCAGCCTGGCAGGAGCGACTGAGCAGCTGCCTGCCTATATGGGATACCAGGCAGGTCACCTGAAGGGGAAGCAGGGCGCTGATGCCACCACAAGGCATGTTGTCCAATTGTTTCCCTTTTTAGCTTCATATTCACATGAATATACAGGTTATATATGTCCAGAACACAGCACAAACCACATGGCTGAAAAACTAATAATCCAGGTTCTCTCCAAGTGGAAGGAAAGAAGCCACTCGAGTGGAGCTTTATCTGGCTTTTGTTCATAGATGTCAACTCAGGCTTCAGTTCAAGGCATTCCCACCACATATTCATCTTTCACTGGAGGGAAAACAAGTGCGTGCTACAGCAACACTCCTCATTTACCCAAAATCTCCAGCCAACTGAAAGTTGGTCAAATGATTTACCTCATCTTAGCTTGTGTGCTGGTTTTGTCACTATATATTTTTACAAACACTGTTTTATTAAGCCTTTTTTATCAACCTGAAGACAGAAGCTTGTTGATAGCATTGTCCTTGTCAGGATAAGACTGAACCCATTATTTGTAAATGGTGAGGCTTGGCTTTTCTGAAGGAAACTGTCAACAGTTGCCATGAAAGCAGTTTGAATGAAATAGCTATTTTCCTCTAACAATTTCATCAGCAGTGAAGAACTTACTTCCAAACCACAAATAACAATCAGCTCACCATCCAGTTCCTTCATGAGTTTTCCTGTTTAAAGCACACTGGATTATTTTCTAGCAGCGTGCAAATAACAGGTCTTGAATCAACAATGAGCTACAGAGGAGCAGAAGGAAACAGTGAACTGCACCACTGAGACAAGGGCAGCAGCAACCAAGAAGCCTTTGATTAAAGCAGATGTAAATTCCTCATTTGGTGAACATGAGTGGGAATTTTGCCATTCACTTCAAACTGCTATCTGGCCTGTAAGAATATGAATCTAAACACAAAGAATAAAAAAAATTAAAAATGACATTTTGGACACCTAGAAGAACAAGATAAATTAGCAGAAATGAGGTATTGCATGTTTTTTGGCTCTGTTTGGAATCTTTTGAAGCTGAAAACTTCTATAAGTATCTCTGTCAACTCTCCTTTATGCAGGAAACAGGCTAGGTTTTCATTTCTCCTTCAAATGATCAAAAATGAGCTTTACATTCAGCAAGTTGGAGCTTTACATTCAGCAATAAGAAGGGATAAAAAGTTTAGTCTGTCATAGTGTGCCTTGCATGGAAGATGAGGCAGAATCAGCAACAAATTTTTCAAGAACGTCATCAGATTGTTAATTCTATGATAATTCATAACTGGGAGCTCACTCCCACCACCAAGAAATTAAGAAGTGCCTCTTATTATCAACATTTATGATATTTCTGATTTTTTCTCCCTGTATGTGGACTTGTGGCAAGGTCCAGCCAGCACGTAACTCACAACAGCGATGATTTGTGTCATACTTCCTTACGGATATGTAAAATCTAGAAAAGAATTTGCTCATCTTGACTTCTGAAGATACTTCTGTAAGTCATGTCATCTCCCTCAAGTTTAGTCCATTTTTAATATTCCACCAAGATGTAAAATAAAGCCACCAACTTTCTCTCGTCAATGGAGTCCAGGTGCTGTTGAAATCACAGATACATTTTTCGCATACAATCTGGAGTTTACCCAGAATGCAGGAGCATTTTGGACTTTCCCACAGATGTCTGCATGGCAAACCTGTCAACCTATAGTTGTGATTTCATGTGCTTATAAAATTGAATAATTCTCGTAATAGCCTGTGAGTTACTTGCTTTGCTTTGACTTTCTCAATTACTTGTTTTATTTTGTCTCCCATTCAAAGAAAAATAAAATTGCTGATAAACAATACTACTGTGTCATATAAAGTATGCAGAACTGTAAATGAAAGAAGCTGGCAGAGATGGGGAAATAACAGAGGGTAATTTTATCAGATCTTTTTGACCTGAAACAATAACAAACGTGAAGTCTATGATCATGCGTGATGTTTTTATATGAGTATCATAATTTAGATTGGTTTAGAAGAGAAACAGATAAAATTGATTGACTGGTGATGTGGCAGTAATTATGCAAATGGAGCAACTTGACCATAAAACACTTTAAAATGGGAGAAGGTACCTCAGTAACAAGTAAGCACAAGAAATGTGGTTAATGTATCTGTCCTATTGCCTTGACATCTCTCCTGCCAAAGAGTGATAGGAATGGATGTTGCGTAAAAAAAATTTAAACCACATAAAATATCAGATGAAGGTCTTAGGTGACTTGTCCGTATAAAAATCATGTCTTTAGTTGCCAACAGTGTATTTCTTACAGTTTTGCTCAGTCTTGGGCAAAGTTCAGTTTTATGAGACCTCGTGCAGCAAACACACCTTTGCTCTGCTGGTTTACTGCAGCATTAATGGTTCATTTGCCTTTGGGGGTAGGGGAAGGTAAGTGCTGCTGTTCTAGCCTTTTTCTTATGCTGCTCGAATGAGAACCATGAGATTATATTAGTTCATCAAATAATCCCATGCATTTTTCTCAATTTCAAAACCAGCTGTGATAGCAAGCAGCAGCAGAGTGTCCCCCCACTTCCCAATCCACAGTCCCTCTCTTGCTTCAGCTGCATGAAAGACTGGAAATGCAGATGGGTGGATGATTGAGAAGGGGGAAATGAAAAGGCATGATGCACATTTTCATCTTGATCCTAATGGAAGCCTGAACAAAAGTGCTGTCTGTTCACTTCTTTCTTGCCACTCACTTTCCTGTGTCCAAAGTGTTTCAATCCTACCCCAGGCCACATGGGCCTCCATATGTAATCACTGCCCTAAACAAACTCAGCCCCAGTCTGCGGTTCATGCACCAAATTCCTGCAGCACCTTCCAACCTTCCTAGTTGTGTGCTAGCAGCATTCCCCTTGGTGAGGAAGGTTTGGCCAGCAGCCACCTCTCCAGCAAGTCCCTGGCTGACCCGTACCAATACGTGCAGTTGAATGGTTACTCCATTTCTATGGGCTGACTATATTTGCATTTGCCCCAGTCCTCCAGGTCAGTCAGCTGGGCAGAGCTCTGGCTGACTGCTGTCCTTAGCTGTGAGTCCAGTGCCTCCTGGCCAGCTCAGTATGGGGGTGTGAGCCAGTCTCATTGTGCCTGTGCTCTTGGCCCGACACTTCTGGATGTCCCTGAGAGACCTGTCATGCACAAATGTGCCGGTATTGCAGCACAGGCTTCCTTCAGGGGGAAACCACTTCCCTCCATTGTCTATCGACTGAGTCTCCCAAGCTGGAAATGACCTGGGGGACCCAGGTTTTAAAACATCAGAGGCTTTGGTGGGGATAGGACAGTAGTTTATCAGAAGTGGCTTGGAGATTGCAGACAGAGATCAGCATGTACACAGTGTCTTCCAAAAGATGACCTAGGGACCATTAAATGAAACTAATAGGCACTGGGTTCACAACAGGCTGAAGGAGGTGGTTCTTCTTGTGGCAGGTGCTAGGTCTGTGGAGTCCCTTGTCAACAGGCACTGTGCACACAATTTACAGAGGATAAAGGGGAGACAGGACAAGCCCTGGATGAGAAATCCATCTCAAGCTGCTACATAAACAAACTGCAGAGGCTTAGGAAAGTCCAAACGGTTCTGAGCTGAAAATGGTCAGAGAGTGGGAGGGACTTAAAGGAAAATATTACACATACTTGCCCTGTTCTCACGCTCCCCAAGGCATCTTTTTGTAGCCTGTTTTAGAGACGGAGTATTGGGCTAGAAAGGTCCTTGGTTTGAACCAGTACATTTGCACTGATTTTTCCCCTACAGACAATTAGACTGCTGAAAACTTTTCACCGTGTAGATAGGATATAACAACAACAAAAAAAAAGGTATTAAATCTTGAACCTTTTACTCTCTTGAGCAGAAGGTCCCTCCCACCCCTATTATTTCACAACAAGTAGTTATGGAGACTGAAACTAGCTGGAACTGAGACTGAAGAGGTGAAGGTGAGGAATCTCAGCTGCTCTCAGTGGTGTTGTAAGGCAAGAAATGGTTATGCTCATACAGTCTGATAGTCATCATGAAATCAACAGGTGCTGATTTCGCCCATGTGCAGAAACTGTGATTTTCATACTATATGATGAGATCAGTAGGTTGTCAAACGGCAAACACCATGTCATGACATATGAAGGTCTATCTACTCTGGGAAACCAGGAGCTCCTGCCTTGTACAGCTTTCATCGTGACCGTGCACAAATATTTTCTTCTTATTTGATTATTGTGCAGTCTTGTGTCACAGACAGAAGGACAGCAACAGAGGTACCAACTCACAAGGCTCCAGTAAAGACAGTAGCTTAGTATTACTGGGTGAGATGAGCAGGACTTGGTGCGGTCATGCTTTTTAACCTGAGTATTTTCATCTGCATTTAGTCCAGTGTCCAGCTGAACTAACACAAAATTGCCTAGAGATGGGAAAAGATACGTTTATACACTTATACCAACAGTCTGTATATGCAAGAGCTAGTCCTTCAACACAGGACACATCAGACACCAAGGAAAAGGCAACATTTCAGCCCATGTCCTGCAGCTAGACCAAACACAGAAGCATAATTCCCACTGGGGTCATTTAGCACTTAAATGTAACCAGTAGGCAAGTGAGTAAAAAAAATGTCCATTTCTGATTTAAAAGGAGTGCTTGAACCTGGCACAGCAGAAACAATAGACTGTTTCCCAAGCAGGCATCAGGTATGTTTATTTTACTGAAATATATGGGTTTGTGACAATCAAAAGCAGATGTTCATTAACAGGCAGAACTGTAGGTAGGTTTCCAAGGCAAGAAGCATGAGGAGGGCAAAGGGGCAAAACATTCGGTCCCCTGCCTTGAGCCTGAATTTGCCAAGTCCCTTATATCAGTTTGCAACAAGGTTTTTCAATTTTCAAATTTTTAAGTAACAGCTATGGAGATCCTAGCCTGTCCAAAAATTTGGACATTATTTTGATTTCTATTTCAGGATATTTACCCTTTGTTTGCCTTTGCCTTTACCTGGGATCCAGAACTAGATTCAAAATTTGATGTTTGAAGGTGTGCAGAGCTGGGAGACATCTTCCACAAACCCACTGCAACCTTCAGTCTGGAGTTCCTTCAGAGCCTGCACATGCTCAGATCCCGTGTTTGGTGCAGAGGGATTCCTGTGGATGTGTTAGTCCTTATATAGCTCTTATGCGTCTCCTAACAGTTGGAAACTCCCTTGCTGAAGGTGAGTGATGTTGTACCAGACCAGGGCAACCTTATTTCAAGCAGGAACTGTCAGCAGGATCAGTGCAAGGTCAGCCACTCTGGTTGTTCCTTTCAGGAAACTACTCCTCCTACAAGCGCGCTTATGCTAAACAAACCCCCTGAAATCCATGGGCTGCGGCATTCTTCCATTCGCTGGCGCCATGAAGGCTGGCAAAAAAATGCCATGGCAGCAAATGTTAGCAGCCTGCCAGACCAAATCAAGCCCCATTCTCCCCTGTACAAGGACAACTCCAAGATAACTTTGTAGTTGGCAGAGTTTCTCTTTCCAAACAGTGCAGTGGAGTATCAGCACAAGAAAGTCTCAGGAGTGTTTCTGCCAGGGAAATTGAGTGATGGGACCTGTAACTGCATTCAACACACAGGGAAAAGAATTATTTTTATCAGCTGACCTTGAGCACACTTATAAGATTATGTTTTTTTAATTTTCGTCTACAAGTACATCTGAACTGCAGCTCCAAACCAAACTGAGGTCTATGCATTGCAGATCAGCCACTTGAGTGCTTTAAAAAATTAAAACCAGGCAAAAGAAACGGGGTGGATTTTGACTTATGGAAATTCCCCAAATGTTGCTTTGCATTAACTTGCCTTTGTCAAATAGCCTGAGATATCTCTGTCCACCTTTCCATGTGGTTCATGCTCCCAGAACATGTTTGCGCCCAGACCAAGATGGTTTGTTGCCCACTAGGCTATGTGTTCTACAAGTTATTCTTGGTGGAAACGCTCATAAACCAGCCTTGCAAACAGCTCTGGAGGGAATGGGACCAAACTCCTCAGCTGCTGCATTTTAGGGAAAATGCTCACTGTAGCAGAACCCTAGTCCTACCTCCTGCAAAATCTTCCAGCTATGAAATTATAAAACACAAGACATATCTGACATAAATTGTAGCAACATTGGGTATCTGAAGTGGCAACGACTAATTGGAAGTCTAAGGCCAAGTCCTGGTTCTTCCCATCTTTCTCTAATCAGAAGCCAGACATCAGTGGAGACTCCTGGGTCCCTGCTACCCTGAGAAGGAGGTGGCAGAAAGGAGCTTGAGGACAGCACAGAGTAGGCCTCTGGGGGCTCTGGTGAGCCGAGGAGTATCTCAGTGACCCCCTAGACACAAAGAAGCATTTTGGGAAGGTCAGGGAGCGATGGGCACGTAGGTTGTGTGTCCACACCTGGCACAGCCCTCAAGGCCATGAGAGTGGTATGCAGGCCTATGGTCCGCGTCCATGAGGGACACAGGAGTCTCTAGGCCCTGGCCCTGCCATGCTTCCACTGGCCCCACACACATGGGTCACTACTGACCATGGGACGGGCATAACAAAGCTAACACAGGTATTTGACACCACAAACCTTATTTCACTGTGCTACGAAAAGTCACGCAGAGCAGTCTTTATTCCCCAGGCTCAGCATTCAGAGCAAACAGGCTGCTGTAATCTTTAGCAAATACATTTTTGCTTGCACAATAAATCTGTTCAGAAATCACACATTTCCTTTCAAACCAGTCGCTAAAGAGTCATGTGTTGGGGCCTATCTCTGCTTTGTGCTGACACTGCATAGGCAGAGGATCACCTGCCCTCATGAAAAAATATCCCCAGTTTTAAGGCAGGGCTTGGCTCAGGGTCACAAAAGACTCATCCACATTTCATATTGTGTTTTATCTTCTTTCTTCATGAGCCATTCTTGAAATATGCCAGTTCCATGTGAGCAGACAGCCACACATCGCAAATACACATCAAGCGGCTCTATCTATGCTGAAGAAAAAAAATGGGCCAAGGAACAGGCAAAGGAAGAGTACTGCAAAGCACAGCCTATGTCCACCAAGCTCTCTCACCCTCAAAGCAGGGGGCAACAATTCAAGCTGGGCACAGTCCCTGGACCCTGCTGGTCCCCTAGCCCTTGTTGAGGGGCAGCTGGGACAGTGCTATGTGGTCCTGACCAAAACCATGCCAAGAAGTCACCAGTGGGGCTGTCACACACCATTACCCAGGCCCATGTTCACCAGCTGGGACATCGCCTAGGGCCTGGGAGATACACCATAAATGTTTTCCCTGGGTAGCACCTGTGAGATTTCTGGCAAACCATTGAATCCATCTCATCTCTGTTGATCCCTAAAGTGGGTAATGAGCCTCAATCTATTTCTCAGCAGTGACAGGAGTACAGAGCATTTTCCAGCTTGGATTGTAATGGAAAAGCATGTGAGTGCTCTAGTTGTATACCATTGTGGGTTTATACCATTGATTTTGATAGTGTCATCCTAACAGAGAGCAAATACTGGGTCTAGTAACACAAGTAAGATGAAAAAGATTTGTGATCAAAATAGAATTTTGGCCACTGCTTTGAATTACAAATGAAAACAGTCACCTACATTGAAAACATGCATATTTTAGATAAACAGGAACGTATACCTTTAAAATATACAGTTAAAAATGTTTGCCATATTATGAAATCAAGCATTTTAAATTATTGATATCTAACTCTTTTCTTCTTCTTTCATTTGTGTAAGTGAAAGATGATTACCTATTCCATTTTTATGACCCATTTATTATTGTTGTCTGGAATGATACCACTACCTGAATTTCAGTAAGGAGATGCTACCACTTGCTTACTTTGGGGAATCCAATAAATGCAAAGGAAAACAAATGAACAAACTAAGAAGTAGTTTTATTCAGTGCTGTGGATTTAAAGATTTTTCCAATCCCCTGATTGTCCAGAAACATATGGATATGGAAGACAACCCTATAGCTGGGAAGAAAAAAAACAAGATGCACCAGATGAAACAGATGGAGAGAGAGGGAAGAAGAAAAAGGGGGGGTGGGGGGGAGGTGGAAAGAGAGAAGGGAAAGCAATCAAGAAAAAGGAAACATCTGTGCTGATGTTCCCCTGCTCACTCATGCACCCTTGTGCCAGTATGGCATTTGTAAGCCTGCAGCTCTGCTGGATGCAAAGCACCACCAATTTTCAGACTTTATTACTGAAGATCCTCCAAGCTATATAAAGATGTAGATTTTAATGCATAACTTAGCTACAATTCTTCCAACATACCTGGCCTTCCCCTTACAGACAGAGCAGATCCCCATTAACAACTAGAAAGGTGTATACCATCTATATTGCCCAGCCAGGGGCTATGTTTATATCTCAGGGAAGGTGCAAGTGCAAGAGAGGCGTGGTGGGAAGCTGTTGTTTTCTGAAGTGCTCGCCACCCCAGCAGGGCTTCACTGCCGGGTTAGCCAGGTTACACTGGTGTAGGCTCTCCTTGAAACTCCTACTTTTTTCTGAGAAAAAGCTTCTGCACAGCAATGAGGTTTTTGCTAAGGCTGTTATATGGAAACCTTTCAAACACATCTACTTCATGGCTGCAGGAAGCCATAACTGCTAGCCTACATCCTCGAGTGTCGTTGGTTCCCAAAATTGCAGTGACACTGGGAGATGGAGAACTCTTGACACCAGGTAAGGGTCAGCTGCAAAATATCTGTCTTTCCACGTGGAAGAGTTAACTGGAAAGACGGTTAAAGAACAATATTCCATTACGTCAGTGGTGTTTATGACATGCCCTTTAATTACCCTTACCAGTAAATCAGTGTGTGCACTTTAGTTCAGCAGAGTAGGGCACACTTCAAAGAAAATAATAGTTCTGTTGATTAGCTAATGAATATCCTATCAGAGAACTCAAGGAGCTTTTTCACTTTATTATTCACTTTACGTAATAATTCTAATTAAAAATATACTGCATGCCTCAGGTCCACTGTTCAATTTTTGAAACAACGAAACTCTCACATGACTTTTTTATCTACCTTGTATTTATTAATAGAAGGATGCTGTCCTATCCTCTGGCTATGCAGTTAATTCACAGGAGTCCAATAATACACACAAAACAGAGGAATTAATATATTCATGGCTGTGGTAGATAAATGATCCCCATTCTTCATGGGGCGAGGGAAGTCCCCTTCTCACCCTCTCAGCCCAAACCTGCTGGCTAAGACACAGCACCAACATCCATGTATCAGGTAGCACCCAAAAAATAAGAATATTTTGGGAAACTCCAGCTCATCTTTTCCCCTTCCTCCCAGGATGCCCATGCAAGCCATGGTGCTTGGGGGACGCGCAGTTTCTCCCTGCTCCTGCCAGGGCATGGGGATGCTGCCCCCACACCAGCAATGCTCCAGCATTTGCAATGGGGACAGGGAGGAGAGCGTGTGTGCCTGGGGAGAGTGATGCTGGGGGCTCTGCATGTTTCACATCTCTCATAAGACCGTCCTGGAAACCCTTGTTTGGGAAATGATCACAGCCAGAAAGTCACAGGGGTGTCCCCCAAGTCCGTCTCGTTCCTCTGCTCTAGCTGGGAACGTGAGCTGCATACCTCAGGCTGATACTTGCAGTTGGCCTACAAGTGGTATAATTTATTTAGTGTAAATCAGAATTATCTTCACAGTGGTCATTATTATTATGTCCCTATCTCTGGTACAAAGGGCAAAAACGGGACCTGTATTTTCTGCTGCTATAAAAAAAAAATCTCCCTGTGAGTAGCTGGAGTTCATTAGCCTTGCACCTCACCCTGGGCTGTGACTAGGGGATTGCCAGTCCTGAATCATTCAGGGGTTAACACTCAAACCACAAGAGTGTCTTCAAAATGTTTTCTGAAGAGAAGAAATAAAGGCCAGGTGCACTAATTTTGCTACCTTGTTTGTACTTGGATTGCATTTAAATTTTTATCCTTTACTATGAAGGCCACACTGGTTTAGGTTACACTTAAAAGGGTACGGTGAGAGCATGACCAACCTTGGCAGATCCAAGGGCTAGGAAATGTCTCTGGGACATGGGGTCACCAGTATGAGTGAAAGCAGCTTTGAGGGGTTGCAGTGTAAAGGTGGAAGAGAGCAGCTCAGGCAGACCCATGGGTCTCATCAGATATCTTTCTTATTTTTGCCCATTTCTTGTATAGTTTAAGTGGTCACAGGAAATAACAACAGCAAACAGACAGGTGCACTTTTAAAACAAGCTGGTGAAATTAAGGGGCTGACAAAGAGCCATTCCCACTGTTGTGGTTTAACCCTGGCAGGTTAAAAGCATTATATCCACACAGACGCCAATCACAAACAACATGAATCTGAGTCTAGGAAGATCCATGGACTATCATACAGACCAAAAACTTACTTTTCTTTCTAATCACAAAGATATCAGTTTCCCCAGCATTATTTTCTCCATCTGTCAATCTATGATGCTGATGCAGAAAACCATTAAATCTCTAAATTGCCATTTCCAGGGGTGTCAGGGGCTTTCCCTTTTCCCCACTGCTGATGAGGCTGAAGTCAGTGTGTCTAACGAGATCAGGTGATTAAGGGAGCTCAGAGAGTCACCGCTGTCTCTCCCCAAGGTTTCTACCTTGTCTGCTTTCATAGTGAAGTTCCATCTCTGCTCAGAGTGAATTTACCTAAAAGAGCCACTTAATCTGGGCTCTTTTTCCCCTATACATCTCTAAACTCTTACAGACCAGGCTATATTGGTCCTGGCTCTGCCCTTCTGGAGGACTCCCTTTTGGGGACAGACGTCTTGGGGGCAGCATGCAGCCACCATGTCTGTGGGTGCCTACAAGCAGTCTGTGATGCAAGCAGGGCAAGTGCAGACCATGACAAAATTACTGTAAAATTACCACAACAACAAGTTTGGCAAATTGTAAATTTCCCTTAGATCTGCTAAAATGTTTACCACCAGAAAATGTACCATGCCAGGATATAACCAAAAATTCAAGAGGTCCTGTAAAACATTCATGTTCCTGCCAAAGGAGCCTGGTTGTGACAAAAATGAAATAAAATTGGACAACTCACCATTCTAACCCACAAAATGAGAAAAAGGAATGTCCTCCAAAAGTTTTGCAGAGAAGATTCAGTCTCCTGATCACACTACAGCTTGAGATTTGTCCTGCTCTTCTCCTGTGCTGCAGCTGTCCTTACTCTTTTAAGTTTTCTCCCTAAAAAGACATTTTCCCACTGCCTTCTGCTGCAATGCCTCTTATTAGCAGAGCTCCATCCAACCACGGCAACCTTGCTTCCCTCCCACCTATGCCATGTAAGCAGCACACATTCATGTTTTTAACCACCTAGAGTGTTGGTTCTCCTTTAAACAGGCCAGCTTTGGCCAGGACAGAGTCGCCAGGCCCAAAGATCAGGCTCTCTCAGCATCATCCCAGGTGGGCACTGCTCTCCTGCACCACCGTGGAGGTGGTGGAGGTGAGTGAGATGCCTAACGCCCCAGCAGTGAGGGGTGGCCCTGTCCTTCCCTAGGGACAGGGGATAGCCGTGGCTTCTGATGGCCAAGATTACTTGATAGACCTGGCAAGTCCCTGAAACACAGACTACACCACTCAAGCCATCTGGAAAAGCTAGGTGAAGCCTGTCCTGAATTCCTCTGCATTTTATGAGGCTCGTCCCAGCAGCTGGGGTTTGATCTAGGAGGCTGACATCGGGAGTCTCATTAATTACAAAGGTGTCAAGCATGTACTCCTTGCCTTTGTAGCTAAGACAGCAATTACATCGAAATGGACGGCTTACTGCTTGCCTGCCATAATTTAGGCATTATTTTAGCCTACCATAATTTAGGGCTGTGGCTCCTCTCTTTAAAAGGTCATTATAAATCAGAGCTCACCTCTGCCACTGACCTGCCAGGGTTTGTGCTCCTGACTGCAGGGGGAGCAAGCACAGGCCTGGGCTGGGGGAGTTATGGGAGGTCCCAGACTCAATCTGCGTGGACAAAGAGGCAAGGTCAAAATTTCTCAAGAACCGTGTGTGGCTGAAACCTCAGAGTTAACATTTCGCTCGCATAGGTTTCCCCCTGGATGAAGTACATTAAATCATGAGCGAAGCATCCTGATCACCTTTTAGGTTGCCTGGGGCCAGGAAAGCCGAGTATACATAAATATCAGGCACACTTTGGAACGTAGCAGGTGTGAAATACGAGTTTCTCTCAGATTCACCCTGATTATTATTTTTTTTCAATGTGGCTCATTTTAGAGGTGTTAATCCTTTGCTTTAGATAAGAAATGGTTTCACAGTGCGACAGATTTGACCCTACCACACAGTCCCAAAGCAAGCACTCTGGCTCACTCACCTACCTACTTGCACAGGAAAAACTGCACAAGCATTAAAGGCAGCAGGATCGGGACCAATTCACACTGCAGAAGGGATATGGCACACAGCTGTTGATACCTATCCCATTCTTCCCTGATGAACTCAGACACGGAGAAATGGTAAGATATCAGTGCCTTGTTCACAGAGCCTGAGTCTGCTGGGATCTGTACTTCAAGTTTCTTACTTTTGCTGAAAACTGATCATGGAGACTTAGTAAGACAAGCTGTTTTTCCTGAATTTCCTGCTTATACAAAGCTTTCATTTAGTCCAAGGAATTGTATCACTACTCTGAGCAAAGCATGGGACCTGGTAATAAAATGGGAGCTCTAATTTTAAAGACACCACTGGCCTTCTTCTCTCTAGTGCACAGATAATCCTAGCAATACTTTGGGAGAAGACACATTTTTTAATTTTCTGAGAGTTGCTAAACTGCACAGATTGTAGGCATTTCTCCGTGCCTACTCTGACTGCAGCCAGCATGCAATTTAAAACGTTGAAGGAATCACTTCATAGTTGCAAGAAGGAGTAAGTATTTTATTGGTCAAACTTTTAAGCAATATTTTTTTGTTGTTTTCCATTAGATAAAATAAAAATGCTATTTTCCAGTCTCCAGGTTCTCAACTTGATTTGATGAAGAAGGCAAGTCAAAGTTTCTGGAACCTACATTACATCACCATGTCAAAGGGAAGGGTGTGCTGCTCTCTCCAGGAGCCTGTTCCAGGCTGGAAAAAATGTTCCTAATAGTTAAAAATAAAATGAAATGAAATGAACCTTGTGACATAGTTTGTTCTGTGAAGAACAGAGACAGAACAGAGACTATGGTCTGAAAATACAGCCCCACATCCCAGCACTTCTGTCTCCTAAACATGGGTTCAGGTGAATTATAGGCCACTGTGGGATATGGTAGAAGAAGGAGAGAAGAGAAAAAGATCTAATGTTTGAAAACAAAGGTGCATGCACACACACAGACATGTAGAAGAGGAGGACCCAGCCTGCTAGAGGCCATGCGGGCTCGGTGAAGGCCAGATGGAGCTTCTTGGCCCTCGGGTGCCTCGAGTCACAGCAAGCAGAGCCTGCCCCATCGTTGAGGTACAGCAGATCTCATCTCCACCAGGTATCCTCTCCCCTTCTGTCCCCAAGCCCATTGCAAACACACACACTCTCTTCTTGGCTTTGTTGCAGGCAGCAGGAGAGGCACATCTGACAGGCTTGTGCAAAACCCCTCCAGTGTGTGAGCACTCCCCAGGATCTGTCCATCTGCCTTGGGGCTCTTGTACTGCAGAGGGGTCAGAGAAACGATGAGCCAAATACACAAGGCACATCTTCTCCCACTGCCTCTTGTGCCACAACGCTGGGTCCCCAGCAAGCAAGGCACAAAATGCAGCCTTTTTTTTTTTTCCTGTTATATTTATCCCCATAAGCAAAACAAGTAGGGTTTGGATCGGAGCCGGGGTTTGGTGCACTGTACAAACCAACCTACCATTGCTCCCCCTTTTTAAAATCCCCCCATATGCAAGATGCTCCATGCGCCTCTGTTCATTTTTCAGGCTGCAGTCTTCACAGTATTGAAAGGTCACAGACGGAAGACCTGCAGACCATCGTCTTCAGCAAATGTTTCCTTCCTGCTTCTCCAACAACAGCAAGCTGCTTCATAGGCCCTGCCTGCATGTTGCACCATAGAAGATGAGAGATTTTCAAGTTTTGTTTGTTCATTTTTGAAACACAGCCCTTTCTTCTGTGCAACTCAGGATGTATTTAACAGGAAACAACAAAGATGCAGGACAGTTTTGGAGAGGAAGTAGGACATTTTAGGTAGGCGAAAAAATAATTACTTGTGCTGAAACTGGGTCAAGACACCACAGTGTTTACCACGACTCACAGGAAAAGTGCCATGGGGCTTTTTTTATAATGACAAAAATTCAAGATCTCAGCATTGGGTCTCATCCCAAAAAGTAATACAGTTTCAGGTCAAATGGAAACTAATCCAGCCCATAAATTACGAAGAAGCAGATTTAACCCACTTGGTCCTGAGCTCAGTCACTTTTGCTCAGCTAAAGCTGGTCTTCCAATTTTGTTGCAAAGACATCAAGAGATTGAGAACTCCTCTTCTTCCCTTGCCATCACTCCCATTGCTAATTATGTTCATTGCTTCAGCTGAGGTTAATTTCTCATTTCAGGATATCTGGCTTCACCTTCTGTCCACTAGACCTTGTTATGTCTTTCTCTGTAGGATCAAAGCCCTTTTAAGTACCAAATGTTTTCTTCTCATGAAGGGACTCTCTAAATCAGTCACCTTTTAGTCCTCTTTTGGATACTTTAAACAAGCTGTGGCCTTTAAACTTGTCAAGGCCAGACATTTTCCCCAGTCCTTAAATCATTTCTGTGGTTCTGTTTCCCTACACTCTCGTTTTCAACATCCTTTTCAAATGTGCATGCCAGCTCTGGATGCAGCATCCCAAAGTAAAATTACCTCCTTACTCCTACTCAATATTCTCCTGTTTATTTGTTCAGCCAACATATCAGAATTTTTGGTTACTGCACTGCTCTGCCAGCTCTTGTTTGGCTGCATGTCCACCAGGGTACCTAAATCCTCCTCCCCTCTCATACATCTTATTCCAATTTTCTTCAGATATCTCTAAGGAAAGAAGGTAAGAAGTGATTCCAAAACACGTTACAAACATGTAACAAGGATCTCAAAGCTTTTTGCAACATGTGGAACTGAGGCCACTTAGAATTGCCCCTCAAGCCTTCAGCTTCCTTCTCCCCTGGCCAACTGCAATAACCCTTGCCCTATATTTTAATACTGAATTCAGTGTGTTTGACACAACCCTGGAATTTCCAATGTATACAGATTTAGGAACTGAAGGATCTGTGAGGAATGAAGTTCAGGACAGCTGGATAAGGAATATCTGGATCTGCAACCACACAGAAGGAGATGAAGTCCATTTTGGGTTTCCTGCAGCCGGCGTTCAGCTAAGGCTCTTCGTAACAGGGACTGGATGTAACTCCTAAATCCATTCTTTTCTTGGAAAAGAAAAGAGGTGGTATTATTTTTATGCAGGAACAGAGAGCAAATTACCCAAGTTCTATATAGCAAACGTTGCAGGGCTGACAAATGTCTCTACCTAGGTTTGCAGCAAGAAAACCAAACCAAATCAGTTACTTTGGCTTCTCACTTCACATCTGGTCCTTGCGTTCTGCAGGCACACAAGTAAAAAAAACCCACATGTGGTGCTGGAAAGAGCCAGGTGCCTCTCCCTTTGGGTGACATCCCCAAGTCACCACCAGGACTGGTTGTTTCTGCTTCACCCCATTCACCAGACTAAGCCCAGCAGTTGCTGCACCCTGTCGTATCTCCACAGC
Organism: Cygnus atratus; assembly: GCF_013377495.2. Lineage (NCBI taxonomy): Eukaryota > Metazoa > Chordata > Aves > Anseriformes > Anatidae > Cygnus > Cygnus atratus. The sequence continues at coordinate 110,899,425 of NC_066363.1, read as the reverse complement.
ACTCATACCACACCAGTGTATGCCCTCAATGCCATGCTGAAAAATACCACTTTGCACCATAGTAGGGATCGCAGCTGATTTCAAGCACTCTGAATAGAAAAAAATATATAGTTATGGATGAGGGCAACAGGAACAGTTCTAGTACAAAACCTGGGACCTAGGGAAGACAGGAGCCTGGGGTAACACATATGTCCAGGATCGGTCTGCTCTCGAGGGGTCAGCAAAGCAAAATGTGAGCCTGAGTACTACTTGGCATGGGAGCCCAAAGCAGATGCCTTGAGTCATTGGCTATTTCATTTTGGTTGTTTCCAGAGAAAAGGCGCTATGGTAACAAGTAATTATATGTTGTTGGTGGTTTTTTTTGTTTGGTTGTTTGTTTTGTTTTTTTTTTTTGTTTTGTTTTCAGATGTCAACTCTGAAGCTTCATCCTGGTACTAGAGAGCTGCTCTGGGGTCATTTTGGCTTGTTCAGCCTTGCTAGTAATTGAGACCCACAGTCGAACTCTTTCTTTGTTCTTTCTCAGCCCATCCCAAGGGCTGTCACTGAAGAGAAACAGGGATAAGTAAGGAAAGCATCTGGCCAGGCCGTCTATCGGTATCAGTGTTATTGGTGATGTATGAGCCAGAGCAAAGTCCAGCTCACACACCCAGAGCTGTGCCGGCTCAGCAGGACTAAAAGACAAAAATTAAAAAAAAAAAAAAAGAGAGAAAAAAAAAAGGAAAGAGAGAGAGAGAGAGAAATCTTTATTTTGCCAAACAGCTCCAGCAATCAGGACACTTGGAGAGCAGTTTTATTGAGTAGGGAGGTACTCTTATAAGAGTTCTTGTAGACTTGTAGACTTTTTCTATGTAAAGGCGTAACACAGAACTTCCTTGGCATCTGTAGAGTAAGGCAACATGGTACTGCATCCCCCTTCCCTCCTGCAGAGGGATAAAAACCTGTTTTAGCCCTGCTTCTGGTCCAGGGAAGCAAAGTATTTCATTCTTGATGCTTTTGCTGATAAGAAATAATGGGAAACACCTTCCCTATGAAAAGCTGTTTTTCTCTCCTTTTTTTTCCTCTCCTGCTTATATCACCTAAAAGAGCATTTTCAGCCTCAGATCCAAAAGGACTCTTTTTACATAGGGCACCCTTCTATGCCCCGCAGGACTCATTATCTGCAGGAACCACCCTAAGTCAGAACCTTGGGAAAGGTGGTGCTGAGAAGGGAGAAGGGCTTCCCAGGAGCCCTCTTCAAATATGCCACGGGGTTTCAAAGCAATGTGACCATCCGCAGGCTGCTGGATGTGTGTGTATCCTAAAACTCCCTGGTTTAGTTTTAGTATCCTAAAGCTCCCTGGTTTAGAACAATTCCAAGCAATGTAGCTCCAACATACGCAGCCCTCTCCTGCCCAGCAGTGAGTTTCGCACTGTGCTATTCAGAAGTGGCACACCAGCTAAGCATGAAAGCTGTTCAACACCAGTTAGCAACAGCTTTTTTATCCATTTAAGTGTCAACAATGGAAAACCACAGAAGAGAATGTTTCAGCCAACAAATGCTTCAAAAGGAAGGAGATTCACCCTCTTCTCCACACCCTTTGCTTTTTAAACCCAGTGTTTCCCTGCCTGGCCCACTTTGCACTTCGATATGGCTTTCCATCTGTAAATCAGGAGGTCCAAGCCCATGTGGCCCTCAGGCTAGCAGGACTGGGGTGCAAAACCACATCAACCCCCAGGGAGCAAGGGAGTGAGGTGGTCCAGCACCAAGGCTGGTGTGACAGCCCCACTGGGGCTGCTGGGCATGTCCAGAGCAGCCCAAACCCTAGGAGAGGCTTGGTCTGACCCTTTTGGCTAGAAGCTGTTCTTCACCAAGGGCTGTGTCCATCCCTTGGTCCTCACATCAGCTCCCGGGTTAAGGAGGCAGCCTCAGCCCTCTGGGTCTTACAGGCCAGAATTTCAGCGGGTGCACATCAGCATAGCTTCTCCACAAGCAGAGGAGCTATCCCACTTCACCCCAAAGGAAAATCTGGCTCGGGGAGGTGAAGACTCACGTCACAGCCATTCCATGCGGTGATGGTACCACTGGGCATGATGGTTGGGCATCCCAGTATGGCAGTGCTGCTGACATAGCTGGAAAACACACACAGCATCAAGTCTTGCTCACATATGCGAAGCAATGCAGAGGATTGGCCCTCAAAGCCAGGCAGAGGTTTTCTGCTCCCCTCAGTAGCTCTTGGTGGTCATCCTTTTTTCAGCACCTTCGGTTTTTGCTGCCCTTCAGACTTCACCTCCAGAGGGTGACAGAGGACACGCCAGGGCTCTGCCACACCATTTGCAGATTTTTGCATACACAGGAAACCTGACTTTGACCCGTTAGCTATGGTGTGAAGGCCAAGCAAAACCATGGCAGTCCTCACAAGGTTCGGAACCAGTTCCCTAGGCTACCATCAGAAAAAACATCTCATGTGCACTTGTGTGAGTAGATGCAGGACCCTAGTTTTACATACCACTATAAGGCATAGAGAGGGGAGCTATAGGAATGCCACACACCACACAGACTTAGCCAGACAGAGCAGATACTTCAATGTGGGAACATCACTGCAGCCATCAGGCATGCTGCCTCTATCAGGTACATCTCCATAGCTTTTAATACAGCTCAACAACTGTGGCTGAGACAAAGGAGAAGGCACAGTGTACAGAAAAAAAAAAAAAAAACACAAATGATACCCTTTTATTTGTAAAGCTCTGATGAAACAACTTTCCAAATGACATCCCATTTGAAAAACAATGGAAACCAACCTAACTATGCGTTAGCCACACTATACAGATTGCATCCTAAATTTTGAAGATGCCTAAATATCTCATGGAGTATATACATATGTATCAGTTAGGTAGTAAATTTTCATTGCAATTTGTTTCTTTCCAGCACATACTTATTCAATGGCAAAAAAAAGAAAAAAAAGAAAAAAAAAAAGAAAAACAAAAAATAAACAAACAAAAAAACAACAACCTGGGGATGCATTTGCTTTTTTTGTACAAAACTTATGAGCAAATGACTACGGCAATTTTCCTGAGAGAAGGCTTGTTCTTTGAAACTCTTGCTTTAACAACTGGAAATACAGAAAGTGGATGTTTTTTTGTTGCACTAAAAAGCCTAAGGATGCCTAGTTAAGTTTTTCTTTTAAATTATTTACGTACCATTAAGTTAAAATGTTTACATTCATTCATTCGTATAAAAACCGTTGTTAAATCTTATGCAAATGATTTAACACTGATTGCTGCAACGCAAATTGCACTTCTTTAAAAAATTATTGTATATATGGAAGAAAAATATCTGATTGCTACCCTGTTTACAAATTTTGACTGACTCTATACAGTTCAGTCGCAAAATATGAACTTTCATAAACCTCAGTCACAGTGTACTTCAAAAGTTATAATGCAGTCTTGCAAAGTGAGTAAATATCTTAAAACAACAACAAAATCTCCTTAACCCCGTGAGGCTTGTACCAAAGACTGTGATTTCCTCCCCGGGTGTAGCTGGGCTCTGGCACAGAGGAGCAGAGCAACGCGGGCGCTGGCGTTGGAGGGTGCAGGACAGATGAAGACGTCAAATGTCCAGTTCAGGGCGCCTGTGCTGACTCAAGCAGTACGTACATGCTTCCAGCGCTCTTCAGAAAGTATCTGGCTATGTCTAATGACTCAAGCCTCTGCTACTCCCTCCCCAATGCTGATGGCATCCATCAGTTCTTGGGGGAGAAGGTGATAAGAGAGTGAAAACAAATATACAATCAGAAAGGCAGCACTGCTGTGTGAGTTGAGGATGTAATTCTGGAATCTATCGATAGTTCTAAGTTTCTTTTTTTTTCCCATTTTCTTTTTTTCTTTTTTTTTAGGTGTGTAAGGCTGCATTAGCTATCCCCCGGTGGGCATTTGCTTTCCCTATAGTTTTCTTGCATAGATGAGGAACAGGATGCTTCAGCAGAGCCTCTTTGGGAGGGCTGGAAGCCGCCTCTGCCACCAAGGCACGGAAACAAATTCAGAGGAGCGTCCCTTGCCAGCACTCTCGCTGCTGCCACTGCCGCTCCAGAGAAAAAGAAACCCCGCGCGGATGTCTGGGGGCTGCCACACAGCTCCAGGATCCAGCTTGGCTGGCACCGGGTCACGCCAGAGCCAGAGCACACCAGGGATCCTGTCTCACGGACGCTGTCACCTCGGCTGTGGAGGTCAGGCTGACTCCTGTGTACAGCCCGTCTTGACCTGAATACTTAAGGTTGCTGCTTTCAGGACTGGTGCTCTCTCCTGGGCCAGACATCACTGACGAGCTCGCCTGCAGAGGGAAAAAAAACGGAGATTTTGCTGAGCAGATGAGCTTTGCACGCACTGCTTTCCTGGGTGTTTGTCAAAAGCCAGGTTTGTGCCCCACTCTTGGGATCACACAGAATAACAGTATGGCTGAGGTTGGTAGGGACCTCCGGAGATCACCTGCTCCAACCCCTGATCCAGCAGGGCCACCCAGAGCAGGGTGCCCAGGACCACATCCAGGTGACTTTCAAAGATCTCCAAGGAGGAGACACCACAGCCTCTCTGGGCAACCTCCCACTGCCTCTCTCCAAACCCCAGGTGGGGTGGCACCTATATTTTTGCTCTGCTGGTGGGAGAAGCCCCTTTTATCTCAAGAGGAGAAGAACTACGCCTCTGAATGAGGAGCATGTTTGCTCTGTACCACAAGCCACCACCTACACTCCTGAGACAAAGCACAGAGAAGCCCTGGTAGGCATGAAGCTGAAACTCTGACCAGCACTGTAATCAGCCCATTTATTTTAACAGAGAAACGGGGAGTTGCAAAGACAAAGAAACAATCATTTTTTCCATGAGGCTGAGCAGATCCACTAAAGAGGAAAAATTTGCAGTGCCAGACAGAGAAGGGGCAACATTTTCACCTGATAAAGGAAATGTTTAAGAGCTGACTTCATGCAAAATTAACTCTTGGATATGTCAACTTTAAAACCTTAATTTACTTGTTAATGGATAGTCTTCGGACAAGATTCCTTAAAAAGAAGAAGAAGAAAAAAAGACTATCCTAAACTGTGACTGCAGAAGCTTCCTGCCTGCTGTTTAAGTGAAAAGTATACATATTTAATCATTTTACTAGAGTAGAGCTCTTGGCTGTCCTGGAGTCATGCCAAGCTAGCAGTTCGTACATAGGAAAAGCGGGGCTTCGCTTATCCAAAGGCAATTTCCAAGCGGCACTTTGTGGAGTTTTTTTGCCATGCTTAACCCAGCTGAAACCTGACCTTCTGAAGGAGATACTCCTTGCCAGTGGTCACTTCTGTCTGAAACAACCTGGAGGCAAATATTTTCTTTACCTTTTATTAAAATGGCTGATGACTGCTATTCTTGCACCCAGTCATCAACCAGGACCCCATTTTCTCAGCTGCTACCCAAAAATGCAGACAGTGAAAAAAAAAACAACACCGCTTCCCCCAAAGACAGCCAAAATGGCTATAATCTGAAAAAAATATGTTTTATGTTATCCCTCTACCAGATACACAACTGCTGTTCAGTAACAACTGATCTCTGTAGGCTCTTTTTCTATGACTCCACAAATAATTATGTAAGGCAGAATTCATGCAAAATTTTGGGTCCATTTCTGGGTCTCATATCAACCTAGATTTTTAACAATGCTTTTTACAAATTCTGATACATCAGGTGGACTCCTTTTGGCACACAAGGCCTGATTTTTAACAGATTGATTCTCCCCACACTAAAAGAAGGGTTTCAATTACAGTCAAACGGTGTTTGCTTAACTTGAGCTGAAAACGCTGGGAGCTGCTCTGAAAGGTTCCCAGTTGCCCATATTTGCCGCTGCTGTTCCGGTAGGCAAATATCTTATCTCTGCCTTTTTTTTTTTCCGGGCTCGGAAAGTGTAGTTCGCCCTTTTCCTGATTCAGCCCCACAAAGGTGAGGCTCAGTGCTGTGCCGTTTCCATGCCTGGTTATCAGCCACCCCTCCCTCCGGCACCCCAGAAGGGAGGACGTGGAGGCATGTCCTGTTTGAAGGCCGCCCATCCCTGCCCAAACGAGGCCGGATCCTGGCTCCATCGAGCCAGCGCAGGCAGGACCTGGGCAGGACTGCTGGGCCTGGAAACCCCACCCCAGTAACGTCATGACAAATCCAGTCAGCTCGGGCAGCTCCCAAAGTGAGACATGGAAAACAAACTCATGGGAAGGAGGTGGATGAATCACTGAGTTAGGCGACCCAAGCCTGCCTGCCTCTGCTGTTACTGCTCTGGCTTTGACGGGGGAAAGGCAGCAGAAGTTACAGTTGGCTATTAGAGGACATGTCAGCTGGAATAAATAAGCTGAACAATGCTGAAGTCAAGGGGCTATTCTAATTCACAACGGCTGGCTCTATCAATAAAACAGTAATGGATTTATTGTTATTGCTGATATCTGATAACAAGACAGATAATCAACTGGAGCTCATCTTCCTGAGGAAAGAAAAAAAAAAGAATGAAATCCTTTGGGAAGAGCTTGCCTCCCAAACAAACAGAAGAGGTTTGAACCTGTTATCTGCAAAGGTGGTTTAAGGATCCCACCTTTTTTCTACTCAAAGCAGCCAGAGCTGGACATGGGTCTGCCCCCCAGGCAAGCTGTCTGGTTCAGAGATGGCCTTGCTGTGGAGGACGTGCCCACGACGCTCATGGGGAGACCTCAGATGAAGCCGCAGAGGGATTTAGACACTTACTTCCTCCCCACTCCTGCAGGCCCAGACCAGAAATGGGCCGCTTGGCCCAGCACAGAGGGAACATCTCCATCTGAAGGCCTCCTGCTTTATTCCACCCACTTCTTCCTGCATGGAGACCAGGGAGAGGGGAGGAGTGCCCACCCTGGCCTCCCCCTAGGCCTCCGTGCCGAGAGGCAAAAGCTCCGGTCAAGAAGTTGTGCTGGTGTCTGGAGGGGGTGGCTAAGGGCCTTGGTCTGGACCTTTGCACCATCAGTTAGACCTTTGCTCCATCTGCTTCGAAGGTTCAAAATGCTCCACGCATTTTGGACTGTACCACATCTGTAGTAAACTGAGCCTCAGTTGATAAACTGCTCCCTTCCTCTTCTATTAGCCTAGTTTAGCTTTGCTACACTTAGACGATAATTGTGGTCAGCTGAGACACACTTGCAAAAACATCTTTCACATATAATGTATTTTGGCAAACAGCAGTGAAGGCCTTAATTTTCCAGTCTCAGGCTCCCCTTGGTAACTGCCATCCCCACTAAGAGTGCTTTCTCCAAATGTCGTCACTCCCTGGTTTCTGAAGAACAGGTCTCAGTACTGCAAATCCACATTTTTTTCTTGATTTAGTGACCCCCTGACTACAGAAAGCTGTAATTTCTTGCTGGTCCAATTGATCCTTTTGTTTATATTGCAGATGTGTAAGTTTACATATCTTCTAATCTCTCCTTTGTATTATAGCAACATAAATCTGTGGTTAATACTTCATTAATTTCCTAAGGGAGGCAACTTCCAGCATGGCTTGGGAAAGCTGATGACCCCACTGCTGTCGAGGGCTGTGTGAGTAATTGGCTTTATTGTTTTGGCAATAAAACTAAACAAAGCAAAATGTATGTGTCTATATGCATACATAAGGTCTGGGTAGTACCAAAAATACTCCTTTTCCTTGGTTTTCCCTGCTGAAACAAAAAAGCTGGATTGCCTTTTTCCATTTGATTAAAAAAATAAATTAAATTTAAAAATGCTTTCTTTTGAATACATGTACACACAGCTAAGAAAATGAATGACTGAATTTATGAAACTGACTGGGGAGAGGAAAGCAGCATCCTACTTTGTCCAGGAGTGAGGAATAATGCAGAAGCGGTAGGAGACCTAGATCCATTTCCGTTCCCGGTCAGAGGAGATTTAAACTGGCGTATCACATCTCCCAGCATAATGCCCTGACTACCAGACTATTTGATATTTGAGGTTGCCATGTTCCTCATGCCTCTTGTTGATCTTATTCCACCTGGTTTAGATAAATATTTAGTCATACCAGGACTGAGGCACTGTGTTCCCATTTTCCAGGTGAAAGTCCTAACAACCTTGCTAGTGAGGCTTTCTCGTGGAAACTTTGTCCCGGCAGCTACTGAATTATTATATCCCAACTGAAATCTTATCATCAGATAGTCTGAAGGACCCTTGGACATTCAGCTTTCCAATAGCCAGGTGGTTAGGAATTTTTTTTTTAAGAGGTTGAGTCTACGGGTTCATCCACACTCTGGGAGATACTATACTCAGGCTGGTTCCCCCATCGCCTCCTTCAGTCCTACCGATCTTCTGCCTAGAAGGGAGCAAATGTCTCTAACAACCTCTTGATTCCTCTTCTGAAAACGAAATAAAGCAAACGCACAAGAAGCTATTCCGTGAATTCAGCCCAGATTGTTAGTCATCTGGGGGACAGCTAGAACTGTACGTTTCCCCTAGCTCCTCACCTGCTAAGGCTGTTTCCTTCAGCTCTCCCCCTTTCCATACTACAACACTGAAGAGCCAGTCCTGAACCACTTCTAAAGATCAGCCTCCAAAGGAAGTAAACACATGTTTTACCTGTAAGACCACTGTCCTAACTTATTCTACAGTTTTTCTGTGGTGTGTGGTTATGGTCCTTTTGAGACAGCTCCAAATCAGAGGCAAAGGGTGCAGTAGAGTCCTCTGAAAGAGGAGCTGCTCCAGTGCTGCTGAGCCTTTACTGACATCAGCTCTGGCTCAAAGAGTCTCCATGCCCTGCCATGAAAAGCAGATTTTACAGCAGTTTTCATTCTGCCTTTTATCCTAATAAGGGAACAAACCCTTCTGGTAATCACACCAGCTGGAGCCCCTGCATGGAAATGTATGGGTGTGCACTAAAGACTATGCCCTTCGTTTAGCAAATTATTCCACGTAGTTTTTCTCTGTACAGTTTCAGCAGCATCAAAGGGAGAGCAGGTATAGATGCAGATGCAGGCTGCCTGAAACTTTCAAATCTTCTTTTTATGGGGATGTAAGGCAACTTCATATATCATGTAGCTGGACCTTTTCCATATTAGTAACACAGGACACCCAGTACTTATACTGCTTAGGAAAACTGAAATGGGCCTAAACCCTAGATCCAGATGTGAATTTGGCAAATAGCCCCTTTACAATGGGACAACGAAACATGCACGATCCAAACACTTCTACATTTTGGGATGTTTGAAATCAACTTTGCACCCATAGCAATTCATTAATCATATCTTTTAAATGTTTAAACTTCAGCTAGAGCATAAAATCAACATTTAAGGTTCTCACTAATTTGTCTCAAAATTGGCATCGTATAAAATTCCCTTCATGAAATGGATAGTCTCAAAGACATTTTGGTGAGTAATTGCTGCCCTTCTCTTTTTCTGCCCTCCCCTCTTTATTTTACTTTGAAAGAGATAAAGAAAGGTAGGGCAAAAAGTGAGTATTACTGACACAAATGAATTCTGCTGAATTTCATTTCCATTAGATTTCTACATAACTAGAAGCTCTTTTGGCAGCCTCCCACAACGGGCATAATAAATTACTTTTGTACCAGTAGAGGAATTCATTTTCTCTGTTTCATTTAGCAACAACATGGCTGTGAATTTCAGACAACAGTTTCTAAAACGTCATCATATTTTTCTGCCTAATGTCAAGTTGGCATCTTTCCCCTCCTTACAGAAGAGCCAGAGAAGCAAAAACAGAGTGAGACAACAACAAGTTGCCATGCCAGTTGTGTAACGTGTGGGGAATGGGCCAGGTATGTCCTCCAAACAGGTGCCTGTGTTTCAGCAACGTCACCCTTCTTTTTAAAGTGACTAAAGATTAGAGAGTCTGGATTCATCTATCCAGGGGTTTTTACCTCCTGACATGGCCTGGAGAAAATTATACTCCTTGTGCAAAGCCATTGCCTGGGCTAAGATTAAATACAAACCTTCGGGATATCAGTATGTCAACTCTAATGGCAAAGAAAAAAAAATAATCAAGGAAAATAGAAGCCCAGTGTAGTATCTGTGCTTCAGTATGTGATCAGATTAAAAGCTGTCGGGCTCTAAAATGCTGAATTCCCTTCCTTCCCGACAACTTCAAGGGGCCTTATGAGCCCTCAGCCTTCCCACAACATTGCAGCCCGCTGGCAAAGGTTCTGCTCCCCTCGCAGCTGGTGACCGCTTCCCAAATGATGCAGAGCAAGCCTCATCTGCCACCTCCCTGCTTTCAGCCTCCAGTCTCCCCTGTTGATGCTTGAGCATCATCCCTGCTGATGCTTGGGCACAACCAGGAGACACAGCCTGTCTCCATCACATCCTTTTCCAGAAATTTTTACACACGAGAGGTACTTTGCAAGCGCTTTGTACATGCAGGGCAGATGTGATGGAGTCACAGTGGAGAAAAGGCTGCGAATGTCCTCTCCTAGGCTGATCATCTTTGGAAAAATCAAGGATGTCCTGGCACTGGGGGATGCCTTTATGTAATTAAGAGCAGCCTCAGGGTTTCTGTGCATTATTCTTATTTGCTAGCAGCACCAAACTAGCCCTTTGTCCTGGGAACCACCAACACCTGTCTTGTACTCACGCAACTCCCTCTGCCAAAATTATATCACAAACTGTGCCACTAAAATTATAACACAAAGATTGCTAATTTCACTTATAGGGAGAAGGGCTGCAGAAAGGAAGGTGGAAGTCAGCAAGCCAGAAAAGCAACGGTGCGGGGAAAACGGGATTTCACCTCTAAGGTCTCTCTTTCCAGAGCAGCACACAACTGCACCTCTGGGGGTCGGGGTGGATTTTGGTTACAATTCTGTCCACTGTATAAATTGCACGACATTTCTCAGATCAGTAGGAAACCAAAGGGAAGGGCAGGGAAAGTTTTTCTGATTTTTTACCCTCTGATAATACTAGGATGAGAACCTAAAGCAACATATAAGGCCTCGCTGGGGGGACCCTGAACAGCTCACATTTTGGTTAATGTTTCTTTTTATTTCTGGTGTGACCCATTTATTTTATTGGACTGACAAGGTTTTCTCATGTCAAAGAGGAGCCCTGTTAATGATATCCTTGCCTGGCAGCATCAGAACCAAAAGCCCAGTGCCTCTGAAACTGGGTGGCCTTACCACCACACAAACAATCACATTTGCTAAAAACATTTTTTTTTCCCTTTCTACAATGAAACTTAGTATGTCATGAATTAAACTATTGAAAGGAATTTGGATGTGGGAATGCTGAGACATATTGAAAAATAGTCATTATAAACAATGTCTTTTTATTTTATTAATAAAGGAGTAGAGAAGGCCACGTTAGGAAAGCTTTTCAAAGAAATTATGTGGCAGATTGAAAGATTCAGAAGGCCAAAGGAGTGAGTGTGGATATGGGTATGTATAGCCAAATGGTTAGGAATTAATCTATATAAAGCTATGCAACTTTAACAGTAGTATTTGTTATCACATGTTCTAACTGAGTGAAGAAAGGCAGTGTGAGGTGGTTTGAGCGTATGATGTGAAATCAGGATCACAAACTCGGGAGCTCGGGGCCGTGGGATGCTGAGCGCCCATCCCTGGAGGAGCCCCCTGCCAGCAGAGGGCTGATCCCCATGCACCTCAATCAGAACGGGTCCCCTGCCTGGTTTCAGCGAGGTCTGGAGCCGGGTGTAAGCACATGTCTCAGTTCAGAAAGAAAGCCATTATGCTTCCCTCCAGGCAGCAGGATAAACCCTTATCAGACCATTTCAGAAAAAAAAAAAAAAAAAAAAAGGGCACGTGCGCAATTGTTTCTTGAAAGAATCAATTGGTCATGATTTTTTTTTTCTCCCAAGGAAAACCTTTGAAAGAGAAGAAACTAAACACTTCAAAACAAAATGTCTTAACTTAATCATAAAAATTATATAGGTCTTAATTAAGGGGTTTGTAAAGTACTTCAGCTCCTCACTCTGTTTACAGCTATATGTGATATCCTCCGAAAATCTTGTTCCAGTATCAGCTAACAAAACTGGAAAGTTTGTTTAGATTATTGTTCTGCTAGATAAGATAAAAGCTGTGATAACACTGCACAGTGATCAGTCTGCTTACAAACACGGATGCTGTGTCAGTACTTACCCCTGAAGCTGACGGTTGTGTGCTTGGGGAAGCGTTTTTGCTACAGTCGTCTGAGTTTGTAGAAGACGTGGATGTTGGAGTCATAGGAACTGCAGTAGTACTGTTACCTGAAAGATCGGGATCTGGCATTAAAAACAAGAATTTTCCAGTGTGGGGGAGAAAAAAACAAACTCTTGCAGCTCAACTACCTTATCTTTTCATATTTACCAGAGCATGCCTTTGACTTATTTATGTTCTTAGGTTTTCGCTTCCTGGTTTGAATTCCTTCTTTTTTCATAGCAAGGGGTCGAGGAACCTGAAAAAATTAAATTTCCACACCAATCATAGAGTTGTACATGTGCTCTAATCACCAAAAGCCAAAACTAGAACATACAAGCAAATAATGATGTTGAGAATACACGTGAAATACACGTGAAATGAAGTCACGTATAGCAAGTCATTTTTCCTGTTTCACCGTAGCAATTCCAAAAACATTTGTATTTTATTTGGGCAAAGCAATGAGTTGTTTCAAGAGGAGTTTTGTCAGAATTAAAAAATTAAAAAAAAAAAAAGGGAAATGCTTTTCTTGATGTAGTTTTTCCAACACCTCAGTCAGTCCACAAATTAACAGCACAATTTCTAAGAAAAAAAGGCATAATTTGGCCATAGGTCATATGAAATTAAATTGGACTGGGTGTATCTGATCCCCAATTCCTTTTTCCAGCCAGTTTCCAGATTATCTTTAGTGGTTTGTTTTGGAAAGCAAGAATGTGAATGGAGGAGAAAATTCTCCTCTTCCTGTGGACCAGCTATGCAAACTGGATTGTCCCCAGTGAGTGTGTTAGGACAGAAGCTTCGTGCCGTAGTCAGCATAGCATCCATTCCTATAAGCAGTTCTGCATACAATACAGCTTTTTGTATCCAAATTTCTGTTTGTAGAGAAAATGTGTTCAAAAATCAGCCTTGTGTTCTCTGTTATTACAACCATAATCGTTATACAGAAAACATTGGCTTAAAATGTATTTTAACTTTGTGATAACACCGGTTTGGAGAAATACAATTCAGCCATGTGCTTACTATCATTGTGATGTTTAAACCAGTGAAATAATTTACTTTTTCTAGACCAAGTACCAACCAGTCCTAATGCCCTCGTTCCTCAGACACTTGTGCGTGGCTATAACCTAACCTACTGGGGCACAACAGGTTCCAAGTCTCACCCCAAACTTATTCCATTACATTCAAGTTATTTTCCTCCTGCATTATTGCGTGTCAAAGGCTGGAATCACATTTAAAGTTTTGCAGGAATGGCTGGAATTACATTTAAAATTTTGCTGTCGTGGCTATGTCTGTCCACACTATGAAAAACTGTTGTACTACAAGTCTAGTTTTTTTTCCATTGAAGAGCTGATTGAAATCACGGTGGCAAAAGGAGCTCTGCCACATAACCAGAGGCAGTTTCTTTGTACAAATCTGTACAAATTTGCAATTACAAACCCTTTCAGGCACTGACAAAACCATAGCTCACTAAAACGGGACAACCATTTTTCAACGACTAGAATTTTTCTGTGTTTTTTTTGATTTTATACACCTTTATCATTTTTTAACTCTACAGTTCGAAACCACAAGACAAGACCATGAAAAGTTTCACCAGAAACTTTGCCCCAACCTTCAGGAAACCCGATGCCACCCACACACAACACCCAAAGCCACCAGAGCTTTGGCGACAGAGCACCGAGAGCCTTGGGGACAGGGCACTGAGAGCCTTGGGGACCGAACACCCAAGTCTTGGGGAGAGAGCACCCAAGCCAACCTGGAGGGGACTTTCTTACCCCGTGAAGCTTCATGTAGAGGCCACAGGCATTGCAGACGGGCTCACCCTCGGCGTTCCTGCGCCACAGGGTGGTGGTGGTGGTGTGGCAGTTGGCGCAGGACAGGCCGAGCCGCCTTGAGGAGGGCTGCAGGCAAGCAGAGGTAAAAACACAAGCGTAAACAAGCAGGCGGGAGAGGGTGGTTTGTCTCTTTGCAGTTTACAGGAACTAGGCTTTAAAACTTGGGCTTGGACAAGGGAGAGGGGTCGAGGAGGGCTTTCAGAGGGGGAGAGCGCGTCAAAGAGCGTCATCTCCATGAAGAGACTTCCTTATCATCACACATTTTATCCTCATGGAAAAAACAACGCGCCTCGGGAACATGTTTTACAGAAGAGAGCTTTCCCTCGGCCCTCAGAAAAACTGGTGTGGGACAGCAAGGTTCACACTGCAAACAAGCCATTTATGACACTCTTCCGTGGAGTTTGGAGCCAAGGTGAAGCAACCTCGTATCAGAAATAACCGTATAACCCAGTGCTTTATGGCCGCAGGCTGTATATCATAAGTGAAGGCAGTCCTCATAAACATGTGAAATGAAGGTGAATGGGTTATAAAAGTTCCTGTAACAAGCGATCTCTTTTACGTTCATCACAAGCAAAGAATTCCAACTGCATCATAAATCTATTATTTTTCAAAGTATCGCATTGTCAAAAAAAAAAAAAAACACAACTAGCTCTGTGTCTGGCAGCTGAACAAGTTTACGTGGAAAAGTCAGTTTTAGACAATTGCATTAATCTTATTCTGCCTATAAAGCGCCCATAACTGAAATTACTGACTTGAGGGTACTGTGCCCTTCCTCTTGAATCATTTACTGCTGGGCTGTTAGACACAGCTCGGTCACCTTTGATACCACAGAGCTGCCTGCCACTTGGGAAACGGATGGAAATGTTTTAAGAATGAAGAATATTCCAGAGTAATAACCAAGTTTCTTGAATTTCGATGGGAAAGAGATTAAAGATTAAAGATTAAAGATTAAATATGATTTTTGTAACTTTGAATCAGTAATTCATTATTAATTGCACAACGAGAAAACCAGCCAAATGTAATATCGGCTGAAGTATATATTTCTTTAAAATCGAGTTCTCACGAAAACGGGATTTTTGATCTCATTATTAAATATGTATGTGCACAGTGTCCGAATTGCACTCCAAATTGTGCTCCTCGATTCAATACAAGTTTTACATGGACTGGGTAAAAAAAATTGGTCTTGACACAGAACATTGCATTTTCTTTCTTTGCAAATGAAATACCATCAGACATTTCACTCTGTTAAATCTTTCCCTTTTTTTTTTTTTTATTTTTTTTTTTTTTGTATGCAGTCTGGTCTAAATCTTCATATATTTTATTTCAATACCTTTCGCTCATTCCCGTAGCTAAACAAAAGTGAGGTTCTGGGCTAGTTTTGAAGCTAAAATGACTTTTCTGCCACAGGAATTTTATCAGAAACTTCAGGGAAATCTAAACATGTTTAGCATTTTCAAAACATTTTCCCTTCTCACCTACATATTTCCAACGGCTTGAACACGCAGTCACATTTGATTTATAACTATGGCCAGTAGACTTGGTGCGGACTGTTGCACAGAACTATTTCAGAGTTATTCAGACGAGGTGTCGGGCTGAAATCAGGCCGCAGATTGACTGTGGTTCGGTCTTCTTACCCCTCACCCCCTTCCAAAAAGGGGAGGAACAGAGAAAGGCTGGGGCCAGGTATCGGCCGGCTCAAATCTGCGCTGGAGCCGAGCTCCAACGCTGCTCAGGGGCTGCAGACCTGTCTCCCTGCCGAGGAGGTAACACCTCCCCTGATGGGATTTAGGGGATGGCCAGATACAAAAAAACCTGGCACCCAGCGGCAATCAACTCCTGGTTTAATATTAAATGAAATGTTTAGGTTTAAGCAGACCTGGGCTGGGACTGCGAGCCCTTACTGTCTGCTCCGCTCGTTGCTTTTTGTTTTCCCCCGTAAGGGCACTAAATTCAGACGGTTGTGAAATAAAGAACGGGACGTGTTTTAACGCTACGAAAATAGGGGCAGAGCAAGCAGCTGGCGTGACTGAAAGGGTCTTGAAGGGCTGATTGGTTTGATACGCTGTCTCCATACACAAGGGTCCAAACATCAGCTCGGATTATACCGGCGTGATTTATTGTGGCTCGCTCAGTAACAGCCATTACAGAGGAGAGTATTCTTTTTCTCCACTGACCTCCACCCAGATTTGCTAAACATAATGTGCAGTTCCCACTTGTTAAATTTTCTCCTTGCCTATTCAGTGCCAGCCTGAGTTATAAACAGGGGGTTCTGGTTTGTACTATTTATTTCCCCCCCTAGTTTTAGGAGTGTATTTTTAGAAAAATTGTCGCTCATTTCTTAGGAGTAAAACAAAACAAAGGCTATTATCATTGTTTAAACAATTGGTTTTCTTTGAATTATATACAAAACTTGCTTACATTCCCAAGGATCGAGCTCTCAGCAAACAAAGCAGGTCTGGAGAAATTCCTAGCCCTCTGAACAAACACTTTCCAACCTTGATTTTTTTTTTCCCCCCTTTTGGAAACTTCCAACGTGAGCAGCACCAAATCCTTCCAGACCAGTGATACTTCCCCACTGACAGGGTCCACCAACCCCAAACAAAACCAAAACCCAGCCGCCCTGTGCCTGGCGTGTGGATTGTGGGGGGCAGGGGGTGATTTTGCCCACGCAGGGCCCAGAGGTGGCCCTGGAGGGTGGCTCTCACCCTAACCACGATGGCATTGCCCCCCAAATCCAACCACGAGCCCCGCTTTGGTTTTGCAGCCAGGGGGTCCCCATGCATAGGGGCTACAAGGGTGCTTGCCCAGCCCGTCTGTGCTAAATGGGGGACCCCAGTGCTGCAGCCCTCGCCCCCCCACGGCAGCCTGTGGGGCTGCCCCGCTCCTTCCCCACTCACCACTCTCTTCTGGGGCTTGATGAGGGGCCGGCTGAGGCCATTCATTTTGGTGTAGAGCCCGCAGGCGTTGCACAGGTAGTTGCCGGTGCCGTCTCTCCTCCACAGCGGGGTCTGGATGGAGCCGCAGTTGACGCACTCGCGGCTCTCGGACAGGTCCTCCAGCAGCTCTGGGGACAGGAGCAGAGGGGACAGGCGGTGGGACACGGCCTGGACAGCGGCACCGGAGAGCCCCTGCGCAGAGCCCCGCAGAGCCCCGCGGAGGAGCGCGGCCGAGCCCCGGGCGCTGCAGAGCCGTCGGAAAAGCAACTCCCAGCAGCGACAGCAGCCCTCGGGTGATTTAAAAAAAAAAAAAATCATCTTTTTTATTTTTCCCCCCCCGAGGTGCGCCCGGAGGCTGCCGCCCCCCCAAGAGGCGACGGGGCCGGGAGCGCAGCGCAGCGCCCGCAGCCCTGCCCGGGGGGCTCCGGGGGGCTCCCTCCGACGGCTCCCGGCCCTCGAGTGGTTTGCCAAAACCGGCTGGCACCTGGGGGCCGGTGTGCAAAGGGAGAGAGGGTTTTGGAAATGGGGGTGGGTTGCTGGATATTTGCTCCGGGTCGAGGCCGGGCGAGGAGTTTTGCGGTAGGGGGTTCTCCTCGGAAGCGCTTTGCGAAGTGCTTAAACTTCGGGTTCAGGGAACGGCTGGGGACCTGAGCTGCTAAGGCAGCCACGGGGAGAGAGAGCTTCACTTGGTTGATTTGGTTAAATTCGACTCCGTTGTTAGGAAACGGAGGAAATGGAAAAATCTGGAGTATTCTGCCATCCTGCTCGGACAGCTACTAAGCACTGAAAAAAAAAGGTCTACATGCACGGCAGAGAATAAGGAGAGCCCACATGCAAAAGCAAACACCTTCCCCCTCTGCCAATCCTTATATTCTCGTTCTGTCTCAACTCTCTCTATTTCGTGGAAAAAAAAATAATAATAATAATTAAAAAAAAAAGAAATACAAATTTCCCATGTAATGCGCCGCGCTAAGCAGAAATAATTTGAAGGGAGCGCTGTGATTTCTGCAGCAGCTTTGGCGGTCAGGCTGGGAAAGCCTCTTATGGAGAGTGCATGATGTTTAAGGTCCCTTCCAGCCCAAACCATTCAACGATTCTAACCTCAGCTTCGTCGCGGAGTTTTGCTCCCTCCATCCCCTCCGCTACCTGCCTGAATTCAGCGTTTGGTTATTCTTTTCTCCTTCTCTTATTAGCTTTGCGGGCTGTAAAGCGAAAGGGAGCTCGTAAATGTCAAGCGGCTTTTGGTACGGGCCTCTGGTGGCACTTTGCTGTTACAGAGAAACGGCTCTTGGCCCGTGCCCACCACCTTACATTTCTCTCGTCCCTTCATTTGCAAATTATTGCAAGTTAAACGGGAATCAGAAACCGGCAGGGTCCAGAGAGCACAGTCCAAATTACTCTGTCAGCTTGTGGCTCTCAGCACATCACCAAGATTTATTAATCTTTGCACTAAAAGCGCCACTGACTACTGTAATCAGGAAAATGCTTAAGGTCTCAAGGACGCTGGAAGTTAAACAGTTATTTGTCTCTGCTATTTACTTGATAGCATTACCTTCGTGCCTACTGAAAGAAACCCTGCCGTGACAATGTTTCCCGGGCTTCTTTTTTTTTTTTTTTTTTAAAGTATTTTCCCCTTAACGCGTGAGAAATAGATTTATCTCGGAGGGCAGCAAAATAAAGCGCTCGTTATAGATAAATATTTAGCAACCCTTCGAGCAACGTCAAAGAAGCCGTATCAGGCCGTCTAAATATCTCGCTATCAAAATGCATCTGCCGGCCGCAGCAGCGACTTGCAGCCCCCGACCGCTGGCTTCGCTGCGGGGTTTCGTCCCCCAGGACCCAAAAAACCCACAGCCGAGGGGGTAGGGCACAGGGGCTTGTTGCTGGAAACATAATCAGTGCTGTTATTATTCTGACAAAAGCGAGGCAGCGGGCATCCCCCGGCTCCTCTCTCCCGAAAAAAAATAACAATAATATATACTTCTTTTTTTTTAGTTTCCCCCATCACCTAGCTTTCCATTGGAATTTGGGGAAATTGTGTTAAAAACTCGATTTTCCTGTTGGCTCTGCCCTCCCTCTCCCACCTCTGAAGCTGACCCTTCCCCTGTCCCCCTGCCACTGCAGCGAGCACCAAGCGGGTGGCTTCAGGAGCCCCAAACCCGTCCCGTGGCACCGGGAGGGAAAGGGGAAACGGGATCGGAGAATTTTCGGCGACATTGCACTGAAAGGGAAAAATCACGGCGGGCGTAAATGCGCCTCGCTGGTGGGCAGCTTGTGATTAAAGTAAACGCTGCTCCAGTGCGTGCGTGTGGGTGTACATGCACAACTATACATGCCTATATAGGACCCCCTCACGTCTCTGTATTTACATACGTGTTTGCTACCTAAATATATGCTAGAGAGCTACCTTAATATATTCTAAAGAGCTACCTAAATATATTCTAAAGCTGAAGAGGCTGCAATAATCGTTAACCTTGCCGCCCGCCGCTACGCTGCAGCTCGGCCGCCACTCTACGCTGAGAACACCGACACCGCGAGTTTCCCTCCCTCGGAATAAAAAGGTGACAACACCTCTGAAGCGAAAGCAAAATTCCCTCGGGACGGTGCCGCGTTTTAGCCAGCAAGATTTTAACGGGGTTTCTCGTTCCTGTCAGTGGAGCGGGGTCGATTTGTTTTTATTTTTTTTTAATTATTATTATTATTTTTAAATCCTTTTTAAACGAAGCAACGGAGTGGATGGCGGATTAAATAAATAATCGCACATGGGCTGAGCGAGCCCGGCAGCTTCCCCGAGAGCTTCAGCAAAGAAAAACCCGCAGCGAATCAATCCTTCACCAGATTCCCCTATTTAGGGGCATGCAGAAAAGCACCAAACCGGGGAAACCCTTACGGCCGGCGACTCGCTGGGTGGACACCCCCGAAAAATAAAAGGAAAAAGAAAGCCAAAGCAGCGCAGAAGCCGCCCCCGTGTCCCGCCACGGGCACGCGTGGGTCTCGTCCCGTCGCCCTGCCCGTCCCATCCCCTTGCCCGCCCCGTCCCACGTCCGCCCCGTCCCGTGCCGTCCCCCCCCGTCCCCCCGCTCCGTCCCGGCTCCTACCTGCGCTGGGGGCCCGGACGGGGATGGGGGCGGCCCGGCCCTGCAGGCAGTGCAGCATGGAGTTCTCGAAGGGCGCCGTGGGCCAGGCGGGGGTGAGCTGCGGCCCCACGTAGGACGTGTAGGGCGCCGGGTAGGAGCCGTTGAGGGGCCGAGCCAGCGGGCTGTACTGGTCCCGGGCGCCCAGGCTGTTGCCGTAGGCTCCGGGCTCCCTGGAAGCCCCGTTGGCCACCGGAGGGCTGGGCGAGTAGGGGAAGCGGCCCGAGGGGTGCGAGCCGCCGCCGGCTCCGTACGAGGGGCTCTCGGCCGCCGGCTGCGACCAGACGGCGTGGCCGCCCCCCGGGTGGCTGGGCTGAGCCGCCCCGCTGCCCTGCAGGTAGGGCAGCGTGGGCAGCATGGAGCCCACGCGGGTCGTGGGCACGTAGACGGGCGAGCCGGGCGAGGAGTGCATGAAGCCGCCCGGGGATCCGTCGTAGGGCGCGGGGCCCTGCGCGGCCGAGATGGCCAAGGTCTGGTACATCTCCTCGGGCTGCTCGGAGCCGGCGGCGCTGGGCTTGGCGCCGCGGCTGGCCCAGATCAGCTTGGTGGCTCGCTCGAAATCCGCCAGGAGCAGGACGTCCTCCCAGCCGGGCGGGCCGGCGGGCTGCGGGACCCCCGAGGGCAGCGACGGGGCGAGCGGCGGGGCGGGCCGGGGGCCGCCGTCGGGAGTCTCGGAGGAGCTGCGCTCGCCCTGGGAGCCGCCGCAGGAGGAGGAGGAGGAGGAGGAGGAGGAAGGCGAAGGAGGAGACGGGCCCGGCTCGCTGGCCGCGAAGGGGCAGGAGGAAGCGCCGGAGTCCGCAGCGCCCCGCTTCAGCACGCACCAGCCGCCTTCAGCCACGGCCATCCAGGTCCCCTTCTAGCCGCTGGGTGGGGATGGGGAAGGGAGGAGGGCAGGGGGAGGAGGGAGGGAGGGAGGGAGGGAGGGAGGGGAGGGGAGGGGGGTCCGCAGGGCAGGGCGGGGAGGGAGGGCACAAAAGAGTAGGGAGGGAGGGGGGAGAAATAATAACAACAAAGTTAGCGAGCGGGACAGCCGCTCTCCCTCCCGCAACGAGGCTCAGCGGGGACCCTCCAGGCACCCCATGGCTCACATCGCCCCATCGCTGCCCCCCCGTCCCCACCGGGCTCGGGAGGAGGGAGTGGGGACAAGGGGGGGGGGCAGAGGGACGTGTCCCCTGCCTTGGCCGCCGCCGCTGCCCTTGTTGTTGTTAGCGCTGCCTCAATGAATGAGTCATTTGACTCGGTTCCACCGAGAAAACAATTAGCAGGGCGATCCCTTGAAGGGTGCTTCTCCGGAGGGAGACGGGAGCTTCTCCGCCGGGAGCCCCCGCTCTTTTGCTCGTTTCCAGCCCAAGGTCACGGAAAGGAGGAGGAGGAGGAGGAGGAGGAGGAGGAGGAGGAGGAGGAGGAGGAGGAGGAGGGGAAGGCACTCGGGAGCCGGGGGATGCGCAGGGGCCGGGCCCCGACGTGTGCGCGGCGGGGATGGGGCCGGGATGGGGTCCGGGCTGAGGGTGCTGTGCACAGGGCAGGAGCCGGTGCCAGCGGGACGGCCCCGATCCCCAGCAGGTCCTTTTGGGGTCGGCACCGTCCCGTCGCCAGCCGGACACCGCTGGCATCCCGGGGCCGTCGGCGCACGGGCACCCGCGGCGCTTCGAGGGGAAGGAGCAGAAAGGGAAAGGGGACCCCGAGAGGTGACAGCGAGCAAAGCCTCCGGTGGGGGTCCCCTCCCTCAGCCCACCGAGATAACCGCCCCCCGAACCGCGCAGCGCGCCCAGCCCCACGCAACCCCCCCCCCGGCAGACAGGCACGGGACGCCTCTCTCTATCCCCCTGCGAGATAACGGGCAGATAGATAAGGGCCGGCCAGATAAGGGCTGCAGCCACCGGCATCGGATGTTTGCCCACCGGGGTTCCCCGGGGCTCCCCCGGCCGGGCGCAGCTCGGCTCCCCTCGGCGGCCGGCCCCGGGGTGGGATGGGGGGGGGGGGGGGGGGAGGGGGGCGAGATGGGGCCGGGGAAAGTCGGGGACAAGCGAGAAGGGCCGGGCCAAACCTGCTGCCGGCGGCCCTCATGGGGCCGGTTCCTCGGGAGGTAAATCCGGTGCCGAGGGGGGCGAGCGGCGGCGGCGAGTCCGGCGGCGGCGGCGGGCGGCTCGATGTATAAAAAGGAGAGAGGAGGAGGCGCCTCTCGCAGCCCTGCCGGAAAAGTGCAGGCAGCCGGCCCTGATTGGGCTCGGCCGGCCCTAAAACAAACACGGAGCTCCGCAGGGGTGCCAGGCCCGCCGGCGAGCCGGCCCGCGGCGCGGCCACGGCGGGGGCGGGCGCCCTGGAAGCCGCCCCGTCGAGGGGAGGGGGGGGGACGGGGAGGGGGACGGGGACACACGGCACGGGGACATGGGGGGGGCACCGCAGCGATGGGAAGAGGGCAGCGGCCCCCTGCCCGGGGGTGAGCGGAGGGGGCTCGTATAAATGATGATTATTATTTTAAACCACAATGAATGCCTCCCCCCCCCCCCCCCACCTCCCTCCCCTGTTTAGGGGAAATATTCACGTTTTCTTAGGGATTTTTTGTGCCCCGGAGGATGTGCGCTTGGCTCCCGCTGTAAGGGATCAGGTGAACGACCCCAAATCTCCCGATTTTTATAATCAGAGCTATCCGAGAGGAAAAAAACGTGGCTCCTCCTTGAGCTACCCCAGCCATCAGGTGAAGCCAAAGCCGGCCGTAGGATGTGGCCAAGCCAGCAGCAGGCGGTAGGCATTTTTCCGCTGTTTCTTTCTCATTCTTCCCTTTTTCTTCCCCCCACCCCAACCTCTCCCTTTAACCGCCCCCCCCCCCCCCCCCATCCCTATCCTCTTATCTCAGCTGTGTACAAACTGATACGGCACTTAGCAGGAAAGTGACTGGAAATTAAAATAACTCGGTTCGCCAGAGGTTATCAGCTGTCATCATCATATCTGTCATCATCAGTCCCCACACAAAGACGCATCCGCGGCCAGGGCTGGCAGCAGAGCTCAGCCCGGGCTCGGCGGGGCCGCATCCAGCCCGGGACCCGGGCCCCGCTTCTCCTGGGGGGTCGCAAGGCAAAGGTGACCGGGGCAGGCGACGAGAGCGGCTGGGGGATGTCGCACGGGGCAGCCAGCTGCTCCGCCGGCGCCTGGAGGTGGGGGGGGGGGGGGGGGAGGGACGTGTCGCGACAGCGAGGCTTTATCGCGCGCCGTGATTGCGGGGATGTCGCGGCAGGGGGCGGGGAGGGGGACGAGCGGCTTCCTGGGGAGCCGGCTCCCCGTTGGACTGTGGGATTAAAGGCTGCTCACTTCTGGCTAAGGAACAGCGTTCCTCGGGTCGCCGTGCCTGGTCGAAAGGAAGATTGAAAGGACTTTTTATTTTATTTATTTTTTGACTTTTAGATGCATTTTCACGGGTGTAATTTTCAATAGAAAACCATGCGTCGTCTCGAAGCGCCCTGCGACAGGAATTTGCCACTTAATTTATTTTTTTCCGTGTTTTCACCTAAATAATAAAAAATACGCTCCAGGAGCTGGGGAAGCGGCGGGTGAGGATGCAAACACCGCCTCGTCCCAGCCGGGCTGCTGCCGCACCCCATAACTGTGCTTTATTAATTAATAGTAATTGCAATTCTTTAATTTTCCCATTTAGAAAGCCCAGCCGGACTGGGACCAGCGTGGAAAACCACCCCCACGCGCCCCTTTCCCCTCCAGCCTGGCTCCTTCTCGTTTCAGCTCTGCCCCCGGGTCCAGCCCTCGGCTGCTCCCTCTTCGTGACGTCACCGCCTTCCCAAATCCCCGCGTGACGTCATTTTTCAGCCCGGGGCAAACGGCGGGGCGGTGGCACCAGGGCGGGATGCGCAATGGGGTGCGGGGATTTTGGGGCCGAGGGGAGCCCCGCAGGGGGATGCTCGGAGCCGGGAGGCACCCAGGGGAGCCGAGCCAGCAAGGAAGCATCGCTCCTGCCCGTCGTGGCCAAAAAGGGAAGGATGATTAAAAAAATAATAAAAGGGTTTGCATCCAATTAAGGCAAAGCCCCTCACGGGCACTTCAGCCTCCCAAAAAAGGGGTGGGGGAGAGCCGTCTGCAGGCGCTCCCTGCCCGTTTTTTCCCCGGCCCCCAGCTCGGTGCAGAGCCGGTCCCAGCACGGGGCAGCCCCGCACGGGGGTCACTTTGGGGACTGTCGCGGCGTGGAGCGAGTTCTCCCCCGAGCCGTGTTTATGTAACTTAATGTACTTCAGAAACTGCCGGGGAGTTTAGGCCGGGCTGATAAGGCTAGCGGGTATTGCAGGCGACGTGCCGGCAGCTTTCCCCCTCTCTGCTCTCGCTCCCTTATCCGAGCTCCTTAAAATACCCTTTTATCAAGGCCACCCCGTGATACGGAGTGTTTCCAGTCCCCGGCGGCTGTGACATTGAAGCGGGCTGAGCCACCGCCGCAGGCACCGGCCCCGGATGGGTTACTTTATTTTATTTTATTTTATTTTATTTTATTTTATTTTATTTTATTTTATTTTATTTCATTTCATTTCATTTCATTTCATTTCATTTCATTTCATTTCATTTCATTTGATCTCATTTCATTTCATTTCATTTTTGTATTTCATTTCATTTTTTCTTTTATTCATTTCATTTCACTTCACTTCACTTCACTTCACTTCACTTCACTTCACTTCACTTCACTTCACTTCACTTCACTTCACTTCGTTTCACTCCGTTTCACTGCGTTTCACTGCGTTTCACTCCGTTTCCTTTATTTTTTTTATTTGTCTTTTCCCCGAAACTCCCGCTGCGAGGCCGGCCTTCAGCCCCAGCCTTGCCCGCCGGCTGCAGGCGGCAGGATCCGGCCCTCCGGCTGCTCCCCGGCTCCGGGCAGCCTCCCCCGGACGGCGGAGAGGGGGAGATCCGGGGATCCTTTCCCCCCTGCAGCCGGTCGGCGGTCACCCCACCCGTGGGGTGATTTCCCCGGCGCCTTTCAAACCCCGACGCTCACACCAGCGGATTTTTTATGGGATAGGTGGCTGAGAGCGGGTTCCTTTCCTTTTTTTATTTCTTTTTTAATAATGATCTGCAGCTTCTTTTTTATTTGCCCTTCCTCCAGCCCCCGAGCTCCGCCTGGTTAATGATTTCAACCTTTAAAAAAGAAAAAAAAAGGCGGTGTTAAAAGCAGCGCAAGGCGCGGAGGAGAGGCTCCGGTGGCCGCGCCAGGCAGCCCCGGTACCGGTGGGGCGGGCAGGGTTAGGGCGATCCCCCCCAGGTGCCGGGAGGGTCCCGGGACAAGCCCAGCGCCCCAAAACCCGCCCTCACCCCTCTCTCTCGGACACGGAAAGCCCCGGGGAAAGGTCCTCGGGCTTCTCGCCGCGGCAGCTCCCAGCGGGAGGGAGCCGGGAGCAGGGGCACGGAGGGCAGAGGGGGGACGTGATTTGCCTCCCCATCCTCGAGGAGAGCCCCTCGTCCTCCCCCTCCGCTATCACGGCGGTGTCAGCCTACACCCAAACCCATCCCGCCTCCCCTCCACCCCCACAGCAGAGGTTGCAGGGACTCAGTTCTTTTTTTTTACTTGAAAAAGAATAAATCAGGCAAATTTCCCCATTAACAACTATTCCCAGGGCACTACCTCACACCACTAAGAAAATATCGTTTTGTGCTCCCAAACGAGCCCGCCGTGCATCGCTGCGCTCTTTTTTGTCTTTGCTAAGAAATGCCACAAAGCAGCAGAATCGGGCAAAAGCTCCCAGAGAGGTGTTTGCCATGGGACCAAATCCATCCATCCATCCATCCATCCATTCCTCCATCCCTCCCTCCCTCCGTCCATCCGTCTGCCCATCCATCCACATAGTGACACTGGCTCCGTTTTGCGCGGTTTTCGTCTGAAAACCGGAGCAAACTGCTCTTGGCACTTGTCGGAAGCGCTCGGCTCTCGTTGGGAAACAATTTTCATGACAATTTAGCCGCTTTACCGAAGAGTCTGAGAACAAAGTTAATTTAAAAGAAGAAAATGGTAAACAAGAAAAAGGAAAAAAAAAGAAGAAGAAGAAGAAAGAAAAAGAAGAGGAAGAAAAAGGAAAAGGAAAAGGAAAAGGAAAAGGAAAAGGAAAAGGAAAAGGAAAAGGAAAAGGAAAAGGAAAAGGAAAAGGAAAAGGAAAAGGAAAAGGAAAAGATAAAGAAAGAAAAAGAAAAAGAAAAAGAAAAAGAAAAAGAAAAAGAAAAAGAAAAAGAAAAAGAAAAAGAAAAAGAAAAAGAAAAAGAAAAAGAAAAAGAAGAAAAAAGAGAAAAGAGAAGAGAAAAAAGGAAAAAGGAAAAAGGGGAAAAAGGGGAAAAAGGAAAAAAGACTAAGAACCGACCACAAACCAGACAACGACAAACCAAAGAAAATTGCAATCTGACTTCAGCAAAGCGCTTCCCTTACGCCAAAACTGCAATTCTCAGATTGAATTATTATTTGAATTATTGAATAACGTCAAAATTTGGGGGCTTTGCTCCTGCTCGGGCTGACGGTTCATTACAAAACGTAAGAATATCTCCCAGAGCGGGTCCGACCAGTTCTGTAAATTAAACTCCTGCTGGAAAAAAAAAAAAAAAAAAAAAAACAAAACACCAACACCAACAAACCCGACGCCAACAAATTCAAGGCACCACATCAGAGGGCGGCAGGCTGCAGTTAGCGGCTCGGGGTAATTAGGCAGCCCATTAACAAATAGCCTCCCTCCTCGTCGCCCTAAAAGGGAGGCCGGTGCCTCCTGCTCCGGGAGGCAGGCGCCCGCGGGCAGGGTGGGGATGCCGGAGGTCGGGCTAACTCCAAATGTCACCGACACGCTGGGCAGCATCTCCCCGTGCTTGGCCCCCCAAAATACCCTCGGGGGTATCATTAAAAAATGCGGGGTCTCTAGGGTGTGGGGATGAGCAGCAGCCTCCTCTTCTCACCCCACACTTCCCTGGGAAAGGGCCGGCGTCCCCCGCCCCTCCGCCGCACGGGTAAGCGAGATCCCGACTCCCCTCGCCCTTTTGCTTCCCTTCACCCCCCTTTTTTTTTTTTTTCTTTTTTTTAACCCCGTCGGTGTTAACGCCCTGTGCGCAGTCAGAAAGATAAATAAAAA
Organism: Cygnus atratus; assembly: GCF_013377495.2. Classification (NCBI taxonomy): domain Eukaryota; kingdom Metazoa; phylum Chordata; class Aves; order Anseriformes; family Anatidae; genus Cygnus; species Cygnus atratus. The sequence continues at coordinate 110,872,302 of NC_066363.1, read as the reverse complement.
TAAATACGTGGACGTGCCGCGATTTCCACTCCGTACACGTAACGCCCGAGGTGTTCGTCCCTTTCCCTTAAGCCTTCAGGAGCAAAGAGGCTGTGCAAATAATTTACAGTTTTCGATTCTTTCAGGAAAATGCTGCTTTCTGCCGCCGTTATTGCCGGTCACATTGAATTTGCAACTAATTCTTAAAGGACATCCGTATTTTCAAATAATGAAAAGCGCATTTAGAAAGCCGGTTGTCCCCAAACATGGTTGTAATGGGGTGGCTGCAATGCATTGTTCCGCTGCCGTTATTGATGTATTCTAAAAGGTCACAGCCGAATGAATTTCAAGGCACCAAACTACTCTACTTACATCCCGATTAGATGGCTATGAGCAAGAAGTGCTGCGGTCAGTTATACATAAGGGTGGTTTTTACTCTCTGTAATAATTTTTTACACTTATTGTCATTGATGGGCATAATACATGTGCAAGGAATTAAAGTAACACAGTATTGGCAAAGTATGTGGGAATAATCCAAATGTGTTTTCTTTTTCTTTTGCTCTTCAGTATTCATAATATGGACAGAGTTACCAACCCTTTTCTTGAGCAACCACTCCTCCAAGTAAATCAATGTGATGGCAAGGCTGTACAGGGACCAGCATTTCCGAGAAAAAATAAAATAAAAGGACCTAGACATTTTCAATATACCCTGAACATAATACCAAGCAACTGTATAACAAGATACCCTCAGGGATTTACGGCTAACATCCGTTTGCAACCAGGATCACATCTGGATCATGCTCTTAGCATGTAGTGATGACAATCCAATATAAGTTCAGCCATACACAACTGTAATATCTAGCTGTGAAATAAGGAGAAAAAAATGTTTTAGGACAGATTTACACATGCTGTATGCTTTACTTCAGCTTTGCAGCGGTGCATTTTCATTGTTATGACATTGCTGTAGGTTAGTTTTTTCTGACGATGAAATCATACATGGATTTGAGTGCATGTGAATCACTGCTTGCAGAGAAGCCTTGCTTCTGTAATTTTGCTAATTTATCTGATCCTTAAAATCGTTTAAGACTACTCATTTAGCTGGAATTTATCCTCACTCACGATGACCAAAGAATAAGAACAAGTCCCGAGAATGAGAGCTCTGTGGAAATACCTGGAGAAGCAATGAACCTTGCAGATTGCTCTGCTGAGAGGTTAGTAGTGCGAACTGCCACATGGCCCTTCCGGTCACGACTGTGGCTTAACCAAGCTGGCTTTAAGCAAATCCTGTCCCAAAGCCCAGATCCGTATGTGGATGCCTAATGCAGAGGTTTCTGCTGCCACAGCTCGGAAGGCACTGGTCCCAAACAAACCCAGGCAGCTCTAACTCAGCAGCTCCCATAGTTCCTATAACAAGCTTAGCAGCTTTAAGGGCAAGGTAGATGCTCCTTTTTTCATGTCGGGCTCTGGCAGGTTAAGAGCACCCCTTTACGATGCAGATGCCATACAGTTGCATGACTCTAGGGATGGCAGAGAGGATACCTCCTGGCCCCGTGCCTAGCACAGCCCTATAAACTTGCATTGTTCTTGCTGCTGGGCAGCAAGGTGAAAAGAGCAGTTTCAGCAATAGCATCTCGTGGCAGTGCAGCTAAACCCAACAGAGCCCCAGTTGTGCTTGCAGATGAAAGCTCAGCAGTGCTCAGCTGGCTTGAGGGCGTCTCTCTAGCAGAGGACTTGAGGTTGCATCTGCTATTCGTTCCCCGCTCACACCATGTCCTCCAGCTGACTGTGTGGGCTGAATTCGAAGTCCTTCTTCCTTCCAGTGGCACACTCAGGCAGCTCCCATGGTCCGGAGTTTTCTTCTGTGAGGTTAAGTACATACAGCACACGGCAGGAGGCTGGAGACAGGCATGTGGAAGTGAGGTGGCAGCCAATGTTCATGCTGATACTCATTTCTTACATATTACAAAAGGCAGAGGGTATAGCGGGATTTTGGGGGCACAAATTTCTGACGGCTTGCACAGCAGGAAGGGGGCAGCTAAGGGAAGCTGTCAGCATTCCCCCAAATGCCCCTACCATGACAGCCACGTGGTACCAACCAGCCTGTAATGACCATAGCTGTAGGTAACGTTACATAAACCAAAGCGTTTCAGTGTCTACGCAAAGCCGTAACTCTTCCCTTCATATCAGTTAAAACATCTCCTTTTACCCAAAACGAAGTTTTTCTCTCTGTTTTTTTAATTATTTACCCTGGTAAAGAACCAACTGTGAAACAAATGGGTTCATTTTGAGAGGATGGAGCAAGTGCTTCGAATTTTCCTCTCCCTTTCAGTTTGGCTGATGGGGTCACACCTGGGGTGGCAGGAAAGGTCTGTCACGTCTGACACGTCACAGCCTGGATCAGAAGCCAAGATCTCAGCACCTTGGCTCTATACAGGCACCAGAAAACATGGCAAAGTCTCTCGTTTTCTGTCCAGTGACCAGGGTATGCAGAAAGCAACAGCCCCTGAACTGCCTTAAGCTACCCAGTTTGTGCTTCAGGTTTAAAGATGAAAACATATTTTCTGGAAAAAGTAGGGACCAACATGAATACTTACAAAGATGTTTCACTCAGGGGACTTGAGGGGAATGTAATTCAGCCTAAACCCAGACTTTAAGCTGTACTCTTCTTCTAGTTTCTACCCTCTACAAGAATAATTATTACTGACCTCAGAAACCCTGCCTGTTGCCCGTGCTAAGTTTTCATATCGGCTCAGTTTTGCTTTTGATAGCTTCAACAGAGTCACTGAATGACATTTCCTTTAGTGGGACTTTTCCAAACAAATTAACTTCATTTCTGCTTGCAAGAAATAGAAAAACATATTTTGCTTGTGCTTGCTTGGAACTATGTGTGCCTGTGAGGTCCAGAGGGTGACACATCTTCCACGAGTGTTTCCTCTCATAAACGTAGAGAGGAGAAACGAATGGCTGTAGGCTGTAACTACTAGAAAGCTGAAAGTAAATACTCTCTACAAAAAATATGTTACCCAAATCTACTCACTTGAATTTGGGAACATAGAGCCGACTAGGGTGAAGCTGCAGGGAGAAGCAGAAAGCAAAACAATCAAACCTGAGCTGGAAAAGGAGGCCCGCTGAAGGTACCAGGGTGACTCCCTTGGATAAAATGAGGCCCGGCCCTCAGAGAGCTGAGCCGAGCGCTAACTGAGAGCAGCTAGGCCAAATCCTTCACGTTGGCTGGGCATTTTGGATAGACCCAGTGTTATCACAGTGAAAGCAGAGTACGTTCCCTGCTTTGTTATGGTTAAGGGAGAGAAATGCCACATGGGTGGGGAGGGGGGCTAAAAGGGACCGTCTCACTCAGGGCTCAGTTGCTGACCGGAGCTGGGGAATAACACCCCAGGGGCTTTCAGGGGCTGGGGCTGGCTTATGGACAGCTTTGAACCCACCCAGCTCTTCGTACAAAAGCAGAATCTGGCAAATCTAGAATTACACCTCACTAAAAGGACAGTACATATCTGTTGTAATATTCAACCTTATGGTGGTTCCCAGTGTCTGTCAAAATTGCACCGCTTAATGGACTGAATTATTTTATCAGCCCTCTATTTGGAAAGCAGAATCCTGCTGTGTAAAGCTCCAGAAGTAAATACAGCCTAATGATTAAGGACCAAGCTCCACTGGGAGTTTTGCTGGAGAAAGGCCTGCACAAGTTAACCTAGTTAATTAAAATGTATTAAAATGCAGTTCCCTTTACATCACTACACCCTAGCGTCAAGCTTAGAATCACCAAGTTTGTTAAAAGCTGAGCAAAGTGGCTCATCTGTGGTCACCTCTTGGTAAAAAAAAGAGGCAAAAAGATACTTTTAGGGAAATGTGTTTGTAATTAAAATAAATGTAGTGGTCTAAATGAACAGTACTGACAGTATTAAAAAGGATAATGACTTAATTATTTTTGTTGATGTCAGTTATTCATTTTTTGGGCCATCAAGCTATAAACCAGGGTAATTTATTGACTGCAATATGAACTGGATATGTGCCATATTATTCAAGAAAAAACAATACACTGCAAAAACAATACAGAGAAGAGGTAATTTGTACAGAGTTCATGAGACAATTATATCATCTAATTACGAAACTGACTCACTATGCCCTTGGCTCTATTTAGTAGAAGAGAATTGAAGGACGTATTAACATACTGAGAGCCTAGTAATTTAAATTTTAATCCTGACTGTACACCCAAGCATCCAGGAACTGGTGTGATCCAGCACATAGATCAGGAGACCTGAGGGAGTATTCCTTGACTTGTGACTCAGGATAGTACTTAATTTTTCAGTGCGCTGGAAATTAAACCGCTGGCCCGTTTTGCTGAAAGTGCTTTGAAACTCAGTCAATATCACAGGGGGTCTTTTAGGAAATGTCCACCAACGTTTCAACACCAAAAATATTTAAGTAATTAATTATTGATTTCGGAACTAGACAGCAGTTTGAAAACTGTCTGGATTTTACATGCTTCACTGGTATTTCTGCTGGTGCAGTGCTTCTCTGGAGCAATCCAGCAGTAACATTTTTATGCAAGCAGATGTGTCTCTTGTTCAAACAGAAGCAAATCACTGAAGTGTCTGAACTGTAACATATAACCAGTGTTATATATATATATATATATATACATATAACTCACTCTCTCACAGCAAAGCTCATCAAAGCTCAGAAATGACCAAGACCAAAACAAAAGCAAGTTGCTGAATTATTCTTCAAATTGCCAAGTCATATCTGCACTGCAACCTTCTGAACTCCTTTCAGATGTTTTTCCTTGAACTTTTTGTGCTATTTAAGGAATGTACAAATATTTTCTTTGTTGATCATGTAAAAAAATCATTAAATAAAGCTTTTTTTTTCCATCTTTTCTGATGTTTCTTATTCTGTTTACTGAGCATTTTGTATTTAAATAGATTTTAGTGGGTGACATCTAGCCATACTATCAAATTTTGCAGGAGGCTATTGATTATAATGAATATTCATTTATAAAACAGGGAAAACCTCAGTGTCTATTTGTTTCTATTAATAATAATGCTGGCTTGCACACAATATATTCTCAAACTATGGCCACGAGGGTCTAGGAGCTAGAATAGCAAATGGAGAGCCTGGGAGCCTTGGGTCTGACTTTGACCCAGGTAGGGAAGGCATAATTCTCTGTACGGGAGGGTGTCCTTCTACAGTGCACTGGCTTTGGTGCAATGTTGGCTTAAGCAATCCCTTCCCAGTGCCTGGAGGGACTCCTCTGGCTGGAGGAGTCACACTGGTGCCAGCCCAGCAATCTGGGGCCTTCTCCAGTTGTGTTAATGGAATTACATGTGGGACCAGCATGGGAGAAAGACCACTGAAGTGGTTACAATTAAAAACATCCCCTCTCTCCTCCTCTTGCAAAAGGTTTATTTTTAACTTCCATCACTTCAGTGCTCTGATTTAAGCACTGTCCTACATGGAGTTGTTTTGGCACGACTGAGGAGGTGACAACTACAGGCCAGAGCTGGGAACAAGCATCTGGGGCAGGGGCTGGTTGCGGCAGTTTAGCTGCCACAGGCGGTGGATCTTGGGACTACGGTGTGCCAGTTCATTGTATGAACTTAAATTTTGCCTTTCCTGACTGTTTTTATAGCCACGAAGCTTCTCTGCTGCAAATCCCTGGTACTGAAGTGCTGCAGCAGTGCTGCTTTTCTATCCCAATGCAGTTCATTTACGCTGGAGATTTGCAGTCATGTGAGTTTTATCGTGGGAAAATACAGTGTAGGCAAAGCCTCAGACAAATCATGAGGCCTATATCCTTAAAGACATTTATTTAGGTAGCTAACATTCAGTCAGTGGAAGGCCTAAATGGATGGGTTTAATAAGAGTCATGAAGCTGGAGACATTGCCTTGTCCATAGGGTAACAGCCACCTACGCTCCCCAGCTGTGATTCCTTGTGGGTCTCTGATCACAGTCTTATTTATTTTGCTTACATGCTGAGGATGAAGCTGTATAAGTGACTCAGGACTGAGTAAGAACATCTCCTAAGTCATCCTGGCCAGGATTTAGGGTTCTTCCATCTTTTCTCTCAAAGTAAAGGCCATGAGTCACTTGCTGAAATCTCCCAGGCCTCCTTTCTTATCACTCCAGCTTCCTGCCACTCCATGGACCTCAGGTGATGGTGGCCCTTTGATTTCTTCAGTCCTCTGCCTGTGATATCTGTCTCTTGAGGACTCAAAAGCTATAACCTAATTCAAATTTTTGCATATGGTTTTGTAAGCGCTTGGGCAAACTTGCATAGCCTTTAACACACAGGAAGTCAGATACTATCTAATCTCTTCTGCATTAGGGTAAAAGTGTGTTCCTAGCCCCTTCCAATGGATTCTAGAGAAGACAACATAGTATAACCCATTCTACAGTTCCCTAGATGAAAAGCAATCATCCAACGTGTTCACATGTGACAGCATCACGGCATGACCTCATCCAGAAACCACTGAAGTCAATGGAAGAAGATCCAATTCACAAGGGTTTGGAATTTTCCTTTAATGCCTCAGGTAACTCGCCTTCACATCACAATTTGCTTTTTGAGCCTCTGCCATGTTAATCAGCGGTTATTTTTCCTTCCAGTCTTGACATAAACTAGGGATTCAGAAGATTTTGTTACTTTTGACCTGTGCTTTCACCACATTTAAGCAGTGGCGATTTTTTCAATAAGACCTTTTTTGCCCACACCAGCATGTTTATTCTCTCCTGGTCCACATGCACTTTTCCAGTACTCCCTGAGATTAGTATGCATTATTGTAATGCAAATAAATTAAAAATAAAATAATGTCATGGTGAATACAATGGAGCTCTTCCATGGCACTGTACTGTCTCATAATGGCATAAGAAAAATACCTAATAAAAAGTAACCCCTGAAAGTAATCTGGCTCCTGAAAGTATGACTTTGTGATGGAATTATCCTGAAGGGTGGCCCAGGCTTGGCTGGACCAGCTTGAGGGCCTGCAGTCCTTAAAAAACCTTTATGGATCCTGAGTCCTTCATTCTCTGTAGAATTAGCCATGGAACCGTACCTTCAAAATATGGTGAGATACAAACTTCCTTCCGTGTCCACCTACTTCATGTTTATTTGCCATTTTTAAACCCCTTCCCATCACACAAAGAGAATACACTCTCACTGATTTCAGTGACTTTACCTCTACTGTATTATGTTTGCCTGTGAACCTCATCCATGTAATTTCTGTCTTCACTTCCCAGAGGTGAAGCATCAAACAACCCACCCAGGGCGCACACAATCTCTACACTCACTCTGGGGACCACAACATGGTATATAAACTTTTTTTTTTTTTAATAGTGTATTTTCCTAGTAACATTTACATAGCCACCAAGTTGACAGCTATTTCAGAGAAGACTCATATTACTCATAAAAAGCCATCAACAAAGTCAGCCAAAATTCTAAGGAAAAAAAAGAGAAGGGCAGACAGGTAGCTGATCCATTTCAGAGCTGCCAGGTTATGACCTGAGGCATGCTTTTGTAGGAAAGGCAAAATCAGATTTTTTCCCATATCATAGAATCACAGAATATCTCGAGTTGGAAGGGACCCACAAGGATCATCGAGTCCAGCTCCTGGCTCCACACAAAAACTACCCAAAAACCAAATGAATATGGAAGTCTAAATGATGGGCATACAGTTGCTGCCTGCTCAGAAAGCATATTCAAGAAGAGGACTGATCTCACACAGCTGTAGTGGATGGTTACAAGCTGCTGGATGAGCGATACTGAGTCAGAGATCCCCCTCCTGTGCTCCCTTTCCTGGCTGTAGTTTATGTAAGAGTAGAAAGAAGCAAAACCCATGGAATAATGAAGATGAATGCAATAAATATACCCAAGCCTGTCTACTTGTTTTAGTGGTTAATGCCACTACAGAAACCCTGCAGGGCTTTAAGCAATTTTTAGTGATGAAGATTTATGAAGCCCTTTTAAAAACTTCATTAAAGGGTCAGAGAGATTTAAGTGGCCTTGCAAGCTCTGCACTGAGCCAAGAGATTCACTTAGCAGAAACTCAGCCAAAACAGTGCGGGGAGAGCTTTCTCACAAGGACTGCCTCACGAGCTCTGGGCTAGGGCGGACGAGGCTTGGTACCCATGGGGTTAGGTGGCACAGCGTGCTGCTCAGGTCCCACACAGGGCTGTAGCACTTAAGATAGTCAAAGGAAGCTGTTTAGCAAAAGGAATTACTATGAATAGGATTGAGACCGGTGTAATCTGGTAAACCAGCCAAGTCTGCACATGCGGTATCACTCACTGCTCACACATCTCTCTTCTTCCAGATTCACTCATTTTGTCTATAGTAGGTTAAAGTACTTCTGTAGTTTGGATGCATTCCTCCTTCTGATGACAAGGTCTGCCTGCATCCCTCCACATCATAGCACGGAGCCTTCCACACTGATGCCCCACAAGCAGTTGTTTAGGGCTGTGACTATTTAGATATAAATAGCAGCACTCAATAATCTGGCAATCGCTCCCAGCTATGAAAATGTAAATCAGGTTGGCCTGTTTGTGTTTCTGAGAGAAGGTGGTGGTGGTAGGTGGAAAGGGGAATGTTCCTAAGGGTGCTGCTGTTATCACCACAAGCCAGGGAACGTTTCATCTGCACCCTGCAGCACCTCACCCAGCTCCATTCCACTGCCGCTGGCACCACACCAATCTTGTAAGGGTGGTTCATGGACTTATGAATTGGGTCAACCCCCTAAAAAACAGCTCCAGGATTTTTTTTTTTTGGAGGTGTGCAGCAGAAGGAGCTCTGGTTGCTGGCAAAATTGGCATACCATTCTGTCCCAGACAGCAGTCAGCAGCACTCAGAGAATCCTACCAAAAAAAAAAAAAAAAAAGTCCCTCCTTTTTTTTTTTCCTCCCATCCCCAACATCTTAAATACCTTCAAATCTAAATACCTTCACCAGGATTTGAAGGGGATTCCTGAGTTTTAGCAGTGCATTACTGGAAGGAGAATCTCATAAAGGAGTCAGCTTTCACAGTTTCAGGAGAGCTTGTTCATACTAGCTGTCATTGAGGAATGCACTTTTTACACTTGTGAAGCTTAAAGCACCAGCTTTACACCAATTGAAAGGGATGGAGGGAGCTGAGCTCTTTTGAACAGCTGCTCCACAATCAGCTTTCTAACCTGGGGTGTTCTCCAGGAAGGGTTAAATTTATGATTGATGCAACAGGCAGTGCCCAGCCACCTCTCTGGGTGCTAGCACTATCTGGCACAATTTTAGCATCTGCTAAAAGCGCAGCATTTAGTCTCCAGCCTCCAAAGCAATCCTTGGCAACACTTCCCAAACAGCTGTTCAATACACGTTTCATTATTAATACATGGTATAAGGAAGTATAGCCACCGTTACCTACATCCTGCAGCGTTTCTTAGAGGAGCAAAGGGCCTTACCTTGCTATCTTCATTTGAATACAATTATTTTTGATGCACGCCTGATTGCTGCGTTCCTGAAGTCAGCAACAAAGAAAGGAGGTGTCCTCACATATGCAGGAGCACAGGGAGATTTGCTAGCGAGCTGATTACTGCCCACAGGAAGGAGAAGCCTCCCTCATGACACTGAGTCATGAGATCTCAGCACTGACAAGAACTACTAGAGAAGAGCCAATTGCATAATATTGTGAAGAAGAGCAATTAAGTGGCTTCATTGATACCAGCTTCGTGTGAGCTGCATGCTGCAAATAGCGACTTCATTCATGCCATCCCAGTGACACACTGGAGATAGGACAAGCCAAGATAATGACGTTTTGTGATGGCATTGTGGGGAACAGGGGACCAGGAATTTTTCCTTTCTCTCACTGAAGACGTTGTTTTGATCTAAAAATCTGCTGACTGTGCACTGTTGCTGCATTTTTAAGATATCTTTTTAATTGCTCCCTGGGTTTTAGGGCATAGGGAGATTTTGGCAGTAGACAAAGGCTCTTCCAAGGCATATGCTAGGAGAGCAGAAGGAACCTGCTCCAAGCAGACACACGGGGTTAGCTTACTTTATTTCGATGCCTCCACACCAGGAGCAATGCTCTCGTGTGCCCCATGGGGGCTGGGGACACAGGGTGACAAAGAGAAGCAGCGGGTGGCTCGGGCACACAGTGTCTTCACAGCCCCGAGGTGCAGCACCTCGTGTCCCTGATGCTCCTGGCCAGCCGCCACCACTTGGGGTGTGTTGCAGGGGAGCAGAGCTGTTCTGGGGGCTGCTGTCTATAAGGCTGTGTGGCTCCGGTAGGCAAAGCCCTAACCTGTATGGTTTAGGGGGGTAGCGACCACAGGGCGTAAAAGCACTTGGAGGATTAGTAACAGCTCCAGCTAATAAGTTCACAGGGAATTGTACCCTGGTCCTTCATCTGGAGCTATATTCATAGGCTGCTAATGAAGGAAATGTCTGAGGTGACAGGAATCCATGAATCAGTGGCCCATTTGCCATTGTTTTCTTTTTTTATTCTTTTTTTTTCTTTTTCCATTTTCCACCTACAGAACAATACAGGTTGTCATAACATTATTTAGAGGCTTGCACCGATCCCCAATTAGCACTCCTAAGGCTTCTGCTTGCTTCAGGTTTCTGAGTGAAACAAAAGATAAAACAAAGCAGAACACAGCCCCACTTTTTCTTAAGCCAGTGGGAACTCCGCCAGCATTTAATTTTTTTAATCTGGTTTCCTCAGCTAATTTAGTCACGTAAAATTAGCAACCTCAAAAAGGAAAGTGCAAGTGTGCATTAAGCCTGTAATACCCCAAAGTGGGTTATGTTTCCCATCAGTCCCCTCGAGCAAAGCCTGTACATCTGTGAAGCACCAGATTTTTTAAAATTTTTTTTTTCTTTGTGGCAAAGCGAGAAGCAAAGTTTGTTGCAAGACTTCTTTCAGGCTTTGGTTGCTCTCAGGGCTCTTACCTAGGGGCTGTCGCCACATCCCCTTTCTGCGGAGGGGAAGGAGAACATTTCCTCTCTCCTTTCCCCTCCATGTGTTAAAAAGCCACAGGCTTTTTCAGGCTTTTTCAGGGCTGTGCCACCCTGAACTACTGCCACCAGATTTGCCCAGGAGCTTTTCCTACTGGAAAGCCTCCAGGAAGTGCCACCACCTCCAGGCTCCCATGGGGGCTCAGATCCTGCCTGCTGCATCATCTGCACTGCAATTCAGTATTTGGGGGCTGCCCATCCAACAACAGAAAAAGGAAGAAAAAGGTCTTCGGGTATTGGTCTTCAAAAGTGTAAAGTGGGGTGCTGCAAAGAGAAAAGGAATACTTTTTCTCTGTTTCTGTGGCAGATGGAAGTGATGGGTCACCTGTCAACAAGGGTACAAGCAATGTTAAAGGATAGCCAGAGACTGCAGAATCCCCATCACATGTCCTTTTTAGAGCAGGTTAAGAAAAAACCTTAGGGAAAGGCCAGACACGGGGAAAAAATGGCCTAGGTAGCACTCTGAAATCCTTCCCAGGAGAGTACCTCTGTGGTTCTGAGGATGAGTGATTATCCACGTCGGCTGGTGGACAGTGGAGTCTCTGGGGGGAAATGTTACATTCCTCAAATAAATGATTCATTGAAAGTCACTGCCTGGCTTCAGGAACAATTCACCATCAATGTTTTGCCTCAAACTTAGTCATGAAACCGACAGGAGTTAAAAAAGGAATGACTGTGGCTCAACAATAACCCCCTTCAGCAATTAAACCCCACCAATAAATAGCGGCAACTGCTGGAAAGATGCTTTATTTCTAGAAATGATGCTAGCTGTGGAAAATATAAACTGTGTCTTCCCTGCAGACACAGCCAAAACTAATCAAAATACTCCTAGCTACACAAAGGAAATACCTCTGGGCTGTGATAAGGAATATGAATGCAGTTCTTTTACATCTCCACTAGCTCATAACAATATGATGGACTGGTGGCACCGTTTTCAGCACCGAGATTAATAGCCAGGGAGAAGCTGAGAAGGAGAAAGTGCACTTTCAGTTTTCTTTCCGATGGCTAATTAAAAAGCCCATATCTGAGAGGAAACGTTGTGGAAATGAGAGCTATTTGGATGTGCCTTCCCTCGTATACTATCACTCTGCTTCGTGAGGAATGCTTTATTAATGCTAATCTCATCCCTGTGCTTTGACAGAGGTTACAGTTTCCTTCCTTTGCAACCGCTAAGGCTGAATGCTATTATGGGGTTTGTTTTATGGGAGCATTATTATTTTACTAAATTACCTCATCTTCTGGGAACAAACTTAACCTTGAACTATGAAGCTAAATGGCTTTTTAATGATGCAAGTCTGTTTGGAAATTGTGCTTTGACGACTCTAAATTTTCTTCCTTCTGCATGTTTAACATGTGCAACATAGACAAAAAGTGAATCATTTACGCAATCTTTCCTGATTCCCTGTTTTAAAATCAAATTTCTGCACTTCTTAGGGTTAAGATGAGCAGGAACAGACATTCTCCGCAGTATTCAGGCACCACTGAGAAACCCCTCACAGCACTAAGGAACCCACCTTTAGTAGCATGGAAAACCACCACCACCATCGGCATTTAAATGCTTGATATTTAAATGTTTACATCCTAAGATGACTTAAATGTCACTCTTAGAGGCATTCTGGGATGGAGCCTTCTTGCGCTGCCATGGCAGTCAACGAGAAACTGTGAGAAACAACGAGAAACTACCACTGACCCAAATGAGACTGCCATCAGATCTGCAGCTCATAGTCAGGACAAATAAAGGTGATTTTATAGGATACCGTGTAGCATGGTGGATGTCTCTGATCCCAGGAAAACTAGGCTTTTGCCTGCAGGGTGGTTGAGTACAGAAGCTGAAGCAGGGCTACTTTGCTGAGAACTGATGTACACTAGAGGAATTACTGTCTTGGTTCCTGTTTGATTCCCTCCCAAATGCCTGTAATTCACTGTAAACCCACACAAAAGACTTCTTGACTCTAGAAAAATGCGCGTCTGTGTTTTGGGTGTGTGCAGTTTGGGTACTTCTGAGACGGTATTGCCAAGAGGTCACCTTTGGGCTAAGCTGGGGGCAGTGTTTTTTGTTTGTGTCAGACTTGAGTGGGAAGAAATACATGAAAACCAAACAGAAACATGCTGTTTGCTCATGGGGTAGCTACACCGTGGTGACCTATCTGTTAAGGAATATTGTCAAAGCTGGAGAGCTTCATTCCACCTCTCCGTGCAGAAGAGCCCTCCATCTTCCTGCAGCAGGAGCGGAGGGCTGGGGGCTGCCTCCCTCCCCTTCCCCATCAAACCACTGGACCCACATGGACAGGCACAGTCTGTCCTGGCCTTCCTGGAGGCACCGAGCCTACCTGCCGAGGCACCTCCCTACCTGCTGCTTGTGTGCACACACATGTCCCTTGCCTGCTGCCTTGGGAAGATGGTGCAGCCTGTCGTGCTCGGAGGTTAGGGAACAAGCATTGATAGGGTTTGGCCCTTTGAGGGGTCTTCCCAACCATTACATCCCCAAGAGAAAAGGTATTTTCTCTGGCCCCAGATGGATGTGTGGCTTGGCATGATGGTGACAGAGGTCCACTGAAAGAAGAGATGATTGTGATACCAGCATAGCTCATCCAGGCTGCCAAGGGGTTCCCAGGAGAAAAAGCTACCAGGGCCAGGGAACAGCCTGGGTAAATTGTTCTGAAGGCAGCCCTTGCCCAAGTCTAGCTTATGGTTTTACCCCGCACTGCTGTGGAATTAAAAGCAGGGTTGTCGTGAGCAGGTCACTTATAGCACAACTTTCATCCTGCCTTTCTTACTGTAAGGAGCAGCCCTGGCACATGATACAGAAAGAGCCTCCAATGACAGCCTCAGAACTGGCACTAATTATTTTGTCTGTGGCTAGACACCCAAAATCAGCCGAAAATTGTTCAGAAGAGAAGCCAACAGGACTGATATCTCGTTTCCTGGTCCTCAGAACTGACAAAGCTGCTGCCTGAGCTTTGCACTCAAGCTAAGGCGGAGCCCCTTGCTCTGGCTACTCTCACCAGATGACCCACTCTTCTAACATCATGCATCCAAACCACTCCAGAAAAGCCCTTCATCCTTTTTTGGGCGCCATCCCTATCAGATCTCAACCTCTTGATGTGGCTTTTTATACAGAGAGCTCTGCACTTGTCTCAAGGAATGGTAGAGAGCTCACCTAAAGAGACCACAAACAGCCAAGTGCCCCTCACCTGCAAACCTTTTGTTCCCTCCAGCACCCCCGTTCCTGCAGCAGTCCTGAGCTCCCACGGTGTTACGAGTCTCTGTGAGAACTCTTGCCCTACAAAGCAGGATGGACAGCTTTCTCCCAGGCAAACTTACATACCTGCATGTCAAAATCTTTTCCAGACAGGAGCTGCAGGACAACACAACACCGCAGGCACCAGAAAGGTGAGGGAGGAGTCCTGGCAGAAGTTCATTAATTGGGGATAACAGTGATTCCCTATTTTTCTCCTACACGGTGGAGACAACTGGGATGTGGACTGGGTTTCAAGGCAGTTTGGTGATGTTAGTCCCCACATACTCTGCCATTTTGCTTCCCCCACCACCCGGGATTGCCCAGGAGGCCCTGTGCCAGCACAGCCCCTGTGTCTCTCCAGTGAGAGGTTAGATACAGGTCCTACCAACACACGTCTATGGCATTTCTTGGAATTTCAGTTGACAGACAAGGTCCTGCTGTGCTACTAAACCTAAACATTTTCCCTTTTTGTCGTGTTAAGCCTTGGCTGGATTTATTTATTTATTTTTTCTTTCATCAATATTTTTTTCCGAATGGGAATGCAAGCAGCTGAAGCACAGTGAGAAAACATGAAAATAGATTACTAGGAAAGCAACCAAAAGGGCTTTACCAGCAGGACAAGTTGCTTATCAAGAACTATTTTAGGAACGTGAGAAAATGAAACTTTGAAGAGAGATTTCCAAAAGGGAAGATTTACGGAGGAGCTGAGGGTTCAAAGCAGGATGACAGCAGAGCTATCGGGAAACCTTCTTCGCACCTGTTTCTCCACCAGCTGCCTGGCTGCACTCCCCCTTCTTTCTGCTGGCAGCTGAGTGACCGAGGTCTGCATCCTCTTTAGTGCTAATCCACCCCACCGCCTGTCTGGAAAAGTTTGCCCGTCCCCTCCTCCTCCCAGGCAGAGACACAAGACACAGTTTCCGATTTTAACACCCAGCTGTGCTCCAGACACTTTGTAGAAACTCAATTCAAAAAATAGGGTCTCAGCCTGCCTCAGTTTCCCTTCTGTACAAGGTAAAACCAATACATCCTTGCTTCCTTTTTTACACATCATTTTGGAGCCAGTTTAGGATGATAGGACGATAAAACTGGCCGTCAGCACATGGGTACCAAAGTAATAACAAGCAATGCTATCTAGATTATTAGTTTCCATGACCTAGATTATGGAAACTGGGAGCATGTCCCTTTCCAGCCATTCCCCAGATCTACCCCAGACTAAACCACTGGCTGGCACCAGCCCCAGCACAAGCGGTATTGCTCACTTCTCTGTTTTCCAGGGAAGGACAGCAGCCTCGGATGCTCTCCTCACACCTTCTCTCCCACTCCCAGGTGTGGTGCTGACAACACTTCAGCTGTCAGTACTAACAATTATGAGCAATTAAAAGCACACCCTTACACTGCAGCCTAGAGAGGAAGTACTGTCCCTCTCTGATGTCTACTCGGGTGGTTTCATGCAAGTTCAGAAGCCCCAAACTCCTCTCCCAGCATGGTTCTCAGACAACACCCCACTGTGTGTATATGGAGGGAGAGGTGACGGAGCTTCCTGCCCCAGGTTTGGATGCATTACTTTTATTCAGCTGGTTTAGTGATGGCCCTACTTGAGCTATATCCATAAATGATGAATGTCAAATAAAGAGCAACCCATTTAACATGTAGCTGAAGAGTCTGCATCCTATTTCTCACCTTCTACTCCACCCTAACAACGGACAGTCAGCTTTAATGTGTCTCATATCTCAAGCTCACAACATCCACGGCTGAAATTTATTGAGCAGTGTGTGAGCAGTATTGAGGACAGAGCTGCCTTCACTGTACTAAACTCAATTTCACAGCATTTATCTTGCTCTTTTTCACGCTCATTTCCTCTTTGCTCATAGGCCTTTGCCTGGATGTTGGCTGGTGTCAGGGTGTCACAGGTGGGAATAGCAGCTGATTCCAGAAGAGTGGCAAGACATAGGCTGTGCACGTGGAAACTTCAGTCAGATTTGTAAATTTTTTGGTGTATGAATGCCACTACTGTTTGCAGCAAATGGATGGGATTGTTGCCCCAGACGTTGTTATGGTTATCTCAGGAGCACCTGGAGGATTTATGCAAAGTGCTAGACATTTTGGCTTAGGGGGAGAGGTACAGGGAACATAATACATTGGAATTTGTACCTGTTATATATATATAGATACAGATGCATACACATATTTTGTACATATGTATTTTGCATATGAGTATATGGGTGGATGTTTCTTACCACTGTGCAGCCCTCTAAGAAGCATCCCTGTGTGCCCAGTCCTTGGCCACAGTGAGCATGTTTTCAGTGTTACCCTTGCAAATGCAGCCAGAAATGGGTATCACATGGACTTCCTAAACTTTGGGGCCACCATGACCAGACTCTCCATATCTGTTTGTGCATCCAAAGGCTGGTGGTAGCTAATCTCTGCTTTGGGCTTTTTCTTCTGCCTGGGCGGGGAGCTCAGCCTGGGATACAGCCTGTCCCAGGCACCACATGGCATCTCGTAAGCACCAAGGCTGTGTTTCAAGCTGAAGAGGTAGACATCACATAGAAAATGTTATCACAGACAATCAGAAATCATCCTCTATACAAAACCTACATACAAAAAAGCTCAGAGAGTGGGGCAAAGCTTTGAAGCTTTTACCTCACGATCTTTGACCCCTTTGAAGAAGGCTCTTTTCTCTCTTTCCTTACACCTCTCTCAGCAAAACGGCTCAGCCTACACTAACCTGTGCTGTCCCATGGCATTAAGGCATCGCACTGCAGCCACCCTGTGCTGGGCTGGCGGGGCTGGTAGGGGCTCAGGGCAGAGAGGAAACACAGCACCTTTGCACATTGGAGCCGTTTACAATGACTTTTGTTGCTGATGGCGCATGTTTGGTTCTGCTTGTTAAATCTTGTTAAACAGGAAACAGGTTTTGAGGCGAGAGGGTCCCTTGGAGTTCAAGCTCCTGCTTTCAAATGTTCTTACAAGATGCACAATTGGCACTGGCTTACAGGAAATATTTAATTGGAGTCGGAAGGCGCTGGCTCCACCGACCTTGTATTACATTCCTCTGCGTGCTCCTTTCACAATGATTTTCACCTATAGCTTAAATCAGTGATTTATTTATAGAGGCCAATGGCAGGTTGAGAGGAGTCGAGGGGACGAGTGGACCACGGAGATGCAGGGAGCGAAGGGAGGAGCGAGCAGCAAGGAGCAGTCTTACGAAGCAGAAGGGGCTGCCGCAGCCCGGAGAGTGACATATTTATGAGTCCAGTATCGGTTGCCTGCACTGATAAGCCATGGTCATTAAAGGAAGGAAAAGTCACCTTTGTGTATATAAAATATACAAGATTCATAGTCTGAAAAGACTCGACAGGAAAGCATTAGGTAAATAAAGGATATCCCATAAAGCATAATGTGAAAATTAAATTACCTCATAAGGGAGGAAGGCTGTCTGTCCCAGCAGTGAAAGTGAGGAAAAAGTAAATTCCTCTATTCTATCCCAAAGCTGATTTGGCTTTGGAGTTTTGGGTGGATCTAGACACATTGTTACTGATGTCTATAAAAAATGCATTAAAGTCCATTACAGAGGACTGGAAACACTGCAGCTTTCCATAAATTTTCATTGTATCCTCACAAGGTGATGAGAAGCATCCTATACTTTTCTGCTCATGGTGGCCAAATAACAGAAATGCCATCTCAGAATTGAGCTGAACTTTCAATGTCATTTCCAGTTCTCAGGTCCTACCGGATTTTCTTGTGAAATCCTTTTGAGACCTGCACTTGTGAAACACTTTGAAAAGTTTTAATCTCTCTTCCCCTGACTTTTCTTTTCAGGTGATCAGGATTCATCTGTTTTTGTTTTAACTGGTCAGTGTGCCTCCAAAGCTGAGGAAATGCAGAAACATCAGGGAGAGGCAAAAGGAGTAAAGATGAAAGTGTTCATTTATTGCATTATCCAGCAAAAGAGATAATGGAGGGAAAAAAAAAAAAAAAAAAGGAAAGTGAAAGGGGAAAAGAAAAGATAAGCCAGTATTTCAAAGCGTTATGGTTATATATATATTTTTTAAATATATATATGTATATATGTATTTTTTTAGAGAATTAACAATTTCACAAGTTGTCTGCTAGTAGTTGCCTGCAGAAGGTGGTGCCCATGGAAGATCCCTGCCTTTATACAGGTGGATAACCAGTGCACAACATATAGCTTGGCTCAGCCTCAGCAGCAAGTCCCTGTGGATACAGGCTTCAGCCCATCCGTAGCTGTTAACTGAAAGCTTCACTGATGACCAGGGTCTTTGTACCGTGCTTTTGTTGTGGGGGAGCTGATTCAATCTGAATCAAGCCAATCTCTCATTTGATTTCTCTAGTGCTTCACACAAGTAGGTATGGCCACTGAGTCTGCACCAACACCTCTTCCCACCCACCTCTTCTGCTCCAGACTGGATCACGTTGCTGCCAAGTCTCGTTCTGCCTGTGAAACGCCTTGTTCCCCAGGACCTGGCAATTTCCTGCTGAACAGGTACCTCCCCAGAGCATCTCCAACCCTTCAGCCTTCTGCCTCAAGTAAAAGTGCTGAGCATTCATATCAGTGACCTTTAAGAAGGGAGGAAAGGAAGAAAGAATCCTATTCTGGGCAAACTGAATTGAATCAATGAGGGTGAAACTTAGTTATCTTTGCAGACCAGTAGTCTAATGGCATTGCTTTTGTATGTCATTACAGCAATTAAAGGGTCATCATAAACAGCTCCTCTCTCGTTTTTGAAACCTCTACCTTATAGACCCATGGCACTAAACACAGAAGTCTCTTTTTCAAGTCAAAACAAACACAGGGTCTGGCTTTCTGCTCCTGGCAATCAGCATTGCTCCAGTGACCTCCATTGACCTGGCTTGTCCCAGACAGTGTCCTCATTCACC
The DNA here is from genome assembly GCF_013377495.2 of Cygnus atratus. Lineage (NCBI taxonomy): Eukaryota > Metazoa > Chordata > Aves > Anseriformes > Anatidae > Cygnus > Cygnus atratus. The sequence continues at coordinate 110,853,178 of NC_066363.1, read as the reverse complement.
CCTCTTCTCATTTCAAGTGCAAGGGAGGAGGTCCCTTATTTGTATCATACTTCTCCAATTTGAAAGGTGCCTCTGAGCTAGGAAACCAATATTGGAGCCAGGTTTATGCCCAGGAAACTATGACTAAAGAAGCAATAAAACTAATTTGTCACCCCTGGATATGCAGTTTAGTACAGCCCTGTCACCTTTATCTACAGTCCTTGGGGATATTTCTTTATTTGTAAGGAGTTTGCATTCAAAACTCTGCCTGTGACCCCCCATTAGATAAATAAGGTGTGATCCAGAAGTGAGAAATGGGAGGTTTGTTTTGCAAGAAGCTTTCTAGACAAAGCAGCTTCATTTCATTTGATTTGGATTTTTTTTTAATTCCCTCGTTTGCCCTTTGCTGTTGTCACAGCTCCCTCTCTAATAAATAACTAGTCCCCATCGCTAAACCGCTGCACATAACTCAGAGCAATTTGTTACTGTTGGCAATGTCTACAGCGGGGGCCCAGGAACAGACCAGCATGGAAGCAGCATTACCTCCCACTCTTCAGGAGCATGATTTCTGCTTGATTACAGAAGGGGTCATTGGTAGGACAATGCAGAGAAGGCCATATACAATTGACTGCACTCGAGTCGTATATGCTGCATGGTCCTTGCATGAGCTACTTCAGATCCCAGAAGTATCTGTCAGGAGAAATCAGTCCTGTGATATCAACACCACAAATGTGGCAGAACGTTACAATTAATGTATATCCATGTACAATCAAGATGTCTGAGCATTTTACACAGCCCCGGGCCCAGAGGATAGCTTAAAACACAGAAATTCCTCTACAAACAATGATATAATAAATCCACTAGGTCTAAGGTCCTTCCAAAAGTAAGACAATAAACATAGCCTCCAAATATTTGATGAGGCTGTAACATTAAGAGTCATGTATGGTTTTAAAAAGAAATGGGAAAGGATTATGCATGTTTTTTCCCTTGGTCCCCTTGTTCCCCCTGTTCCCCCTTCTGTCTGTCCTTCATGAACACCAAGGACTGCAAAGAGGGCAGCAGCCTATACCTTCCCATGGCATGGTCATTTAGCTGGTGCCCACCATAAAATAGTTAGCTGGGAGTCAAGCTGCAAAGAAAGAGAGATTTTCAGGGTCCTGCCTGGAAGGGGATTGCTCATCTGTCCTCTGCCTGCAACAAGGATGAAGGGCTAGCTAAGGGCATGTGGGACTACGCATATGGGGCACCTGTTTTTCTTCTTCCCAGAAGGCTCATGAGAGCTGAGGGGGAAAGAACTGCAGCTCCTGTTTTTTGGGAAAACAAATTCATCCTGGTACCTGCCAGTTGCTCCTGCTCAGTGGGATCTTTCTCAGCTTCCCTTTGACTACACACTTAGGAAAATATAGTCTCTACGATGCCTTTCTCCCCATAGCCACCTTCCTTGAGAGCCCTGGCCCAACATAACACCTTTGGGATGGAAAGCCATGGAGTCAACAAGCGGAGGGAACATGATTTTATATACACTCCTGTCTGTCATTGCCAATTAGCTGGTCTCTGTGGCTGTTGGTACCTAAGCCTGGAAACCTTGAGGCTCAGTGGAAGAGCATCAAACGGAAGGCAAAAAATAAGTCAGCAGAGCAACTGGAGGGCAACTGCGGTTTACCTGGGCTGTAGCATCCAACTCAGCAGCACCATGTGCCAGTGCTTTTAAATTTCAAAGTTGTCTTATTTGTTTCTGTGGGGATTTAGGGAGAAGTTTGTTATTTGCTGTTGCTTTTGTGGTTTTGTTTTGCTTTTTAACAAAGCTCCTTTAGAAAGAGTATGCTTTCCAAAAAGGCATTGTTTGAGGTAATAATAGAAGGGGGAAAATGGAAGATGTGGGGGAAGGCAAAGGGGAACCAAAGCAGAAATAAAACCTCCTTGGTTGTTGTTTGAACTAAATCACTGGGTCTAGAGTGTGTGATGGGTAAAATACTGGGTGTGATGGCTTAAAAAAGAGATGGTTTCCTGGAATTTTTCAGACACACTTCATGGAAGACATTTATTCTGGGAAAAAAAAAAAAAAAAAAAACACTGTTTTTTCTTTAAATGTTATTTTGTCATTTAAGCCCATAGAAGAGCCAAGTAAGGCAGAATGCCAAACTCCCAGAGCTGTCAAGCACAGAGAGGAAAGGTCTAGGAAAGGTCTGTTGCAGATCTGGATATGACCACAGTCACACTGATGATCAAAATAAAGGCCATGATGGCCATTTTCCCAAGGGAGGCTCGTATTAAACTATAATTACTAGTTTTACTTGCTTCATTCACATTCGTGTCATCTTATTGGGCCAAAGAGTGAATGCAGGCAGCCGGCGGTGATAGCAGACTTCACAAGATGGTGGCATTCACTTCATTTTGGATGTTTCAAAAAACATGGGATACCTAGAAGATCATGTGAAGGAAGGATTTTGTGGGGTATCTTTCTACACCTGTAATAACATTGAGCCTCTACATAGTCCCACAAAAATAAAGGAGCTACTCACATATTGAGGGTCAGACACGACTACTTGTCTTGCTGGATCAGGATCAAATCTCTCCAAAATGGAACAAAAAATCCACCACCAATTCTCATGTGATTTCCAGTATTTCCCATTTTAAGGTAGGCTACAAATCTTGCCTGACTATTTGACGATGCTACACCTTGCAAGCCTATTCTCGTCAGACCCAGAAATGAAAGCTATTCCTGAAAATGGAAAATCTTTCACGTAAGCTATCTATGCACATTCAAACTTCAAGTTTCAGTGTCAGGTTGGTTCAGGTTTGGGCGTATAGGTTAACTCTGAGTACTTGCTTATTTTTAAGCTATATTCATTTGCCTCCTGTTAACATGCTTTCTGGCATGCTTATCCTTCATCACCCTTTCCCAGCATTTCCAGACCTGCTAAATCCACACCTTTTCCCATACTTATTTCTCTGGAATGAACGAGCCCCTCCTCCTGCCTCCCCCTTATCCCTGTGTAACATTCATCACTGTATTAGCACCTGTCTGAGCAGCACTAGGGAAGGGTCAAGGTATTATTTCCTACCCTTGACAGGTGTTACAACAACACCAAACCACCCCAACTTATAACAGTTTCCATTCTGCAGGCTGCAGTGTGTACTTTTCTTCCGGCTACTCCGTCCTCCCTGGAGGCTTCTCAGCTCTGCTATTGCCAAGGCAAAAAGCCAGTCATGCTTCCGCAAATGCAAAAGTGAAAGACAGACTTTCCCCTTGTTGCACAGTGTTGAGAAGAGCCAGTGTGCATGGGCCTCCTGCCATGGCCAAGGCTGGCATTGCCCCTCCTGGGTCAGACTCTGCCTCAGGCACAGTGCTGGGAAACCTCCCACCAGACATTTTGGGCTGAAATAGGAGAAACAGAGAAGCAAAATAAACATACATACCAGAGGTACAGAAATACAACTCAGAGTCCAAATCCTTATCCATGAAGGGGGTCAACCCACAAGTGCACTTACATGACTTGCCTACACAAGCAACGTTAATACCAGACCTAGGAAAGCAGGATGAGCGGTATTGTAATTGACACGGCAGATTTTGAGCTCTTGGGATGCCCATTTGGCTGCCGCAAGAAAAGAAAAAGTAGGAGAGGATGACAAAACACCAGTGGCAAGCAGAAAGCACACAGAGCACAAGCACTCAGGAGCACCCTTCAGAGATGCTCCGATCCTCATCTCTTTGCATTCTTCACTCTTCTTTCCTGCCCCCTGCGGAGGAGCACATGCACACAGTCATATCTGCGGTGCTTTCACAATCCCGTGGTGCTCTCTTTCCAGTAAAGCGAGAGCAGTTTAAGGAATGAAGGATCTGTTAAAGCTGTGCAGGGTGTGAGAAATGTGAAATATTTGGAGGCTGGATTCTTGGTCTTGTAAAAGTTACGCATCTAGGTAAGCTAGCTGCCTGTTTTATGGGGAAATCCCATACAGGCAACCCTGTAAGGTGACCTGTTTCACCCTAATATAGGAGTCCAGACTAAAACAGGTTAAATCTGTCCCTGCTATTAAATCTCTCTCACCAGCAATTAGCTTGGGCAATTAGCTGAAATTAACCATCTAACTTTCAGTTAAGTGGGATGAATCCCTCGGGTCCCAGCTTCTTAGCTGTGGCTTAACATTTCCTGCCTTTTACAAGACACATTTCCCATTTGCTTGGAGTTCAGCGAGGCGATGCAGCAGGTGGTTCGTCCAAGGAGGGGGTGAGCTCCTTGGATAGACTTTGCTTTTTGGCACCCTCACTCCACCCTGTGTGCACCCTTCCCTCTAGCAATGACATATTCCATCTTCAGGCAAATCAGGCAATTACTGCTGAGTACACCATTGTCCCATTGTCCAGGACACAGGCGTTATGCCTGCTCTTCCCTGAGTCCCTCCAGGAAATGCCAGGAAATTTGTATAGGCAGATAACTGCATGGGGAGAGGGCATAAGAAAAGGAAGGCTACAGGAGAGAGGAGAAATTTTAAAAAATAGATAAATACAACAGTTATTGTTTATTATTTTACATCCTCCATTTTGCATGGTGGTTTTTTGTTTGTTTGTTTGGTTGGTTGGTTGGTTGGTTTTTTTTTGTTTATTTTTTTCTTCACCAAGAAACACTGTGCTTAAGGAGTAACCACCTCTTGCCTCCAGTTGCTGATAACCATTGTGGAAAACCAGCAGCCTTCCAGCCTCACATGCCCCCGAATGGTTCCAGACTCACTGGATGTGTCCAGAAGTGGATCGATGACATTTCTGGCATCCTGAGGCTGTCAAGCCAGCACAGAGGACCACAGCCTGGCACCAATCGTTGATTATTTCCACTCTTCACTTGGACTCCTGCAAGCTGAGAGGTGGAATAAGAGACATTGCAGCAACCTTTGTCCGCCAGAGGAATCCCCCAAGCAAAGAAATCCTTGCAAAGACTGCCTTTTCTTTGTCTAATCCATTCCTTAATTATGATTAATTGTTTATCTTAGTTTGGCTATAAATCATAAAGCATGCTCAGGGACTTGTCCAGCAGAGACAAGCACAGTTTCTGAGCTGACACACCGCTGGCGCTGAGTCTCCTGATCTACTGGTAAAAGAGCTCTCAGTAAAACCCAGAAAAAAGGAACTGCAAAAACAAACATGAGCAATAAAATAATACCCTACACAGAGGATAAAGAAAAGGCTAAAGTCAGCATTTTATCTGATAGTCCATCTTCAGGAAACGTCTGTGAAAACAGCTTTGGAAAGTAAGAGCTGATCTGGCTGATGATATTCCTTGAAATAAAAAAGGTGCAAAACCCGGTGCCATTTTTTTTAAGAAAACAAAATAGTTCTAATGAAAAGAAAAGCATTTTGACAACCTGTGAAAGGCAGAGCGCCTGATTAAGGGTAAAGTGTTAGAAGATACAAAGCTGCTCGCAGAAGGATTCGTATACTTGTAAGAGCAAAAGGAAATAGTTGTGCATTGAAAAAGAGTGAAAGAAAAGGGATAGACAAACACAGAAGAGGCTGGTACAGTGATGAAGTGTTTACCTAGCTAGGCTCTCCCTGAATCCCTGAGTGCCATCATCACGGTTTTCCTCATTCTTGGAATTTTTTGTTTCTTTTTTTTTTTTTTAAATGACAGGTGACCACAAAAATCTCCACACTGCTCAGCTTTGCTGCATGCCTTCCCCTCTCCACTCACACAACATGCTTTCTGCAGGAGAAAGAACAAGACAGCAAGCTGACAGGTGTCACACTCCCATTAAAGACAAGAAATACGGCAGCAAAGGTATTTTTGCTGTTCCAACACCCTGGCTAATGACCCCAGTTAAGAAAGTCATTGTAGCTATTGCTCCTAAAAGCAAGCTCCCCTTCTCTCCTCATGTTCATGTTCGTGTTCAAAATGCACATACCTCCTGCTACACCAGTGGAATTAATCTCACCTGTGTCAATGTCTTTTACCGGGGACAGGATTGGAGTGCAATGCAGAGAAGCCCCAGTTCCTGCAATGCAAATGATACCCTAAACCTGCCACCAGAAAATGAAGGCATAGCAGAGGGGAGACCTGGCAGAAACGCTGTCCTGAAGCCTGGTAGCAGTGCAGGTACTGCTAACCCCACTGTCACATCTGAAGTACTGCAGAGGCACATTTACCATGGGGGACGCTTCCCAGACCGACGCAGAAGTGGGCACACATCTGCTGCAGGCTGTGGTTCGTTCTCCATTTCTTTAAAGACAGCAGAAGCATCCCGAGGACTGCACAAGAAGAGGAGCCCTGGAGCCGGGGGCATTGTTAGTACAGGGGGTGGCTGTGGGATGCAGAACTCCTAAAAGTATCTGGTTATTAAATAATAGAAAGCCACTCTGCTCAGGTATTGGAGGCGGTATGCCTGGAAATTATGTGATAGGAATCAAGTGGCAGCCTGCCATCCTACCCTGCGACTCCTGCCTCTTCCTCACATCCTGTGCCAGAATCAGTCGATGGATCCAGATCCCGATCTGATCTAGCTGTTACTGGCATGAAAATGGGAAGGGAACCATCGCAAACAATAACAGCAATACGAATATCCCTTCAGAAATTGCCTAAGCAAACAGACACAATCACATAATCCAACCAAAAATAAAAAAGGGATGCCTCTGAACAGCAGCTAGTGGAAGATAAGAACTATCCTTCTATCGAGTCCAGAGGCCTCCTGGACAGAAGAAAAAACAAGTGGAAGATCAAATGGATTGTGGGTCAAGTAAAGCACTAGGCAAAGAGGTTTGAAGCGAAACCACAGGACACATTTGTCAAGCTCTTAAAAAAATAGAAATGCAGGATCAAAGCAGAAGCACTTTGCAAATATTAACATTTGTCACCTACTTTTACTTTTGATGTACTTCATTTTGAAGACATTTCTCCCTTTTCTCTCTCTCTCACTCTTTTTTTTTTTTTTTTAAACAGGATAATCTAATCTTTTGGTACACACACTTGCCTCCTTCAAAAGAAACACGGTGAAAATATTACTGAAACATGGATGACTTTAATAAGAACAGATTAAAAGAACCAACATATGTAAAATAAATAATAAAAATATATCAAGCAGCAGTCCAGGAAAATGCTGTTGATACAGTCATCCAATGTTCTAATATAAAGGTTTTGGTAGTTTTCCCAGCAAAATATACGTGAAACAATAACTCTTTGTATTGCCTCGCATTCAAGTGGAGGAAGAGCATTTATGCAGCACTTCAGTCAGCAACAACATCATTAAAGAAAACCACATCAGCACCAAATAGATCACGTTCATTATTGGTGTGTCTGTGTTGTTTTGGAGATGTTACTCCGTTGATTAATAGGATCAATATATGGAGAAAAAGAAAGAAAGAAAGAAAGAAAGAAAGAAAGAAAGAGAGAGAGAAAGAAAGAAGGAAGGAAGGAAGGAAGGAAGGAAGGAAGGAAGGAAGGAAGGAAGGAAGGAAGGAAAGAAAAAGAAAGAAAGAAAGAAAAAGAAAGAAAGAAAAAGAAAGAAAGAAAGAAAGAAAGAAAGAGAAAAAGAAAGAAAAAAGAAAAAAGAAAGAAAAAGAGAAAGAAAGAAAGAAAGAAAGAAAGAAAGAAAGAAAGAAAGAAAGAAAGAAAGACTTGAAAACTTCTTTGGGAGCACTTTCGGCTGTGTGTTTTCCTCTGCTACATGTACTCTGCAGCTCACGTTCTTTGGAAAACAGCAGTAAGAGAAGTCCTCACTCAACGGTGGGATGCTGCTCCTGCAAGACAGGGCAGTGGTTTAGCTTCATCCCTTCAGTCAGAAGCTTTTCATGTCTCCACCATCACCCAGAGCAGCAGGACAGCAGAGGGAAGCAGTGCTGGAGGACCTCCAGCGTGCATTGAGAGCAACCTCATCGAGAGCAACATCTTGGATCTGCAGCACTGCGGCACCACTCTGTGCAGTGCAAGGTAACAACAACAACGCCTCAGGCCCAATTTAGGAAATTCGGGAATTGTCAAGTGTGGTAAATCATCTTTAAAGCAAATACTCTTGAAACAAGAGAGATAAAGCTCCTTGCCCTGCGACGAGGCCGCAGGCAGGGTTTCAAAGCAGCCCGGTGGCGTTGGGTGCGATCCTGCTGCCCGCTGCCGCCAGTGCTGCTGAGACTGCTGGCACCAGGGTGACACGCCAGCAGTCATCAACAGGGGAAGTCTGTCTGGTGCCTGCTCTTTGTTCCAGCCCCACTTTCGCATTTGAGAACCCTTATGATATACTTTCTATTCACAGCTACTTTTTAGCCTGTCACAAGTGTGGCCCCAGCGATTGTAGTTTGGCAAATACAGCAAGAACCCACACAAGCCTGAGCCCTTCAAAGTATATATATATTTTTTTTTTCTTTTTGCTCAGTTTCCACTTGTTAATATTTGACTGGGTCTGTAGTTTGAACAAGTACTTCCCAAATATATTTCAGCTTTCAAAAAAAAAAAAAAGCCACCGAACATTTACGGTTCTCAGAGCATTTATGGCTGAAACTAGTTCTGCAGGTTCAGCCATCTGTCCCACCTGTCCTTGCACAAGGCTGCCTTGTAAAATGCAGGCACTTGTCTTCATGGGGAGCTCATACTGCCCCTGGCACCACATTCAATTCCTGGATGTCTCATCAGGATGATTTCTTGGAAACACTAAGAACAAGGAAGATGCTAGGAAGATGTGGCTCAAAACGCTTACAGCAGCAGCGGGGTGAGAGGCATTGATGTGCAGATAGCAATGTTTCAGTGGTTCCACCTGAAGCTCCACAAGGATATACCCAAAACAAAGGACTGCCGCCATCTCCATAGAAAGAGGATGATGAGGCATGTGCTTCTGATGACATTAAAGAGAACAGTGGTACCAGCAGGAACATCAGAGCTGGACCAATGGGGTCATGACTCAGATTATCACGTGGGGTGGTTATCATTACTAACTACCACCCCACTTTGCTGTGTGTATCACAAATTCCGGGTACTTGCTCATTTCGCATAAAACTTTGATTTCTCACTGAGGTTCATGTGTAAAATATAGGTAAAAGTGCTTCACACTAAGGAACAGTTCAGTCTTTTAGTCTCTGTTGGAGAGATGTACCTGAAACTCCACAGAAGTTGGAATAAACAGGGTCCCACCAACTCCAGCAGCTGCTCTTCCAGGCACTTCGTGGTCTGTGCAATCTTTGCAGAGGGGACCTGATGTGGATTTACACAAAGACTTTTTCATCCTGCTTCTGGCAACACAATAAATTTAAAGAGGATATCAATGAAGGAAGTTATAACAATTGTTCTTATGTGAACCTGTTCATCTATTTTAAATCTCCTTAATCCTATGCCACGACAAGTGTGAAATCTGAGAATTTTACAAGGCCAGGTTTTTTTCTTTCTTTCTTTTTCAGATGTGCACATATGTCAGACCCGAATTTTATATTTCTGTACACAAGACAGAAATAATTTATGTTGATTTTTCTTTTATATCAAGATGGGGAAACAAGCATGCAGCAATAACAACAAGGAAGCCCATTTTCCTTTGAAGAAAGACCCTTTGTTTTTAAAAAAGCCTTACGATGTGTAAATAGCTGTGTTATTAGATGTGATAGGTGTTTTTTAACATGCAACTATAGCATAACTGTGGTAACCTTCAGGAAGCCCTGAGAGGTTTTCACTTGAACGAAGAAGGAGAATCCAGAGTTGATCTCAAAGCCTGTCTAATTACACAGGCTTACAGGAATTGTAAAATAGGATTGAAACTGCACTGCATCACAACAACTCAACTTTCATATTTCATTGCTTCTGACTAGAACAAGGTTACATTAGGTGAAGCTCTGGTCTTCTATGGCAATTAAAAAAAATCTGATCTTACCTGCATTTCTGGTCCCAGAGAAAAATAAGTAGAGTTGAGAAGGATGAAAATTATGAAAGTTTTTTAATAGATTGACTTCTGTTAAATAGATCGTTAAGGTTAATAGCATTTATTTATGGTTCAGGATAAGTGTTTGAATCAAGTAATTGCTTTTGTTTTTTAACCATATCTGTCTCACTATATCATAGCAAACCTCAGAACCGAAGAAACCCCCAAACCCAAGAACAGAAGCTAAAAACCCTTGTTGTCCTCTCTGATTCTGTCTCAGTGCTGGTGAAACCACACCATCTCAGACCGGTTGCATCCCTGCCCCTTGCAGGCGTCCTGGGTGGTGGCCTGGTTTCACTGAGCTAGGTTTTGCTTGGCCGCTTAAATAATTACTTAATTTCCACTAGTTTCTTCCCCACCTTCCCATGGTGCTACCTCTCCACCCTTTCTGTTTTCCAGACTGCAGGTGTTAATGTCACATCTCCATCACTTCTCCTCCATTACCATTTTTTCAGCTGTTGCTTTACCTTCACAGATGCTTATCCCAGTGTATCTTCTTACAGGGTCCTGCTAGGAAATTACAGTTGGAGATGTCTTACCATCTAATCCCTGGAAGACACCACTTCTGCTGTGGCACATGGAAAGATCACTGCTTTCCTTGTAGTAATAACACCTTTCTAGCTTAAGTAGGCAAGCAGAGGCAACCTGCAAGCTCTTGCCTACAGGAACAGCAGCTGCTGCCCAACAACTCCTCTTTGTAGCACTTCATCCTGGAAGCACAGCCACGGGGCTGCTCACATCTTCAAAGTGTAAATCAGGCTCATATCTTGGATGCAACTGGTACAGTTAGAGCATGGTCTGTTTAAATCAGCTCAGAAAGTGAAAACTAAATAATGAATGAGCACAGAATATTAGCTTGGCAAAACTCCACCGCAATGATTTGTTTTCCAAAGTGCAGCTGATTTACAGATTTGAGGCCTTCATTGGTGCTCTCCAGGTTTAAAGCAAGATATTTCAACAAAAATTATAGCTGATGAGCAGTTCTGCTGATCCAGGAAATGTTCTGCGGGTGACAGGAGCCGCTCGTGGTATGTGGAAGAGCAGCGTACTCCAGCCGGTGCCGCTACATCTCTGCACAAAGCAGCCAAGAGGTGTCACTGAATTTATTGGCTTTCCACCCTCCAACCCTGCCCAGGGCCCTGTGGCTGCCCCACTACCCCCATGAGTCAGGAGCGGGTTTCACTGGATTTCTGTTGATTCCCCTCTTGGCAGCACTGGTGAGGCCACCCCTGGAGTGCTGGGTCCAGTGCTGGGCCCCCCAGTACAAGAGGGACCCGGATAAATGGGATAGAGTTCAGCAAAGGGCCACCAAGATGGTGAACGGGCTGGAGCATCTCTCCTCCAAGGAGAGGCTGAGAGAACTGGGGCTCTTCAGCCTGGAGAAGAGGAGGCCCAGGGGGATCTGATCAGTGTGTAAAAATACCTGGAGGCAGGGAGCAAAGAGGTCAGAGACGGGCTCTTTCCAGTGGTGACCAGTGCTAGGACAGGAGGCAATGGGCACAAACTAGCACACAGGAGGCTCCCTCTGAACACTAGGCCGCACGTCTGTGCTGTGCGGTTGATCAAGCACTGGCACTGGTTGCCCAGAGAGGTTGTGGAGTCTCCTCCTTGGAGATCTTCAAATGCTGCCTGCACAGGGTCCTTGGGCACCCTGCTCTGGGTGGAGCTGGTTGAGCAGGGGTTGGCCCAGATGACCTCCGCAGGTCCCTTCCCTCCTCAGCCACTCTGTGGTTCTGTGAAAAAGTCACCTTTGGCCTGAGCAAGCCAGCAGAAGCTCGGATGCAGCTCTCCACCACAAAACTACCCCTGGGCCATGGGGACAAGGTGCCGCCTGAATAGCTCAGGTGCTGGAGCTGCACCTACGTAACTGGGAAGTGTTTCTCTTTTTAATGACTGAGGCACTCATAGCTGATGTCAAGATGAATATCTGACTTTCCATCCTTGGGCAGTCCCCCACATGCATTTAGGAGCTCTCGGGGACAGAAGAGTTTATTTCACTGTAGCATGCAATGAGACAACAGAAGTTTAATCCCCATGTACAACAAAGTGCCATCAGAGATGGTATAAGCAGTACAACCCTATTAATTTCAGTGTCCTGAGCATAAAGATTTACATTCACTGTGTCAAATTTTGTAGTTGTTGTTTAAAGCACAATGCAAACTCCAGAGGAAGAATTGTGTCTACACTTTAACTCCTGTCCCATAATTAAGTCACCTGGTTTATGGATGTGATTGAGGGGGACAATCTGTCTTTTAGATGGCATGACATACTGGCTAGGAAAGCAATGTGGATATTTACTAACAACTTCCTCACAAATTCTCATGTGAATAAAAATGGGAAAAAGGGTTCACTGAACTTTTAAAGTTAGGAAGACAGATACAAGACATTATTCCAGCTATGATGTGAAAGACAAAAAGACAGAGCTCCTTCCACAGTCAGGGGAAAAGACGACTTTGTTTCTAGTGCATCCAAGCTTGAGAAATTATGAAGCAGTGGAACAGCAGATGATATTAATTTACTTGGGTCTCTGGAAGAAGAAGTTAAAAGATTCTGCCACAATATTCTCACCACCAGAAAGACCAACAGTCAAGGGACAATTCTTGGGATGGTGGGAGAGGCTTTAAGAGGAAAAGCTTTGGCAGATTAGAAAGTGGAAGGGGGTGCACTTGCATTACAGGAAAAGGACTCGACTGTGAGAAGGTCTAGTCAGAAATGCAAATGTTTTAGCCTTCAGACTTAATGGCATAAGTGTTTCTATATGGTATCATGATACATTGTGCAACAGCTGCTGGACCCCTGTACCATGTGGACTTTGGTGACGTAAAACCAGTGGCGTGCGGGGCATCCTCTCTAATTCAGTGATATGGAGAGGAAAGATGGGTGTTGTAGACAGCCCCGTCCTGTACCCAATGCCAGGACTTCCTGCTGGATCGACAGGAGCCAGGAACACTTGGGTGCAGCTGGGAAATGTGGCCCTCACCAGTCCGGACGGGCAAACAGGGATGGCCCTGAGGCCTCCCCGCCACCAGACCCCGGCCTACAAGGCCTCTCAGGCTCACTTTTAAAGTTCTCACTTCTAAAGATTTTTCTTAGAATTTTTTTTTTTTTACATTTTATGTTTGGGCTTTTTTGATTCACTTTCTAGCCCTGGCCTCTTTCATGCTACAAGTTGTTCTTCTTTATGCCACCTCCATGACTTGTTTTTTCTCACAAACAAAAAATGAGAAAATTATTTAAAAAAAAAAAAAAAGAAGAAAAAGAAGAAGAAGTGGAGTGGTGGATAAATATAAACCAAAAGGGCAAGAACACAGGAGAAAAAAGTGCTTTTTAATGTAAAATTTAATATAAAATTTAATGTAAAAACAACAACAACAAAACAGGAAAATGTTGAGAGAGTATCAGAAGTTTCTCGAAGAAATTTCTTCTTCCAAAGATGAGTTCTGAAATTTCTTCTCCTCTTTATTTTCATCTACATATTTTCAGCTTATCTATTTCTTTTTTGCAAGTAGCCATGCAAATGCTTAGCAGCTCCTGAGGGCACGTGAAACCCAACTCACCCCTTAAACTCCTCAGAGAAACAGCACTCAGTAATGCGAAGTATGAGATGATTACTTACTATATTCACACACCATCATGTAATTAAAACTTTATCTGAAGAAGAGAGAGGGGAAACCTCAGAGCTGATTTCATGTGGCTATCAGTGAAAATTTTTAATTGCTGTTATGTCCGCTCACATTTTTTCATAAGTACTTCTAGGGTACAGTAAGGGGAAAGCTCAGCACTGTAGCATGCCATTCACAGCATGGTATGAGGTTAGTTTTTTTTTCTTTCTTTCTTTCTTCCTTTTTTTTTTTTTTTTTTGCAAGTGTTTCACATTTTTCCAATAGATGTGGGCAAAGTTTTGTGTAATTTTCCAGTGACCTTGATTATGCAATTCTGTGTGGCTGCTGCCCCAGGCGACATCAAAGATGCCACTCTTGTTATCAGGTCGTGGGCAGCCCCAGGGTGCTAGGGACACCCTGAGGGCACCTGGCCATGCCAGGGGCAGATGGCCCTCCATCCTGCCTTGATTGATGAGCTTGACCTGGGGAAACTCTTATTGCTCCTACTCCACTCTTTTCTTTAAAGCAGGTTACAGAGTTGGCATAAATCTCACAGAGACATCATCAGACAGGTGATCATAACCCCAAAACTCAAGGTATTTACGCCCCCCTCCAAACAGAGAGAGGGTGGTCCCAACCCAGCTTATCACATGCTTACCTCCAAACGGGGGCTCTAACCCCGCTGAAGTCAAAGGGTTAAATTGGGCCTCCTTTGAAGTCTGCAGTGCAAACCTCCATCCCAGCCGGGCCCGTTCCTCCCCCCAGCACTAAGTGCTTTGATGAATCAGCGCTGAAGCACCCAAACGAGGTGCAAAGCAACATCTCCTCCCTAGCACGGCAGGCCCAACCCTCACGAGGGATGATGGAGCTGTGGCCAGTGCATGCCCCTTCCACGCTTGCTCTCAGGGCCCATCATGGATAACAGTGGGAAATCCCACACGTGGGAAATCCAAGATCCTCTCCACAGCCTGGCCACCATCACACAACTAAGGGTGACGACCTTGCAGAGGCCATCAGAAGGAAGTGGCACGGGAGTCACTGGTCTTGCTCAATAAATTCGCCAACTTCACAGTCAGCAACGGGTTACAGGAACAGGAGAAACCAACAGCAGATCAGAAGTGCGAAAATGCTGCTAATGTTGCAAAAAAAACCCTCCCATCACAGATGGATTATTTTTAACTGTTACCATAATTTAAACCTCAGCCCCCCAAAAGATGAAAGTCACCTACACCCAGAGTTTCAGATGGTTCAGTGTTAGATATTTTGGGAGTAGGACCTGGAAAACCAACCTATGAGAGGTTTCTACCTGCTTCTCTTTGAGTACTCCTCTCCATTCTTTGTTCCCTTTTCCACAATTTCTTTTCTTTGCAAGCCTGGGAGGAAGGTTTGAGCAACCAGGTGACCTGTCTCCCAAGTGTTTGGTGTGATGAAGCAGAGAGGAATGGAAATCACCCACTCATCCTGGATTTTCAGAATTGCTTTGCTTTGCATCATGGTTCCTGCTATACCTGTAAAGAAGCATCTTTTTTTTTTTTTTTTTTTTTTTTTTTTTTAAGCAGAAAATTGAGTGAAAAATAAGAAGGAAGAAGAAAGAAAAGATAAGCTCTGGTCAATCAAGCCCCAGCTCTCTTGTCTCCAGTTTGTGATATGTTTTATGATCTCAGACACAACAGATTGTGAGCCTGCAATGTTTGGAAATGGTAGATGATTAAACCTTCTGGCCAGGTGTAAATGCAACCTTTGTCTTCTGCTCACTGTGTGAGAATCACCTTCCTTCTCAAAGTCCCCGGCTGGCCCTGGTCTCATCAGTGTTACAAACATCCCCTGCCTGGAGTCACAGCCACCATGCACTGCCACTTTATTTCTAATCTATAAATGCACCAATGCAATCCATACCACTCGAATTTTCCTGAGCTACAGAAAAAAAAAAAAAAAAACCAAGCAAGCTACTAAAAATTTGAAAGAATGTGGCCTGTGAGTTTTTCTACTTCTTCTGCTGGGGGGATTTTGTACCAGGTAAATAATAAAAAATGTGTAATGATTGACTAGGCTTTTAAACCTGAACTGAAGGTAAGTTTGTCTTGCTGTTCCAGTTAAATATTCTCACTAGCCCCCTTCTCTTTCTCCAGTTTATCATGCCACAAAGTCCCTTTCAGCCTGATTCATTCTTTATTCTTTAGAAATTTGGGCAACAGTCAAATCTGACCTTTAGAGCCATAAACAAATTAAATTGTTTCACAACCAAATAATATGAAACAATATTGAATAGCTCAGCTTCCGTCGAGTTTCCTCTTAAAGAGAAAGAAGCCCCAGAACAGCACGACACCGAAAAATGGAAGATAGAGAGATGGAGCCCAAGTGATGGGGAAACACTGGAGCACAAGTGGTGTTCATACAAGTGATGGGGAAACACTGGGGTCTGGCTCCGGACTGGCAGACACCAGCACTTGGGAAGATGCTGTCAGAAGCCTTAATTTACCTAATTATTTACTCTGCTGGGAGCAGGGTGCTCCCCCAGGGGCATGTCCCACTGCAAGCTTGTTGCTGCAGAGACCTCAGGCACTGGCAGCTGTGGTTCAAGGTGAAACCCAATGGTGGCCAACATGTCCTCGGTGCCACCAGGCTGGAACCATGCCTCCTCTTCCCTCTGTTTGCCTGAACTTTGGCTGTGCACAAGGCGGCCTCCCTGCGCAGGTGGCACCCACTGCCACACGGTCCCCCTGACACAGACAAGGGGCAGGGCTGTGTCACCCGCTATCGACACCACGGGGACATCCTTGGCAGCCGTACCATGCCCATCCTCTGTGCCTGGGATGGAGCCTGGGCGGCAGCTGCTGGCCCTGGGGACAGCGGGATGCTGTAGGGCTCAGCACATCTGCGGCGCATCGCTGGAATGCGAAGCATCTGGGGCAGATGAGGAGGCTCGATAAGGCTCCTCGCTGTCCTTAAAAATGCTGTGCAGTGCCAGCTGGGGATTCCCCTGGCAAAGGTGGATTCCCTGCCTGGCACCAGGCTGATCCCAGGCTCTGGGACCACCACAAGCAGCCCAGCCCCAGCCCCCGGGGAGATGCCCTGTGGTCCCCTCTGCGGTGGGTGGCTGGGTCACACCTGCACGCCTGCTCACCTTGTCCCCTTCGCAAGGGGAGACCTTGGCTGGCTGCATACAGGGAGCAACAGGCACAGGCTAGGCATAGGAGACATGTACTGACTCTGTGCTACCTGCATTTCAGCAGCGATACTCTGAGAATTATATACTCACTTATATAATATATATATAATATATAATAATATGTAATATAACAGGACCCTAAGCCATGATTAATTCTTCTCAGACACGCAGTTTGTACACAGGCAACAATATGCTCACATGAGACACGGACAGCTCGCTTTGCTGCTGCTTGTCACCTAGGCTGAAGCCTCAGCTACATATGTGCTGATAATCACTGCTGTTACAGCCACTGATAGGAAAAGCCTTTAATTATACCCAGCTTTGTACAAAGCTGAGGCACGAAGAGCATTTGGCTGCTTTAATTAACCTTAAGAATTATGAAGCCATGTCTGCAACTGAAATATAGTTTTGCCTTTTGTAAACCATTTGACACAAGAATTATGAGGCCAAGAATTAGATGTAGGAACACATCCAAATATTTATACTACGTTCATTACTCTGGTATCTGAGCGCGTGTTTACACTGTAACCTCCACTTCTACATCCGTTAATTTTACTTTGCTGCACAGCCCGTGTTACCCACCCATCACACGGTGCCACTGCCTCCCTGCTGCAGGAACTGCCCTACCTCACCCAGTGCTCTTCCTTGTCGCTAAATGCCACTGGCTTCGGCAGCACAGAGAGGAGCAGATGTTCTTGCAGTTGCCACAATTACGCTGCTAGTGGTTAAAGAGAGTTTGGGCAGGAGCTACACAAACAGGACGTATTTAATTGCTGGGACGATTCGGGTAAAAGCTCTTTCTCTGGGTAATATACTTCCCACGTGCTCAGCACAAAACCTGCTGCAGCTTCTCCTGTAGCAGGCAGTTCTCCTTGCTTCGAAGCCAGGAGGCTGGGTGCAGCAGATTTCCGCCCTGCACCGCACGTCCCCGATGGACTATACCCGCTTACTTTGCCTTGCAAAGTCCTCCAGCAAAGAGCTCCAGCCCCAGAATTTCATTATGGCAAGAAAACAGGGCAGCAGAGCTCTGGTAGCTGCTGTCATCAAAATGCTAACAGAAACTCAGGCTAAGTGTACTAAATGCTTCACCATTAGCAAAGCCAACGTGATGTATTTTTTTCTGAAGACTGGGGGAGGGAGGAAGCTGTTAGCAGTGACACTGAGATAGATGCAAAGCTGTGAAAATGACTTTGAATGAGGGTTTAGAAGTCTTCTGACAAAATATACACTCATTTTAATCAAATGTTTTGCTCAATCTTTAATGAATCTTTTCATTTGAAATATGTTAGCTGATGAAGTGAAAAACAAACTGAATTTGGAAAAAGAAAAAAAAAGCCAACAAGCTTAATTTCAGAAAGTTCAAAACAAAATATGGTGTGCCTTGGAATTTCCTTCCTAAATTATGTTCTAGTAAATCACTTGTCTATCCAGACTGTCCCATCTAACTCTACATTTATTATAGCGAAAAGTGGTGTTAGTAATTACACGCAGATACACATAAGAATTTACCTTTTTTTATTCATGCCTCTGAATGATCAGAATTGCAAGCACTCCAGGCAGAGATTTTGTGCAAAGGGCATTTTGTAGCTTTCAGATTAGGAAGCTAAACAATTTGAGAGGGTACTTCCAATTCCTTGTGTCAGACCCCCTAACCCATGCCCAGGAGATGCCTGTTGAGGTCAGCACATTCACAGAGGCGATCTGCCAGTCTCTTCTGCCACCCCCAGTGCCAGACATGGGCAACAGAGGTGCGAGCATGGTCCCAGCGTGTGGCAGTCTTGAACTGGCTCAACACCACCATTTAACATTGCCACCTTGCCTCTGCATTAATACCAAAAGGTTTTGTTATTTCTGTGGATGCATTTCTTTTTCCCCACACCGGTCTCACCCTCCTTGAAGAAGGAGCGTGGCTTTCAGGGGACATTTCATGACTGCCAGCCAGATGGAGAGGAGGAGCACCGTCCCACCCTCACCTGCCTGTCTGTTGGTGAGCGGGCAGGAGATGTTGGCCACCACCAAGAGAGGCTGGGAGAACCTGCTGAGGTGGGAAAGGAGCTGCTGCCCCACCACACGGGGCCCGTGGCCACCAGGGAAGCCCAGCACGAGGAGCTGGGACCAGTCCCACATTTGCACACTCATCCCCATGGGGACAGCTCTTGTCCCCCCACCTAAGAGCAATTCAGGTTACGGGGACTCAGCCTCAGCTGTGCTGTTGCTGTTTCATCCACCTGTTATCTTCTGCTGTTCTTCAGAAATTACTGCCAAATTATGCTTTTTTTTTTTCTTCCTCCATTATTAATTTCTTTTCTAGGGTGGATAGCTTCCCAGATCACCCTCCACCCACTTACACACATGCATGCACATACACTTTATAGAAAGTGTTTACTTATGCGGGGGCAATAGTTTAAAAGGTAAATGAAATAGAGGACGCAGCCTGGATTGGCTTAGCAACACAAACAGTGCCAGCAGGTAAAGGGCCCGGGCCTGTTCTTTCCCACCTCAGAATTGTTTTAAAATGACATCCCTTCATAATTAATTGTACAGCAACTGATTAGTCACTATTGACAGACCCAGAGCCAATTGACTCCTTTTTTTTTTTTTTTTTTTTTTTTTAAAATCTGGCTGGGGAGAAAATATGAAGTGCCTGTAGCCACACACACACACGCTGCACCTCCTGGTGATTACATCAGGCAGCTGAGCAATTAGAGCCCCGAGTATCAGCGCTCGAGCTGGAGGCAGCCGTGGCAGGATCACAGCCCCGCGTTAGCCTTTAATATGAAAATGAAGAAGGGAAGCAACAAATCCAATAAACCAGAGGAGTCAAACAAAGCCAACTGGGAGTTCGTTTGTTGATAAGCCGAGGGAAGAAACGCTGCTGATAAAGCTGGGTGCTTCTGCAACTCCCGTCTTTCCTGTGGGTGAGGAGGATTAAATTACTCAGGAGGCAGCCTGAATACACCCAAGCAGGAAAACAACCCCAAAGGCAAAAAAACAAAAAACAACAACAAAAAAACACACATGCATGCGCTTCATTTGCAGCGGGACTGGGGCAGAATGGGTACGTTTCTACCCCTTTTCCTCTTCCAGGCATCTGCAAGTGCTTTGCAAAGCAAATGAGTTTGCTCCCTGACAGGGCAAGGACACACGGGAGTGGACCGGCAGCTTTTGCTCACCTTGATCTGAAATTGTGTTATCTTCCTGAAAGTTTGGAAAGAACAAAGTCAGCCTCCACTACCAAGAAGGCAGTTTCCCACTCACTTCGCGAGGTCCTTCATCTCAAGCTCCCCAGCAGCCCACTCCCCCAGACACAGGGGCTTCATGCGCCTCAGCACAGTACCAGTTTAACTCACCCGCTGTACAACCCAGTAAAGCTAAGTCCTGCCACTGTGCAAACACTTTACTCTCAAAGAAGAGGATCTGTACAAGACCTTAGCCAACTTCAGAGTACTTCTGTGTAAGGTATTAAGCCAATATTGGTGCCTACATAGGAGCTTGCACTAGTTTGAGTTAATCAGTTTAAACCCATACCTTTAGATAAATACTTGCATGCACACAGACAATGACTTAGGATTTGACCCAAAGCCCAATGAATACAATGTGAATGGATGCATAGTCTGAATAAATACATACATAAATAAATAAAGAGCCACTTAATTAAGGTTCTGTGGCCATTCTCCTCCCAGAGGATGCACTGTGCTCAGAAAACCCCAGAGCCAGCTCTAAAGTGGATTACACAGCTTTGGCAGAGAATCTGCTGCTCTGGAAGATGAGGAGCTCATCAGGAACACGTTACAGTAGAAAGTTTTCCCTCTGTGGAAAGGCCCCCCACATATCTGGACTACTTTAAGCAAGGTGATTTTTCCCTGAAGAAGTGCCTGCAGAGCAGGGATCCTGCTCTTGACTGACATGAACCGTCTTGGCTATAGGAGGAGTCCAAGCCACGTTGGGTCCAAGGTGACAAGCCCTTCTAAACGTGCCTAGCTCTGGACTGGGCTGGTACACGTGGTCCAGACGTGCCCTGAGTTACTTTCTCAGTTAATATATTACAACAGTATAAAATGCAGCATGTGGTTTATAGAAATTGCACCAGTTGAAAAAGCACCAAATCACAGATATTTATAGTTACACATCAGGGTTCAGATCTCTGTGGAAGCACATAAATACTGCACCAGTTGATGTCCACACAGTCCATGGCCAAATCCTGGGATCAGGAACATATCTGTCCTCCTGCACTTGTTCACAGCTGCCCTAATAATGAGAATCAACATTTATGGCTCAAAAGAATGCTGCAAGGACTTTGGGGAAAAAAAAAAAAAAAGGAAACTGAGCCACACCTTTGCTTTTAACTGGAATCAAAACTGTTTTGTTTTTGTAAAACCATTATTAGCCTCAAACATTTTTTGTTTACAGGAACTGTGTCACAGGCTCTACGTCAAAACACAATTTTCTCAAGAAACACTCTGTAATTGCCACTTAACTCAAATCCCTAAATACCTGCAGAATAAGGGCCTAATCAGAGGCAATGAATCCCAAGAAAAATAAAAGATTAGACAACAGCAAGCCTACAGGCTGAAGCAGTGTATTGGGATTACAGTGGCATGGCAACTTGGCTTCAAAGGAAAGTGCACAATTCTCACTTCAGTTCTGATTTTTTCTTCAGCTTTATTTTTAGGCCGCATGTTATATTTTAGTCTTGCTTTGCCTCTTATTTTTCAGGGAGGGCTCTTACACTCTTCTTCATTCCTGTTTTCTCATTCCATTCTAGAACTTCTGCAAAGAGCAGGTTTTCTGCATTTTCCATTCCAGAAATCTCTTATTGGATCTGGTCCTACAGATGATATTGTAACCAGCAGTCATTTCTCATATTTTATCTTGCACCTGCTGAAACAAAGCATGGAGCTGCTGCTCCGGTAAAGAATACATACTTTTAGATCAAAGCTCAAAAGATGGGCACCTAAAACTATGCGTGCAGAGAACATCTGCACTGATTTTCCAAAGAGACATACAGACTTTAAAATACTCTTGTGGTAGCACACGTGTCCTCACACTGAAAGTCAGACTCTCAAAATCGATTTAATACAGCACTACATAAATAGAGTCAGAAGTTTGCAACATTTCCTCTGACCCACCACCAATAAACTCCTGCTGCTACCTTCAGTCAATCCTGGTCTCCAGAAAGAACACATGTACTCTGTAGCCCAGCTAAGTCTTGCTCTCAGGGTTCTTGCTTGACTTCTGCAGATGATTCCCTTTGCTTTTCAAAAGTGGCTTACATCTTCAGCAGCAAACCACCCTCACCACCAACCTCCTGTGAAACCAATAGCTACCTGGATTGCCTGGTCTGAGTGACAGGTGACTTTGATAACAGAATAGAGATTATTACAGTGGAAGAAGAAGGGTAGGATAGTTTCTGATGGGGTTCAGTCCCCAGGTTTTGTTGAAAAAGCAGTGGTCTGGACTATTGAAATACATCACCTCAAATTTTCTTTCTTGCATGTCTCCAGAAACTTAACTTTACATGCAGGCCTTGCCCTCCTGGTTTGAATTTCCCTGGCCTATTACTCAGCCACAGCCCATCTTCTTTCCCTCCCCACCTGCATGCAGAAAGACTTTTCCCTCTGACTCCAGCAACTGCTTCCCTTTTACAAGACCCATCTGCATGCAGCTGTGCTAACAGGCCTCTCCAGGGCCCTGCCCACTCCCCAGCTGCCTGGTGTCAGGAGGTTAAACCCAGCACGTGCAGGCAGGTGGGACCTGCACGACCTCCTTCTGGCCAGGCTTGTCACCTCTCCCTCCCTCCCACTCTGTTTCCCTGCCCATGTCCTCACGACGTTCCCACAGGAGCTAAACCCAATCCCTCAGGACCTCCAGCATACCCTGTTTCCAGTCAGGCTGTCTTTCTTCTCACCTCTTCCATCTTCTGGTTCCAGGACTGGACCATGTAGGCAAGGAAAGCCATGTTCTTGTAGCCTGAGGCACCAACTTGGGACTCAAGAGCCCGAGAGTCTGATCTACCTGGTTCTGCTCGTTGCCTTAACTTTGAGCTCCCATCTCCCCATTCCTATGACAGGTTATTGATATAAGAGTGCCTTTGGGATACTAAATTCATCTGCAAAGTACTCCCTGTGTTAATGGACTGGCTATTACCCAAGAAAGAGTGCTTTGGGCATCCCTATTTGAAAGGTAGCCCTGCTAGCTCTGGCATAGACGTGGTGGAAGGACAGGCACAGGGAGCTATGGTATACTCAGGTACAAACATAGAACACAGGGTCATCAAAAAATGGAAGTCCCCACTAACTACAAATGTGTCTCTGTCCCCAGCAATGCATGAAGAAAATAAAGAAGTCATTAATTTTTGGAAGAGGTTCTTGATCTGTTTTGCAGGGTTTGCAATGATCTGGCTAATACCTTTTATAAGCCATCAGGGCCACTCCAGAGCTCAATCTCCTGAGTCCTCTTAGGATGTAACTCCAGTGTCCAGTTTACATACTGGTACTGTGCAGGGAAGCATTACAAATGGACGACTGCGTGGGATTAATCCTGCTCAGGGCGCACGTTCCTGTAGGCTCTGGATAGCAGCCAGTTCCACATCATTACAGCTTCTGAACAAGAGGAAGAGCCTCCTCTGGGGCAAGATACAGCCTGCAAAACCTCGTTAAGTGTTCACAGGTGGGGTAGTCAGTAGTGGGTTATATGACTAATGTTATCTTTAGCAGGAGATCCTCCTTGCTGCACTGGTTTGCAGCAAGTATCTGGAGAAGGGATGAAGTTGGAAGTGCTCCCACTGTGGGGGGAGCAGGGAAATGGGGGGACACTGGGCAGAAGGCGAGTATGAGATCTGCAGGCACAGTGGTGCTTGGTGCTTTCTGAGAGAAGACTCCAGGTATAAGCATCTCAGGTGATGCCAAGAGGCTAAAGATCTGAAAACCACCGTCAGAGAAGGAAAAAAAAAAAAAGAGACAAGGTCTTCCAGGAGCAGTGCCTGTTGCTCCAGATCGTGTGTGGGTGTTGGGAAAGCTGAGACCAATGTCTCAGGCACCGGGGTGGGAGTCTGGAAGCCCAGGTCCTGTCCCTCACCTCTATATCTGACCTGCCATGAGGATCTCACATGAGCTCATCTGACTGTACCCTACGGTACCTAAGTAATAAGCATCCTAGAGGCCAGTGGAGCCCCCCATCTCAACACGCTGCAGCAGCATGACTGATCCTAACAAGAGGAGGGGTGAGAGGCTGTGAAGTCATGCTTCCCTGGGTCCTGGGCAGCTGTAATCCATTACAGACAACGTTGTAATAAATGCTGATAATCCTTTGTTGGTGGGGGAGAAATGTTTGGGGGTGGGCAGGCAGTACATTCAGGCTGAGAGCTTCAAGCCAAAGACTGAGGAAATGCTGGCGAACCTGGAAGGACAGAGCACTGGGGACACCTTCCAAATCTTCATGGGAGTCCCACCTTGATCATCAGCAAAGACCTACCAGTGAGATTGTACTCCTGGGGTCGTTTATCCCTGACACTCTTATGCTTGCTCCAGCTGTATTTTTCTGGCTTCTGAGCTTAGTGGAGCATGAGGAGGAGAGAAATGGAGGTGTTTAAGAGAGGCTGAACTGCACAACCAAAGCATTTTATTTCCCTCCGCCAGTCACAGCACTGCATGGGCAACCGTTGTCTTCTAGCATACCCCTAGCTTTGATCTCAAATATCTCAAATCTGCTCTGTTATCTGTCTGCATTGTAAAATAGAAACAGAAATTTGTGCTTTGTCCATTTTGGTGTCTGCTGCAATACACCCTGAGAGCCAGACCTGGTCAGCCTTAGAGCGACCAACAGCCCTGCGCATCAGTGTGGAAATGTGAAAGAGATGTGCCTGTACCCAGATCAGGAGATATGCACTAACCATAGGCTTATCTAAGGGATATTCCGGGTGTAACAGCTCTGACAGACCTGGATCACTGTTCTTTCTCATTAATGGTGTTTAGAAAATATTATTTCTATTCTGCAGATCATTTTACCATTAAAAATGTTTGCACCATTTCAACACCAAAGTAAAAACCTGAATTGTTATTTTAAATCTCAGAATGGATATTATGGAGGGCTTTGTTGGGATAATTCCAGGAAACTTCACTTTGTCAAAGGCAATGCAAGAGTTAAGCAGAACCTACAGCTACTTGGAGCAAAAGGCTGAAATAGCAGATTTCAACTTCAGCCTCCACATGAAATGCAGACTTAATGATTTGTTTCAACATATCCAGTGCCACCAGGACTGGAAATTTTCCATGCAATGTTTAGAATTTTCAAAGGGAAAAATTGTTCCACCCAGGCTTTACTATATCCTGCAGTTACGCCAGGCGTCACCGTGTTTGTTAGCTGTTGCTGGTTTGCGTATTTCTTATTCTTCTCATTTTCCGCTGCATGTGGGCATCAGTCCACAGGTACTAACACTCCAGAATCACAGCCCAGAGACAGATCACTTAAAAGATATAGTAATCTGTGAGTAAACAATCTCTGTCTAAGAGAAGCCACAAGTTTTGCTGCAGTCCTGCAGCTCTGACTGGTGAGGAGCCCCACAGGATTCCCAGACAGCTGGAATATCATTATTCCAGATGACCACTCAGCCCTGCCATCTTTTGCTCGTTTTTCAGTCCATATTTGAGCAGGGTTTTCCTCAAACTAGGGAGTGATACCTGAATGATACCTGCACGTTGGCAATATTTGCTGTTTACTGTTTGCAGTGTTGCCTTCTTTTGTCTTCAAGCAGTTGAGCAAAGATACAGGAACTGCGCCACGAGACTGTGGCAACATGCCACAAGCTGTCTGTGATAAATGTTTCATCAGATAAGCAGCACGTTGATCTAAGAACCTGTCAAAACAAGAGAAAATTTGCTAGATAATATACTTCCAAGGAAAATCCAACCCGCTTGAAACTTTGGCAGTCTGTTTCCAGCAGTAGTCGAGACTCACCGTTTAAAGAAAGAAGGCTGAGAAAAATAAACCCGTAATGCACCTGCAGATTTGTGCTTTCTTGTGATGGGAAACAGCTCTACCTCTGCCCCCACTGCTTTTGGTATGTTGCTCACGGTGTTATGGGTCCCACCAAGTAGGGGCAGGGGGCTGCTTGTAGTGGAGACAGCCCTGGTGTGTTACTGGTTCTTGGTCAGGGTGTCCACACCTCCAAAAGTACCAAAAAATTGGAGGCTGTGCAGGAAATTACAGATCAAAGGCATCAACTCAGTGTTCAGCTTTTTAAATGGAGGCTGAGTTGGCTTGATGGTGGTACAAATTCATTCACAAGCAGACAATGTCACGTAGCAAAAGCCTCCTGGTTTTGGCAGAGAAACCCATGACAAGAATAGCTGGAAGTTGAAGACAGATTAAAAAAAAATCCTATGTGAGAACTAAGAATGGTATTTTTACCAGTGAGGATGAAGAGCATGCCAGCAAAGGGCCACAGCCTTGCTGGTAGGTGTGTTTCAGCCAAAAGCAAGCTGCCTTTGATACCGATACAGGGATGAAGTCCAGGGGGGAGCTGTGAGGTCGGTGTTAGGCAGGAGACCCACAGCACTGCACTACCAGTGCTTCGCAACCAGTCACAAGTAACATAGGAAGGACTAAAACTACTAACACTTGTGTTTCACTGCTGCTGCCAGGAGCCACCTCTTACACATTTTTTTTTCCCCAATTTTCATCTTTAGCAATCCTTTGTATTCCTGCAGGAAAAGCCTTGGAATTGCATGAGCATCTTTATCCACTTACTTCAGTGCACATATAATTTTTCACAGCCTGGACCACCCCCATCCACTTGCTGTGCCCTCAGCTCTCCCAGATCGTCGGGTTTCCAGATGCTAAACACTAATCACCAATCGGGGAGGGTGCATACAACCACCAGAAACAGATCCTATACATCCTACTTTATGTCATGACAAATGATTTGCCATTAATGAATTTCACCAGGACTAGCGGGGTGGTGGTCACAGGTGTTTTTCAGAAATCCCAGCGGCAGCTGTTTGAGGTATGGCAGCCACAAGAGGCTAGCAGAGGTGTGTGCAGTGGCCAGTCCTGAGAAGGGACTCTCCAAAAGACAGAGGCATGACCAGATGCAAGAGGCAGAGTGGTGTGGGACCAGCTGAGGCTGGCATTGCTTGAATAAATCCAAGTTGTATATAGGAATTGTTGATTCAGGGCACTTGAGCCTCCTATCTTCTTTTATTTTCTAATGCATCCGCACCCCTAACGTGCCTTGTCATCTGTTCTTCCCCAGTTCTCCCCATCCATAGTTCCCCATCCTACCCCTGGCCTATTATTCCTCCAACGCCAACAAAACACGCCTCTGGCCCTGCCTTTCCCCAGGGCAAGATGGGGCCACATCCTGTGTGTTCAGTAGCACCGTGGATGGCACCAGGCCACCCCAGTGGGGTGTCCTGCGGCCTGTCAGCCCAAGGGATGGTGGCAGAGGTGGCTTCCTGCTTCGTGCACACAGACCAGCTTGTTCCTTCAGCCCCAGCCGAGCCAAGAAACATCCTCCTGGCGAGACAGCCCATATTATGACTAAGGCAGAAGGCCACAGGTTTAGTCAGTTTGTGTACAGTTTGCAGTTATTCAGCTGTTTTAATGAGAAGAAAGACCTTCAGGCCCGTGATGTCAGAGATAAGAAAGTGTGGAAAGCAGCAGATGTGTGACCTTGCGGCTCTCCTATTGCTTTCTCCTTTGTTCTGGGTGCTGCAGCTCTTCAAGGTTTTAATACCGGGGAGGGGTGAGGGGAAGGTGAGGTGCATGTTTTGTGGTAACTCAAAATCCTGGCTTGTGGAGCAACCTGCTGGCCTTTAGTACAAGCCACTAATAGTAACCGAAATCCAGCAGCTGCTCGGCAGTCGGGATCTCGCAGGCTGCAGCACTCTCCTGTAGCTGGATCTTTGTTCACTTTAGTAAGCTAGAATAAAGTTTCTCAGTGTTTTCCTGGGCAGGAAAGTTTTCCAAAAGAAAAATTTCAGTCTAGAGCCTTTTACGTATAAAATAACATCTCCAAGCAGGTGAACTCACCTGAAAGAAACATTTCTGTTTGATGTGAATTTGTGCCCTTTGGTCTAACCAGGAGAGCTGCACTGCAAGAGCCAGCAACAGGCACAGGTGCCTAAATCAAACCTGAATGGTCCCAGAGGCACAAAAGTACAAACGTTGGGAGCCCCACTTCTCTGCCCAGCTGCCACAGAGCTCTTCAGATGCCTGGGACATATCAAGCTGAGTGGCAAAACATCTAAAGCCTATGGGGTTTTGTGCCAAGGTGTCCTTCCAGCCACCTTGCCATCACTCTGCCTGGAGGTAGGGTTGGTGCTGTCTCAAATATCTTTAAGAAAAATAGGAAAACACAGCTTCAGTGCAAAACTGGTTGGATAACCCAGTCCAAGGAGCAGTTGTTGGTGGTTCATTGCCAAAATGCCTCTTAGGCATCAGTTCTGTATAAAAGACTGAATCACACTATTAGCAAAAACAAAAACAAAAAAGTAAATATTTACAAAAAATGTTGGAAGGAAAAAAGATCAGCATTGTCCATACAACAGAAGAAATTATCCTTTTGTCCAGAGCAGTCCTGGTATGGCTGCTGATGTGGTGTCCCGTTTGGGGCAATGCATTTCAGGAAAGACCTGGACTCCTTGGAGAGACCATGGGAATAAGCAGAGGTCTGGGGAATGTGACCTGCTAAGGCAGGCTGAAAAGCAGTTCAGGTCAAAAAGATTGGTGAGGACATGGTAATGATCTTCAGCTACATAAGACAGCTCTCATATGAAGAGGGAAATAAGTCAACTCCCCTGTTCATAATGGCCAGGGAAGAAAACCTTTCTGATGGTAAGGGGGAGTCCTTAACAGGAGTGTAAAAACATCTTTCAGATATGGTGCATGCATAGCTGGTCACTTCTTGGGCAAGGAGATGTCTTTTGGAGGCCTCTTCCAATCCCCTTGTCCATTTCTGTGCCAACAGACATAGAAACCCACCGCCACATGTATGCATACACACTCAGCCACCCTCACGTACCCAGCACCACATAACCATCCTCACCACCAGTCTCCAGGCACCTCTCCCCTTGAAATTATTCCATTTTTCACAGAGCAATGGTGGAGCCATTTGTCCAGAGGCAGGGGTTATGCTTGCCTGGCCCGTCCTTGCGGGTCTGGTCGGAGCGGTGTGGATTGGAAAAGGTCGGCACAGCTGCTGGCCCCAGCACAGTCGGCTACCTACTCTCCCCGGAGCATCGATGGAGAAGATAGGCCTATTTGAAGACTATTTAGAGCATCTGTGTTACCCATGGAAATATTTCCTGAGGGAGTTTCTCTCCCTTCATTGACTATGGGGTTAGCCAGGGTGATCAGGAAGCTAGATAAGCTTACTTGGTTCATAAGCTTCATCTCTTGGTTCATAAGGTTCATCCCCAAAATGCCCTGCTTAGCAAAAGCAGCATTTCTGCATACATTTCCCAAGACATATAATTCTGTTGCCATTTCTTCAGTGAGATGTAGAACCTGGAACAGCGAGGGGGAAACAGCCTGACACAATATTTATTTTTCAAATTAAAATCCCGCCACAGCGCCTCGTTGGTTGCGCCTGGAAGGCAGCACGGCAGGCCGTCCCCACGTGCAAACACCTTGCTTGACACATCAGGGGACAGCAAACCGAGGCTGGCCGTGCCCGGCACTGGTGCAAATGCCACCAGCACCGAGCGCTGGCCCCGTGCATGTTGTTCTCCTCCCCATCTTCTTCGTGTCGAGGAAGCTTTTGGGGCGTGCTGCTGCATTCACCTTGCCCCAGTAAAAATAAAAAAACTATTCCAGCCATATGACAACTTTCTACCATTTTGCTCAGATGGTTTCCCCAAGAAAGCCTCCTGCTATACCTCTAGACGCGTGCAAGGGGCCAGGGATGGGTAGGTAAACGGGGGGGCTGCCCCGAGCCCCCCCAGAGCAGGTAGGCAGCCGGCACCGCGCTCCCCGTGCGCAGGCCCCCCAAGCACCTCATTGTAATCCTTATCGGGCCGATGCACATTTTTTGCTGGAGGTGGCAAAACGCCCAGGGGCTGCCAGGCTGCCAAGCTTTCGGCTAAAAATACCGTAAGGCACATTTCAGCCGGGGTCCATTAAAGAAAAGAAAGAGAGAGTGTGTTCTGGCTACAATGGGAATTACGTGAAGCGAGGCAGGGGGAGGGAGAGGGGGAGGCCCGGAGGGGTGGGATGGGACATGGGCTGGAGTGCTGCCCACCAGTCGAAGTGGTGGCACGGGGTGGAGGTATCGCACGTCCCCGGGGTGATGGGCACAGCTGCTGGCACGCCGTCCTGCTCCCCTTCCCTCCTTGTGCTGCAACGCATGCTTGTTTTCACCATGCCTGCTATGTGTGCTGCCACCACTGTCACGGTCATAGTGGAAGAGGGAAGGATAAAAAGAAAAAGAGGACCAAAAAAAAAAAAAAAAACGGAGGGTGAAATACCCTTAGCATGAAAATCCTTTGGCTTCATCTGCTGCCAAGTGGGATGCCATTAGCTTGAAGGTCCCCAGGGAGATCCCCATTTAGATCGAGGCAGTCTGGGGTATATTTTGGGACCCCCCGCACGATGGCAGGTGGTTCATTGACTTTCCCGGCCTTCATCAAAGCTAACCTCAATTAAACACAACAAATTAAATTTCATCAATATTACAAAGGAAAGGAATAATTTCTGGGATCTACAAAGGGGGTTAGGTTTGTGAGAGTCATGACAGGCTAAGACATTTTGCTTTTCTTTTTATTTTTAACGTGCTGCCTCCATGTTTAATTTGCAGAGAACCAAGGAACCTTCACCAACACAAACTGTTCTTCTCGCTGACCTTGCAGATAACCATGAACCAAAACATGTGGCTGTCTAATTGCTGTTCCTGACAGTGCTTTACAAGATTGTGCTAAATTTAACAAGGAGGAGGAGGAGCAAGCTGAAAACTTCCAAACATTTCTTTTCGGTGGTGGAGGGGAGGATTCAGGTGCAAGAAGAGTCACTGCAGACCTCCTGAGAAGGCAATGAAAGAGCAATAGGTGGAAATAACCAGAGGATCTGACTTTATTGTACAGAACTAATCTAGCCTGAGGCTGAAGTCTGCATGCACACGGGCATTAAATGTCCATGTGCACGTAAAAAGCTTCCCAGTTTCACATGCTGCTGGTCCCAGTCCCCATGCTTTGGGTTTGTAGGACAATGGAGGACAGGCGAGGTGAGGAGCAGTAGTGCCCTGCACTACCCTGCTCCTGACCCATCAGCCCCACACCATGACGAGGACAGGAGGTGTGGGTGCCAGCATGTACCACAAATGCTCTGTAGGTGCTGGAGGACTTTTTAATTGTTTTAATTTATAATATTTTGGTGTTGTTTTTTTTTTTTCCTTCTCCTGCCTCTTCTGGCCTGGTATGTTCCACGCCTGTGATTTTTCAGAGGAAGCAGATGTTGCTCCGACCACAGTCATTGTCACAGTGCTTAATTTTATTAGGCTCTTAGGCAAGACTCTCAGCACCTTCCACAAGCTGCATATGCCACTCAGAGTCTCAAATCACACTAGGGCAAAGCCATCCCTCAGGTGGATCACAGCATCTCCAAAAAGGACCCTAAAGCCAGGAGGCACCACATCAGCTTGGAGCTGCTTGTTTAGTAAGCTTGTGCTGCAGGAAAATAACTTGCCAGAAATCAGAGTAAAATCAGTACAGGGACATCAAAACACTGCCTTAAACATTCACTGATCAAGAAAAAATGGCTACGAAAGTCTGTTTAGAGTTGGTGCCTGGTTTGGTGAGCAACCCAGGGCCCTGGAGAGCCTTCCATGAGCAGAAACCTGGGATTAATTACTCCTCGCCCTGCCACTGCTGTCTCCGTGCCTCTCCTCCCTGCCTGTGTATGTCGTGGCTAACAGGACTGCAGCTCCTCGGGCCAGAGGCTGCTTCTCACTCAAGCTTTGCATATTACCAGGGTGGCAAAGCCATTTTGTGGTTGTTTCCACAATCCGAGCAGCAGCAGCAGCACCAAACCAAACCTTTGGGCACGCTCGATGTTGACAAGTAGCACTGCTGCCTGTGTTGACGGAGCGGTGACTTTGTACTGCGCTGGAGCCCGGGCTGTTGTGTCTCTTCCAATTGTATTGTGTTGTTTGGCTTTGGAAAAGAGCAGAAGCACATGACTACAAGGACGGGAGATTCTCCCATGTCCCCACCGCATATTTCAGGCAACCAAAATTAACCTTTTCACAGGAGGCAGAGATACAGCGTGCAGCGAGTTATGGCGAGCGCAGCGAATGCAACAAGGGGGAGTGGAGCAGAAACAAACCGATTCAGAAACACAGCAAACACAAAAAGCTGCTGCAGATAATCCAGGGCAAAATATGGAGCAGCTGCAGAGATCCACCTGGGCGGGAGGGAAGAGAGCGTGGAGGACCTGCCAAGGGACGGGGCTGTGGTTGAGCTGTATATGAGAGAGAAGCATTTGATAGCTCGCGTTGCCAAGCTTTTATGATCCATTTATTTTTCCTGGAGGAGTGTTCAGCTTGGAAATAGTGTAGGAAGCACTGATTAAGGCAAACACCCACATTCCTGCACTGAAAGGAGATGGGCCATCAGCAGTACCTGCACTACGTGGTGTCCAAAAGGCCGTGTTGTGCCACCATCCTGCTACAAACCCAAACTCGTGCCCCAGCGTGCTGGGTGCTTTACCTCCCTCCTGCCTGCCCAAGAGAGGCCAGATGAGCTGTTGCCATTCAGGTGCTGCAGCAAGGGAGGAGAGGTTATTAGCAGGTGGCCCAGAAAGCTGCTGTAACGCACTGAGAATTCAGCAAAACATCTAAAATCACTGTTAGCACTTCAGGGAATAGCCAGCACAAGGATTCAGGTCTGAAAAGTCCCTTGGGTCTTTGCTATCTCTAGCTGCACATGGATGTAAAACAGCAACATCAGCAGAGTTTGACCAAAATAATGGCCCAGAACCCAAAATGCCACTCCTTACATCCACTCATATTCCCTTCCTTCCTTTCCAGCCCTGGCTCCAAAATTACTAACCATAGAGAGCCCAGGTAGCTCCAACCCCAGCAGCGGTGGGAATTCCCACCCGGTGCTAACTGGTTAAGAATAATCTTTACATTTTCCCTAGCTGCCGTGTTCCAGGGAACTTGAATTAACAATTCACCGAGCGTGTTAGTTTTGAATGACTGCATTGAAATCAGCACAAACTCAAACAGAAGCCCTATAAAAAGCCAGGGCTTTATCGTGCGCTCGGTGGTGGCAGAAAGAAGGCCGGTGGGAAGGAAACAATACCCGTCTGAGCGGAGCGAGCGGTTATCTGCTTGCCATCAGCACAGGCCAGTCGTGTTGTTTTTCCGTCCGCTCACCATGTGAGCAGGCTACGGTGTACAGTACCAGGCGGTGCAAAAGCCCACGGCCGGGTCCTTCTGTTTGTAGGGCTTGCTGACATAAGGTGGAGTTCAGGTTATTGTGGTGTGGGACGTTTCCTGCCCCAGCCGCTGATAAAGGCAAATCCCAGCAGCCTTACAGGCTCTCTTTGTCCAGGACCAGAGCTATGCACAGCCTGCATACGCCCAGCCCACTCCCTGTGCCCGAGGATGCTTCACCAAAGGCCGAGCATCCCGTGGGTGAGCAGGGGATGCTGACAAGCCTGGCACACCGCATCCCCTGAGCTTTTCACCTCCGGGAACAGAGGAGGATGTGTCTGTGCTGAGGAGCAGTGCTGGTGAGCATGCATTCCTTCACACATGGAGTAAAAGGATTAAATCGGCCCCTAAAAGCGAGCCCAGTGCCGGCTGAGGTGTAAATGAAGGTCTGGCAGTGAAAACAGCATTAAGCTTGCTTTGCACCATCCAGCTTGGTGTCGGTGCGGGCGGCTCCAGGGCGATGTCACTGTTGTGCCAGGTGTGCCCTGCCCCAAACGCCTGTGCAGTCACACTGGCACAGCCCCGTGACTCTGTGCGTGGCTCTCGCAAGCAGAAAAGCCATGTGAGGGGATATGTTTTTGTAAAGAGGATAAGGCTGTGACAAGCACAGCTACATCGAAGCCACTCTTGTACAAAGCCTCTAACACTAACAGCAGTGTGTGTCAGACCGTGGAAACTCCTCTTACCTGTGCGACCCTTCCCCACGCACGCACAGCAAAGCTGGCAGTGGCCAAGCCGTGGCACAGGCAGTGGTTTCTCGTCCACATTCCCCCAGCATCTCCATCAGCCAGGGGGATTCAGTGTTCATTTGCATGGAGCAGAGACCCTTTGATCCTCACCTTGAGGGTGCTTACTCGGGTGTTAGCACACCGGTGCAGGTCTTTGGGAGCCTCCTGATCGCATCTGAGCTGGAGGAAACCACCTGGCCGAGCCCGGTTTGATGGCGCTGTGCCTGCAGGAGGGGTGAGCACAGGTTCAGCGCTGCAGAAGGATGACAGCCACGAGGGGGGGAGAAGCCCTGGGTTAAATCACACAGGAAAGGAGGGACAGCCTGCACAATAAGCACGGCCAGGGTCACATCTCAATCACGGCAGATCAATCCATCCTTCTCGCCCCCGTGCTAGTCACTACCGGCAAATTTTGCCCTCTGTGAATATTCCTCCCCATTTCCCCAAATAAAGGCAATTCTCTCCAAGCTGTTTAAACTAACAGCAGCACAATTCACAGCCAGCGGCTTCGGCCACTTTGTGTTCATTTGCTCAATCAACATTCGCCCCCTGGTAAGTAACTTTCAGAGAAAACTGTCACTCGCAGACAATGGGCTGGCAGTTAGCAGCAGCAGTTCTGAGTCTAAATGTTTGCAGACACTTGGGTAACATGTCTCATCCCAAATTTAAGCAGACAGCTGCCTCCCCACCTTCCCTCAGTGCACAGGGCTGGTGGAGCAGCTGGGGGACCGGGTTGGCCACCTTCAGCCCCATCGGACGAAGGCACCTCGGGAGGTGATGCGAAGGACGCGGCTCTGCTTTGAAACGCTGCCACCAAAGCCAGCGCTGCCTGGGTGCCACAGCCCTTGGCGGCCAGCAGCTCTCTGGCATCGCCCCCAAACCTCAGGGCTGCATGAGAATAATTCGCCTCTCTCCCCGTGGCTCACTTAAAACATTTGTTTTGACAATGAAAGCGATCATTAATTCCACTCATTGATTTATTTTTCCTAAAAGCCCATTGTTACCGCTTAAATGTGCATGATAACTTGCCATTTGAGATACCAGCGAGTGGTTTATAGGCTTGTCTACCAGAAAAAGCCATGTCGGTTTATAAATGGGCTACTTAATGTGCCTCCCTTGTGGCAGTGTCCTTATTTTGCTTTGAAAGCAATGCTTGATATTGTTTAAACTCAAGACAAATCATTGCTTGCTTTCATTGACATGGTTTTCTTGTGCAGCTAGGACCTAACACCTTCCAGTTTTGATCACGCCGTACAAGTACCATGTATCAGCAGATCATCCAGAAGCTGCTGTTAGATGACAGACTCCCTCCCATCCCCCTAACGTGGATGAGGCCCCAAAATATTGTCATGCATCCTGTGACCACGATGGAGAAGTGAACAAAAATTATGTAGCAATAAATGCTCTTGGTGTAATTGTTTCAGACATTTATGTGTGTGTCTAGAAATTCTCCAACCATTTCCCTCCAGGCTGTGACTCTACCCAAGCTGCAACAAACAGTCATTCTTGTCCCCAACACAGCCTTTTTGTGTCCCCCCAGTTTCTGCCCTCTTCTCATCTGGGCACTTTTATTAAAGCTTCAAGGACTACCTGTCCTGTGCAGATGGATTTCTCTTTTTCACCTCACCCTGCCAGCCTTCCTGTGAGTGTGTCCATGGGGCTACATGGGGTAGAGGAGGACCATCCCAGAAGAGCCACGAGAGCAAGCTGGACGTCCAGGCATTCACAGGACTTTTACCACGTGCTTATTGAGGCAAAGCACAAAGCAACTGTGAAATTGGTTTGCAGCAACAAATAACAGGTCTTAGAGAGCAGGGCAAGCAGATGGAAAAGCTCCTTCTTCACATTAGGTTCAGTCAGCACCTCCATCAGGCTCAGCCAGAGATATGTGGATGAGAACTGCTACAGAAAGGCAAGAGTACTTTTAGCTAATGCAAAGATTAGCCCCAGAGCATCTATTCACTGTTAATTCTTTGTTGTATGATAATAACTGAAGAAATCACTGGCTTGTTTGTAGCCAGCATTCCCTGACCAGGGTGACAAGAAGAACAGCCCCTGGAGCACTCTGGGTGAGGGCAAGTACCACTGGGTTTCCCAGTGTTACAGCTGTGCAACCTTTGTGGGCACGGGTATGCCATCCCTAATGTTTTTATTGGGGTCCTTCCATCAAATGTCTCTACTTGCACGTCTCAGAAAATAGAAGAGGCCATTTGTAGCCTTCCTGGCTGCACAGAAAAGCTCGAAAGACAGATCTTCTAAAGATTCAGAGGTCAGAAAGAGAAAAGTGAGGAGTGTCTCAGGCTTTTCCCTGTTTCATCAGGTATTCAGCAACCTCCAGCTCTTCCAGCCAGATCTGATTTCCCCATGTGTGATGCTCTGGCAGCACAACCTGGCAGCCTGGCTGGGTCCAACTGGCTCCTGTCAGGTGCTGAGGCTCCAGATTTTATATAGCTTGAGAAATCCTGCCTGGCGTTCGCCATCGGCATCTCCCACTCAGCATACATTAAAATGAAAGCCAGAGGGGTACATCCACATAAATCACCCCTCGCACCTTGATCTGCCCCCAGATCTGCCCACCTCAGCAGCTGCGGCCACCTCCCTCTCCCCGCTGTGCCACCAAGACCCCGCTCTGCCGGGGGTCTTTCCTGGGGGGTGTCCCTGGGGGTGTCCTTGATGCTGGGGATCATTCCAGCACAGCCTGCCTTTCGGGAAGGCAAATACACAACCAAAACATCCAGGCTGCGGGGCAGCTTGACCTTCGAGCGACCCTTCGCCTGACCCAGCGCTGGTCACTCTCACCGGCAGATTTGTTTATCTTGGGACCTTGAGGCTCCCAGCCCCGGAGCGCCGCTTTTTCTCCCGCCAGCCCCGCTCAGAAAGGCACAGCAAGGCCTGGGGTTTGTTTTCAGCCCCTTTGCTTCAGGCTTGTGCCAGAACGGGACACGGAGAGTCCGTGGACAGCTGAGCTTAGCAGCCCTCATTGAGGTCGATATTTTCATGTGCAGCACTTGGTCTTAGTGAAAATCCTAGGATAGGCCCAAAGCGTAGATGTATCTGCGGCTTAAGGCAGAAACTAGATTCCCGGTTAGAGCACTACGGGATAAACGTCTGTCCTAGAGAAAAGAAATCATTGCTTTGATCTGCTCATGCTAGGTAAGAGGCTCCAGCTCAGCCAACAAGCCCTGGTACATTAAAGTTGGGCCCAGTCCCCAGCCTGAGGAGCCGCTGGGCTTTGGAAACCACCCTGTGAGGGGCTTTGCCTTTCTTCCAAGCTCTGAGGAAACTTTGCCCAGGGATTTCCCCTCATTTGGCCAGCAGATGCAGAAACGCAGGGCGATATTTTGTCTTACCGTAGGAGAGCCGGAGGCAGGGGGCCTGGGGGGGCAGCAGGCCGCATCGCTTTGGGGAATGTCTGCTATCCCAGAAGGGACTGGAAACAACCCATCTGAAATATGCAGAGCCATTATCAGGCCCGGGCTTAAATAAACTTTACTGTCCATTCAGTGATCAACCTCCCTGGGAGCCGCTGGCTCCATTCGTCACTGTCACCTTTTCAAAGTGACTGCGATGACAGTTCATGATCATTAACTAGTAATGGTGTGCTTTGCATTAACAGGAGGGCACATCAAACAGGCAGACTCGCAAGTCGAGAGTTAACTAAATTATATAATAAACATTCTCCAGCTAACCAGGTACAGATGGCGACAAAAGGTGGAACAAAGTGGCATGCAGCAGAGAGCGGGGATGGGGGGCATGGTGGGAGGGAGTGCTTGGTACGGGGCCTGTGGTGCTGCCCGGCTGCCCCACGAGACGCTATCAATTAGGAATAACGAAACGTGGCCCTCCAGCTGGAGGTTGAAGCTGCAACAGCAAAGATGCAGCAGGGTTTCAACAGAACTGCTGTGGCCAGTGGCTTTTTTGGGTGCATTTTTGTCTTTTTTCTCAAAGGCGTCTTCTCTGGCACGCATGGTGGGCAGAGCGGAGCGCTGAGGACAGGGTTTGGATGGGAAAGATTTATCTTTGGAAAGATGAGGACGTGAGGTGGGAGATTTCAAAGGTTTCCTTGACACATCTTTCATCTGGGAGGGCAGGGACGGCTCGTCACCACTTCCTACTGGCACAAAGCACCAGCTGCAGGACCCTATGATTTGGTGGGCCTGGGGAC
This sequence comes from Cygnus atratus, assembly GCF_013377495.2. NCBI lineage: Eukaryota > Metazoa > Chordata > Aves > Anseriformes > Anatidae > Cygnus > Cygnus atratus. Next base: position 110,815,224 of record NC_066363.1, on the reverse strand, counting down.
ATCAGCCTGGTTCAGAGGAGAGCTTGGGAGGCCAGAGCTGCTAGCACTACTCCCAGTACAATCCCTGCTGGCTAAGAAATATCAAAAAAATAAATAAAAAATAAATAAATAAAAATTAAAAAAAAGATTTTTTCAATCTATTCACTAGAAGAAATTAAAAAAAAAAAAGCCATAAATCATATTAGTACAATCTATTTTATTATACTTATTACAAGATCTTTCACACAGACAAAACTGATGCCTGAAGTTGAGGTTTTAAGTCCATAATTCAGCACTTCAGGAAATGGAAAAATACTTTAACAGAGACTTCAGTGGGAGCTGGTGGATGCTCGGGGCTTTTTCAGAAATCCAGCCCAAACCCACTGCAGTGAATGCGTCTCCTGCCACATACTGACGCAGACCCTCTACTTAGATGCTTATCTATACATTGAAGGGCTTAAGGTTTAGGCAGCCATTTTTCAACCTCTTGATGTTTTAAATTAGTGCACAGTCACGATCGGGGAGACTGACTTAGAAACTGAGCAAAAATCATTACTCTCCAACAGTTTGTCTTCCTTCACTTCCCCACACCTCAGTCCCTTCAGCAACCACTCAGGTCACTTACTTTTCCATCAGTTACCCTGCTTCCACGCCAGAGGTATGAAAAAAAAAAAAAGTCATGGGAAAAGTAACCCACTCTCAGCTCTTATCCTAATCTAGATGGCCAGCCGGGGGGAGGGCAGGGAAGGACACCCAACTGGTTCTTGCAGTTCCTCTCCCAAACATGCTTCAGTCTGCATTCGAAGAGCTTGGACCCACATTTTCCAAAAACAGCAGTTTTTCAGTGCTAAAATCATCAGGTGGGGAGAGCACTGACACATTTAACTGCCTTTCTCTATGCACTTTGAAATAGGTTTTTTTCCACACCACTTCACTGTAGCTTCAGGGAAAGTTGCTAGAATTCAGATTTCCAAAAAGTCCTTTAAATTTGGGTCATCTTCTGTTGGGGCACTTAATTTGAAAGTCCACAGCTTGGCTTTCTGAGGCACCCAGAGCCTAGACTTGTGCTAGATGGGGACAAAATTCACTTGGTCAGTGGGGACGCCGTGGGGAGCACTGGTGCTTGCAGAGCTGAGAAACCTGCAGATAGAAGGTCTTATCAAGGCATTTTTGCAGACGGACAGCAACTCCAAACATGTTTGTCTGCTGCTGCCATCCCCCCTGTCCTGGCGGTCGCAGGTCCCCGTGTGGGGTGGCACTGGGATGAACCGAGCTTTCCCATCTCAGCAACACCCCTGCCAGCCCTGGCTGCTGGTGCAAGGGGGCAGCTCCGATGCTCCAACTGCGAATGGCTGTGACCAAGATGTGGCTCTGCCTCTGCTGCTGCCCCCCTACAAGGAGGCACCTTGGGGAAATGGGGGTGTGGGTGCTGTTGACCACTTTGGCCACCTCTGTAGGTACGAGTCCTTGGTGCATCTTCTGTTGCCAACCTTCCTGTGACTGTCCTGTGTCGTAAGTTTGGATGAAAGGCACTGCCTGGTTTGGTTCATACACAGCATCACGCTTCTGAGCACCCACATGCTCTGTTTAATGGGAGCAGAAGAGCAAAATAAACACTTGTCAGGCACAAAGGTAGAACATAATGTGACAACAACTAAAATAAGGAGATACAGGCATAACTACACCCTTCTTCAATGCTTAGGAGGGAGATTTAACTCCAATAGAGCCACCCTTGTCTACTTTAAACTGCAGCAAAAGAAGTGACAGTGTCCAAAGGCTAGCAAGGAGGCGAGGACACCCGCTGCCTCCCGTCCCCTCTCCAGAGCCCTGCCAGGATCACAGCTGGGCTCCGCCGCCTGCCCGGCACAGCGGTGTTGGGACACTGAGCATGTACCATCCTGCGAGGGACAGAGGCCTTTCAGGAGTCAGATAGGATGAAGAAGCCACATTATTTTCTCAGGAGATTTATATTGCTCGTGGGATATTGCTTAACAGATCTTTCTGTCCCTCTTCCTCGGTCCTAAAACAATGCTTATGACAGAACAGAAAGGCCGAAAACTGCAACTGGTTTATGATTTGTTCTTTTACACATGCAGATGTTTCACAAACATTTAAAATAACAACCAACCCTGGGAACATAGCGGCTGAGGGAGGCAGCTCGGCTGAGGACTTCTGGGTCCTAAGCCTGGCCCCATCAGCCGTCGGCTGTGTCATCGCACACAAGTCCCCGCAGGACTACTCTCTGCCGCTGCTTCCTCCCCTTGTTCTGTGGCACTTCTTCAGATGGTGAGCATGTCATGGGGCAGGAACTGCTTCTTTTTAAATGTCTGCATGGCACCCGACATAATGAGAACCCTATGTGTGAGGGTCTTGCAAACGAGAGGCTTTGTATTTCAGTATCAATGTAGCTCTTCTGGCAGCCCTAGAGCTGATACTGAATGAGGGCTGATGGACTCAGATGTACTTAGAGCAAAAACAAACAAACAAACAAACAAAAAAAAAGAGCTCGGCTAGGGTGTAATATTAACCATATGCCCCATAGGGGATTGACAGAGAGTCTGCACTTATTCCTGAAGGTTAGTGCTGGGCTAAAGGTTACCATATGCTCTAGGAATGCTCTGCAAACACCCATGAGTGGCCATGAAAGTTGAAAACTTGAAGTTACTATACAGTCAAAGGTGGTTAATTGCAGCTTCTACAACCTGTTTGCCCAGGTATATAGAGCATTCAACTGCTTGGTTACAAGGGATGTTAGCTTTTCTCCTCACACATGACTGACTAATTTTCTACATACCATGTGAAAGAAAATGCAAATAAAAGTGGTTTTCAAACAGAACAGGTTTTCTTTTCCAGTGTGGCCTCTACAAAACTTTGTAAGCTCAACAGTGACTGGTCAGAAAGAAAAGATCAAGATCCACAGCCACGTAGCCTGGAAAGGAAATGGAATGGAGTTTTAAAAACAGAGCAAAACAAAACAAAACAAACAAAACAAAACAAAAAAAAAGAGGAAAAGCAAATTTTAATATTGCCAGGAACTGCTTCTGGTTATGCTGTGAGGTCTCCATGTATTTGGCAAGCTGTTAAATCCTTTTGCACACCACACACATCCCCTGGCATTTGATGTGGGCAGAAGCATGCGGTAAAGACTGTTTTCCAAATGTTCTCAACTCTTCTAGGTGCTGTGGACATTTCATCCTAAATAATAAGTATGGGTGGGCATCAAGGAGTGTAGATCCATAGAGGCTACATTTACCTTGACAAATCGTGCCTGTAGTTCTCCAAGGACCGTGAAGGCAGGGACAGAGAGAAGCAGGGCAGGCAAGCAAATCAGAAGCACAAGCAGGATGGGGCTTATAGCGTCATATCGTGGGACCCAGCTATAAGCAACAGAAATGGAAAGGAAATAACTGTGCTGGCCTGCCTTTACCACCTGGCTGGAGCTGTGTTCAAGCTGAAAGGTAGGTGTCCTCCTCCCAGCCATGGTTCGTGCTGTGGGGGAAGATGTTCCTCTGTGGGAACATCTCCTCATTTGCAGAAACTGAGTGAAGGAACAGGCTGAGGTGAGGAATGTCAAGCTAAAATGCAATAGTAAAGGGCCCTTAAGGCACATAGGGGACTTCCCTTGTGACTGCAAAGTGCAAGCTCAAGAACATAAATCACAGAATATTCAAAGGCACAAAAACACTGGAAATAAGACTGAAGTGGAGCTGGAAGGCAGAGTAGTGATTGGGACTTCTGACAGTACAACTCAGCCATTCTTTAAAGGTCTTAGATCAAATGTTTAAAAGTGATGGGTTCTTAACTGCATCAGAGTCTGTACTGAAACATCTCTGTCCCCAACCATCTAAGCAGCTGAATAATCTACTGCAAAATGCCTGTCTTGGCATCTCAGCAAAGAGCTACTCCAAGCAGCTGGCTTCTTTGGAAACAATTGTCCCCATCCACACTTTCTTCCTTCTTCAAAAACAAACAAACAAACAAACAAAAACAACGGGAAAACCAAAAAAGCCAAAGCCTTTCCCACCTGGTAGAAGATGAGATGCATTGCTAGTAAAATGACTTGAGGAGGGAAATGAGTCAAAAGTTGTGTTATTAATCCAGACAGGTAGGAGAGGACAGCACACAGGACTCTGATGTTAAGCTTTGCCCTACCAGCACGGGAAGGGTAGGCTGCAAAGGAGCAAAAGGCAAAGCAGAAGAAACCCCCAGTAGTAGGGCTGGAAGGGAAGCCTCGCTGGCCACACTCAGCTGCAGACAAGACCTCTGCAGCTGGATTACTGCCCCAAGCCTTACCTTGTACCAGGGGCAAGTACAAGATCATTCCTTCAGGAAAAATGCTCCTAAAAGACAAAATGGCAAGCACAGTGCTGACTAGGACACGGGTCTGGTTAATATTATTAAAGGAACAAAATTTCCCTTCCCCCAGAGGGAATCTCTGGGCCAGAGATTTGTGTGCAAAATAGCTCAAGTTTTTCCCTGTGGTCAAAGACCGGTGTTTTATTTATTCGCGGTCAGTCACATTGGACTTGTGTCACATTTTGCTGTGGTACTCCATTATTTAATAAAGTCCCGTGGACACGGGCCAATGCTGCTGCTTGACACGGACCACTTTCTGACATTGCACCTGGCCAAGTGGATCATTTTTTCTTGAGAGAGGAGGGGAATTAAAGGTGCAACAAGAAATTGGTTTTTAGCCCAAAGGAAAGAGAGTTGTCAAACCTCACAGCACGTTTTTTTAATTTAACTTAACTTGTTAGATGAATACAGCTGCTTATGCCACAGAGCACTTGTGTGTATGTATCAAGCTGCTCTTAAATCCTTCTTCTAAAACAGTGCACGTCTCAGCGATTTCCCATTGCGACCAAAGCGATAATGTGCCCATCCACAAGGGCTCAACTTCACCCTTCCTAAAAGTCCTGAGCAAGACCCCTCAAACCACTGCACATTCCCCTGTCCCAGCAAGGCAGCTCGGCCCCTGCCATCTCCTGCTGTGGTCACCGACTTCCAGAGCCAAGTTTTATCACCTCTCCTCAAAGTGAGGATGGCTACCACTGCTCACCACCACCCTGCAGCTTCTTTTTCCCCATTTTGCAGACCTGAATCTTGAATAAAAGGCTCTTAGGATGGATGCATAACACAGCAGGACTGTCATACCAGCCCTGATATTGCAGGGTTGAAGACAGAGCGAAAATGGGGACCTGTCTGCCTTAACGAGAACATTTCAAGATGGCAGCTACAAGGCCTGGGAAAACAAACCAGGGGAACTAGACAAGAGATAATTATAAACTGTTGAAGTCCTGGAGTACTTCCCGGTATTCAAACAGGTAATAGATTTGTTTAAATAACTGGAAGTAGTTTCAAAACGTCAACTTTGCTGCATTGTCTAGCTTCTCCTTTCTGGTCCGGTTCCAGTCCAGGAATGATGACTGGGAGGTTTCTTCTTACATGAGCTCAGGGAAAAGCACCTACTGCAAAAATAAAGCAAAACCCCACAGCACTTCAGCGGGGAATTTTTCAGCTGGCACACGTCTAAAGCTTTCATGATTTCCTGTTGTGCAGATAGCTTTGGGGAAATGGTTACATGACCTACTGCTGAAATGGCATCAATGAACTATCCACAGAACTAAATAACTAAGCTAGATAAATGTGACACTTGTTACTCTGCTTGTTGCCAGAATCCTTAAAGCTGTTATGGTCTTGATAACCCAAACACAAATTTCAGCCCATATATTACAGCCAGTTCTGATTAAGCAGGTGTCACAGAAAAGAAGTGGCCCTACTGCCCCCCCAAAGCCCACCAGCAGAAATCAGTGGATACATCAGAAACAAAAAAATATAATGGAATTTCATCTATGTAAGAGCATGAGAGTATATTTGCTTCTTAGAAGAATGATGTCATTTTGAATCTACGTGGAAAAAAATTAAGCTCCACTCACAATTGAAGATCGTTAAATGTCTTTTCTACCTTCTTGATATTCAACTTTAATTTGGGATAAAGACTGCTACTTGTGTGCTTCAAAAAATGTTCTTTTTCTCTGCAGACCTAGCTAGGACAATAATAACACACTTATGAAGTACAGCTGTCTGCCCGTAAACATTTTATAAACTTGAATGGACTATAAATTCAGCACCTCTGACATTTTGTAAATATTGTCCTCAATTCAGAGGTATAGGAAAACAAGGCAGACAGTACTTATTGGCTATTAATGAGAACTCTTTTTGGTTAGATGACACTGATCTCTTAATTCTCATCAGTGATCACTGACTTTAAGATAATTCCCCTTATTTATGCTACTGATCAGAAATTAGCTGCAAAACCTACACCATTTCGTATTTAGCTCAGCATTCTAAGGGACTAAAACTTGTGCAATCCTGTCAGCCACATTTTACCAAATTTAACAAACTAAACTGAGAGACGTTAAGTTCTACAAAGTCTGAGAAAAATACACAGCTGCAAAAAAGGAAGGAATAAGGGGGAGAGGAAGAGCAGGGGACAGAAAGACCAAGAGAGACCAGTGTGGTTCCACTCATGGAAAAGCTGAAGGTCAGAGAATCCACTGTGGAGAAAGCTGATGAAAATCCAATTCAATTCCCTCTGCTGCTCAGAGAGTGACTTGTTCCTCCATATGCTCCATGACAAAAGCACTCCTAATGGCAGTAACGTGGACAGAGCAAATATTTCTCAACTGCAAGTGATTCATTGACTCAATAAGCATCTGGCCTAAACATCTGATATACATTTAAAATTCCATCTATTTCCTAAAAAATATTCCTTATTTTTTGAGTGACTTAAAACGAACTACAACAATAAAAAATGGTGTCAGGATGGTCCTTTTGGGTGTCATTTGTGATCAGAAGCAAAAGCTGTTTACCATTGGCGTGGGCCAGATTGGGAGCAATTCTTTGCTAAAGCTGCTCCTTTCTCAAGCAGAAGAAACTGAACGCGTGCACGTAACTCCCGGCAGTTAGCGACCAGCGATGCGACCCAGGTCTGTGTGGAGAACAATTCGGGCCCAGAGAGGTGCTGATAACATTCCTTTGCAGAGGGCTATTCCCAAGGGCAATTAGTGACTCACACCGCTGTGCACTCGCACACCAGGAGGACGTGGCTCGAGCCCCAAGTCACACCCTTCACGACCGGTCTCTATCAGATGACTTTTGCCATTCATGGGAACTGGCATAATTTACAGATCAATTTGTCACTTTAGACCTGGATCAAACACCAGCCCTCCAGGTCACAGTGGCTCCAGCCACGTATGAATCAACATTTAATATGGCATTAAGGTTCTCTTTCAATTGCTTTTAACTTTTGCGCACAGAGTATGCTTAGGACTGCGGAGTAGGGCTTCTCCTGTGCAGCCAAGTGGCTGCATTTTGCAGGCCAGCTCCAGCTGCCTGTCTGGAGTTACTTTCATCTTCTGATGATCCAAAGCAAGACTCTTCAGCTCCCCACACTTATTTCTCCCCTCTTCTCTATCTACAAACAAAGCAGTCTGGTCACAGGGGTTGCTGTACGCAGCATCCTTCTGCGGCATGCAGCACGGTGGGGATGTGAAGGAGCATGACACGAGTGCGAATAGTTATCATTCACTCTTCCAGCATTTCAATTTATTTTCTTTTTTTTTCTCCATTTTTGCTGGATTAAGCTTGTCTAACATAACAGGGCTGACTCAGGGTGTCTGGGCTAGATTTGAAGTTCAGCGAGGTTCGTTATTTTCCAGGAAACACTCTTCCTTCCTCTCCTTCCGTGATTGTTCCCCCAGGTTTTATAGTTTCTTGTTCAGTTTCTTTCTCTTTTTTTTTCTTCTTCTTCCCCCTTCTGGGTTTGACATTTGTTCAGCTGCTCTTTTAGCAAGAGTCTTGTGAGTCTTACAAGAATGTTTCCACACAGTGGTGCTCCTAACCAGACAGCCAGCTTAGCTGGGCAGATTGCAAGTTTCTGAGCTTCAAGCATGGGCTCAGACAGTGCTTGTTTCTCATCCTACTCCACTTGGAGATTAACACCTCCCAGCAGACACCACAAGGGCTGTTGCCCTCGTGAACTGAAGAGCTCATTCTCGCTCTTGTCTACTGCAAGCAAGGATGCCTACAAAAAAGGCAAGTTGTTTTGCAGATCTTGAGACAGCATTTCTGGGAACTGAAGGCTCCTGTTGAAACAGCAATACCTTCATTACCCAGGCACGTCAAGGCTTCTCATGAACCATATGTATTGGTTTGGAAGACACCCCCCCCCTCCCCCCATTTTTTGTGGTCGTCTTCTATCAGTTCCCACAAGTATCTCTTCTCCACCACCAGGCAAATACTTCAGATGTAGCAAACCTGGCTATGTGCATTCTGATCTGCCCTCCTGGCAGAGAGGACAAGAAAGACCTCAGGCAAGTGTTGCCTGACCTAAAGCCTCCACATCTTTTCTGTTTTTCTAGCACAGTTCATTTGGCCCATGACTGCTCCTGCCCTTCTTTCCAAAGGATTCCTCAAACATAAGCCAGTGTTACAATGAATGTTGCCCTGCCACTGCCAGCTTGGTTGCCTGCTGTCTTTGCCAATAAGACAATCTGCATACTAAATGCTTTAAACTTTCATCAGGTTCTCTAAGATGCTCACCTTGGAAAGCTCATCCAGAACCTCGGTGGTCCAATGTCAGGAATTTCCTCCTACAGCCTACTCATGGCTTGTGTATACTCCTTGTATTCACTGATAATTTTTTCTTATACGCACTGATCTTCGGTTCCTGCCACTCTTTTTTTCCTTTCCATCTTTCCCCTTCTGTAGTTTCTGAGCATGAGTGAAGCTGGTTCAGCCTCTCTCATACTATGGATTTTCCAGCCTCCTGGCTATTCTGCTAGCCCTACTCTGCACTTATTTTCTGTGCAGATTAATTTTTTTCTTGAGTTCTTTCTAAAAGCACAGCTGACCAGAGCCATACGCAGCATATCATATGAGGCAACTGGCTTGGTGCTATGAACGACACAAAGCTCCCCTTTTCCATGGAAAGGGTTGCATTGATACTGCATTTCTCCCTAAATGCTTCAAGATCTCATCTTCTGCAGCATGACATTGCACACTGCTTCTGCTACTGTGATTACTTCATTCTCCTTGTAGAGATCCAAATCCTGCTCTTTATGGATTATGTTTCCCAACTTCAGGTCATCAGCATGATCCTACATTGATGCTCAGTGAAAATATTAAGACAGTTTGGTCACCAGATTTATTTTTATGAAACTCTGCCAAGAAAACTCCCTTGAATCTATTATTTCTTTTTCCCACGTAAGTCACTGCTGTTGCGTTATTAGCCAGTTCCTTACCTATATTACAGTTCTATTATATATGCTCTCATTTGGCTTAAATAATATTTTTAGCAGAATTCAAATGTTTTCAGAAAAGAATCTGAAATATTAGAAATGCTTAACAAAGATGTGATTGATGAAAAATGTGTATTTTCTTATCTATAAATACAGTTACATTATAAAATAAAGCAATGCTGCTAGTCTACCATGACCAGTTTTTGCTAGTTTTTCTTTTCTCTTGACTGTTTGCTTGCATGTATTTAATTATTCTTTCAACCAAATTCTGTCCTGTTTTTTTTGTTTGTTTGTTTGTTTGTTTGTTTTTTGTTTTTTGTGTTGGAAGCTAGATTGACAGGGGGGTAAGTATCAAAAATCCCATAACACTGCCTTCTAAAATATAGGTAGTTATTTGCTGTTCATCAACCATACAGTATCATTCCCAAATTTGATAGTTAAAAACAAAAGTTCTAATAAAAATAATGACCAACAATTTCACAAGAGTTTTTCTTAGTATTGTGAGATGGAAAAGGACATGAAACAGCTTCTCTCTATAACTCTTTTATGGGTGTTACATGTGTCAGCTCTGCCTTCATTAAGCAAAGGGAAGATGAATTCTTAATTTGAGCTAGCTGAAGCAAAGATCCTTGTTAAAAGCAAAACAAAACAAAACAAAATTCATAGCTCTTTATGAGCTAGGTTTTAAGTTCTAATAATCCACTTCACACAGTCTGTAATTCACTCTGCTAACAGATGAAAAAAATACAATGATGTCCTTTACTTGTCTATATTTTATTTTGAGCTGATGCTGCATCAACACTCCCCTCATAGTAGTGAAGAGAAGACCTCAGACCAGCAACGTCTAACAAGATCCTCCAACATTTTGTTGGGCTGTCTGGCATCTGTGAATCTTTTGACTGAGAGCTACTGCTGCGTTGCTGCTAGCTGTGTGGATTTCAGTCTGTCTGGCACATTTGGCCCACGACTGCTCCTGCATCTCTTTCCAAAGAATCGCTTAAATACAGGTGGCATGAATTGCTTTGCCGGATGCAAGTTGCAATTTCTCCTTGGAAACGCACAGGTTGAGGTTATTCTCCCATGACATTGGGAGATTACAAATATAATCCCGACAAGGACAATAAATAAATAAATAAATAAATAAGTAGGAAAACATCCTGATTTTCCTCTACTAATCTCATATAAAGCTTGCTACATGGAAGAAGGGACCCACAGATCCGCTGCCTATTGAGATGCATCAGTTCAATCCTCCCCTTGCAGCAAGTTACCCTAAATTTGTGACTCCTACAGCTATGGATCACTTCCTTAATTTCCAAACAGACTCATGGTTTTCTATTGGAGACATTTTGCTTACAAAAACGACTGAGAAAAAAATCTTATTTCCATCTCTTTGAATCAGATCTAGTGCTGGAATTACAAGACCAAGTAACAACAAAAAGAAGTAGTTAGGACAGAGGCACCACAAGCACATCTATTAAACTGATAGAATAAATAATGAATGTTGGGCAAGGTAAAGGCTTGCACAACCTACCCATTGGCACCAATTCACCTTTGGTAGGCCACCATACAGACTTGGGGTTCCCAGTCTGGGGAGCCTGGTGGACAAGGACACTCAGCCCCTTCTCCACCACTGCTGGTTTTCTACCATGGACTAGCACAGGCCCAGCCAGGCCCAGGATGTCAGAGACCTGTGTACTCATGCCCTGGTTTGGCTCCCTGCTGCCAATATTCACCAGCAAGGACTCATCGCACTTGCAAAGTGATAAAAACAGGAAAAGTGGAAAAGTCATCGAGCTCAGCACCTTTTCTTGGGGTGCCCAGCGCCTCTGAAGATCAGGCCCTGGGTGTGCAGGCCGGTCGCCCTGCGGATGAAGACATGAATAGATCTTTCTCCCTCCCTGTGCTGGAGACACTGGTGGCATTGTTAAAGCACAACCAAGTCTAACGTGGCTGAAAATTTGGCAGAGGTGTGCTGGCCTCTTTCCCTCCAGCATGATCAAATGGCAGCACTGCTCACTGAGGGCTGGGAGCATAAAAGGATTAGCCGCCCGCCCCACCGAGCAGGTGAGCCGAAACCCTTTCCAATTCCCTACATGTCAGTTTGCAAGTAAAACATAAGGTATAAATGCAGCTATTGTTAAGGCAAAGCAGCCATCCTGGCTGGGGAGTTAGATTAGCAATTTGCCCTTTGTAAAAGGATTAGTGGAGCCCCATTGTTTCAGTGTTTATTTATCAATTTGCATTTTTAAAAGGGAGCATGGAGCCGACAAGGGCCTACATTCTCCATGTACCCACAGCCACACAGCTTTCTTCCAACTCCCCATTGCCAGAACCTACCAGATTGCCTTTAGCAGGCCAAAAATGGAGGAGAAACCAAGAGGCCTTTAGGAGCGTGGCTGCTTACACCATAAGGTTTTGTTGTCCTGCCTGGCATTTACCAGTCTTCCAGCTGAAAGCAGCTGCTTGTTTGCTGCTAGCTGCGTGGATCAAGTATGAGAACTGGTTTCCCACTTTTCCTCAAAGAGCCGAGTTGACTTTTCCAGCAGATCCACCATAGTTTCTAAGCACGCTGGCTGTAGCACCCAGGCCTGGGCAGGTCATTCCCTTACCTGGATCACAGGCACCAGAGCAATGGAGCCATAGGATGAGGCATTCCTGTGCTTATCACTAATTCCACACCTGCTGTCTTCAAAGTCCCTCAAATTATTCACTCAACTTGCACCAACCTCACAAAAGCTTGGCTTTTTCACTGATGAGGGAAACGGTGAAGAAACTACTCGGCCGGTTAAGCTCCGAGGCCAGCAGCCACGCAGCAGTTCTTGTCATCCCAACCTCCATCCAGCATCTCCCCTCAGGCCTCAGGTTGGGTCGCACTGGGCGCTTGCAGGGTCTTTGGGAGCCTTGCAAATGAGTATTTATTGTTGCAACTACTAGTTCACTATCCACGCACCGCAGGGACTCCTCGCTTGAGTTCAAGTTGAGGGAGAGCATGGGAACCGGAGAACTCTTCTTGCCAGAGCTAACTCCACCAGGAGCGCAGCCCGGCCATTTGGCAGACAACAGCTGCTCAGGCAGATTAGGTAAAAATTCCTTCATTAGAGGGAATGGGGATGTTGTGGAAGGTAAGTGGGAGAGCTGATCTTTTAATTACAGTGACACCAGTGCATTGCACTCTGGTGCAGCCCTACTCCCTGTTTTTTCATAGGACGTCAATTTAGGAAGCTATTCTTTTAAACCATAAAAACAGTTTAGAAGACGAACGAGCATCCAGCTGTGTTAAATTATTTTCCTACTCCCACAGGACCCAGCAGCAAAATTTAGCATGTATTTTACAGGCATATGATTTATTTACGTGGAGTAACATACAGGTATTGGCTTTGACCTGTAAAACCCCTCTATGGCCGGGAGCCTACACATCCAAAAGTCTTCTCCCAGCCTAGGCTCTACTGCCGCAGCTGCACCAGAGCAGGACCTCAGTTCACAAGAGGGGGAGAGGCAACTGCAGGGTGTTCTCCGTCTCTTTGTAACTCCCTCCACCCACACATTTATTTTCCTTTTTCCCAAACAATTCTGGTTTGTTGATTGTCAGGCGTCTTGCACAGGCAATTCATTTTTCCTGGTCACTGGGGAAATGAGGAGGCTCTAGTGGGACATGCTGTAGATACCTTAAAATACGTTCCATGCTGTTGGCTTATTGCAGATACCCTGATTCATGGTCGGAAGGGGAGATCACGAGTGGTCTCAATTAGAGACATGAATTTAAGAATCATCGAGGAGCATATAAGGCAAGTGATAGGCATTCTGCTCTGAGGATCGTGCGCACACATTGAATAAAACATATACACACACAAAAAGAACGAAGAGGGATGTTTCAAATGCAAGGGACAGACTGTCCCACAGAGCTTACAATTTACATTTAGATTAGCACAAGTAGCAGTAACATTGCAGGGAAGATGGATAAGGATTAAAATAACAACACTTTGACCAGCCTGCAGTGTAACTCCACTAATTAGAAAAAAAAAAAAGTGTTTGTAGTTGCTAAATCAGTGCTATGGAAATTTCCATAAATTTGAGGGAGTACACAAATATCTGTGGGGTAAAGCCTCTGACTGTATTTAGCTAGTATGCTTTCTAGTGTAATGGTATTCAATCAACAGTCCTTGAGGTCTGCTTTAAAGTACACGGAAGGTATCTAAAGAAGAAACAAGCCTATTCCCTAAGCTTACATTCACTATATATCCCTGAGTATTTTGGGTGACCAGGAGAGAACAAATCATGCAATATTGTAAGCGACTGCTCTAAAAGGGCAGATGGAGAAAGGTTTGTTCCTCTTCTTTCTCAGCTGAGAAAATCAATTGCCACAGCCTCATAGGCAATGGCTGGAGCTACTAACCTCTCTATAGGGTCCGGATTAATGAGGATGGTCATTATTGAGCCTTCAGTGCCCATAAACACCAACCTACATATGCAAACTTGCAAGTGAGTCTTCTTAACAGATCTGTATAGGCTTCAGTCTTCTTTTAGACAGAAACAGCATGGCTGTTATCAATGAATACCTAATCACACCTCAACATAGCAACAGTCTACACACATTCATAAATCACCAGATGCCATGGCTACAGTGCAACACACTGCAGCAAAGCAATGGCACCACCAGCACCGCCACGGTGCTTTTATCTGCACCGCATGCACCTCCCTGCATGAGGCAGTAGCCTGCTCGGGGAAGGTAGCTGTGTTGGCACACACAACTGTTCAGAGCTTTTCCCATAACAGGGCCCCCTCTTCTTTCCAGTTTGCCAAGGTTCCCCTCTCAACATGGAAGGGGAGAAGTGACAGCAAGCCTTTGAGACCTCTTGACACTCCTCCAGAGAATGGTGATAGCAGCCTAAGATCCCACTGTGAAGACAACTGCCAATGCCAAGAATGAATGCTGTAATGAAGTGTAGTTTCTGCCCAGCTACACGTTCAAGGTTTGATACTGTAGGTGGAACAACTACCAGGCGTGGCTAAAATGAGAGCTGTATGAACACAGGTGAATATATTGTTTGACCCAACGAAGAACAGAAGGAAATAGTTAATTATTCTGCACTGAGAATGCTTTTCCATTCAGCTAGGTAGAAACAGACCAGTGATCTCTTGGCATTCGTAATATTTAAGAGTGTTTATTTTTTATATACCGAATTATCGCCAGATTTTCAGTCCCATCAATACTCTGCTCACATAAACATTCTGGAGTTAAATGAGGAAATAGAAATCGATATACATTCAAAGACAGATGAGCTTTTGGATGGCAATCATGTTCTGGTGATTTAGCAGAATTTGTGTAAGCAAATGCATCGGGGATGGGACCTCTGCACAGAAACTGGAAATCTTTCCAAAGGCATATTTTATTGCCCTGCTTCAGATCCCCTTTCCACACCCTGCCAAAATGGCTTACTGTGTGAATGAGGCTTTCTGAACCCACCAGCAAGCTGGAATCAAGGTATTTTCTATTTTAACTCCGAAAAATACCAAAAGGCAAATCAGTTATGCTTTTAGGCTGCCCATGGTATAATGCTTTAAGAAAATGAAGAGGTTGACAATTTTTTTTTGCATTTGTTCATTTTTAAGGTAGGCAAAGGGAGAGACTGTTAAACAAAACAAAAGAAAACAGAAAAAAATATATAAAATCTTAAAAATGAATAAAGCTTTCTTAGAGATATCTAGATCAGAAGATGATGGAATAATCTGAAGATACTTCCCACACACAAGCAGGCAGGTAGATGGCATTGCTGCGCACAGTGTCTACTGAAACCTGTATTTTTCTTATTTGTTTGCACAATACATTAGTAAAGTGGCCTCTTAATTCTCTTCCGGAGCCCACAGAGGCTTTGCAGTGATAATAAAGAGCAAAATGTAAAAAGCACAGTATTGTGTTCATAAAGCACCAAGGAGTAAGACCTAAGGATCTCCACTCTGCTATATTCCATAGATTCTATTCACAAACAATAGCAATTCTGCTTCAAAAAGTACTGTACTGCTGGATGACCAGCGAGTGTTTCATGATCAAGGTTAAATGGACACCAGTGCAGCAGCTAAAATAGCTTCATCCCAGGCAAATATTCCAGAGACTACCGTGACTCCTGTTTAAAGACAAACAGATAGAGTGAATTGATAAGGCAGGGGTCAACAATTGGTTCCAATATAAAACATTTCACAGAAAGCAGACCAGATCACGCTACGGTAACTTTTATTACAGAGATCAGCCTGGTTATGCATAATTACTGTACACAGAAGTGCCTCATGCTTAGACCAGACAGCATAGAGCTAAAATGGAAGCATATAACAAATTAGTGTTAATAAGCAAACAATCATTAGAAGTGTTAACAAGTGATGGTGGAGAGGCTCTGTTTTTAATTTTAATACTGATCTCTAGTAAGTGTTATTATCCTCATAGAATAACATTTTATTATGAAAGCACATGCACAGCATTAAAGCCTTAGATAGCCCAGTGCCTGCCAGCAGCAATTGTAAACAAAAGTGAAAGAATCATTTGTGAAATGCCGACAGCTATCAGTATTCACAAAGTTTGTAGGATACAGAGAGGGCCAATATGCTGCAGCATAAACAACAAGAAATTACTGTGGCCTGGGGCTCTAAGGAATCAACTAAGGATATTCAGTTTCTTCCCATTTTTCAAAAAAGCTTAAGCACACGGGCTTAATTTCAACTGATTTCTGACTGAGCTAGGGTCCTGAGTCTGTTAGATATTTTCAACTTTTTTTTTTTAGCCAATAGATTCCTTAGACATTCCCCTCTTATATAATACAGCGAACAGCTGCAACTAATCATTTTTCATTATGGTTTTGTGTATCTGCTTTGTTTTACAACAAATTTTACTCAAACAACAAAAATGCAACAGAACAACTTCTGCTTACTGTAAAAATGAGATTATCTGAAGATCGGCAGAAATGGAAATGTTACCAGATACAATTAGGCCAGTGTGCTTATTCTAAACTATAGCTGGGAAAAGGATATGGATCAAGGGGAAAAAAAAATAAATAAAAGATGAAGCTTAGAACACAATAAAATAAAATATTTTTTGTCCATTTTCTGTTACTGTTCATCATATCCAGGTAACATGAAAATTATCGACACGTTTTACATGAGTACCTATTTATTTCTAGCAATCATTCCTAAGGCTTTGGCTTGCAACTGAACCAGTTCACCAAGTAGGTTTACATTTCTGTGTCGCAAGTACACTGTTTCCATCCATCAGGAAAAGAGATGAGCGGGTCTGCGTGCAGCAAGCGGCAAGGAAGGTCCAAGCATCCCTAGGGACAAGCAGCTCCCCCTGTGCTGTAGCCACCGCACCGCACAGCAGATAAAGTGCACACAAATCGCTTTACTGCCACGGGCAAGCTAAACCTAGGAAAAGTTTACTGAATTATTAAATAAGCAATTCTGATAACACGAGATATTAAATGCAGATAGCGTTGGGTCAACCAAACTAGGTTGTTTTTTTTTTTTCAATTCTTCCCTGCAGAAATATTGATGCTAAAGCAAGCACACCTCCCCTTCATACACGTACACCTCTCCTCAGAAGATAGCTAAAATCAGTGAAGAAAGGGAAAAAAAGAACATAATACAGCAAAGTCCTACCGAGGAATAGCGTTTTAATGAACACACAAAGCAACTAGGTGACATCTTTATCAGCCCTCATAAACCTTGATTGAATACACAGCGATAAGCCCTGTTTAAACTGTCATCCTCGCGATAACACGCACAGAGACAGCACGGGCCTTGGCAACGGCCTGCGGGGAAGAGGCCTCTCCAAAAGTGCAGGCACCACGAGGTAATAATGTACATCACGTAAACAGCCCAGAGCCAGCAAGGCTGGTGTATTTTGGGCTGGCCGAGCACATACACGTGCATCTTCTGGTGGCAGCGGCCTGTGACGGCCTAGCTCCACAGCCAGCCTGCCTGTGGGGACGGCGAGTTGGCGGGGGAAGATGGGCGCCCTCAGCCAGAGCGACCTTTGGCACTGAGGTCTGCAAACACCAACAATTTCATACAGGAGGTTTTGAAGGATTTGAGGAAAGCCTGCTCTGGTTTTCTTTCCTCTCTCTTTTTTTTTTAAACCAGCATTATCCACATCGTGCGTAACAGTCAGCACTAGGAAACAACTCAGGGACAGAATGGGTATGGAAGTCAGCAGTAATGTGACTTTTTATATCGGAGGATCTGGTCCTGAACAGCTGGGATATTTATTTCAAAAAACACATAAATAAATAAATATAATTAAGCATTTCAATATAATTAAGCATCTCCAGGAAATGTTTGTAATCTCCAGGAAAGCGAGGATTTGATTCATCCATGTTTCTGTATTTATTTCTAGCTCAACAACGAAACTGAAATTTACACTTGAACTTTTAATCCCTTTCCCCACCTCGTTCTTCCCTCTCCATAACGCGTGCAGTGACACCCTCTGGCAGCTCACCCAACACCGCAGCACCACCAGCACCGCGAGGCCGAAACCCAAGGACGTCCAGAGCTGGCACTTTGTCACCCCTCCTTGATACTGCAGCTCAATGCCTTTATTCAACGTGGATTTCTTCCACCAGTTGCTTTAAAACATAACAACTGTTACTTGTTAACTATAATAAAATGTATATTTGTATGTGATTACTAGTTAATTAATAAGTTAATAATTCCCGCTGCTTGGGAGGTGGAAGACAATAGTCCATTTTGTGCCTGTTTGGTCTTTGGCAGGCCTGTGAGCTAGCACTGGAGCTAGATTTTAGTTTTCCACCACAAAAAGATCTGACACCACTGCACAGCCGGTATACCACCATGCAAGGGGCTGGCAGGGAAGGCGTGTTAGCTGCTCAGGAGCTCATTTATTCATTTCTAGGCTTTTTTGCATACACTAGCTGATCTCTTCTAGTACCATCAAGTATAATTTTTTCCTCATTTTACACATAGGAATGAGAGGAAACACAAACTAAGTGGTTTGAGTGAAGGCTCCCAGAAAACTCAAAAATCAAATCTAACAAATCCCAGTCCCATGGCTGCAATTAGAAGACACATCTCTTCAACTTCATTAATGCAGTTTCTCTATAATACATGTAGGCTCCCAATCTTTAAACAAAGTGATCCAAGTTGAGGCTGGAACCCACACAAACACTGCCAGTTACACAAAGTATTCACCAAAAGAAAAGGCCAGGTTTTAATTTAACTACAACCCGATGGCTTGGAAAGGATCAAGGGAAACTTCAGAAATTCCTGGAATGAAAAATTAGAAAAAAAAGAGAACCACTTTTTGCCTACTCTGTGGCATGAGCCAAGAGCAAATGGCTCCTGGCTGTGAACATGCAAGGTATGTTTGCTGACTCACATAGATTAAGAGCATTTTAGTCTTCTTTACATTATTTCCCACATCCACAGCCACTAACATTCTCTAGAGAGGAGGGACAGTAACACAGCTATTATACTAATGGAAAATTCATTTATACAGGACTTCCCGCAGACCTGAAAAAATGAGAAATGTTATCCAATGCATTCCCAGCCAAACTTCCTCCTGAAGTGAAAAATCCTTCCCTCTGATAAGAAAGTTGTGTCAGACCACATTTCTGTCCCTGACAAAAGAATCACTCTCCCTTGGCTTGCTCTAGTCTTGGCAGCGGTGCTCAGCAGAACCACGCTGCTATTCCCAGATATTCACCACACTTAACAGAGCCACTGGCTTATCTTTGACCCGAACAATAAAATAAAAATGAACTACACACAAACACGAGCTAGCAGTTACTGTGGGTAACATCACCAACCTCAGCTCTGAGGCGGCCAGCTCTCCTTCGGGTTAGAAATACCATCAGTCACCTAACAGTTCATTAACCCTCCCCTCCCCTCCCCTTTCTTTTTTTTTTTTTAACCTGTCCAGACTCACAGATATCTGCAGTGTTCTCCAGTGCTGCATGTATACACTTTACAGCAAAATAAGCTAGGCTTGTTAGTTTCCCCTTCTTCCCTCAGATGTTCTTCCTGTACCAGGAGGAAATAAAAAAATAATAAAAAAGAAAGAATGTGGAGGGATACTTTCACTCAAGCATTGAAAGTCTGTGCCTTTCAGGTGCCTTTGTTTCTAATCCATTGGCAACTCATCCAAGGATATAGACAGCTTCTTAGCAACCTTCTTCTAAAGCATTTGGGGGTAAATCTACCATGCACAATGCAGTGGTGTGCCTCCAGCTTCCTAGGCAAGGTGATAGAAACAGCTGCAGTACTACTGACCTCGTCTCAGATAGTTACCCTTCGGCAAAATCCAATGTATTAATTCATGAAGAATATTATGTTATCACGGCCATACCACACTTCTGCTCTCACTGCTAGCTACCACTGAGAGGACATCACACCATGAAGATGTCTTAAGCAATCCCAACCATACAAGCAAAGGTGTAATGCTGCAGTTTTACAGAGAATTGCCCAAGTTAGCATTCCGCCATGACAGGGAAGAGCACGACCTAGGATGTGTCAAGTCCTTACCTGTCTTCTCTAGAAAAAAACGGCAGTTGCAGGCCACCACTATTAATAACCTTAAAAGCATTCAAGCTGTTTAGCTTAATGGTTTAACACCTGTATCTGTTAAAATGATCAGGGCTAATTTTGTGGGAAATGATGGGATAAATCCAAGAATTCCAGGCACAACTATGATACCTACATTGATTCTCTCTCAAAATTACATATCATCTGTAAAAGTAAGGCAGCCCTATTTGATAATTGAAGATGAACAGAAAGAAAAAGGCCATACCAAATCCAAAACACTAGAGACCAAATCAAAAACATTAGAGAATAAAGTCCTTTCCTTGTCCTGGAAAGTTACTGGAGATACCACTGGCTGTCCTATAGAGCCATGAGAGCATCCTCACACCCTGTGGAAGGACATTGCAGGGATAGGTAGGCTGGTAGTGGGGCAGTGGCCTGCCAAATCTTGGTGTCACAGTTTGACTCAGCACAGCAGATGAAGTCTAAAATTAAATGTCTAGTGTCCCAGTCTTGCTCCCGGAGATATGTTTTTCTTATCTAACTCATTTACATGCTACTTACTGATGAAGCAATGTCAACTCAGGACCTGTAGATTCCTAGAGGGCTTGGCCCACTCAACTCTACTTGGTTGTAACACTTTGCCCCTGCCTGCTGCAGGGCAAGCACCTCACGCAGGTAATTCTCAGCAGTTGACCTGCAGTAGCTTTTTACATCACTGCCTATTTGCAGGCACCTACTGTTCACAGCAAAACCAACCCAAGATCATTTACCCCATTACACCCTGGTGTGTGTGCCATGGGAAATAATTGTATGAGGCAGCACAGTAAATCTGTAAGGACTGGCTTGCAACTCCCACACCTTCCTTCTCCACATGTTCTAGTTCTAGTGTAAGTCTAGGACATATCATGACAGGTAGAACTGGTGTGGAAGGACCTATGAGGAACAGTGGGGCATACAAGACAAAGGAGATGACAGGGTTACAGCAGGACTCAGTGTATCTGTGATACAAGCTCACAGGAGTCCAAACAGAACAAATCAAAACTCTTCAAGAGTTTCACAATCAAATTTGCCATTTGAGTTTCTCATCTCACAAATTACTTAGACTAAGGCCTATGGCTGCAATATAGTTTTAGATTCCCCGCTGCCTTTGTCCTAACACACTTTTCTGTGCCATCAGGAATGCATAAAGGGCTTTCAGACTTTGTGTCCTCCGTATGTAGTGGGAGAACACAGTTTCAGAGAACAAGTTACATGAAGGTTCATTCAGCCTTATACAGAATAAGAATCACCTGACCAAAAACCAAGAACAATATGAATTAAGTGATCTAAGTGCCCTGTGGTATAGACCAAAGAAATGCAATTAAACCTTGGGCTTGATGTTTTGAATTTTAAGGCTATACCAGAAACAGCTTAACTAAGCCCTTTGTGTTCAGAAAATCAGCCTTGCCTACATAGATCTGAAGTAGTCTTTATTTACAGGTCTCACCACGAAAGAGGAAGAAGAGAGGAAGAATGACAGCATTGTGTTTCAAAGCCAACAAACCATATAACATGTCCTTTGGGAAATACATGCTGTATAATTGCTGTTTATTTTATATAGCTCTCATACAGAGTATCACAAGTCATCGTATGATCACATAAACAGTAAGGATTATGAAAGCTTAGTAGGAAGAGTATTATTTGGCATGTGGTTTCAGATTTACTCTTATTCAAAGAGGCAGAATGTTTTCACACTTCTCCATGGAGGCAGCAAAAAGCCCAATAACAGAACGTTTCTTTTTGCAGACAACCCATGCTCATACAAGTGATCCCACTGACCTGAGCAGATGACTTCTGGTCAACTTAAGTGAGCAAAATACACAGGACTAAGAGACAGTAACTTCTGTCCTGAATGCGTTTGTCTGGGAAGTACCTTAGGGTGTCACCAAAAACTGAATCTGAGATATGGTAACAATGGAAATTTCAGAGAGCCTACAGGGAAAAAAAGAAGGGGGGGGCGGGGAATAACAGCTGAAACAATTACTTGTTCCCTATTTTCATCACGGGGGTGAGAACAGTTTTGACAAAAGCAGCACCCCTTCCCTTTCCTCAGGTGGCAGCCACAAGCTCTTTCTTATACTGCCAATATTAAGAAACAAGGGTTATTGATAACGTAACGTGAAATTTTGCTAAGACTGAATTCAGGAACTCCTCCTGTCGGTATATGAAATTAAGAGTGGAGTCAAACACAAGGGTAGGGTCCCTGTCTACTAATGCCAAAGCACTGTACTAACCTCAGTGTAATGGAGATTAGTTTTAATGAGTCTAGGAAATAACTATGCTGAGAAGGATGAGATACAGTTCTGCTATCAAAAAGAGGCTTACAGAAATAATTGAAATGGAGGACTTGAGCGGTGGGAGACAGAATCAGTGCAGACATGAAATGCGAAAACCCTAACAGACACAAAATAGAAAAGAACAAGAGTTACAAACACGAAGGTAAGGAAAGTCCCTTGTTAACTCACCAAGTGTAAGTGAGAAACTGTGCCAACCTGAAAGAGGTCGACTGTAGTTAGGTTCCTATTTGTGAAATACGACTTTGCTAAAAGGATTGGAAAATTTTGTCTAGGGAATAGCTGTCTGGTCTGTTCAACTTCTTGGTAGAAAGATACTGGGTTACTTGAAATTTGTGTCTCCAAGTTACTCACATACTCTGGGAAGACTTAAGAACTTGGACATTCCTTCCACTGAGCAGACTGATAGGGTTCAAAGCATATTTAACCATAAGCTGTGCTACAACAGGGTGGAAAATATTAATCAACTCTAGCCATCTAGGGAGGCTGTGGTTATCACTAAGAATATGTGGGACACTCATGCAAGAATTTTTTTCCCTGCACACTGGACAAGCTCTCTCCTAGAGTTTATCTACCCCAATTGCATGCTTTTGAAAAAAAAAAAAAAAAAAAAAAAAACGAAAAAAAGCAAGACTAAATGAGTACTTTCAACTAGAGCTAAAGGTAAACACTCCATTGGAACTTTGCCCTAATCAATAGTAGCAATGTTCATGTCACATGAGAGTCAGAGGGTAGAATATGGTGCTTACTGAAGTCAGCAAATAAGCTAATTATACTTAGCCTGCTTGAAGAAGGGGACAAGTGAGGTCTGGTCCACCCACATATTAATGCAATCATCATTATCCTTATCCCTTGTTTGCTCTGCGCTTATATTACAAAAAAACTTGTCCCAAATGGAGGGTGCTACTGACCCCTTGTGGAAGAAATACTCAGACGTCTTAGGATGCACGAGCGTCACTGCATAAACCATCTCAGATTTAAGATTGTATACTTAGCTCCCACAGGTTTATTGCTAAAGAAAACTTAGTGAAACAGTGTCATAGTTTTGACAGGGGTCAGTATAATCTCACAAGTGTATTTTCCTGATTTTATGCTGTTTTGCAGGAACTAAATTTTGTATTAACTTCCTCAAGGTAGTCACGCAGGCTTAAGCAAACCATAATTGTAAGTAGATTTTACACTACATTTCCTACAACTTTGTTTTGCATTGTAACAGAATAAAAGTTTTACATTATCAGCTGACACATTTCTTGATTTCTAATATAATTAAACCTATTTCAGCACATCATAGCATTGCCCTCTAGAGACTGCTTTTTAGAAGAATTTTTGAGTATCTCCTGGCAAGCCTGGACATAGTCCTCATTCACTGCAAAGGGAACAAAAAAAAAAAAAAAGCTTTCCAACGCATCCTGCTGTATTGACTTGAAATGAGCTGCACGAAGCATGAGAACTAGATCTTCAACAGTATCATTCCCGACTGAAATTACCTTTCCATATTGTGGAGAACCAAGTCTGTTAAGGAAACCTCTCTTCTTTTTTAAATCAAATACTGCTGCTAATATTTCTCCCCTAAATAAGACAAAGTACCCTCATGAAGAACCACCCTCCACATTTACTAAATGTCAAATCTGAAGGAAATCTCCACAGTCCCATTGTTCCTGCTTTAAACATGCTGCATGTTGGAAACAGCTTGAATTACTTCGGAATGCAAGGTGCATTAAGATACAGAGCAGCATGTTTGTAAACTGCCCTTTCTTTTGGGTCTACTGTCCTTCTCATTGTGGAAGAACCCTTTTCAAAATCTACAAACATCAGTATCTAACACCAGCCACACCCACTGTGACCAACATTAGGGGCTGAAACCCTAGAGACCACAGAGACCACATCCTAAAGCCTATGCTAAAGCTATTGCCATCACTTTCAATGCAGTAGGTACTGAGAAGCATGTGAATAGCTTGTAATCCTTAAAGCAAAGAACAAGTGGGTATTTAAAATGTATTTTGATAATTCACATCAACTGTTTTCAAATAAAAAGATTTTTTTTAAAGTCTCTCTGAAAATCCTATGCATTCATATAGACCTTTCATATAAACCACAGCTGAAGGAATCTTGAAAAAAACTGAGAAAGCAACAAACTTTTTATTCTGTAAGGTCATTTTTCACCTGTACGCTATGATAAATAGTTGTTCTTGCTTCAGATACAAGAAGCATCACACTCGCACTCAGCCTGATGGGGTATGTCAGCCACCCGGATGTCTGCTGGGAACACAACACAGCAGGCTGTAAGCAATCCAGGACACTCCTGGAGTGCATTGAGGATAACCTCCTGGTCCAGGTGTTAAGACAAAGCAACCAGAGGAGAAGCGTTACTTCATCTGGTGCTTGCCAGTGCAGAAGAGCTCATTAAAGAGGTCAAGGTTGGAGGCAGTCTGGGCTGCAGTGACAGTGCCCTGGTTGAGTTTGTGATTAAGGAGTATGGGGCTGGCAAACAGCAGTCAGGACCCTAACCTTTAGAAGAGCAAACTTCCAGCTGCATAAAGAATTTGTAGGTGAGATCGCCTGGGACGCTGTCCTTAGGGACACAGAAACTAATCAGAGCTGACAGCTCTCTAAGGATGCTTTTCTTAGAATGTAAGAGCTCTCATCCCCACGTGTAACAAATCAAGCAGGGAAGGCAGGAGACCAGCATGGCTGAGCAAGGGCCTGATTGTCAGACTGAGGTGTAAGAAGGAAATGTACAGGCAGAGGAAGCAGGGACATGTGGCCTGGGAAGAGTACAGGGATGCTGCACAGATGTGGAGAGATGGGATCAGGAAAGCCAAGGCACAGATGGAACTGAGCTTGGCAAGGGATGCAAAGAATAACAAGAAGGGATTCTACAGGTACATTGCTCAGAAAAGAAAGGCCAAGGGGAGAGTTCCCCCTCTGATAAAGGAGAAGGGAGAACTTGTAATGACAGACATGGAGAAGTCTGAGGTACTCAACTTCTTTGCCTCAGTCTTCACTGTCAGTCAGGCTTCCCACATCTCTCATTTCCCTAAACATGAAGATGAAGGCTGGGGGAACAAAGTCCCTCCCACTGAGGAAGAGCAGGTTCGAGACCACCTGATGACACTGAACAAGTACAAGTCTATGGGGCCCGATGCCATACATCCCAGGGTCCTGAGGGAACTGGCTGATGGAGTTGCCAAGCCTCTCCCCATCATATCTGAAAAGTCCTGGCAGTCAGGCCATGTGGTGACTGGAAAAAGGGAAACGTTACTCCCGTTTTTAGAAAGGGAGGACCCATTTAGAAAGGAGGACCCAGGGAACTACAGACCTATGAGCCTCACCTTTGTGCCTGGGAAGATCATGGAACAGATCCTCCTGGAAGCAACGTCAAGGCACATGCAAGACAAGGAGGTGATCTGAAACAGCCAGCAAGGCTTCACCAAGGGCAGGTCGTGCCTGACCAATCTGGTGGTCTTCTGTGATGGACTGACTGCATCAGCTGACAAGGGAAAACCAACTGGTCATCTGCCTGGACTTCTGTAAGGCCTTTGACACCGTCCCACATGACATCCTGATCTCCAAATTGGAGAGAGAGGGAATTGAAGAGTGGACCATTCGGTGGATAAGGAAATGGCTTGAAGGTCACACCCAGAGAGTGGTGGTCAATGGCTTTATGTCCATGTGGAGGCCAGTGATGAAGGGTGTCCCTCAGGGGCCTGTCCTGGGACTGGTGATGTTTAGTATCTATACAAATGACAGAGACAGTGGGATCAAGTGCACCCTCAGCAAGTTTGCAGATGACACCAAGCTGAGCGGTGCAGTTGACAGAGCAGAAAGAAGGGATGCCATCCAGAGGGACCTGGACAAGCTGGAGAAGTGGGCCCATGTGAACCTAATGAGGTTCAACAAGTCCAAGTGCAAGGTGCTGCACCTGGGCTGGGGCAATCCCAGACACAAGCACAGACTGGGAGAAGAACTCACTGAGAGCAGCCCTGCAGAGAAGGACTTGGGGGGTCTGGTGGACAAAAAGCTCAACATGAGCCAGCAGCGTGTGCTTGCAGCCCAGAAGGCCAACTGCACCCTGGGCTGCATCACCAGAGGAGTGGCCAGCAGGGGAGGGAGGTGATTGTCCCCCTCTGCTCTGCCCTTGTGAGGCCCCACTTGGGAGTGCTGCATCCAGGCCTGGAACCCCCAGCACAAGGATGTGGGGCTGTTAGAGTGGGTACAGAGGGCCACCTTCAGAGGGAGCAACTCTCCTATGAAGACAGGCCAAGAGAGCTGCGGATGTTCAATCTGGAGAAGGTTCCAGGGATACCTCATTGCGGTTTCAGCACTTAAAGCGATCTTATAAAAAAAAGATGGAGAGCAACTTTTTACATGGGCAGATGAGAGAAGACAAGGGGGAATGGTTTTAAACTAAAAGAGGTGAGACAACTTGATCTAGTGGGTGGCATCCTTGTCCATGGCAGGGGGGCTGGAACTACATGATCTCTAAGGTCCCTTCCAACTCAAGGCATCCTATCATTCTATGATTACTAAAACAATTAGGCATTAGAGTCTGATTGATTGTTATCTTTAGTTACATACATGTATTTTTGAATGAATCCATTAAATTGAATCCTAAAAGCATAAACTATGATGCAGCAAATGCTATCTCAGAGAACGCGAGTTACTGTATCTGGCAGGAGATTTTTAAGGGATCCCATTCATGTAGCCAGATCTGCACAGGTTATTCAATAACAAGCTGGAATATAACACAAATTTAATAGCAACTCTAATTATTATAATGAATTGTGTGCTGATACAAAAATTTGCACATAAGGAAGGTTAAGGTCAAACTTTTTGTTGTTACAATATAATCTGCCCTTCATACTTCTGTTGATTAAAAAATATTTGAGTATCTGGAAAATTCAAAGGCACTCAGCATTTCTGATGTTACTGCAAACTCACTCTTCAGTGGTATATTCTAAAGAACCAGAATATTTTGAGCTTTGGATTGCAATCTCCCTCACTAGATAAGGTCTGGTGTGTCTTTAAACATTACCTGCCAAATACTCACAGAGTTACCAAACATTTGTTGAGGTATAAAATCTTCTAATTCTGTGGCAACATCTAACTTCATTACAACTAAGAAGAATCAAATTAAATGAGCTAAAAAAACCCTTCCCAATGATGTGTGCACAGAAGTCAGTATTAATTCTGTCTCTTTACATCTTTAAATCAAAGCTATTGAAAGTCAGAGTGTATATAACAAGTTTTATTAACCATACAGTACATTAGCATTTCTCTTGAAAAGCTTAGACCTTGCTAAGCAGTTTTAATGAAAGCAATTTTATAATGCTATCTGCATACAGAAATCCACTACATTCACACAGACAATCTTAAATTTCTCCAATAAACAGTCATGTCAAAAGCTACAATTTACTGAAAATACAAAGTCGGTTTTAACAGAAGCAAAAATGTTCCTGTAGTTCAGTAAAACCTGTTTTGTAATATGAATAATTTGCATTCCTGAAGACATGAAGCTTGGGACAAAAAGTATTTCCTAGAAGCTCAAAATGAGACATTTTTGATAACATGAAATGGCATGCAAACATATAGATTGTTGCTGATTCTCTTTCTTATAAAAAACTTACTGGGCCAGAATAAAGCAGGCATTTTTACACGTTTTTTTAATACAACAACCTCTCCCCTGACACCACGGACATCCCATAAAGAACATTTTGTCAGCTCTCTTTCCCACAAATGCTGCTTCTGTTTATTTGTACGCTATGCCCTTCAGAGCCCCAGGACTGCCCCAGGACTGGTGCAACAATGAAACAACTCACAGAAAGCTTAGCGTAACCTAAATTTGCCCATTTCCTTTACAGAAAGTATATACAAGTATATAAATCCATGGCAGGGGCATTTCAGTTATATGAACGTAAACTCCTCCACCGGATTCCAAAGATACTTGCATTCTGTAAGGACTCTGCGGCTGCTGCCCATTACTTAGTTCTATCAAGGCACTGTACAGTCACCTGATCCGCAATATTCCCCGAGATGTGTTGAAGAATATTGTGAATTTCTTTAAGTTGTTAAAAAGCCCTGAGTCAGAACTTTTTTTTCTTTGTTTTTAACCACAGGCTCAGCTATAAAACCTCTAAACTTTTTTTATACTAAAACTTCTGTGATAAGTTTTGTCTTGTCAGCACAACCAAGTTATGAAATGCATAAAAAGACAACAGTACGGATTCCAGCAACTTCTGCAAGAATAATATACAATGTACACTGCGGCAAATCATACAGCTCTGTTGTACGTAATTTACACGGTCAGTAAAAACCATTCGCAATGAATTCAGACATCAAAACTGATGAAGCAAAATAAAACTGAAATGTTCCCCATCCTTTCCCAAAGACAACGAATAACCAGCAAAGAATTCAATACTTTGACAGAAAGGAGGTAGCCTTACTAAAAGTTAGGATGGAGTGATATTTTAAGTGAAAATATGAATCTGACTTCTGTAGCACAAAGAACAGTATAGGCTTTTCGGTTCATCAGCTGCTACTGGAAGAGTAAAATTAAGTTTCTGACACTTAATGTGCAGTATTATAGAAGAAGCTTAGACAGATCACTAGCCCCAAGCAACTTCTTCAGACAATTTAGTGTTTACGTACACTGCAATACTGCTAGAAATAAGTACGCATACATAAAACTTCGTCTCTAGAAAACAGCTACACAATAAAGACTTAAATTATTTTAAAAGACCATTTCATGTCTTTAGAAGAAGCTAAAATACTGATTGTAAGACTATGCTAACAAGGCACAAGTACTTGTGCAAATCTGCTAGATCCTTACTCAATTCAAGATAAGAGCAATAGTTCCTAATCCAACTTTCTTATTTACAAAGTAACTTGTTTATTCTCCTGCCTAATTTTTCAATAGACTCTTCAGCAAAATGGGATTCCTCCAAATCCTAGCATACAAGCACAGAGTATTTCAACAAATGGAAGGCAGGTACCAATAGCCCAAATTCTGAAAAGTGCCAAATGAGTTCAACAGGAGCTGGGGTACAGCAAATGATAAACAATGGGTTGGAAAAAATGAGCAATAATCACACAGAAGTTAACAAGCTACAACTATTTAGCATGTTCTATTAGCCTTTTAGGTCGTCTCCATACTTTAAATCACTGTGCACTGATGTGACTGTTTATATATTTCACCAAATTGAAAGAAAGTGCTGTAACCTTCTGTGCATAGCTCACATCTGAACAACGTTTATTATCAGGTGTCTTCTTGATTTGCTTGGGAAACAAGTGGAGATATTTTACCTGATTTAATTTCAAAGCTGCTATTAAATATTAGGGGACAATCTTAAGTACCAAAGTTTAGTTAGTTTACCTTGTTTTTCTAATTCAGCTGTTTCTCTTGATATCTCGATAGCATTGAGTTAAATCCCCAACATTGAGGTATTTTAATTTCAACTGCCACACAACACCATCCAATGGGTCCAGTTATTAACTTTTATGCAGTTACATACATCTGGTGTGACTGCAGCACAGAAGACTGCAAATGCTCCTATAGCAATACCTTCAGTCACTGTGCCTATATCCATATGACTGTGATGACATGCAAATATTAAGAGTGTTATAAAGTAACTTACAGCTTCTCTGTCGTAAAGTACAAGCTTAACAGACTTACCTACTCATGCTACTACTATCTGTGCCTCCTGCAGACCGTGAGTGTTTAACATCCAACTCCAGTTTTCCATCCAGGATGCTTTAGATCAGTTCTCACTCAGGTGAATTATCCAATTTTTAATGCAAAGTTGAACTACTTTCAAGTAATTCTGACTTGTTTCAGTGAGAAAGCATTAGGAAAATGTCAGCTGCTACTGAGGTTTCAATTTTGAGCTGCATTACCAAGAAGAAATCCACCCTGCCTTTGTGCTGACCATATAGAGAGGTCCCCTTAAAGGGTAAATAAGAGACAATATTCAGAATTTGTCTGCCAGAACTAGAGGAAACTGAGGTACAGATCCAATGTATTCCAGGACAAAACTCAGAATGGATGGACAAATGGCATGTCTTATTACTGTATCATTTTTGGAGGAAGACTGACAGAAACTGAAGCCTATTGCAGACAGCTCAGTTGCCAAACACTACCAAAAAAAAAAATAATCAGTCTTAGTGACATACACATTGTCCAAACAAAACCAGCACTGAACACTCGTGTGCAATCAGAGCCTAAGTGGAGATAGTGAAATACTTAAGTGAAAAAAGCCTTTTATCAAAAAATTTCCAAAGCTCCTTGAAATCTTGTTATTTTAGAACAGGAACCCAAGCAAGAAAAGGAAGGGCTATTCAGTTTGGCCAAAAAGACAGATATATATTTAAGAACAGATAACTACTAGTATACAAAATTAAACAGATTATATTGATCCTAGATGATGATTGTGTCTAAAGAAAAATAACTGAAAGGAATCATGAACACATTTGCAATTCTGTATCAGAATTAAAGATGCGTGTAGAAAAGCTGTATATTACATCGTTATGTTAAAAGCCACTGGACATGCGTTTTTCCAATTTATCACTGCATTTTTTTCCTGGAAAACACTGTTAAGTGTTTAGATCTGTTTAGAAGTTTACCCATCTTTACAGTTTACTAATAACATTCTTCTGAGACTTTTGCTAAGGTTTGCACAGTTCTGGCATATCAACATAAGCATCAAAAGAGATTAATTTTTAAAAAAGAGATCAGTTGTATTCCTTTACCCTTACTTGAATCTTCCCCTGAACTACCTCTTTTGCCATATTTTTTGACATATGCAATCAGAATGAAATAAGAAATTCACCTTAGCTGCAAGGAAGGCACCTAAATGACTCCAGCTTGTATTTCTTTGTTCTGCATTCAAACAAATCCAGCACAGTGGCAAAGGGCTACGTAAACTGAACCCTGCAGAATAAACCGCTGAATCTCTTAGGAGCAAGCCCACATTCCTGTTAGCTGCGAGCAACCTTTAAATCAGTATACTTTCTTCCACCCAAAAAGACAGAAGGAGGTACTTGTTATCAAAATGTTAACAGTTTGAAGTCCTCACAGTAGTACTTTCATGTCCATGAATACCTCTCAGTCACATCAGTGACAGCTAACTCCCTCAGCTGACTTCAGCTCACCTAGGCATAGCTCAAAATTAACTCCTCTTCCAGCAATATCCTGAATTGAAGTATTACCTATTAATGTTTGTCATTAATGTTCTGGTGTAACACCCAACACAGGTGAATAAGCTATATTAATTCTTTGCTTTTGCTGTTGATACCATTTGCCTGGAGACAACAAAACTAATTTAAGAGAGGAAAATAATACGTAGCTTGCTTCATACATCATAAGATACAACATTAAAGTTTAACTTTTGGAAACTTCATCTCAGTTTTCTTCTAATTTGTAGACCCAGAATATTTAAATGGCCCCACATATATATTTGTTCCCCTACGACTGATCAAATTCACTCATCTGAAACAGATTAACTGACCCACTGCTCCTATGTTTTACTATCCAACCAAGTTAAAATCAATTCCATATGAAACTGTGTGGCTAGACAGACTTAAGAAGTTCACTATTTAAGTTAGCTTGAACCTGTCACACTAAAGTGCAGTTTGAGGAATGCAACATCTCCAAACTACTTTGTTTCTTTTCTTCTGTTTCCTTCCCAACCCATCCTCAGAAAGGGCACATTAAAGTTCAAATTAGCTTAACATTGTATTTTGAGGCCTGATCTTAGTGAAATAGTACGATGTTTATTATTACTGTTTATGCACTGTGTATTGATTTTGCATTATTGTGTATTTCAAGATAACAATTCTTGTGAATCGTAACTGTCACAGGAAATCTGAACGTTCTCCAGAAAAAGCATAAAACAAAAAGCACTACATATTTATATTCAATAATAACTGACAATATATTAAAAAAGGGGACAAAAAAAGTACATTGCTTGACACCTCATACATACATTACAAAACATGAAAGAAACCAAAACAAGATTGTCCCTTTACACTTAAAGGGGAAGAAAACAACAGAAAGGAAACTAAAAAAAGGACTGCTGTAAATTAGCTTCAGGCTCAGATCTTAGTTTTATGAGTAAAGTTAAATGCTGACTGTTCAAATACTGTTCTATTATTTGGTGTGTTCACAGTCGTTAAACAATTACCATGTAATGAACCTGCGCTACAGTATTAGAAATGTTTTCTTTAGAACCTTTTACTGCCTTTCAGACTTGCAGAGATTTAAATCATTAAGATGTCCTTATTATTCATGAACTCTCACTGGTTCGTTCCACTGTTTAATACAAAAGGATCCTTCGTTCGATTGCCTTGCGGCATATAGGGCATTCACTCATTCGGTCTCCACAAAGCTGACATGTTCCATGGCCACAGAGAAAGATCATATTCTTCAGACGGTCCAAACAGACAGGACACATGGTCTGTAAAAGATTTTGACAGGTTATATAGTCAATGACAGCACTGATACAATATTGAGAATGCAATATATAAATTACTGACAGTTAACAATAAATACGCCATCTTAAGCATAATAGGTCATTGGCATAGCATAATCCAGCGACTGAGCATATATTCCAAAACCTTATTATTTTTTTTTTTTTAAACATACATTTTTACATCACATTGATCTAAAGTTTTTGGGCTTTCCATGACACAAAGCCTGTGCTTTTTGTTCCTTTGCTTTCTGTTCTTGTGGTTTTTTTTTCCCTCAGATATGATCTCCAACTAAGGCAACCAAGTAGTAGGTTGATACCAAATTTTCATTATCATCACCCAAATTTGCAAAATTAAGACGCTATTCAGCAACATTCCCCTTTACATGATGTAATCTTTCAGGGAATAAACAACACAAAATTTTATGTCATGCAATGCTCAGGTAAATGATTTACCAATTTCTTCTCAGGCTCCCTAGCTAATTAGGTACTTACCTTTACAGAAGAAGCACTAAACATATGTAAAAACAATAAGAACGCTGCATAATCAATATTACATGTAAAGATTCAATTCTGATAATTGCAGTCTTTACTCACGGAAATTATCTACATTTTCTACGAAAAGAATACCAAGTTGTATATGAAGAGCAATTAATAAATCAGTGACCTTCAGTCATAACAATAGCACAGCAAACTTTTAAAATCCTTTTTAATTGATGAATAATAAAGTGACAGCCAATGCCCAGAAAGATCTAAAGCTCTTCAACAGCAAAGTTTGTTTTGTACTGAATGAATAAGGAACAATGTCCTTCACCTGTCATATATAGAAATTGAAGTTTTTGTAAGGCATGTTCCTTCACCATAAATATATTGCAGCGTATCTTATATTAGGATTTCATCTTAAGAGGTGTATCAAAGGTTAGTGAATGAACAGATATTTAACATATGATAATTGTAAATATTGTTCTACAGTCCAACAAATCAAATCCATGATGTGCTCAGATCTGAGACGCACTAACACTTAAGAATGTATATTTTATATATAATATGAAATGCTAACAGGTACAAGACTTCAAACACAAACTCGTTTTATCACTACCTTGCACTTGTGACTTGTTTCCATACTAACTGCTGGGAGTTTACTTCAGTTTGTTCATTTTTGAGAGATACAAGCCATACTTGGAACCCTGTCCAGTATAATCTTAAAACATATTTTCTATGGAATTAATAGATATTACTTTCTAGGGTTGATTGCTTAGATGAAGACAAAAATAAAAACAAAAACAAATAAGTAAATAAATAAAACAGAGCTTAAATTTGCATGGAATTTGGCCAAATGCCTATTTTGATTTCCAGGACATCAGCATAATGTGCTAGTAGATATGTAAAACTTCCAGATAAAACCTTATGTCAATTTGTTATATGGAAAAGGATACAAAAAAATCACTCCACAAACACCATGCTCCAGCTCTGCCAGAACTTCTAAACTATCGTACCAAAACAGTCTCAGAAACTAAAAATTTGCAGATTGACTGTCTGTCAGTCAGTCCAGCTTATCTTTCCGTTCACACCACGTCATCATCTACACTTCCCAATGGAAAAATTAGAGCTTGCTTCTGCCAGTAACCTACCATCTTCAGGATGAGTGAAACAGCTGTCAGTTTCCAATGAATATGCAGTTGTCCTGTGACAAGTATCCATAATCTAACACCATTAACCTGATGTCCTTTGATAAAGGACTGACAAAGCAACCCAAATCTTACCATTGGAGAAAAAAAATTGCAGCCCTTATTCTACGTTTTTAGCTTAATTATTTGCCGTTTTGCCTAAATATAATGTTAGAATTACTGAAATTAAAAAGACTTGCTTTTCTCCAAAATGCTACATGACTATTTGAAAAATGGAAACCCCATCAAGGGATACAAAAATATCTTTTCAAACACTGTTGCTTCTTATGAATTAATTCAGTGAAACACAAAAATACTAACATTTTCATTTTCTAGATCTCTTCTGCAATTGCATATTCATTAGAATTGCCCAGTTTCTCCTGCTCAGTACAAATGTGGAATATTTAAAATACACGAATTGTTTTATTTCTTAATATGATACTACTTTAACATTTATTCTACTTCATAAAGTAGGAAAATTATTAGTAGCCTTCATTACTTAACTACCTGCTCAGATGCACTTTTACAGGGGAATAAACATCATTATATGCCTTACAGCCAATTTGTGCCACAGCAGCAGGAAATAAGCAGAATCTATTTCCAGTAGTTTGCTAGAGTGTCCTCTGTATGCAATCACATTTTACATCTTTTACCTGCGTGAATCATTTGGCTACTGTCTTCTGAAGGAAAACAAATGGTATAAAAAGGCACTGTATCTGTTATATGTAAAAATAACTTCTATGGATAAGTAAAAGTAGGTCTGAAAAAGTACTCATCACACCTTTAATTATAACTTGGCCTGATAATTCAAATAAATCAATTTTTACCACTAACAATTTAAATGGCTTGAAATATTTCCTTATTACTAAAAACATTTTCTCCAACAATATACAGGTGGCACAGTGACAAAACAAAGTTAAGTAGAAAGAAAGTGATGTAAGTATGGTGAAGGAACATACACAAGGTATTAGACAGATGATGATGATAATGTATGAAATGGGGTGAAGGTATCACAATTACAGTCAAAAGGGTTCACATTCAGGGAATCCCTGAAGAATGGTGTGGTCGTCAGATGTGGGAGACTCAGCTGACATCAGGCATCACTTCTGCTTGGCACGAGAAATGGTTTTAAAAGCTTGCTGCACTAACATATTAGATTATCATTGAAGGTATGAGTTGAAACAGGTTTATACCTGCTGAAAGAGAACAAATTAATTTTAAGTACAAAACTATCATTGTAACAAAAGAGTGAACTGTTAAAGCACAAAGCAAAAGCATACATGACTGAGGTCAAATGCTATGCATCAATTCAAGCACAAAAAGATCAGATGACTAATTGTAATCAAATCCTTTCTACTCATAAATGAGATATAAAACTTGCCCCCTCACTAGAATAAGCAGTAAAGACAATAAGCAAAACAAGAAAGAGCCTCAAGCCAAAATCTGCACGAGAATGACCAGAACCACCTCTTTCTTGTCAAACAAGCATTGAATAATCATCTGTTCTATACTTATTTAAAAAAAAAAAAAATTAAAATTAATGGACAAAAGGGCATTTCAAAGCAAAAGAATGAACCTCAATTCTCAAAGCATTCCAGTATTAAATCTTTCTTACTACTGCAAGTATGAAAACCAGAAAATACAAGTAGAAAACAACATGTATAAATTAATTATTCTTTTCTCCCTAATACAACATAACTTCCTGATATTAGAAAGCTCCCTGCTATAGCAACTCCCTACAGAAAGACAAAATTATTATGAATGAAAGAGCACCTTATGAGAACTGAAAAAACAACTGAGATCACATCTAATCAAGGAGAAAAACTGTAAAATGAAGTAGTTTTTCTTTCACATCCCTCCACTAAAAAAAAGTATTACCATATCCAAGCAGAACTCAAATCATTTATAAACTCATAAAATAAAGTAACCAGAAAAAAAAATACATCTGAAGAAAACAGATTACTTGGATTCGAGCAATCATCTGCATGTTTGGATCTATCATTTTAAATGCCAAAGCGGTAACCTTATTATCAACAAAGTTATTCTTTTCATCCAACAATGTTATAAAAAGTAAAACTGAAATAGAACAGCAGATCAAAGAAATCACAGATATGCAGTAGCTCCAGATGTTACCGTTCAGGAAGACATGCATTTTTCAAATGACAATTTTTAATCTGCATGTTCTTTTGCAGACACAAACTATGAAAGAGTATGCTTTTAGTCAGATATTAGAACTTCTACTGCTACGGGGGTCTTGTACCATACGACAGGAGCAGCTTTTCACAGACATGCCACCAAGATTAAAATTTGACAGCATATCAGCTCTCAAATATAAGGCATTTAGGCATGGGCCCTAGAACTGGTGACCCAAAACTTCAGTCTTAACTTTCATGCACAAGAACAGCTGAGAGTAACAACCACCTCAGCTAGATGTGATGCTGCCATCACTGAAGCATTACAGACTGCTGTAAGCCTCCAAGAGGAAAAGGCAAGCTGTATAACAAGAAAGTTTCTCTGTCTCCTATATCCATTAAAACATTTTTTTTCCAATTATGTTATACATACGGAAGTCAAAAATCACATCGGTAAGTTCATACAACAGTCAAATACTCCAAGTCTTTTACTGCTGAAAAACCTTAAATTTTCATTTATTCAGATGGAAAAGGTTTAAAGGTTGGACTAGATGACCTTATACGTCTTTTCTAACCTAAATGATTCTATAATTCTAAATGATTCTAAAAGCAAGGAAACCATGTAGTGATTTACCACAGGACAAGTCCTGCATGTAGACAAGTATTTCAATAATTCTACTGGAACTAGACTTAGAGGCGTAACAAATCTAAACAGGCAACTCTCAATTCTCTGAAACATTAATTTTGAGGAGTTTTGTTTGCTTTTATTAGGTTTCTAAATTGCATGCAACTTAATTAACTAATGAATTATCACTCTCTATAGCCAATATAAATAGATTTCCACCTGCAAACATGATGCATAATTACAAAAGAAAAAAACTCTCATTTCATTCCAAATATTCAAATAACTTAACTTACACTCCATGGATTTAATTTTGCAACCACACAAATCGTTTTAACAGTACATAAACCAGATGCTACAGTTAAATGCCAGCCACTGCTCAAAGGCAGCTCGTGAACAGACAAGTTAAGGTTCAGCTAGATACAGAGCAGTGAAGAATATCTACTTTCATCAGTGTTCTGTGGGAACAACTGCTGTAGCTAGTACATTCAGGTCAGCTGAACAGGCATAGGACGTTCTGACTGGGCAGACCACCCTATTTAGTCACACCAACACAGATGTTTTAATAGACGGATTATCAAAAATTGCCACTTCTTTTTGGTTTTTATTTTTAAATGTGTATGTGGAAGACAAATGAACATCACAAAAATTATTGGTTAACTAAAATTTAAGACCTGAGTCACTTCAATGTGTTATTTTGTTTTAAACAACAGAAGATGCACCGGCTTCTTCCAGTTACCTTAGTGGTCCATAAAATTTTTATCTAGCACTTTTACCTGTTCCTTGATGTCTTGTAACTGTTGCTGCAGCTTCTGTACATCTGCATTGACATTAGTGTTGTCTTTGTCTTTCTGCATAACTGGAATGTTTCCACTTGCTGTAATTTAGAGAAAATAAAGATATGTGATTACATCTAATGAAACTGGAATAATTATTTCCAGAACACTAACTATAAATTTTCAATTATCTGAAATAATGTAATTCAAATATATTTGATCATCTAACTTAATTCACTATAACCTCAATGCAGCTCAATTCCTGAAGAACTTTTGAGTTTTGTAGCAACAAAGTCAGCAAATATTTCCTCAATAATAATGCTCAAAATGCCTCTAAGCACCTCAGTGTTGTTAGAGTTCTTATTTGTCAGTGATGCTCCTCCAGTAAAGTTTTTTGCATGTTAAAAAAAAAAAGCAAGCCGAGTTCTTTCACACTGAAAAACACTTTTATCCACACAGCTGATTCTATCTGGTGATCAAAACTATACACAAGTATAGAAATAATTTGTTCAAATTCTAAAGCAACTCGGGTTATCAGTTTTGTCTTTGACTGATCCAGGAAGCAATGTTGCTATATGAAACAAACAAACGAACAAAAAAGACAAGTACTTCAAAAGACAAATTTCAAATTTACAAAGTATTTACAACCCTGATTTTAAGGGTTATACTTCTCCATTTATGAGTAGTGTGAAAAGAATGACTTAATATTCCAATACAGGTAAAATTCAATTCAAACACTGCATACCACACACGCAGTCCATAAAAATAATTCATAGAAATTACTCAGAGAAGTCACAAGAAGTTTTAGAAAATCAAAGCAGGTGATGTAAAACTGAACAATGTCATGAAAGTTGCTTATATCTAGACGCTAAATATTTACTAGTTCTTTATTAGTCAGTTCCAGAAATAAAAATAATACATGTATGTACTCTCATGCACAATCACAGTCAATCTTCAGCTTTTTCTTCATAGGTCATTAATAAGTGGCCAAGAAGTCATATATGTTTCAGCTTCTACTCTGGACAATGTAGGCAGTCCTTTAGAGAAATGACTGGTGCTATCATAGCATTGTTACCAACATAGAAGGCAGCAAAAATGGAAAATGGATACCTGACAACATTGTTTTACTAAACTTTTCTTCAAAAAGGAGAGGAAAGATTTAGGTCATTTCAAAGAATAAGAAAGAAAATAAGAAGTTGGTAGGGGGGAAGGGAAAGAGTATGGGTCTTGGAGTCACTCACAAATATCATCAGTGGTATCTTCTGTACCTTTCCCTCCGCAGCACATTATGAAAGGCACTCTTCGCTCTACCACTGCCCGACATTGTACGCATTTCTTCATCAAGCTTGCACAATCTGAGGGGACAGAGAAATACGTTAACTCTGAATCCTGCTATTCTCATTTTTCTTCTCTCTTAACACGAGCTTGTTTGTATTCACGAGCTTGTATTCTTTTCACAGTAACTATATACCAATACCATAACAAAGGTTTACAATACAAATATCTACTTGTGTTTGTTTTCACTTCATTTTCTGTAAATCACACGCATAAACAATCTCTTGTTTGGGATCCAAAGCAACCTTGTTCTATTTATTTTCTTTTAACATTATTTCTGGTGAGCAGGTTCCTCTTTTTCCACGCAAATATCTATTCTACAAGAATTACAGAAGTTAAAAAAGTAAAATCACGCCCATTTGAGACCAGAACTTCCAAGAATGTCTTGATTACCTGCTTTTTCCTTTATAACCAAAGATCTCACATATTGTACTAACATGCCAGGGGCAAACAGAGGTGGCTCCTTGACCTCAAAAGAGTAAACCCATATGTTTTGATACCATCCTAGAATGAAAGCTAGCATTATTCTGCAAAAGGCAAGTGACAATGTCTCAAAATTGCCGAAGGTTACTGTGAATCAACAGAGTAGATCTTATAAAGTACACAAATTTGAGGACTCCTTCTCATCATGCTTACAAAAGATCTACAGAAAATGATCTGGAAAGAAACCTTTTGCATTTGTAGAGCCATTTGCTATCACTGTTACAGTTTTGACTTGGTAATGAGTATTTCACTGCTGAAATCCTTCACCACAGTGATTAATCTTTTTACTGTCCTCTTCCTGGGAAACTAATTAAAAAAATTCTCTCATCATCTTTCAACTGCAGACAGAGGAAGAGCCCAGATCAGGACTGGGATCAGGATCAGGAACAGTGAAGTCAGTGATGCAATGTCAGGTCTCTCAGCCAGAGCAGAGAAAGAAACCAGATTTCTTTAACAAGACCAAACAAGCAATTACTTATTGGAAAAGACTACCTTCCCCCTCCTATAGTACCTCAGCAGCAATTACTGCTCTTCTCTAGGCAAATGACCCTTCAACAAAGCCTTGAAATGTCTGATGACAAGATGGTGGCTGTATTCTCACCCAATTATTCTCAAGACAGAAGATTTCTGGAGATCTCCTATGTCTTTTTGCAAGGATATATGATGTATCTTTTATAGAAAAATTAGAGCCCTTGGGCAAATCTGTAGATCACTAATGAAGCATATTAAAATATTTACTTACAGTATTTTTTAAAACATGATTTGCACTTTTGAACACACCCAGAAAACTATACCAAAACAATGAATGAAATTTATACAGCAGGCTGCTATAATCCGAGCAACCCTACTCGCTATTAAATAATTCAGAGAGAAGCAACTGCTCTCTGAATTTCTGGAAATCTCCACTTTGTCCTCTAAATATTTCATTATCAGCTTGCCAAGTAATGCCAACCTTCTCATTATCACACCAAACTATCAGGTAAGTTGTACTCGAAGTCAGATCATTAATGAGCTTTCAGCAATCTTTTATTTAAAATGTTCTGTTTCAGGACTATTTCAAAAAGAACATCCTGTCAAGTCTACTTACTCTCACAAGCACACATATGACCACAAGGTTGGAAAAGCACTGCTGCCTTTTTGTCTGAACACACCACACATTCTTCAATCTGTAAAGTACAATAAACATACATATGAGAACAGTTTATCTTCTGCTGTCTACATCAATTTGCTTTTTCATTCTCTTTGGAAAGGCATGTGGATTTTAAGAAGTTCCATCTAATGTTAGTTATGTTTACTAATTCATCACCTCAAAATTCAATTTAAAGGAATTATCACACTGACTTCTAAGAAGACACATTTGCTGGCATTATTTTAATGTTCAGTATACTGACAGGCACACAGAAGCAGCTAGGACAGCGTGTTTATTTTTCTTTACTCTTTTCTCTTTCTTTGCTCCACCATTTAGATAAAATTGTATATATGTATAATTCATATACAAATCATATGTATACTATATATACAAATTTGTATATATATAATTGTAATGTAATATATACAAAAACATATTTGCAAGACAAATTTACAATAATTTGTTTTATATTCTGGGTTAGGGTTTTCCCATGCCCTTTAACGTGACAAACTGTATGGATATAGTGGCCACAGACACCTCAAGCCACTCCATTCATACGGGCCTGGACCACTTCTTCTAAAACTGTTGTCCAGGTTCATTCATTTCTTAGCACTGCAGATATTGCGCTAAGTGTTTATACAGAAGAACATTAGAAAATTATTGAATAGATACTCTCCAAATTAGCAAAAGAAATCCAAGAAAGGTTATCCACAAAGGTTAGCTTTCACCTAGGAAAGCTGATTTCCATAGATCGTCTTCTTTAGATGGATGAGGGGGCAGCAGACATACTTTGCTGCTCTGAACCCCCGTGGCAGAACCTTTCCACTGACTATAAAGAAAGTTTACAGAAAAGGAGCTCACACTATGTTAACATTTCGCCTTCGAAAATATGCATGGCAGAATGAGTGAACAGTCTAAGAAGAATAGAATAGTGAACAGTAAAAACAGTACTAATTTGTATTTGCAAGTTGTATATTTACTC
This sequence comes from Cygnus atratus, assembly GCF_013377495.2. Classification (NCBI taxonomy): domain Eukaryota; kingdom Metazoa; phylum Chordata; class Aves; order Anseriformes; family Anatidae; genus Cygnus; species Cygnus atratus. Next base: position 110,773,500 of record NC_066363.1, on the reverse strand, counting down.
TGAGACAGAGAAGAAACACAGAAGCCGACTAGCCAAAGGTGTTTGGATAGAGATAAAAAGAACAGAGTGGGTTTTCTGCAGATCAGAAAACCTGTAAGTGGAATATGAGATTTTTATTATTATTTTTTTAAACAGCCAAAAAGCAACAAGGAGGACAAGACCTGGCGATTACTAGGAATAAAGGAATACTCAAACAGAAAAACAATGGGGATGTACCCAGCCTAGTCACAAATACGTGGGAGCAACCATCTGGGAAACATGAGGAACTTACTGAGATTAGGTCCCTGAAATAGGGCACAACTGGTTGATATTCTGAAGAAGAAAGTGTAATAAAATTCATTGATTCAAAAAGTAAAAATAATAAAATAAAATAGAAAAAGAGAAAATAAAGATGAAAATAATACTGAATAAAAGCAAGCACATAACGAGCTCAGTTTACAGATGAATAATCTTTCCAAGCAGCCCTAAGGAATAAAAGAATTCAGTATAACTGAGGAAATTATATTTCAGGAAGAGCAGCAATTTATCTTAACATGGGATAAAATAAAACAACTTCAGGTGGCTGTACTATGAACTCTGATGACCTGAGCAATAAAGACACTGACATGGAGAGAGAGAATGAGGGGCAGATAGGACACGAATACAGGCAAACAGACAAGATTATCATACAATGTTGGGACGAGATATCAAAAAGATTGAAAATTCCATCCAGTGAAATACCTGTAAGGCAAAATACAGCTTAAAATATACACTTTGCCTTGACCTCCTTTTTTACTTTCACATTAAAAATAGAAAGAGAAACAGAAAGCTTTGGAAATGCTTACCTTTGTCCTAGACTGAACTTGCTCTTTACAGATGAGGCATTTTTTCACCCGTGGTGAGCACAGAGAACACGTGGCAATATGTCCACACGGGCCAAACAGAGTGTCTCTCTTCATGTCTGAACACACCATACATTCTTCTAAGGTTTCAGAGTCATTGTTGATCATAGACGGACTTCGGGAACCAACCTGACCACTACAAAGAAACCTTGCAGTCAGACTTTTTTTTTTTTGAACTCATACTCCACATCAATTAGCTGCTTATCTGTATGTTCCTATACATTCAAGCATCAGTGTATATCATAACACAATCCCAACTGTATTTTCCAAAGTGCACAGTTGACACAAGTGTGAGGTCTCGTGCTCAGATTAGTCATTCTTTAGAAACAGACCACACAAATTGGAATAGCATCTTGTAAATGCAAAAAAAAAAAAAAAAAAACCTTCCCTCCCATCTCATGAGTTTAGTTTTTAACAGAGTAATAACACCCTATAGATTCAGAACTGCACACCATACCACCTAGAAAGCCTGAATATACTTGTAATACTTTCCAAACAGCTGACTTGTAAAAGAAGCCCCGAACTCCTGAAGTGACCTCACCCTGCATCTGTGTCCTATGCTGCAGCTCACCCAGCAGAGGGAGCATGGGTTAAACGTAAACAGCTCAGTCCTACAACGCTCACAAGCCCATAAAAGGTGGCAAGAAATACGAACAGCCACGGTGATGAGGCTGAGACAGACAAAAAGACTCTGCAGAAAATTAAGCACCTTACGTGCTAGGGCAACGTCAACAAGAACAGTCTCTCTCTGTGACATTTTGAAAGTACGATTTTCATTTCCATGCACTGACTTTTGAGCAGAGTTAAGGATAAGAATCATGTAAGCCAGTGACAGGAATACAACTAGGACGAGTAGCAAGCTGTAACTTTTCACACTAAGTGCACTTGATGACATTTTGGTGAAATTATAATTCCTAAAGGAGTGCTTCTGAGGTGCCAGGCCTAACCCCTCTTTTTTCTTTTTACAAAGTCATGCAGTCATTCAGCCTGACAGGTACTCCAGAGGTACTCCATGCATCCCAGGGTCAGCCCTGAATTCACATTATTCTGGGTTTTTCTCCATTCCAGTCCTCAAAATTTGCCCAGAAAGATTTCACAGCCTTTGTGGGCAACCAGACCCGGTGCTCAGTTATCCTTTCAGTGATGTCCCCCCACCTCTTTTCAGGAGTTGGAGTTTTACCAACCTCCAGCGGCACTTTGCCACCTCCCCATTCCCCCCCTCCCATATAAAAAAGCTTTGTGCTGTGCTTCTAGGCCCTGGTACTGCAATCCCCACCCTAACTGAATGTAACAACCAGTGCTGATTACTTCTCAACTCATCAAAATCCTTGCAAACCAAGCTTCGGGGTGGGGTGGGGGTGGGGGTAGGGGTGTGGGGGGGAAACCTACCCTGGTGACCATCTAGTCCCATTCTCTAAAATTGCTACAACCCAGCCCCGCTTAGAAAGAGCCACTTCAAAGTAACCAAACCCCAAATCTATTCAGTCTCCCACCCTCCCAATATAATTCCTCGCAGCCTGGTCAGATACCTGTTTTTCCTTTAATTACAAACCTCGGCTTTTCCAAACACACTGGTATAATGCCTGCAGCAAATCCTCAGCACAGGAGGTGAGTGAGAACAGTAAGCAAGCCCTACTCAGACCCAGCTACCACAAGACAGGAGTGCAACCCACCGTGGGCTGGTACCAGCCAGAGGAGGAGCAAGGCCTGGGAATGAGGCACAGTTCAAACTTCAGAGTGTGAAACTCTTGTAAGACTTGCAGAGGTTTCAAGGAAGGTATGCGTAGATAGTATTCAATGTATCACAGAACACAACGAATTGAGTGAAAGCCAAGAAAAAGCTTGTGCGTTTTAACACTATAGGTAACAAAAGCACGATGTTTTAAATGCATCAGTTGATCTACAGAAAACAGAGATTCAGAAACGGGGTATTTTATTAATATACATACCTGACTTTTTCTTTGTGGCATTTAGCCAGTGCTTTGCAGAGGCTAGGATCAGGGCAGAGATCGAGAGGAGACTGCCCCTTCTTATTACGAATGCTGAGGTCAGCTCCGTTGGCTGCCAGGAAGCAGGCAATGGATGCTGCACTCTTCTTCTCCGCTCCCTGAGTGCCAAGTCCCATTATTAACTGAAAGACAACAAATACGTAAGCAACTTGAGAGACTCTCTACAGTTACGAGCAGTCTGGCCAAAGGAAAGCACGAGCACATACACACACACACGTACGAATCTGAAAGCTCAAGGAAGCAACTCTAGAACTAAAAGCAAAACTATCGTATGGTTGCTTAATTCTGTACTCAATTTTCCTTTAAGGAACTACGATTCTGCAAGGAATAGTTCTCCTATTGAAGCACTCCATCTCCTGCACGCTGCACACACTTGTCAAGGGGCTGTCCTACTACACAAGCATTAAAGGGCATAGTCCCACTGGGTCTTTACTGAAAATACAGCCAAAGCACGCTAAAATTGCTGAGTACACATGAGAAGCTACCACCACTGCACTTGGACAGAAAACACAGCTGGCACAGAAGTGAACACACTTTCAGTAGCCTAGTGAGTAATGCACCTGCCCAAGACAGACTTAATTTTAGCCGTCTTCTCAGCATGGAGGGATTTAAATTCACCTACCTGTCCCTAATCATGTAACACTGCTTCACCCTTTCGCAGCTACTGTATCTGTGTATTTTCTGTACTAGCGTACCTATTATGCACGATCCGCAGGGCCAGCCAGAAAAACAAAGAGAGAAGGCTCACTCCCACAGCCCCACAATGACAGGATTCACCTACTCTGGAGTATTCTGGGCCTTCTCCCAGCATCTTTTTGTACTAAAGCTTGATCAGATAAAATGCAGAAGTGTAATGCAGACTACATATCGTGTGAAACTGCTGGCACCACCAAGAGTCCCTCAGCAAACCACACAAGACTGTTATTCAAAGGAGCAGCCTGGGCACAGCTGGCACAGATTCAATTCAAGGAGTTTTAAGTGCTGAATTCCGGAGTCACCAAGGCTTCAACACTGGGAGAGAGGCAGGATTTTGTACGCACCTCACTCCCACTAATTGATTTAAGTACCCAACTTGACCGATTTACATTATTCTATCCCACTTCTGTTTTGTGCAGTCTATCCCTGTACCTCTTCTTCTAAAAGCTGGGTGTCAAGTACCACCCTTAAAAAAATTAATGACTATTACCCTAGACAAAATGATCTTTTGTGTTTAGAGAACTAGGTGTGCTATTTTAGACGCTGCAGCATATAGGAATAAATTTCAAATACCAAATATCTGTCCCATATCCAAAGGTTGCATACCTTTGAGTCTGAACCATGAAGAAAACTGTCTTCAAAACCTCTCTAGTTACTCCTCCCAGCCCTCAGAGGTGACTTGTGAAGAACAAAGCTGGGTTTGGGCCCATACCTTGCAGCATGTGAAGTATGCCTTAGAATTCTCTCCCTTGCCTTGATTATCTGCAAGATTATCTTTGCCATCATACAGCCATCCAGTTTTAGGAAAGCAATTTAAAAATAAAAATAAAAATCAGTCTACAGTTCCTTCTAACTGGAATTTTTTATATAAACAAATGTTACTTAAGTGCTACAAGACTCTTGAAGATTGCTTCATGAGTTCATGGATACTCGTGGTCCAGCACACTTTCCTATGATCAAATAAAAACTGCATAGCTTGAAAGATTTCATAACAAGACAAACAGTAAGTTACAGGGAGAAATTGGTTTGTGGTGTTCAGATCACGAAACCAGTTTTGTTTAGAAATTCAGCCCGTTTCTCTGCACTTCAGTTACAGCATTAGCTGAAGTGAAGCACAGACTTTATCTACAATCTGTCTACCTTGGGTCCTGTCTGTAATCCAGCTGTGGCAGCACAACGCCCAGTGAAAGCCGATTTGCTCTGAGACTGGCAGAGCAGACGTTCTTTGAAGGCATGCCTGCAACCAATCTGCTCTAGTCCTCTCTTAGTTCCTGGGACGCAAGTTCTCTTACCATCCACACTTGCACCTCACGGGCTCTGAGCTGTTCCAGAATGAAACAACTATTGTTGTTTCTCCAAGAGGAAAATCAAACACAGCTACCAGGATATTTTGCTTCACTCGGTATGGGCATACACTACGCCAAGACTGGCTCCTCCACCTGGAACAGTCACCAACATCATTCAAGAAAATCTCGAGTCCTAAAACACCTCTGCATGCTGTATGCTTTAAAATCATCAAGACAATATCACAACACATGACACTTGGTAGTCTGCAACATTTCAGGCACACAGGATGGAGAAAAAAACAACACAAGCAAAAATAGACATTATGTCTTCGGGCCAGTATAGCTGCAGCAAGTCTCCTCTGGAGGAGGCTAGATCAGAAATGTATCAGCACAAGCCAGTCCCAGCCCATCCACCTGCAGGAGAGAAGTCTCTTCCTGGCATAATCCACACAAACACTAATTATTGTCTGCGTTATTTTAACTACTGACCCCTTAACCAGTACGTGACCTAACTGACTTCCATCAGAGCTCCTTTAGTTTAAACTAGCATTTATGCAGTGGCTACATTTTAGATCTTAGAAGTGTTTTAAGGGTCCAGAAGATGTCTGTATTAAAATACATGACATTATATAAGGCCGTGGAATTATACGTTTATTTAGAATAAAAAGTGTCATAGGCTAAGGAACACTGCATCTGTAATAAAGGAACTGAAATGACTTCTTTTATGGTGTTGGGGACTGGACTTCAGAAAAGTTCTCCTCCTCCCAACTGTACAATCTTCATAATGAATGCTAATAAAATACACTTATTATTCATATTGATGCCTAAAGTCGGTAGGGCTATCTGTACTGTCAACTGTTGACAACATGCGTTTTAAATAGTCTGTCCTATCAAAATAGCAACTGAACAAAACTGACAAAAATTGCTTCAGTTATTACAACAGCTTAATACTGACATTCACAAGGAACTACTCGAATCAATACTAAAGAATTCATTCCATAAAATTCCACTTATTTCGTAAGTTCCCAGTATCAGTAAAGTATGTTTTGTATTTAAGCCGTGCTTAAAGGAAAAAGTAACAAAGGGTAGATTTTCAACGAAGTTGCTGTTAAACATGAAACAGCTTACTAACACACACAATAAAAAACCAAAATATAAAATCCTGCAAGTGAAATTTCATTTCAGTTGAAAATACTGAAAAACAATAATTGTTGAAGTGCTATACTACAATGATGCACCCTAGGGCTCAGCAGGTTGGTATCTTAAAGACAACAGCCCAGAGATGTCTTTAAGATACCAACCAAAGTGAAGCCAAAAGTGTAAATTTTTTTAAACCTATACAGCTCAAATGAAACTACAAGAAAACAGCATGGAGAAGAAAACAAAAACTAAACCATCTTTTTCTCTGAAAGATAAAACTCAAAAAGAAAATTTAAAAGGTGAAAACCACACGTCTTGTACTAAAAAACTCAAAACACAACTCATCCAGTTTCGTTGTGGATATCACTAAGATAGACAGGCAACTGAGAAATTGATGTATGAAATGCGGAATCTGAGAAAGACCACTTGCTTCCTGCTCGTTCATTTCAAAATTAAATACGTGCACACAAAGGATTTTGACCAGTCTCACAGAGTCCATTTCAGATCATGGAAACACATCTGAGCTGCAATTGGTTTCTTCCCGTCCCTTGAAAGGACACAAGCATTTTTTTTTTTATATATGGCGGCCATACTTAGGCCGGTATATTTCAGTGAAATGAAGAAGCCTATTTGAAAAATATTTGTTGTACAGTTGAATTACTGTTCTGAACAAAGACTTTTCAATCAAGTTGTTTTGGAATGAAATGCTGCAACTATCACATATAGTTAAAATTAGAAAAAAGTATTATGATATTGGTAACAAATGACTCAGCAAATCTGATTCCCTCTGTTATGCTGCACATCTTCACTATTTACAGAAAAAATGCTGTTTGCTTTCCACAATTCAAGTCACTCCATAATTTTCCTTTTCCTATCAGCAAAACTATAAAATTCATCGTTGCACATACTCTTTGGACAGCTTTTCAGGTGTGAGCACTTTTTTTTTTAGTAAAAAGATTTTGACCTTTATTAACGGGAGTTTGACTATTTCCTTACTATAGCACCATTTCTGAAATTAACTCTGTCAGGAAGATACTTAATCAACATGCAAAGATTAAGAATGCTTTGTTCTAACAGAAGAAGCTTTTAGAAGGCTGGAGAAGCACCTAGACAATTAAAGCTACGAAGTCATGCAAGATGTTGAACCACAGAAAACATTATTTTAGTCTTATTCCGTACTGTATTACTGTACTTTTGATTTTTGGCAGCCACATGCGTTTGCTATGAAAGAGTGCTGCAGAACTATTTTGAACCCATATTTTTCTTTAACAAAGGCAGAGACTAAATGTTAAAAACTCCATAAAAAAAAAATCTGCCTACACTGCAATGTAATGCAGGATATACTTTAACTTATGCTGCCAAAAAACAGTTCAACAGTACAGAAGCTATATAAGCTACAATAATAAAGAGACAAATGCATAGGAAAAAAAAAAGGAATAAATAAATGCATTTTATTTACTGTGTTCTTTGATGGCTCCCAAGCAGTATCTACCTTGCCCACATCTTGCATGTCTTGGAGTTGGCGGAGCTGTGACAGGGTGTGGTGCCTCAGGGCTTCATGCAGGGGAGTATCCCCATCTTTATCCTGAATATCCAGCTTAGCACCTGCACGGACTAAGAGCTGAAAAGAGAGAGAACTCCATTTTAAAAACCAAAAAACAGCTACTCATTTCATTTAAAAAATAGTTTCAATGAAGGATTTGGTTTAGGATGCACCAAAGGGTTATATGCACTTAGGGTCCAGAAGGGTTATATCTTGCTACATTTCACAGTTGAGTCTATTTAAATTTATTTCTCTTGCTTCAAGCTCAGCCTCCAACTGAAGCATTTACCTCTTTCAAACATCAACTTTATTTCAGCAGAAGCCTTGTGCATGGCTGAGTGAGAGACAGATGCATTCTACAGGATTCCTTCTACCTTTAACTCTTACAAGAGAGCCTACAATGCAATCTATTAGAGTAACATATCAGAAACAGAACAAAACGGGCAAAACTTTAGATATGCATATATTCCGTAATAATAGGTTTCAATGACCTCAAAGATCACTACCTACACACCATGCTGAACTTTACAACTTAATGTATAGTAACCTGCTAATGTACAGTATCCTCAATTAACAAAGTAGTTAAGCACATACTTTGGTTTATCCTGACGCAGCAGAAGACACCAAAACCACTATTACACACCATCTTTGAACGCTTTGGAAAGTACTGAACTGTAAGACTCATCTTTAAGGCTAAAATTAGCCATGCCCCTACGACATACGTTCCAGTTCATATGATATGAAGCAAGCCTAAGGCTGCATAGGCCCTCCCATTCATGCTGCACTTGCACCCAGCTCTCCCCTAATTTGATGCACCAGAACTTTCTTAAATATGCTGTCACACAAAACAGCCAACACATGCTGACAAATAACAATGCCCTTAAAAAAAATTCTCGTTGGTGCTATTCGGACACCCACAGATAGCAGCAGCTGATGTTTTAACTTTAGTTTTGAACTTTTGCTACTCTGCAGAACTCTGAATTGCAGTGGAGACAAAAAGCATGGCCTAGAAACAGGAATATACAAAGGGTAATCTCCCTCTTTAGAAATAGCCTGCTTGCAAGGATTTCAGCCTCTCCAAATCAAAGAATCTCAGGCTCTAGAAAAGGCTAAAATTAAAATACCTCAAAAGGAATTCAGAAGTTCTATGTCAAGGAAATGCCTGTCTGTAATTGATTGCAGCTTATCATTTCCCCCCAACCCTTTCTTCCACAACTGAAAGCAAAAAAAACCCAAACAGCTGACACTCACAACAGTCCTCTGGACATCTTATACTCTCTAAATGGACTTACTCTGACCCAATTTTTCTTAAACTCACATCCTGTCTGCCACTAGCCATGTTCTGTTTCAGAGTTTCTCCTGGAAACAGTAGCATGTTATGAAAATTCCCCTGTCACTGCTATGGCTTTCTAGTAATCCCTCTGAAGAAAATCTAAGAGAAAACTTTTCAGAGCAACCTGGAATCCCTGTCTACCATGGAAATTCAAGGCCTTTGCAGAAGATAAAAATAATAATAATAAAGACCAAAAAAAAAATTAAAATTAAAAAAATCCCCCTTTGTCATGACTGCAGAGCTTTCAAAAGAACCCTGCTACCTTTGACCACTATTCCACAGATGCCTGAGGGTACAACCCAACCCTGGAAAGTACCCAATAGGAATTAAATTTGAAATATAGGAGCCAACACGTTCTTCGCATGGCTGCATGAGTTATTTTAGGACTTCTCAAAGCTAATCCAGCTCTGAAGTACGGCTGCTCTATAGGGTCATTCACGTAAACATTCCTGGATGTATGTATGTCAACCCAATCCATATACTAGCTCTCCAACGTGCCTACCTTCCTGTCATCCGCTACGTTGGTATTGTGTTCCCAGGTGCCCTGTCAGTTCCCGAAGGGCACAAGAGCTCACCAAATAAATATAGCTGCAGAAAGGCTTGCAGAACGCAAGTGACTCTCTGAAACCATTCTTTGGTAGCAAGTGGTTCCAGATATAGGGCCGTATCACATGTTTCACTGTAACGGGATCACATCCATCAACCCGTGGAGATGGAGAAACCTTACAGCAAAATAATGCCAGACAGAGCCACTGACACAGCTCTGCACCGGGGGCACAATTCTCTCTAAGCCTGAGTAAAAATCATTTTTTAATATAGGATGATTCTCACAACACTAACACAAAAACTACACAGAGGGCCCAGGCCAGGCTGATGGATTCACTTATAGCAAACATTTCCTACAGCACTGAGCACTCTCTCCAAGCCTCAACAGCCCACTCCATGCCAGAATGGGCAAGCTGTGCTGGACTCCAGCTTCCCATGCCATCAACAGTTTTGTTAAATTATTTTTTTTTTTTGTTAAAAGTATTAAACTTTTGCAATCATGTGAGCAAGAACAGAAATTGCATTACTTTCACTGCTGATTTTATTACTGCTTATAGCTTTCCCAAGCTAAGAACAGGGAAAACTACACAGTCAGGAGTGAAACTGATGAAAATGATACCTCACCTAGTTAGTTTGCAAAAGCCATGAGCAAAAATAATTACACATCAAAAATGCTATTCTGAGGTCCCATTACAAGACCATAAAGCTCAGACAAATTATAGAAGAACACACAGAAGATCCCCCTCAGTCAACAAGAAGGGATGCCGGAATTAGCAGCCACAGAGAGGAGACCATAACATACATATACAAAAATTTAGCATTCCTGAAATTTCCTTCCTATTGCCTACTGACCTTCTGTACTGTTGGTGGGTTTCCAAATTTATCAGAATTAATCATACAAATATTCAATAGCTGTAACACGCTGCTAAACCGTTATTTTTTTTTTTAAGTTCATGAAGCATCTCTGTCTTAACAGCTACACTCAGCTTGAACTAAGCACCATTCATCTTATGGCTGATTGCAACAAGATACTTACCCTAACAATTTGTGTGTGCTGTCGTTCAACGGCAAGGTGCAGAGCAGTTTGCTGGTTTACGTTCTGGATATCCAGGTTAGCATTGCCCTGAAAGATATTCAAAGCATTAGACCATTACCATCCCAGCAATTCGTCTACAGGCAAGGCAGTCGATTAAAGCACCGAATAAAACCCTCACTATGATTCCCACTTTGAATACTTGAGAGCAGTAGTGATTAGCTACTTTAATTACTCTCTGTTCAGATGTTGATCTGTTGAATCAAACCCGGTATCAAACTGTCCAGTCTCCCTGCGCTACTAGGCCATTTTAATGATCTCAAAAGCAAGTTTGACCTTTACAGCTCACCACGCGGCCTTCCCTGCTCCACTGCTTCTGCAGGCAGCAGCAGCAACCTATTTTCACATCAGATGGTTAATTGAAGTGGGACACTTAAATCCTCCTGAGAAAAGAGCCCTACCTGATGCACCAGAAGTTCAGCCACTTCCACGTGGTTATTGAGAGCTGCCAGATGCAAGGCAGTGTAACCATCATCTTTTTTCTCATCAACAATCCACGGTCGCGGCAACTTGGACAGCAATACACGCATTGCACTGAAATAAATAAGCAGAGATGGCATAAGTGCATTTGTGAAGGATTTGCTGAATGACAACGGGACAATAGCAAAAGCGGTATTCATTTGCAGAACTACAAAGTAGCAGTGACAGAAATAACATTAGCCATTTCTCAAAAAAGAGAAAAGTGGGTGAAAAGTTGTACCAACAGTTCCAAAGTCTAAAAATTTCATGTTCAGTTCCTTCCAGAAGAAGTACGCAAACAAACCAGCCAATCACCCTGCGCCAAAAATTACCCTAAATATTACTCACAGAGATTCTGAAACACAGAAGACAGAAACGCTTCTCCCTGAAAATCTTCATGGCAAACTTTACTTAATTATTTAAGAAACAAGTTTCATTACACATTGGTTTTCTTGAAAATCATTACTTTATGAACTGATGCTATTGTCCCTAACAGTTAAGGCTTTCTATTTCTAGGATAAAACTGAAGCAAGATCTTTTAGGAACAGAAGAAATGAATGCTGAAACTGTAAAGTGAGATTACTGGAATACAGGAATTTCGGTAACTGACAGTAGCTGAGTTTAAGAAACCATGGCAGCGTCCAGTAATCTACCCCACTTCTCTATGTGTTTACCAAGACACCTACCAAGGGAAGTGGATTTATGGCTAAAAGCAACTTGATTACTGTAGTATTAAAGCAGGCTAAAATCCATGAAGTGCAAAGAAGGCAGTGATAAGGGCATTAATAACACAACACTAGATGAACAAATTGGTCGATCTGTATTCTCTCAGAAACACACTTTTCTCAAGCTCACCTGTCTTTGCCTAGCTTTTGGAATAGGCAGGTAACCAAACTTGATTCCCTTATCGTTCCGTATTTGTAAACAGTACACATAGCTCCCTTAAGGCAGTTGCTCAGAGAAGAACAAAAAAACAGAAACTGCTATAATCTTGTTCTAGAAAACCTCTTCTATCAACCTGATCTTTCCCTTCTGTTGAAGCAAGGTGTGATTCACAGGAGAAACAGACGTTCTCCACAAAATTTAAACTTCAAACTCCAATACTAGCCAACACAAGTGGAAGCACTGAATTACAAACCGCCTTGCAATGTAGGTACCATAACTGAATCAAACGGTTCTTCATTAGCCACCTGATATTGCGAAGGCAGAGTTTCAATAAATATTCTCACAAAGCAAGCCTTTTACTCAAAAAATATTTGCAGCGGATAACAATAAGCCATCTGCCCTGGTAAGCAATAACTTAGCTCCTAATTCATTCCACTGACCGGTTGCCTTGAACATCCACATGGCATAAACACTATTCACTCCTCAGCTCTGTCTTAACATAAGCCAACAAGTTCTCTATTAAACAAGCAAAAAGCTGCGGTTCTGGCATGGTTCACTCCAACGAGCAGAAGTAAGAGTCCCTGAGGTAGTCTGCTGTATCATTAAGAACATGCACTCCTTCCTCTGCACTACTAGGGCTAACAACATTGACTTCTTAAGCGTCTCCTTGCGTTCTCCTGATCCTGCAGAGCACACTAGACAAACCCTCAGTTTCACCCTCTTCACACCAAATCGGTCACTTTTCTCCCGATTCACGGTGTACAAAGTAACCACCATGAAGTATAACTGCATCTTCTGGCCCCAGGCCCCGAGGAGGCCGATGGCCAACTTCTGCGTTGCGTGTCCACCGCCAGTGTGCTCTGCAGGGTTGTCCTCTGCAAAACCACAACATCTTCACCAGGAACCAAATGCATTCGGCTGTCTGCGGGTCACCTCCGTCTTCTCAGACCTCAACACAAGCACGGCTTTCTCAAGGTAAGTGCACAATTTGAAAGAAACAGTTCTCCATCTCTTGATTTTTTGTTTTCCTGGCAGAACTAAGCTTCTTGCTTCCTCACAGTCCACATCACTTAACACAGTAAAGACCACAATACTTAACAGGTTGTACACTGCTCAGCTTCTGTTCATCACACCTTCTGCAGGTTCTGTCGCATGCTAGGAGAAAAAGCTAGAATATTTGAAAAAACAACACTAATTCTTTCAAAGACTGAGGATTTGAAGATTTGAAGACAACTGCAACTACACCTTGAGGAACGCTATGGCAAGGCACAAAGAAGCGTTTCTCTAAATATAGCCAGCCTGTCTCCAAAGTAGTTCTGGTCACTGAACAAGTAACAGTCTTAGCCATTCCAGCTTACATTTTATGTCCTTGTCTTCCGCAAGGAAATGAGGAAACTGCCAACTCCACAGATCTAAACCAAACTAAAATAATACTTAATGTACGTTCACGTACTTTAACAGATGCATTGGGAAGTGAGCGTGCTTCAGAAACATTACTGTTGCTATTTCTTTAGCACCTCATCTCTAAGAGAAAATTAAGAAATTAATGTAGTAATTTTATATGCTATGAAAAATACACTCATCCTAATATTTGCAAGAGCACTAGCCTCAGCAGTTCTGTTTTCAGATCTTTTCCCACTTAGTCTGCTGTCAAACACCAGCAAAACTTTCTTCTGAAAATCATCTGTAAAATATTTGGGGGCTAAAACAGTATCTTATATAAATGAGATCCTGATATGTTTTTGGATGCTTTTAAAATGCTTTATTCCTACTGAAAAAAACAAAAAACAAACAAACAAACAAAAACAACCAGTAGGACCAACAAAACAACCAACCTCTGTGCAAAACAGAAACTTATATTACTTCTCACCGTGAAGCATCAGAGGACCAGTAACTAATACTCAGTTTCTTCTGCCTGTGCAAGTCAGAGACCACACCTCCCTCTCTCCCAAACCTCACTAACTTACCGGACAGCAGGATGGAAGGATGGTCTTATGGACACGACACCTTAAAATGCAGCAAGACATTCATATGCCTCAAGTGGGAAATTCTTGTAAGATGTTCAGTGGCTGCAGCCTCCTTCCCACCAGCTCAGAGGCAGCTTCCTTCAACGCACACGACTGCGTTCCTTCATTGCAGGCTTCCCTGCTACTGCTATTCTGTTTTGCAGGATTTTCTAGAGCTGCTGCCAAAACGTTGACAACTTGGCTGAGTGGCTATCATTCAGAACAGTTCTCACTGAAACAAGCGTGCACTGTACCATAAAGAGTCATGTCAGTGAATCAATGTTACATGCCAATTACACAGCCATTCTTAATTCACAATTCCACACACAGTATTAATGACGAAGCTGAACTGTGCTGCTCCTTTTTCAGGACCGCAACGCTGATGTGGTCCTGAAAACTTGCTTTCATCTTGTATACATTAAAACAGAAAACAGACTTCTTTCACCGTAATTGCATTAAAAAGAAATCAGTAAATCTAATGGTAACCATGAAATCAGCTGAAGAGAACTCTTCTGACTAATCATTTGCAGTTTATTCAGCTGTTACAGATTACATGGCTAATTGAATTAGCTTTAAAGATTATTGATAATTTGTGTAAAAGCCTTGTTAAAGCACCAAATTTATGTCATTGCTATGCTAACTGCATTTTTTTTTCTTCTACAAAAGGTAAGCTTTGGCATTTGTTGCTCTGCAGTATGTACAGATTAGCAGGAAGCTGATAAAGATCTTGGGCTGTTTTCAGTTTCTGGTCCCCTTTTACTAGTTCAATCTGAACCCTGCTAGGTAGGATAACAAAAGGAAAATTTGGTGAAACTTTTAGAGGAAGCTGTCTGTAAAGCTTTGAAGCGGTTGAAGAAACCATTTCATCTTTCACAGGAGATAAACACCTGCTCAGGGAAAAAGGTAAAGAGAGAAAGCACATGTGTGGGCAGAGACTGAGGTATCTGTTGCTTTCCCTGACCCAGCTGTTGAGGGGCACAGTAACTTAGAAAACCCACCATAATTTATATTTTCTCTGGAGGGGCTGCCTTCTGGTCTGTCCTATCTGCCTGACAGTATGATAACCTAGGCTTTAATAGTTAGAAGAGATTGGGTACAAGAAACACCCATATGGAATCACGGCTTAACATATATATATATATATATAAATCATGCATAATGCAAGAATGCAAATTCAACAGCATGAATTTTACGACAAAACAGTCGTCAGTGTCATGACCAACAGCTTTAACATATGGTATACTATTCATTATCAACCTATAAATAGGATCTGTTTCTTCATGCGGTATTTTACTTACAGAATTTTTACAGATGCTCACACTCCCTGAAAATGCCGCGTACAATAACAGCTTTATGTGAACAGTCTGCAAGGTAAAGGCACTTGCAGCACGATGAAACTACCACCTTGTTGCAAAGAAAAGACTTGAGATTTAGAGTTCTTAATTGCAAAGCTATCCTTCTACACTGTTCAAAAATATGTAAAGAAAGAACAGAGGGAAGATTCTCTGCTACCAACTGCAATTTGACTGCAGTGTCATAAATGGGGAAGGGCAGTGGGTCGGCTTTACTTTTTTTTTTTTTTTTTTTTGTAGTAAAGAACAGATACTTAGGTTTAAAATAAAAGAGAGAGATTGACTACTTCACATCAGCTTAAGCACATTTAACTTAAATTGCTACCACAAGACATGGTCCCACTTCTCTCTACACTGCCGATGCAAGCGTGGCGCTGGCTGTACAGACGCGTCACTCTCCAGTGAGTGGAACAACCTGCCAGGCTCTCGATCCGGTAACCCCACTTTCAGTCAGATCAATGATATCATCCAGCTTGTGCTGTGACTTCCCGACCACTACCAATGGGAGGAATGAGGAAGTGATGAAGCCGGAGCTGCAGGGAGGGCAGCCTGCCCTTTTCAGAAGCAGTCTGAGATCAGCATAAACTGATCGGGAAACCTTATCTCTAAGGGCTGGAATGATTCAGTGTGCTTTCTATGACAAGTTCCTCTCCTCTCCTGCCATTCTCCTACCCCAGGCCCGCTTTCCACTGTCACAGGGTGACATGGTTTCCTCCTATGGAAGATATTTTACAGTAAATCGTGGCTTCAAGGATTTCCCCCTCAGCTTCTTCTCTGCTCATTCCCACCGCTGCTCAGCTCAACCTGTTCACCTGTTTCCTGCCATATCCACAAACAGTTAAAGGACCAGATCAGATCTAAAGACAGTTTCCACTGCAAAGTTTTCCTTTAAGGCTATACAGTATGATATGTATTTTAAAACACCAAAAAAGCAAGACTACCTTCTACTTATCCCATTCTCGAACTCTGACTACATTTGCTCCAGTTTTGGAAAACTTCTTTAAAAACTTCTTTTTTTTTTTAAAAAAAAAAAGCATGGTCCCACTACAGCATCTAAAAAAACCTCCTCTTTCTGTTGGATTACTTCTCATGTGGAGTACTACTCTGATCCTGCTCACCGTGAAGCCGAAGAAATATTTGTACCAACATAGTGCAACAAGTAACACAGGAGCAGGACAGTGCTATTTTTGGCAACGATATGACCGTAAGTGAACGTCAGCACGCAACTTTAAGCCAAATCCATTCCCCGATCTGCTTCACAACACGCTCACTGTGCAGCCCAGAGAGCTACGCTGGAAAAACGAAGGAAGCATCCCTCAGGAACAAGTAACAAGCACATTAATACCTTGGACAGGTATTGCTGGGCGCTCTGTATCATGGAATGAGAGCTTAATATTTCATATCTACTTCACTGCTCAGTTAACACGAGTCTGAGTAATAAGCAGGTTGTATCCTTCTTTTTTTCTCAGTATTTCCAAGTATGCCTTGGTATTTGAAGAATTGATTTCAAATTAAACTAACGAAACAACAAGGTATATCAATTTGTACGTGAGCTACAGAAACATACTCTATATTAGCCGAAATCTTACACAGCAATTTTGTGTTAAATGCATGATTTTGAAACAGTTGGGAAACAAAAAAATGATTTTTACCAGAAAGCTATGCTGCAAAAGTAGTTATGGGATAAGCAGCTACCGAGCACATGGCAAAGACGACGCAAAAAGAGGAGGAAACAAGGAGAAGTGTAAATGCAAGACAGCAGTTCGTTCAGGACTTCGCAGCTCCTACCTTAAATGCACTCCCTGCCTTAGAGCACTGAACTTGAATGTATCAGTAACTACTAATTGCATCAGTATTCATTGGGATGAGCTTTATATGTTTTAGACTGAGAAACCTGTCAACGTTTTTACTCTTTCTGCTCCTAAGTTACATAAAGACTTTTGTCTGAAAAGACAGAGCGCCTTGAAACGGTTGGGTTCCTTGGCTTGTTGTATTTAAGCGGGCGTGTTTTGGCTACTTTATTCTGAGGAAAACATTGCACATATTCCCCATGGTCATAAAAAATGCCCTTTTTCTGGTTTGAGCGTGTAAACGCCGGTCCTGTTACAGACCAGATGTGTAACTGGGTATATGAGTTAAGTGGCGTCAGTTCGGATTTTTCAACCATCCTTTCCTCCTTCGCGACTTTTTAAAGAACACCAGAGGCCGACTCCCATCTCGCTTTCTTCCAAATAACTTTATTGCTCGCCGCAAAACCCCTTACAGCAACGGCTCCTCACACAAACCCCGCGGAACACCCCCGGGGAGGGGAAGCCGGGGGCCGGCAGGGGCCGCCCGAAGCCCCTCGGGCCGCCTCCCCTCGGGCCCGTCCCCGCTTTATTTGGCGGTGCGGCGGCGGGGGCCGCCAGGCCGCTCAATCGATCGGCGGAGCGCGGCGGGGCTCGGCGCTCGGCAGCGCTTTCAGCGAGGGTTGACTAAATATGGTCAGGGAAGAGCCGGGCGCGGGGAGCCGGCCGGCCCGGCCGCGCGTGTTCCAAATGCCCGCCCGCCTATAAAGCCCCGCCGGCCCCGCTCCCGCCCGCCGCGGGGGCCGTGAGGGAGGGAGCCCCGGGGCCGCCGCCGCCGGGAGCCCGGCCCCGAGCGGGGGAAGGCGCGGGGCAGGGGCCGAGGAGCCGGAGGACAGCGGCACTTGCCGCGGGAGGGCGCGGGGGGGTGGGGTGCAGCGCGGGGGGCCTTTTTTTATTTTTTTAGGTTTTTTTTTTTTTTTTCCTCAAGTGACTCCCAACTTCTGGGGCTTTTTTTGTTTCTGGCTTTTTTTTTTTTCCTTTTTTTTTTTTTTTTTTTTTGCCTGTGATTTATCCTCATCTGACAGTGGGCTAAGTTCACCTTCCCATGGCTTCCTAGCATCCATCCTTGGACTCTTAGCTCTCAGTCCAGCAGACCTAAGGTATCATTTCTATACGGCAGCGTCCATCTTTGACACCCCAAGCGAGGCGGCAGGTGCCTCTGCGCCTTTTTTTTTTTTCCTTATTTATGATTTTGGGAGGGGGCCGGGGGGGGTTTAAGTTCTGTGCATTTAAGGAGGTGAGGCAGCACCCGCCCCAAAACTCGCCCCCTGCCCTGTCACCAAGAGCTGAGTCAGCGCCTCAGGACCCGACGAGGTGGTGGTGACACTGGGACCAGATGAGATGACACTGGGACCAGATGAGATGACACTGGGACCAGATGGCTGCTGCCGGTGTGCCGCTAGGTCACTACCTCTCTGCCAGCGCCGCATGACAGACACTAAGCTCCCAGGTAATCACACAGCCTCAGCAGACCTGCATTGCTCTGCACGTTTCCAGGATGCCTGTGACTTGCTGCATGTCTAACTTAGCTGCTAGAACGTTTTCGGTCTTTTTTTTTTTTTTTTTTCTGTAATTGTCGTATTAATCCCTCCGCGCTGGGAGCAGTTTGATTTTGAGTGTGGTGAAGTGTCAAGCATTTGTAGTATAAAGAGCAGGCTGAAAGAAAGCAACATTAGTCCAAAATCCGCAGCAGAAAAGCCCAACTTGTCTGACAGGCAGAATTCTTGCTAAAGAAGATAACCTCAAATATTGCAATGCCATTAACTGCTTAGTAAACAGAGCGATTGCTAGCTTCAGTGATATACATTATTTTCCTACGCAAGCCACAACTAAAGGGTTATCAACTGTACCAAAAAAAAAAAAAAGCTAACAGCATGGTAGTGCAATGCTGAGTGCTGAAGTAGGTCTAAGGAAAAATGTCAAGGTGCTTTATCTCAGATGTACATGAAGACAACCTACTTAAAACCCCAGAACGCAAACACTGTAATTCTAATGCTGCATTGCTGTTTCTCCTTGTAGTACTGGGCTGGCTCCTGCTACACTCTGATTTGCTCTCCATCAGCTGCACTAGGTTTTTGTCAGGAGCTGCAGAAATTCTTCCTTCCTCTGCTCTCGTCTTGCCTTACGACTATTACATTTACTAATTGACAAGCTCACTTTAAATTTACCTTCTAGTGCTGCACAGACAAAGCTTAATCTTTACTGTTACCCCAACAAACCCCTGAAACTGAAATTAAGCAACCACAAGCTATATGTGACAGCCCTTTAGAAGTCAAACCCCTACCATACATCAAATGGTTAACTATCATTCCAAACCACAGCACACAGTCTGACACAACAGGGGCAAATTTGGGTTTGTGTGGTTTGGGTTTTTTTTCATAGGTTTTTGTGGTTTGTTTATTTATTTATTTTTTTATTTTTTAAGTTTTCATAAATATTTCAAGTGTGGACAAGATTTTAACTGAAGCAGGTGAGTGCCAATTTAGGGAAAAAAAAATGCAGAAAACTGTTTGCAGAAGTGTCGAATAGATATTGGCTGTCACATCTGACCTTTGGCCTAACAATCCAAATCCTGTCACAGCAGTTAGAGGTTATTTTCTTAATTCAATGTCATCATCTTTGTGATAAGCAGGATCACCACTGGCATGTGCAATTATGTTTTTAAAACCATGCTGAACTACAACGGAAATAAGCAGAAACCTGCAAAGAGTTTGCAGAGTACTATATGGGATGTATAAATGCATGGAAATGGTGCTGGGGAGGGTAAGAAAGTTTGTAACTCCTGTATTAAATGAGTCTGTACTTCCCTTTAGGACGCCAGCACACCAGCATGGAAGTCTGCGAGAAGACCTCAGAGGAAACTGCAGTTTTTATGGTGGAATACAACTACGAATCCCAAGAAAACACTTTGCAAAGCTACCAGAGATTCAACTCTCCATTCAGACTTGGTCGCTGAGAATGAACATCAAGAGGCTGCAAAAATTTGGATAAGCACTTCTAATGTCCATGCCATCACAGACCAATGAACTATAACCAGCTTTAAGCCTCTGCGCAGGTAAATTGCATTGTCAAGTTCAGTTAGAGTATTAAGTTTGGATTTCTACTGTCAGTTACTCGTAACAATGTTCTTCCAAAGAAGTATCAACCTGAATTTTACCTAATGAAAGCACTAGTAGGAAGCAAAATGCTTTTCAGGTTCATCTGACAGGTAGTTGAGCAACTCTGTGTGTACCTGCTCAGAGCACATACTTCTTTATGTACCCATATGAACATACAATGCTATGGAATGTAAAGAAGTATGTATTTTTGGCAGGCACGGAACAACCAGTAAGAGGAAACTAAACAGCTGTTGGAAGAAACAGGCTTCCCCCTTGTTTGAATGACATTCATGTGACAAATTAACTTGCTAAGGGCTCAGCTGGTATTGCCAAAATAACACGTACTTATTAGTACCAAATCACAAAACGTTAAATTAAGTGACCGTAAACGTGGGTAGAAAAAGTTGTTTGTGGATTATAAGCAGAACACTAGCTGTATACAAAAAACTCAAAATAAGGCTGGAAACAACCGAAACATACTAATTAAGATCGCAGCATAGCAGCGAAAATTACAATTACCAGTACACCTCATTCAAAAGACCCTAAGCAAACCTTAAAAGCCAAATCAATTACCAAAATATATCTTATTTAACCAAGCCATTATTTTATTAATCACAGCAAGTTCTGTGTGCTTAAGATGGCAGGTTTTAAATTTACATCAATCACAGGGTATTTAACCTACAGGCTGCAACTAGGACACAAGCAGAACCAGCTAAGAAATTCAGCCTGTGATTTAGAGAAAAGGATAATCAGAATTACTGAGTATGATAACATCTGCCATTTAATATGTGACACTTAAGTTAGAATTTTCTCCAAACCAGCATTCAGTATGCTCACCAAGCTCTGCGATACAAACTGCTCTGTCAGGTTTATGCACAGAAAGTGACAATACAGAGATTTCTAGGCCACAGTTCCTAGTCAGCAGATTAAAGCTATTGACAGATTCCTAAATGAAAACACATTGACAACTAATACTTAGAAGTTAAGTTCCCTTAAATACTATTAAGTTCCCTTAAATACTGTTTTCAAATGAACTGAATTTACTGTAAAGCTAGATATAAGAAAATTGGCCAAGCACATATGATTTTAGAGCATTCAGAAAATAGTAAGACCTCTACGAGAAATATCAAAGCATTGGGAAAAAGTCCCACAGCAGTTTCAAGCTCCAAAAGCAGTATTAATTAAAATATACCAGCACATACCATCCCTACGATGCTCATTATAAAATTCAGAAATAAGGAAAATATAAAGGAAAGCTCCCAGCTCATCAATCCAGCAATTCCTATTCATAATAGCAGCCTTCTAAAAACAGTTACATGATACATTCATGAAAAGTAGACACATTTGTCCCAGATTAAATATCCTAACTCTACTCATGTACCTACTAAAAATTCTGGGAGGAGGAAAAATAACATCAGGAAAAAAAAAAGGAAATAGGCACCATTTTTAGATGGAGAGCCTTATTTTTAAATACTCACATAATTCTCAAATAGCTATTATACATAGCCTGCTATTTTTATTACCTGAAACTACAGAATAACACGTACACAAGAAAGAACATTCTCTTATCAGAACCATTTGCTTAAGTAAAATGTTAAATTTATTTGAAAGCTATTCCTTTTATAAGCAGATATTTTGGCACAAAGGCAATGGCGTCTTAACATCTAAATTAAAAACTGGGTTATAGTGGGAAACGAATCAAACCGTAGTATCTTTTCTAAATGCAGTGATGCTACTGAACTCGACCAGGCTCCTAGAAGCAATTTGGTATTACCAGCAGCTTTACAGAGAGGTTAACTGCTAAGCATTTACGTATTTTACTGAGGAGTGCCTGTCCTTGCCACCAATTGATTTGGCCTCCGCTATATAACCAAACTTTTTAACAGCTTAAATTTATTTTGACAAGTTTTTGGTAACAAGTCGTCATATGTTGTGTTCTTTTGCTGCTTCTTTGTGTAACATCGCAATGCTATTCCGAAACAAAATGACAGTTCTCAGTGATACATAAGTTAAAATTATATATCGACATTGCTTCCTGCTAGTTCATGTTAGCAGATCTCTAAGAATACATATCCAGTCACTCTGAAATGTCACATCCATCACTTAGATCAGCTGTTCAATTTTAACCGAGCACACGCTGAACTTTGGGCATCTGCTGACACAGTTGTAACTCAAACATTTCAACTGTGTGACTGACAGGGATAACAGATGCTGACATTATCAAATGCTACACGGCTTTTTTTCCACGGCCGTTTTTTGTCCCGATATGGCCAGTACATGCAACTGTATTGCCATCCAAAAGTGCACTTGAGCAGCTGTATCTGTAAAACAGTTCCTGTATAACTGGTAAAAATAGAAACTAATTTTATAGCCATCTTTAATGCTTAAGTCCAAGTGACACACCTGCTATGCTTCTATTAGGATACATGGTGTTGGGAATACATTTACATAAATCTTCTCACCAGTATCAGGCTCTGCAACAAGCAGATGCAGACTATACTTGATATAGTCATTAGAGAATAGCTTGAACTAATGTTGCCTCCTAATTCCCTCTGCAGTCGAAGCTCATAAAGAACTCGGCACACAACGTAAAAAAAGCTATGTAAGCATGCACAAATGTATTCAGGAGCCTTAGCTGAGCAAAAATCAGACGCAATGCCAGATAAATCTTTTAAAAATTGTGTTTTTCTGGCGTTAAACATGCTTACATATACAATCAACAGTAAAAAAATAAAAAATAAAAAAAAAATCTGCCCTCCTATATTATATAATCATTCCTAAAAAGTTAATACTAACCAGAGATATAGTGGTGGAATTGAAAGCACTTGACATTTACACTTGTGCTAACCAGCCACAGCACTGGAGCAGCTGCAAAAGGTAACCTGCCAGAAAGCCAAGGGGGGTAGGGAGGTGGGAAAACAAAACCTTCCCTCCAGTACAGTTGAACATAAAGAGGCAAAGGAAGCCTACAGGAGCAGAGCTTGTAAGCATGCTGTTTCTGGTCAGTGCTCTAGAATTTAGTTACTGGAGATGGAAAACAGTTTAAACTGCAACTGTTAATTTGACTTGAGACTCATCCAAAGAGCCTCGAGAAATAAACAAACGCGTGTACCGTACAGTCCTTGCTGGTACATAGCTTACCATGTTGCCCTCTCCAAATTAATCAAAGAATTTAAATTTGCAGCGACTAGAAACAAAACGTGTAACACAGGAGAAAGCCACATGTTCTCTGTAAACAGTCTGTGTATGCTAAAGGGCCTTAGAAACGTTTTATTGAATTATAACCTTCCTGCACTCCAATGCTTTGCTAAAGCTGGTAAAATGGAACCAAATCACCTCTTCAATGGATTTGGTCCCCTTCAACCAGCTGTAGCTATGCATTGATCACTACAGGATTTTTCGTATTTTTATATCTGGACACTAAGCCTGTTCAGAGTAATTATACAGTCCTCTCTGCAGAGGAGTTCGATTATTCCTGGTACTTTGAAGACAGAAGGTAACAAAAAGCATAGTAAGTTCTGTATTCCAAAATTTCAAGGTTGTATCTATAAATAAACAGCTACTGGTCTTTAATATCCTGTCCGTAATCCAGTGAAAATTGATCTCATAACGTTTATGAAGATAGGCAAACAGCAAAATAAACAGATTTTCCAATGATTTATTGTCTCCTGTATTTTTTCTCAAGTCTGTTGCCCTTTTAACAGAACTGACCAAAAAATGATCAAAATACGGGCAGTATTTGCAGTATACAGCAGGCCTACTACTTTCTGGAGTTGTGGGTTTTTTTGTTTGTTTTTTAAATCATACAAGGGAAGAAACTCCTCAGGGTAGGAGCTGTATTTGCCATCTTGTACATGCTGGGCACATTATTTACTATTTAAAGATAACAAATTTGTCACTGACCTCAACAGCTACAGGCTAATGTGCTATCTAATTATAGGTCTGCCCATGGAGATTATATTCCTTCTCCAAACCAATCTGAACAAAACTCTTCTTTCAAAGCATCTGACTTAATACTTCAGTAAGAGGTTTTAAGAGCATGCTTTTTTTTTTTTTTAACATTCAGCTTCAACTAAGCTTCACTTGCTTTCTGAAGAGCAAATATGAAATCAAAGATCGCTTTTACTGTTTCAGAAAAGGATTTAACAACTCTTCGATTACCTCAGAACCTGTCTCTTTGAGGACTTCCATGACTATTGCACACAAAAGTCCTGAGACACTCTAACAACAGCTGACAAATCCCATCTCTCACAGATCCCTGCAGTCAAAAAAAATCCCACTGCCAACCAGTTCAAACCATCTGCAAGTATAAAACCAAGGACAGATCTATGAAAAGTGATACAACAGCCATGGGGAAAAATGCAATTCCATTTTGAAACACTACCTCCTCCTATTTGCTTATTAAGTTTATTAACTTAAACGTGATATATATATACTCCTCAGTAATGAACAGCAATGTAAATCTGCATCTTACCCCAATATTTTAATTTTTTTGACCTAAAATATAGCAGAATGCATTGGTCTGAAGAACAGTGGCACGTATGTGCAAACTGAGGTCAGCTCAAAAAGCAGCCACTATTTAAGATGCTAACTGCAGTGTGAATAAAGCTCTCTTCACGAGATACAATGCAAATCTAAAGCTAACTGGGGCAACGGATATAAAATACGCCCACACTTCACAGTCGTGTCTTCAAATGAAAATTCTGCAGTCACAGGTATGTGAATAGATCAAACATATCCTAAAGCTGAAAACATGGGAAATATACCCAATCTGTACATCATTCTCAACTTTTACTCTCTTCTTTTCTGTCTGAAAAATCTCATTAACACTGAAGAAGCAAAGTCTGGCAAGCTTTGAGGTTCACAGTACTTTGAAAAAACTCCAAAATAAATGCACTTTTAATATGCCTGATTCGGTTAAAAATTACGTATTAAATAACATTTTAACTTCCCCATATGTCAGTTTAAATCTCCTTTTAGGTCTATCTCCATGCACAAGTTCAAATCTACCTAGAGCATAACCTGAATTATACTTTCATCACTATACATCAGCACGAAAAAATAAGTTGTTTCTGTACCAATTCTAAAGGTATGGACAGCAGCAAATTATTGAAAGGAGAAATATTCTGCTTAGAATAGGGGGTTCTCCAAAACACACTATACATTTACTGTTGGAAAACACTGCAAAACTGTCATAGATTAACTGCTGAGAAAAATACAGGCATTTTGAAAAAAAATGCTATTTTTCTTTTAATATTTGTCTGATATTCAAACGTTAAAAATTAGAATGTAAATATTTTCACCTGAAAAATGAGAAATTTTCAAGTGCTCTCCTCAACAGTTTGTGTTTTTTTTTTTTTTTTTTTTTTTTGCTTGGAGGCTTATCTCCCTACTGTCAGTAAAGTCCAGAGCTCAAGAACTAAAATAGGTTTTGCACTGAAAATGAAATTGGTTCCAAATAGCTACGTGATATCGCCTGTAAAAAAATCTGTCGAAATTTATTTCACTTTATTGTGGTGTTCAAGCACTTACACACACTTCATTATCAATAACCAGGAATATGGATGGGGGTTTTATCAATACTCACATACACAGTAAGTATATTGTTTTTGCAAATATATATAATGCATATACACATATAAACCCATGAATATATGTTTAATTTTCATACGAATAACAATTATTTATATATTTATATATTTGACCTTAAGGGGAATTTAGTGCAGTACATTCCATATAAGGCACCACAGCTTGAAGCCACAAAGAAACTCCAGCGTAGGTGGAGTAGGAAAGCTTAGTTTAGAGAAGACAGGTCCTTAAGTAAGGTTTTGAGCAGAATATAGTATGTACTGCTTGTGACCCATACCAGTTACAAACTGAAGTTCAGAGTGTTATTTTTAACAGTGCTTTAAATATTTCGGGCTTGGGGCATTTAACAGATTGGTAGCATCTATCAGTCTGTATCAGATTAGAAAGACAAGGTGGCAAATATAAAAAAACGCGTTTGTTTTCATTCAGAAAGAGGCCAGTGGGAGAACTACATAATCAACATAATGAAATAAATGGCCATCATTGAAGTCTGAAAGGAAACGGAACTTAACTTGTAAATAAAAGGAATCAAGTAATGATTTGGGGGGGGGGGGGGGGGGGAGAGAAGCACAAGACAGTGAAATTTTTCCACAGTCTATTTCTTTCACTTTTATTTCCATTCACTTCTTCCCAGGCTGATGTGTAAAACATCTAATTTTGTGAACAAAAGAAACTACAACTTCCACAATGGAGACAAGATTCTCTCTGTTTTACCTGCTTCAGAAGCGCTCAAATACAGCTGCAACCAAAAAGTAGATATCTAACTGCTTTACATATCTCACCTGTCCAGATGCTAGTGAAAACTCATGTATGGGAGTTACCTACACAGGGTTCAAATCACTAATATTGGAAAAATTTTCTTATTCTTCCAGTAAAAACTTTTGTAAAGGAGAGGGGATTCTGGGAAAAACTGTACTATGCCTCACATTCTGCCAACTGTCCAACTGAACTAGTTCAAACCACAATTTTGATCCTTCCCTCAAAGAGAAAGCCCGTAGCCTCTAAAACACTCACTCACAGAAAAATCTTCAGCATCCCTAGGAAGAGATTCTTTTTCATACGCTTTCCCTACATATCATACTGGTATTTTCACACAAACCAACTGTTACAAGAAGGTAACACAAAACAGAAAACTAAAGAATACTCCATCTAGGTAACTGGAGACAGCAAACAGCACTCCTGGTTAACGCTGTTATGTAAATATGGAGAATTCACATTAAATGAGTAAGTTACCAGCTCAGACTTGAAAGAACCACCTTCTGAACACCAAAAACATGCTCCCTTAACTACATCCCTAAAACGCTCTCTTATAGACCTTTTACAGGCACTAGAGGAAACTGCAAATACATTTATTGTTCCTGTCAAAACAAAACAGCTCCAACCACTGCTTTTAACTTGGAAGTGCGATTCCATTCCTATACACACACAAATACTTGCATTTATTTTTTAACCATCAGTCTTGACAGTTATGTACTAAGAGACTAACCCAGATTTCATTCCCATATAAAATATACACCTCCTATTTCTCCATCTTCACTCAAATGAAAAGCAGCAGAATATAGTGAAGTTAAACAAGTAAACATACACCTTTCTTCATGCAAAGCACACCCAGTTCTCCACCATACGACAACTGAACTCTTTTCAGAATGACAGCCTTGAAAAAAATCAACATTTATCCATAATGTGATAAGCAAACAGCAAATCTTCCATGAAGTTCTGTGTAATCGTTTTTAAAAACTACCTTAACTGAAGGTTCAATGTAGATGTACAGCATGCAGCTAGCACAAAACAAATTATGCTTTAAAACTAACTTTTTCAGAATGAGAAGCTATATAAAACCTGACATGAGAAATTCCTTCTGTAGATGCTTTTGAGGAAACAAAACTAAATCTTTCTTATACTGTCAAACCAATTTAATACAACAATCCTAAGATGACTTTATAACCACATGGTATCTTTAAAAATTACTCAAGTATTTCTAAAAACTCAAATCCCTTTCCCAATTTCAATATTTGGGAAGAACATTTTTACAAATGCTTTCTCAAGACCATGCTTATTAACTTCTCACTTGTCAAAACTTTCATTTGCAAAATTTTACCGTTAAGTTTCCCACAGATCTAGAGATGCTTCAACACAGCACTGAACTGAGCGGATGAGTAGTTTCATTCTAATCATAGCTACTCATCTATTAGAAAGAATTCCTACCCAAGCAACATCAAAACCTAAGAAATACAATTATATGCAGGTTTAAGGATCTTTTGAAAGAATACCATGATTCTACACTCCCATGCACTTGCCTTCCTTTTACAAATGACGACAAAATAATCATTAAAAACCAATCTTTACCTAGGGTTTCCTCGTAGCGCGGCGTGGTGCAGAGCATTAAACCCATTGTTGTTGGTGATGGTAACATCTGCTCCAGCCTCTAACAGTACAGCCAGGATGTCATCCCGCTTCTTACTTATTGCGTCATGAAGTGGAGTGTCACCTTCAGAATCCTGAAGCCAGAAACAGCTCCCATCAGTTTTTGCGTGCATCCACATTAAAGAGAAAAGACACTTAAATATCACTAAGAAAACTGACTACACAAACACGCAACAGCTCTCCGTGCCTAAAAGTGGGGCTATATTGCAGAGTTCAGAGCAAGCCACCTCTGATCCTGCTCTGGTTTTGCAAACCCTTGAGTAGGCAATCCCAATAATCCCAATCCTGGGCTCCCAGCCTTCTGTGGTTACCCAGCTCTCAGAACTCCAAACCAATGGACTCCAAAAATGGTTCAAGTACGCTGTCCATCTGACAGAACTGAGGACACTGGTGTAGGCATCAGCTTCCCCGTGCCTCACACCCAAATTGAGCTGATGCCCAAATTACAATTTCTAAGTAACAGGACAGCAACAAAGACTAACCCAGCAGAGGAGACCAGCCAGGAGGGGTAAGGCTGGCAGTTCTGAGTGATGATGGCTAAGACCAAACTAGTAATTAACCGTGTAAAAGGCAATACCAAAAAAGACACTACGAAATAAAAGCATAAGCAAAACAAAAAATAAAACGCAGCCCAAGTAATAAACTTAGGCACATCTGTTCTAACTGAAGCACATCATTTTCCATGAAGCAAAGGCCAATATCACAAGCAATATTAAGCTTTTAAACTTGTTATGGCTAATACCAGATTACATTACGCAAGGTACATGAAAATATTTCAGTGCATAATTGAAGGCAAATAACTCATATTTTTAGCTTGTCATTGTATTTTTCAAATACCCCCAAAAAGGGAAAATACTTTTTATTCCTAGAAGTAATTTGTACGTTATTTATTCAAGGACTCAGATGGTAGAACTGAAAAGGAATGCCCCATGACTAACAGTCAGAGAACACATCCATTTATGCTTATTTGCTTCTATAGGCAAACTCTCCAGATTTATGCTTCCAGTAAAATCCTAATGCCATATAAGTCAGGAAGGCTTTTGTCACTGACACTGACTCAGCTGGTAACTGATAAACACAGGAACTGAACATTTTAGCAATACACTGTAGTATGAAAACAAATCTTTACCAACTTTACAGTGAGAATCACCAACTGCTAAACAAAAAGTGCCAAACAGCAGAAATACTTGAACCAGTGTGAACCAGTTTGCCAGAATTAAACTATGCAGCTTTTATTCACTTTAATTGATCCTATTTCCTGAATTTACTGTTTGTAGGCTAATATACATTTTTGTTTACACAGTGAATTGGGTTAAACAGTAGGGTGCTGGCCAGTTAAATTCCAGTCATGCCTCAGTCTGACCCTCCTGTGCTCTGATCCACCAAAATCAATCACCAACTCAGACTTGCGCATGAGAGTTCCTCTGCATACATGCAGGATCTGAAAGTTCAGTATTTTCAGTGACAATTATATTTTCCAGGTGGAGTTTCATAGCACCATTCTACTGAGCTTTTCAAACCAAACACGCTTCTATAATTTAAACTCGAGATACCCACTTTGGCTATCCATATCTCATCCATCATTACATGATGGACACAGCCACCCTTTACGGGACTCAGCCCAACAGACTCCTTATTTATCTTATGTTCAACAAATACTAACTAGGGTCTGGATAGCTGACACAGCTCATCCCTCAGCAAGATCAAGCGAGTGCCTGCAAAGCCAGGTGAAAGCAGACGAACAATCACTATATTTGCTAATTTTAAGAAAATTTGCTCATCTTTTGTTACACAGATATACAGTTTCAAAAATCCTACTGCTTTTTGACATTGTGGCAGAACAAGAGAATTAATGTGTCATTACAATATATCTTGATTTTCCCAGGACATTACAGCTTTTTCTTTCTGTTGCAAACCTCTTCAAACTTCACCATTCTGATTTCTTCCACTAATGCACTGCATTCACAACGCGGCTGCGTTCAGCTCCTGCAGAATGTGGATGCCTGCTTATTTGACAGCTGGTTTCTCCTCTACCTTCTCAACAGGAGGCTGCACTCATATGTCGCAGCTTCCGCCGCATTAATTATGGATAAAACTCACTCCCTGTGTAATTATGGTACTTGAGGCCCTATACATCACTGCTTTTTAGATAAAATTTAAATTTAAAAGAGAATTTGGCTAAACAGTTTTAACAATGATAGGTCAATTCTTAAAGAAAGGTTTCTTTTAATGAAACATTCCACAGTATCACCAGCCAGAAAAAATGCAAAGCTGTGGCTTGCAGAAGGAGCAAACAGCTGCAGATTCAATAGAGGAGGAGTTAAACAGGAGAAAAAGTTAACCATTACAGATAACTACAGTCTGTGAAAATACCAATTAACACGAACTGGTTTGAATAAGTCAGGTGCCTATATCTGGCTGTCAAGAAAATAAATTTATATAAGAACATTTTTATTACAATTGATCATGTTAGGACAGAGGCTGGGACAGATAACTTCACAAGATCTGTTCTTTTCAGCCCCATTTTCCATAATTCTTCTATCACCTATACACAGCATCCACACACAGCAAATCAAAATTAAATACCTAAAAAGTGAATCTATATCACCATTTACATTACCTGGAGACTAGGATGGCAGCCAAAGTCCAATAAAGTCTTCACAACTTGTAGGTGACCTTTGTTGACAGCAATATGAAGTGGAGTCTGCCTCCGCTTGTTGCGAGCATTCAAATCTGCACTGCCGCGGTGCAAAACCTCGATCACAGCACCCTCGTCACCAAAGGCTGCGTGATGGACAGCCCGGTCTCCGTCTTTGTCCTAAAGCAGAAACATTACTTTGATCCAGTGTACTCCACATTTCCTTTCAACAAGATGATGAATTTAAACTGAACCGTTACACATACTCAATTTTTTCAAAGAAAGAGAATTAAATAACCTCAACGCCTTTCAAATACTGAAATAATTAAAAAATTGATCAAAATACAAATAATAGAGAATGAAGAATCTCTGTATAAAAATATACACAGTCTTTATGACATTCAATACCATATGCAACTATTGCCCTCATACACGACCAAACAGAAAACTCAAAAACAACAAAACAAAAAAAAAAAATAACAAAAAATAGCACCCACCCAGTAACTAAGGGTAACCTGTTCTGTACCTCGTAAGTGCCACAGATACCTACCTAATCATGGTATAAGATGAGAATTGGTCATATAATTAAGCTAGTATTTATTAGGGTTTGTTATGTGCCTTAGTTTTCAGTAAATAAACCTTTTCCAAAGGTAATCTGAGATTGGTGCTGAAATTATATAGAGGTTCTGATTCTATGATGAACCTTCACAGCATTAAAACTCTGATTAAATGCAGTTTGTTTCAGTTTCATCCAAACTGAGAATTACATAATGAAAACCATAAATTTGTCAGTCAGGGTTATTTTAACATCCAGAAGAGCGGATTTGGACTTCATAATCTTCGTGGGTCCCTTCCAACTCAGGACATTCTATGATTATATGAAACATTTAAAATAATTAAGTCATTTCAACATTAATGTCAGAATACAAAAAGCAAAAAGTAAAATGGAAGGTATAAAACAGATTTCAATGATATAACTTCCATAAGCTAGCTGTCTAAATTTGCATGCACAGTGGAGTATTGCTATGTATTTGCAAGATCTAATTTTGACAATAGAAAAATACTGAAAATTGTAGACAGGAGATAAAATCATGATTGATCAAGGGTGCACCAAATGTCAACAGAATCCTTACTGAATAAGCCTAATTTCTTCTATCAATTCCATTCCCCTTCAGAAATGTTTCTCTAAAGTTGTTTTTATTAGTGTAACACACTCCTAATACACTTTTACATCAACGCAGAAATTAGTAGCTCTTAAAATAAATTTCTTTGCACAAAAAATAACAATGAGACTATTTAAAGCCTTTTTTACAAAATGATGGAAGTACACTTTGCTAGCTACTAAATGCATCATTTTGGAAATGCTAATACCATTTTCAAGACCTTCAGGGCAGTAAACAGCAACTTCAATTAATTTTGCTATTTTTATGCCTTCTGAATCAACTCATGCTACAAAATTGCCTTTCAAAATAACAAGACTCCTTCTCAGGATCATCTAATACAAGCAAACAGTCAGAAGCGTCCAAAGCTGTTCATCCAGTATGGTAAAGGATCAGAAGGGGAAACATTTTGGTATTTCCCATCAAGTTATAACAATCCCTAGGAGATGGCAGCACTGTCAAACTGTTACAACACTGACTTCTACAGAGCAATTTAGAGGTAAGTGGTAATTTCTGTCTTTTCGTATTTACAGTCTGCAAAGTTCACTGAGATACTTCCTGATGAAACCCCATATAATTAAGTATTTTACAGTTTTAATGTATTCCAATTTTGAGACAAAACCATGGTTTTATGAAATCTTAACGTACAGAATTCATTCTTTAATGAGTAGAGGTCCCTTATTTCTAATAAGGGCATTATTACAAATGCCTTATTTCTAGCTCACCAGCAAAACAGGTAATCTCAGGAGCTAAATCCCAACCAGTAACAAAATGCTTTCTGACTAAACAGAGGCCACCTGAACTCAAAATTAAGTTGATATAAGCATAAAGGAGACAACACCACCAGGGCATCCCCAGAAAATGTCACCATGAATAAATATAGTTTGCAAAGCAGGCAAAGTAAGGATTTTTATTCATTGCTTCCATGCCACAGACAGTGAAGTAAACAGACTAAAGTTTTGCTCTGTGCTTAATGGGGTGACTCTGCAGCATCTTCTAAAGCCTACAACATATGTTAATATAATGCTAAGAGCCCAAGCACAGAAAGTTGTTTTTCTGTTATCCAAACAATGACTGGGCCCACTATTAGTTTCTGAGCATTCTATTAAGCTTTAATTTATATTCTGAGTAAGAGAAATTTGACAGATCCTTCTTGTGCTCCACAAAATGAACAAAGGCTACACCATCAATGCATATAAAAGAGGTTAAATGCAAATATTACAATCTGCTGGTAGAAAATTCTCTCAGGAGCAATCATTCTAAAAAATTAAACAAGAAATCCTTTCATTTTAAACTGAAAGCAGAGTTGGAAGTTGTATTACTCTCTGCTCAAACTTTCTTTAATTAGGAATCAGAAACTTTCTTATAACTGAACACTGTATATAAGAAACAGGGTAAGTATCTGAGGTTGGAGATGCAGCATCTGACAGTATTTTCCTCCTCTGAATGCCACAGGCAGTGTGCTGGCCTACTGCTACCAGGCTTCATCCACTACAATCCCATACTAGCTTTACACGGTTCTATATATGAATTATATTTCACATAATTAAAGGTGTTAAAGAACTGGGTATTCAACCTTTGTAATACTTTCAGCAGGAGGCTAGTTTGGGAATGTAATTATGGTAAGAAAAGAGGGTTTTCACACACTGTGACATTTAAAAGAATTATCTGACCCACACATTCGACAGTGCAAGGCAGGGAAGCAGAAAAAGGACTCAAACAGGAAAAAAGGAATAATGTATTCAGTACACAATTCCCTGTTACTTAGTATACAATTCCCTGTTACTTAGAGCAAATTCAAGATCAAACTGTTTTAAAAAACATTTCCACAAAAATACATCTAGATAAGAACATTACGGAAGACAGTATGTAGTTTCCCGCCATGTAGTTATGTTTCCCATATGTTCCCCCAATGGAGAAAACAAAAATAAAAATAATTAAAGAAACATTTCTCAGTAGACATAAAGCTATCGAGTAGGCTATTTCTTAATTAAAAAAAATGCAGTTGCAGCTTATTGTTCAACTACTGAAAGAAAGCCAAAATAAGTTCTGTGTAATTCTGAAGAGTTAACAGAGCATTAATAGAGCTATTATAGATAGTGCAAACTATCGATAGTTTGCACGATGGTGCAAATTACTACTTAAATGAAAGCGATGTTTTCTCCCCATGAAGCCAAAATTTAACCCTCAGGTGAAAGTTAGAACAACCTAAGATCCATTTTGCCTTCTTACAAAAGGCAGATAGTGATATAATAAGGAATCAGTTACAGTAATGAGGAAACATTTGTTCTAAAAGAGTTTGGTGCCTTACAAGTACTGATCATAGGCAGCAAAAGATGCAATTAATTTCCCAATAGCTAACAAGGAGGAAGAAAAGGGACAGATGTACACAAGGTATCAGTGCAGACAGGGAATCAATATCCTGATGGTCAGAGTTCTGTGCGCTGTAGAATTCATAGCCACTAGAAAAAGGAAAAGTAATCTCTCACATCACTCCCACATCTCATTCACCCCCCACACAAAACAGAAATGCACACACTGAATGGCAGCTTTTAAATACAAAGCTACACATCTTGTACTAAACACACGATGCTTTGTAAGATCCTGTCCAAGAAAGGCAATTTGTATATAGTCCTATTCATTTCTGTGCAACCTGGCTATTTACTATTTTAAAAACATTCTTCCCTACATTTCCAATTACACTGCATTTTTTTTTAATAGTTAGCTACCAACCAGAAAAGCAAAGACAGTTTGCCTGTCACCAGGCACACTTTGTATTTCTGTACATAGCAAAGTTTAAAACTTAAAGGGACAAAAAGTGTATATCTTAAAAATATTTAATTTACCTCTGCTTCTACATCCACATTCTGTTTCAGAAGCAACTTCAAAATGTCAACATGGCCATTCTGACTAGCCGCTTGCATGGCCGTGTGTCCAGCACATTGTCCATTTACCTGGAAGCATATTAATACTTTGAGATCATCTGCAAGATACACACATGCATATCTATGAGACACTGTATACATTCAAATGTCTTAGAAAACTTAAAGCAATAGCATATCACAGCACATGAAACTATGAAAAGAACTATTTTTAGACAGCTGTCTTTTTGACATACATTAGGATCTCCTAGGAGAAGATCTCCATTTCATTTTTATAGAATTATCTGGATTGAAGGAAAGACGCAACAAAGGGATTTACCTTAAACATCACGACCTTAATGATAGCTAGATTTAAAAAAAAAAATCACCTTTGGGCTACTGTAAAGGCAAGATTTTGAGAACATGTCTCAGAATGATGCCAATTCTCTGTTCTCAGAATGATGACAGCTCTCTCTCATCATACTTTTCTAATTTATGTCAAGAACAGGAGTCAATCTGAACAAAATACCATGCTTTGTGTAATCTTGAGCTACAGATTACGCCTCAGATTTGATGGAGTTTAATCTCTGTTGTAGTGAGAAAAACATCTCGTGATTTCCAAGCATGTTCCCTGAAGGAAGTCCTATAATTCTTAAACATTTTCTTTTAGATTTTTCACTGTTATGTGATTACACAATTTGGTAAAAAGTACCTGACAAAGAACATTAGGTGGTCTACTTCATGAATTAGAAAAAGAAAAAAACAAAACAAAACCAACACACACAAAAACCACCTAAACCTCCTTCCTTTTATCTTGAAACAAAAGGAGTTGAAGACCCTTCACTAATTGCAAGTGTTTGACTCTCTGCCCTGACTCTGGAAGACATATGCCTGAAGGTATTTTAATTCACAGCAGACATAACACAACACAAAACTTGTCCAGTGAAAAAAGGTACTAAGCAGCATTTTCATATATTCCCCAGCACATTTCATAGGACAACAAATAGAAGAGACACTGGAACCAGTTGTATTGCCTCTATCCAGACACACTACTGTCTGGCAAGGGTTATCTAGGACAACTTAACTTCTTTTAGTATTACAGGTCTCCAGAACAAGCCCCCTCCAGAACTGAACACTCACATCCACATCTGGTCTCTTTAGCAGATCTTCCACTTTAGCAACATCTCCATTGGCAGCAGCTTTAACCAATTCTTCATTGAGATCTCCAGATTCTTGGGTTTCAAATAGCTTCTTCAATAGCTGGGACAATCTCTCTACAATTATTAAACAAAGCACAGTTAAGATTACAGTTCTAGTCACAAAAGAACAGAAAAATAAGTGAAATTTGTTCCAAAATACACATACATAGTAATACACAAACCATCATAAAATGGCAGCTTTAATTTACTATTCAGTTTTGAGGAAACACTGCACCCCATTATCCTTTACATAGTAGAGACTGTCGCATCACGTATTTCACAACAAAATTGATTTAACCACAAATAGCTTGTCTACTGTGAAATACAAAAGGGAGGGGGAAGAAGGTAAAAATGTATGTTGATATATTACGCTTTTTTAGTCTTCTAGCTTAACTTCATGTTAGACTAAAAAAAAAATCTCCCACTGTGATTAGTTAAAGATTGTCTAATTAAGTTGAAGACAATGCATTTAAGGAAAGAATGCTATCCTGAGTAACTGCTTGCAACAAATTCCTGCCTTATGCTTGTTATCCCACAACACCTTTTAAACAAGGAACAAATATGCTGCTTGCTACACCCAGTAACACACTCTTCATGCCTTAGAGCCTATTACAGTCTAATGTCCCTTCTAATCACTTCAATTTTAAAGCCCTTGGAGCTGCACTGTTTTAAAGCCCTCCAAGCTTGCATTACACTTGTACTGTAGCCAAACAGAAACATAAATTTGGAGTTTTTACATCTTATCAAGAGAAGACTGAATAACATTTCCATACCCACTGCAAGCTTATTCTTGTATCTCTCTGTGAAGTTAACGTTGGATTAGCTGAACCCTGGGTCTGAGTTTTATTAACCTAACTTACAAATAATGTACTGGTACTTAACAATTTTGTGATTAACACTACTACTCAACATACATACGTTACAGGTTATTCTTCAAACTTACCACCAGACGCATTACTTATAGCGGATCCTGCTGATGCCACCTTTGAGACAGCTGCTGGATTATATGTCCAAGATGTCCCACAGACCTCCACCTTTAAGTCACTATCTGAATAGATCTGCTGGACACGACCAACTTTACCCAAAGTCTGCATTGAAGAAAGCATGAAGTGTAAATAATACTAAAAATGAAATACTGAGAAATCTGAAAGTTATAACAAAACACAGATTTTATGAAGTCTGTTGTGTAGTAGTACAGTCACTAATCCCTTTAACTAAGTTTGATCAGGCTAGGCAGATTACTATAGCTGAGCAAGTGTTACCCTGCTTAGTGAAGTACACTTTCTCCGACTTAGAAGAAAGTCGCAACTGACTCCCATAACCTCCAGGTACTTTAATAATCACAATCAGAAAAATTATATGAGTTGTATGATTCTGACAGTCCAAACATACAACTACTTACAGGAAGCATTGCTTCAGCCCACTCTCCATGACCTCTTTGAAGAAGCTTGATTCGCTCCAAGTCATAGCATACTTGAACAAGGTCACCCACTTGAAACTGAGAGGTACCTCCTTCTGCACCTTGAGCAGCATCTCCACTTCGGACAACGTTGGCTTTGGTGAGAACAGCTGGATTAAACGTCCACCTAGACAATGAATCGTTTAAAGCAGAGTCTAAACTTGGGAAGTGAAAGTATGCTTAAAATAATCTCCTTGTATGCCTAAAGCTCTCTGCAATTTGATACTATGTCATATATGCTGCTAACCATTTTTTTGCCCATACACGTCTGTGGCTCTTTAGTTTAATACTGCCAGGTAATCCTCAGAGATGTATGTTTCTGAAACAAAGAAGAAATATCCTCCCAGACAAATGGGAAGCAAGCTCACAACAACTTTATAGTCCTGAAAGGAGCTACACAATTCGTTTATTTTTTCAGGGCAAGAAGGAGACAAGTCAGTCTGTTGAAAAGGGAAAGATTCAAATCGTTTCACAAAGAATTGTACTGTAAGAGAACAACAAAGAAAGAACTCAGGATTTTGCCCCTTCCCAAGTAAGAAGATGCAACGTTCAGTTTAAAAAACGTTCTCCATCAAATGCATGGCCTAGATGCACCTCAATTTTTAACTGAGCTATCCTCATTTGTACTGTAAGTTTTATTGGTTTACAGATATTCAGCTGTTTTTATGCTGGATTACATTATAGTATCTAATACAGTGGTGTGTCCTTTATGTGTCATTTAGTCTGGGGTTGACTTGCACTCAGCTGTCTGATCTCACTGAGAAGGAACAGATGATCTCTATAAAGTACAAAGTCAGGAAAGAGACCACAAGATAGACTGGCTCCCCTGACTGGCTCTGCAGCCATGACTGTCAGGCAAAATGGTACTTGCACCCCGTCAGCTCACGTTAGCTGGGAAAATAGCTTTTTTTTTTTTTGCAGTACTTCACAATACTAACAAACAATATCCAGGGGCAATACATGAACGAATAACATGATATTGATCGATTAGAGTGCTGAGCAATCACCAACTGCATGAAGCTCAACCAAAGCAAGTGTTGGATTCTGCACCTGTGACAGGGCAACCCTGGCTGTACGTACAGACTGGGGGATGAGGGGCTGGAGCAGCCCTGCAGAAATGGCTCTGTGGGGTCTGGTTCATGACAAGATGAATGAGAGCCACCAGTGAGCCCTGGCAGCCAGAAGGGCCAACCATACCCTGGGGTGCATCAGGCACAGCACTGCTCAGCAGAAATAGAGTTTATGTCCAGTGGAAGAAGGGAGAGGCAACTCGGGGAGAGAACAAGGAAGTTGATAGCATATGCAGGGAAAAAATCAGAAAGGCGTGAGCTCAACCTGGCCACTGTGGTAAAAGAACAAAAAATTTTTTTACAAATACATTAACAGTAAGAGGGCCAAGGAGAATCTCCATCCTTTACCGGATGCGGTGGAGAACACGACTACTATGGATAAGGAAAAGGCTGTGATTCTCACTGCCTTCTTTATAAGTCTTTAATAGTCCAGTTACCCACGGGGTACTCAGCCTCCTGACCTGGAAGTCTGGAACAGGGAGCAGAATCAACCCCCCATGATTCAGGTGGAAACAGTAAGAGACCTGCCACTATACCTGCACTGTCACAAGCCTATAGGGCCAGATCGAATCCACCCAAATGTGTTGAGGGACCTGGCAGATGTGATTGCTGAGCTGCTTTCCATCATCTATCAGTGGTCCTGGTCAATGGGAGAGGTCCCAGGTGACTGGAGCCTTGCTAATGTGACACCCATCTATAAGAAGGGTTGTAAGGAGGATCTAGGAAACTACAGGCCTGTCAGCCCGACCTCGGTGCCAGAAAAGGTGATGGAACAGGTCATCTTGAATGCAATCACACAGCACGTGCAAGACAATCAGAGGATCGGGCCAGTCAGTGTGGGTTCATGAAAGACAAGTCCTGCCTTACCAACCCCATCTCCTTCTATTACCAGGTGACCCACCTGGTAGACGAGGGAAAGGCTGTTGACATAGTCTACCTAGACTTCAGCAAAGCCTTTGACATGGTCTCCCACAGTATTCTCTTGGATAAGCTGGCAGCCTATGGCTTGGACAGGTACATTCTTTGCTGGGTTAAAAACTGGCTGGAGGGTTGCGCCCAGAGAGAGGCGGTGAATGGAGTTGAATCTAGCTGGCATGAGTGGTATTCCTCAAGGGTCAGTGTTGGGGCCCATCCTCTTTAATATCTTTATTGATGACTTGGATGAGGAAATTGAGTGCACCCTCAGTGAGTTCGCAGATGACACCAAGTTGGGGGAAAAGTGTCAATCTGCTGGAGGGCGGGAAGGCCCTGCAGAGGGACCTGGACAGGATGGGTCGTTGGGCAGAGGCAAATGGGATGAGGTTCAACATGGCTAAGTGCTGGGCCCTGCACTTTGGCCACAACAACCCCATGCAGCGCTACAGGCTTGGGGCAGAGTGACTGGAAAGCTGTGCAGAAGAAAAGGATCTGGGGGTGTTGGTTGATGCTCACCTGAATATGAGCCAGCAGTGTACCCAGGTGGCCAAGAAGACCAACAGCATCCTGGCTTGTATCAGGAATAGTGTAGCCAGCAGGACCAGGGAGGTGATCGCCCCCTGTACTCTGCTCTGGTGAGGCCACACCTCAAGTGCTGTGTTCAGCTTTGGCCCCTCACTACAAGAAGGACACGGAGGCCCTGGAGCATGTCTGGAGAAGGGCTACGAAGCTGGTGAAGGGCCTGCAACACAAGTCCTGTGCGGAGCGGCTGAGGGAACTGGGGTTGTTTAGTCTGGAGAAGAGAAGGCTCAGGGCAGACCTTATTGCTCTCTACAGCTACCTGAAAGGAAGGTGTGGGGAGCTGGGGGTCAGCCTCTTCTCACAGGTTACTAGTGATAGGACTAGAGATGGCCTCAAGTTGCATCAGGGGAGGTTCATGTTGGAAATTAGGAGAAATTTCTTCTCAGAAAGAGTAGTCAGACATTGGAACGGGTTGCCCTGGTGGTGGAGTCACCATCCCTGGAAGTGTTTAAGGAATGTTTGGAAGTGGTACCTAGGGACATGATTTAGGGGGTAAATATTGGTGGTAGGGGGACGGTTGGACCAGATGATCTTGGAGGTCTTTTCCAACCTTAAAGATTCTACCATTAGATGACATCCCCAACATAAGAAGTTCACATCTTAACCCATTTTCCTGAAACCCCACAATACACTACTATTACCATTCCCCCTTAAAAACATGGGATACTTTGTAATTAAAAAAAAATAAAATATTGTATTAAGCTCTATCTTAGAAATAAGATACTCCACAGCTTTATTATTTTGGACTCAAACTTTCACTAAGTGTGAGAGGAAACAAACTTCTTTTCCCCCTAAAGTTTTAGATCTTTAAAGATCTGAGAGCTGCGCGATTACTCAAGTCCTTGTTACACGTTGCAAAAGGAATATAAAAATTCTCAGGGAATTCTTAATATACAGAAAAGGAGAAAAGAAAGTTTCTGGCAGCAAGTGATCACAAGCGCAGAAGGCAAAGACAGTTTCGTGAGATCAGTGATGACGGCTATATAACAAACCTGTTGCCACTTGGGTATTGTACTACAATGTCATGATCCTCATCAATGCCACAAACTGTTCCAGTTGTTGTTAAGGTTTCAAACATGCCATCAGTCCATCCTCCGTGACCATGCTGCAAAGACTGTACAATTTCCAAATCAAGGTCAATGTTTACAAGGTCACCAATTTGCAGCCCACCAGGATTTCTGTTACCGTTTTGCTCACCTGAAATGGAAGAAGAAGAAAATGTTCACATGGCCACGTTAATTTTCCAAGCAATCTAAACAACACAAATTCATTTCTGACACGGAACTGATACCCACAAGACCTCTCCATGTCTATGAAACTGTAGTGGCCAAGAGCTAAAAGGGAGGTAAATATGTTAAAACCCTGAATCTCTGGGTATGGAATTACCTATTTCTCATTGAGTTTTCACGGCAAATAGTGAAAATGGTAAATGATAAATACTTGAGACTGGCTCCAGTATGACCTCTAACAGGGACGGTAACAGCTATGGTTCTAGGCATCAAAACAACTAGCTCTGATAGTTTTGAGGCATCATATACAGAGTGCCATGTACTGACTCAGAGGCTGAAAGATATGCCCAAGGAATTTTTTTATTTTTTTTTTACATTGCATCAGTCCGTGGAATGAGGAGAAGCACTGGCAAAAGACTATCCAAAATGACTAACAATTAAAGTCCTTAACCTTGTAAGTGGGGATATAACTGCAAACAAGAAAACCCACAAATTTTTGTGCAAAAACCTTCTCCCTAAACCACGCCTGCTTTCAAAATACACTTCATAGCAAGAAGTCAAAAGCTGGGGGAAAACAGCATACATCCACATACATCGAGCTGCGTTAACTGATGAGAGAATGAACTTGTAGATCTGCTCGCTGACAGAACAAGAGGATGGTATCTGGTACCATCCACTGAAGAGCAAGAGTGACAACTGCAGAACTCACACAGGTGGAGTTCAACAGCAACATCAGTGGCAAAGGAGAGGGTGAGCCTTTAATAACACTGCTGCCTTAAAGGGGAAAAAAAAGTGTTTCTCCTCTTCCAAGCAAGAAGCAATAATGGAGAAGGGGTCCTCACACTGTAATAAGTAGAAACACGTAGTTTGATGCGCAGAGACAATAACATTCTTTGGAGGGAGACCAATTCCAGAGACCAAAATCCACACCAGATGTTGCAGCACTCAAAGTCTGCAGAGGACAGAATGGTCAAGAAGAGACTACAACGCTGCTTTAGAAGAAACTGCTAAGAGAGGAAACATAGCCATGAATCGATGCTCACGTTCAATAGACTTTGACTTCTATGACCACCCATGTTGTCACAGTGACTTCTCTCTGCCCTGGTCTTTGTTAAAGGACCTATAGACAGAATGCTATTTTGAGTCCGCACCCTTTACCTTTGCAACAAAACACTCAGAACATGGAAACAGCCAATTCTGCAAAGACAAAGTCAAAAAATATTTCTACAGAAAAGCTACTGATAAAGAACTCACTAAATAGAAAACTAATGATTTGAAGACAAACGTTCCAGAGACAGCCATGATTAGACAGGGAAGAAAGAGCAAAACCAGCAAAGATTTATAGAAGTGTTAACTGGAGAAAGGGATATCTGAAGGTTATCTGGTCTGATATTCCACACAAAGATGACCTAGCAACGACCATCTGAGGTCAGCTACGGCTTTGTCTATCTCAGTTCTCAGAAAGCACCCAAGGACTGAGGTTCCACAACCTAAGTAACTTTTTCCAGTGCTACTGTAGGCATTACAGAAAATTTCTTCAATACATGACCTGAACGTCTCAAGTCATACCTTCAGGCTACTACAATTTGTTGTTATACTATTTGCCACAACTGACATTTTGGTATTACCATTTCGCTGAATCCGCAGATGAGGGCTGGGGGAGAAAGGTCCCTCCCACCATAAGCAAAGAGCAGGTTTAAGACCACCTGATGACACTGAACAAGTACAAGTCTATGGGGTCTGATGCCATACACCCCAGGGTCCTGAGGGAACTGGCTGAGGGAGTTGTCAAGCCTCTCTCCTTCATATCTGAAAAGTCCTGGCAGTCAGGCCATGTGGTGACTGGAAAAAGGGAAACATCGCTCCCATTTTTAAAAAGGACCTTGTGAGGCCCAACTTGAGGTCCTGCATCCAGGTCTGGGACCCCCAGCACAAGAAAGATGTGGACCTGTTAGAACGGGTCCAGAGGAGGGTCATGAAGTTGATCAGAGGGCTGGAACACCTCTCCTATGAAGAAAGGCTGAGAGAGCTGGGGATGTTCAGCCTACAGAAGAGAAGGCTCCAAGGAGACCTTATTGCAGCTTTTCAATATTTAAAGGGAGCTTATAAAAAAGATGGAGAGTGACTTTTTGCTCATGCAGACAATTGCAGGACAAGGGGGAACAGTTTTAAACTTCATGAGGGAAAATTCGTATTAGATGTTAGGAGGAAATTCTTCTCTCAGAGGGTGGTGAGACACTGGCACAGGCTGCCCAGAGAAGTTGTGGGTGCCCCATCCCTGGAGGTGTTCAAGGCCAGGTTAGATGAGGCCCTGGGCAACCTGGTCTAGTGGGTGGCATCCCTGCCCGTGGCAGGGGGGCTCAAACTACATGATCTTTAAGATCCCTTCCAACTCAGCCATTCTACAATTCTATGAGCATTTTCAGTCACCCTTCAATTAGTAGTAGACAGCTAGTGGATTATATCTTCACCTCTTCCTTGCCAGACTAAACAAGCCCAGCTATTTCTCCTTGTAAATCATGTCCTCACACTCCCTTAACCACTTTGGCAAACCAACATCAGATGGAACCTCTAGAGTTTCTATTAACCTTTTTTGAACTGAAGGTGCGGAGGGTGAAAGTGTCAACACAAACTGGACACAGCCTCATTACCATTGAGAAGAAAAGGCCGCAAGTTGTGTCAGGGAGGTTTAGGTTGGGTATTAGGAGAAATTTCTTTATTGAGAGGGTTGTGCAGCATTGGAATAGGCTGCCCAGGGAAGTGGTTGAGTCACCATCCCTGGAGGTCTTCAAGAAATGTGTAGATGTAGAACTTAGTAGCATGGTTTAGTGGTGGACATGTTAGTACTAGGTTAAAGGTTGGTCTAGATGTTCTCAGAGGTCTTTTCCAACCTGAATGATTCTGTAATTCTAATATAGCCCCCTATGCAGTTTGCTTTGTTTGCAGTGATGGCATACTGCCATCACATTTGGTATTCACTGCAACACCCGTGTCTTCCTCGGCAAGGCTCCTCACTTAGGAATGCAAAATTTCAAGTCTGTCCTGGTACATAGGGTTATTTTAACCATTCCAACCACTTCTGGTTGAAGTCCATAAGGTCTCCATTCACCGAATTCTTCACTTTCTCAAGATTTCTCTGAATTAAAGCTCTACTTTCCACTACATGGCTCAGCCAATTTGCTGTCACCTGCAGAGTTTCTGAGACTGGATTTGCCTCATCATAAAGGTCACTGAGGAGGTACTGAACAAAATTAGCCTCGGTATTTTGTCCTGACTACATGCTACTCTATTTTAATTAGGCCCCTGCTGGACTATTATTTGTACTCTACTCTAAATAACACAAAGCTTCCAAAATAATTTCCTAGCTTTTAGTGCAAGTACAGATTTAAATTCACAGCATGAA
This sequence comes from Cygnus atratus, assembly GCF_013377495.2. Lineage (NCBI taxonomy): Eukaryota > Metazoa > Chordata > Aves > Anseriformes > Anatidae > Cygnus > Cygnus atratus. The sequence continues at coordinate 110,728,797 of NC_066363.1, read as the reverse complement.
CGTATCTGTGAACCATGTTTAGAATACAAATGAAAGGGACAGATGTTCTACCAAAGAGTAAGATTGAGAAGATGGAGGATAACGTGGTTAGAATGATGAACAAAGTTCATTGTCATCCTTTAAGAACAACTTGATAAAGTGGAAGGGAAAGAATTTAAAGCCTCCTACTAACTTCAGTGATCAATATTCATGCACTCAATCATGGTATCACCCCAAAATAAGCTCATGTAGAAAGCACAGACCTGTACTTTTAAAGCATGAACCAAAACGAATACAAGGTATGCATAAGATCCTAGGTTTACCTGTGTGTAATAAAGAACTTATTTCTACTTTTACATTCCCACTTATGTCAGACTCAAGTGACAAAACTAATTTCAAGTACACAAGCAAGATACAAAGATCAGAATAACTTGCATTTTTACTTTCAAACAATTCCTCTACATGACAGTACACAGCTTTCTGGACAACATTATTGGCTTTTTTTGTTTGTTTTATAAAAAAGGCAAACCTTTACTGTTTTTACATTTTTACCATTGCTGTCAAAAAGCAATAGTGCAAAAATCAAAATTTTCTGTAGTGTCCCATTTTATGACCAGATGTTTCACAAAGGAAATTACACATTAAGATAACAGAGAAATTTATGCCAAGTAATCCATAAACTTTATTCCAATTTGCCTGTATTTCAAAAAAAAAAAAAAAAAAAAGGAACATGTGGCAATTATTTTTATTATATATTCCATACATATTTGTAGCCCAGCTAAGACAAGAGGAATATGTCACTGCAATAGCAGATGTGGGAAACTGCAACCAGGTTTTCACAACATATACTAGTATTAGCACAAAATAATAGGTTAAATTATATGTTCAAATGGGTTTGTTTATGGCTGAGTATATGCTACTTTGTTAAACATCTTTGAATATCTAAAGGTCTTAGAAGAATGCACAAATGTTTATCTCCTTAGAAATACAGTGCACAACATGTGACTATTTATTACTCATTCAACATTTAACAGCTCCCTTGCCATCAATTTGGCACATTGATACCAAATAACATTGAGGAAAGAATTACAGTTTATTATTAATGCACAGAAACACTACCATTTACAGTTCACTATGAGGGGGAGTCATTTTAGATTACAGCTGAAAAGAGAAATACACACTACATATGATTAACATGGATCAAAACAAATTTACACTGTCTTCAACTCACCTAACACAGGACAATGGTCCCTGTAGAAAGAGCCTCCTTTTGCATCTTGGACACATTTCAAGTCAGACTAGGGAGAGAGATTAAGGCAACTTTAGTCCTCACTGACTGAGTCTCCAGGTTAACATAAATCAGTGAAACTAGAATTGAAATACACTCAGTTAAGGAAAAGTGAAAATTTATGTGTACAGAAAACACACTGTGAAAGTCACTGATGCAAAAAAGCTCAAATACTTTTGAAGTTGTCAGCCTTGACGTTCTCAAGATTTGAGTAACACTTACCAATACAAACGGCTATAAAGGATACCAAATTTTTAACCCAAAAAGGTATTAAAATAACACATCTCCTTGGCATTGTTTTATATAGTTATCCTTAAAAAAACGCATATGAATACAAGCAAAGAAAGCAAGAAGTAACTGCAGACAGTGCTTGAGGCCACAGCCTTTTCTGTACGGTATTATTTCAGGCTCGCCAGTGCTGTCCCCTCTTCCCAAACATTTTTCTGACATATATTTTAAGAATTTAGAGAATAAAACCTAGCACCTGAATTCTAAAAACCGAACAAGTTCCTGTGAAAAACATACAGAATACAAGGATGTGGGTTTTAATTAAGCTGAACTAAACATGATCATTTAAAGATAAAAGTTCAAAAGCATATGCCTTCAGAAAGATCATTTTATTATGTGAGGGACAGAAGTTTCAAGTGTGATAACCAGCTCCCATTCATAAAGCCAGGGGAGCTCCTGTAATCCTCCCTTCCTCTAGTTCTTTCTCTGTGTAACCCTTTAAGCCAAACGGCTACCATCTGGCATTGCTCCTTACGGATCAATCCTCACTAAACAAAGGGCATTTTGTGTGCATGATGGGCTGGGAAGGAGATTGGAAACCGTCTGTACATGTGTCAGAATATTCTAAGGGAATGGGGGAAGAAATAAAGAAGACAGGCGGCTGCGATCTAATCAACCCAAACTAAGCAAATGTTTTTTATAAATTATTTTTTTCCACACCTAGGATTTAGTGACAGACTGTACTCCTGCAAAAGGATTAAAATAAACTCGAGTCTTCCAAGTCACTGAGGGAGGCATTGATGACCACCCGGCTTCCCTCAGTGACCCGGACCTATGAAGAACGCACCATCACTTTCTGAAAAAACAACAGAAACTGCCAGATTGAAATAATGAGATTTAGCTGCTCTCCAAAGTAGGAGAAAGGAGGAGTCAGCTGGGCAGAGAACAGCCGGCCTGCAGCAGCGTGCTGCCACCCGGTGGGCAGGCCCTGGCTTCAAGTCGGCCAGGGACAAAAGGGCCGCGCTGGCCGTCCCAGATGGCGAGCTGACAGACGACCACAGACCCATAATGGGCCTGGAAGCACTCGGTCCCATCCCCTGAACACAGCCTCCTGGGCCAGGCGACAATCACAGGTGCAGGAGTTGTTTTTCTTTCTTCACAGCATCGACCACAGAGTGCAGGAGGGTCCTACGCAGTTCTCCTTGCAGCCAGGTGACGTTCGGGTGCGTTACAGCAAGCATTAACTTACAGAGCAACAATGGCTAAAAAGCTAACTGCAGAAATAAAATATTCAGTAAAAGGCTAATTACTATCTTGAGGCAGAAATTCTCAGGAAGCAAGTTAGGATACCTTGATTTTTACAGAGTAACACAAAAACTTACAAATCTGCTCTCTCTCTTACTACGCAGCCTGCACCATGCACTATGCAGGCTATTTCTGGAGTATAATGATATACTTGGGTGTGAAACTAAGCTGTAGCTTGATGTCCAGCATCAGCTTTACACTCATCTTCCTTCCAGCAACATGGTGGAGTCTATGTCAGATTACTACGGAGGAAAAGAGTGTGATCTATTACAGAAAAGCGAAGTAATGTGTTCATTTTTAACACGTATGTCTTCACCAAAAAATTGAAAAGGACTCAAAATGCACAGAAAGATGAGGCACTGACAGAGATTAAGGCAGTAAAAAACTCATATATACTGTATTTACAAAGAGTTCCTTTGACAACTTTGTGAACAGCACTACTAGCAAAAGTAACATCAACATAATACAGGCCTTAAAAATAAAACACAACATAACCAACCTTGAAAAAAAAAAATACAGGAGTTTTATGACAGGAAACTGTTCTTATTTGTACTTCAGTACCATGAAAACTGATTGAGCAACTAGAATTGTACTTGTAGCAAACCAGATACTAGTTTTATCAAAATCGGAAAACATGAAAACATGCTTTCTTCTGCCCAGGTCATTTAATTCAAAAATCAGGGGTGGTACTATGGCATCCTCCTCTAGGGACCTCATGGTGAGAGCGCCCCTAGTAAGGAAGGGGCACAAACACACACGAAGCCTGGCCACAGCGAGCTGACACCACATCACCTCATCACCTAGCTTTGCTCCTCACTTGGAAAGTGCTGCTGTATTGTCCTTCAGAGACCTCCACTGGGATTTTTAGAAGAGCCTCAGTCTTGTAGGTGGACTGAAATGGCAGACCGTTTGGAGATTAGGTGTACAAGTGCCAAGGGGAATGTACCAAAAACCAGGAGAATTTGAAATGCAAGATTTAGACTCACTGTGATGTTGTGCACAGAAACAGAAGTAACAGCTGTGAGTCAGGTATAAATACCTGATGGAGACAAATATGCACAGATGAAAACAAAACGTAAGCTTTCATACATTAACTGAATGTAGAAATCATTCAGTGAACTCAGAAAATGGCTCTCTTCTGAGAAAAGAAACAGAAAAACAAGCTGTAGATTTTGTGGAATTTATGTATACTTAGAGAAGAGACAGGAACCCCAGTTAAGCAGAAAATCATTAAAATGAAAACTCAGTGGGTAATGACAGTTTCTGCCTACATCAATCTTCATTCTTTTACCATCTACCTTTGCTGAAAAACTCTGCTTTTCAGCAGTATGTGACTGGATTACATCAAGATCATGATCATCTCAGCCAAATGGGAAATACAGAAAATCTAACAGCTGGCTTTGACTTACTATCCAATTATACCAATGAAAACCCAGCCATTTCATCATCATAAAAACTTCAAGGAATAAAAAAGTGTATTACAGCAATGTCAGCAGATGGTGTAAAAAGGGCCTTCATCTCTGACCTTGAAGAGTAAAACAGTGCCGAAGGAGCAGCTGCCTATTGGAATAATTGAGTTACTCCAATCAACACAAAAGGCCAGCCACCTGAACCAGGGAGGTAAGTTTGCAGATGTAATAAGGAGACCAGGTGTGCTAAGAAAAAGAAGAATGTTTGTGAAATAGCACCTACATCAGCAGTAAATACCAGGACAGAAATTAATACTGACCTGACAGTTAAACCAGCCAGAACCATGCCACAGCTGCAGGTGTTTGAGGTAGGAGGGAACACACCCTTCTAAAGGTCATTTTAAGTCTCAAAACTGAGAAATGCTTTTGGCAAGGAAACATGCCCTCGCAGGTCAAATGAGGAAAGCCAGGGCATGCAGCTTTGTCACTGGATTACAGCAATGAGGGACTGGACAAATCCAGAAGTTCTAGCTAAAAGTTTTAAGAAATGCAGCATTTCAAATTAAATGAACTGAAATCTTTTTCAGTTTCAAGAAGCTGAGAAGAGTGAAAGCAATAAAAGGAGAAATTAGATTAGAGAAATAACTGAAATGATAAAGAGATAGGAGATGTAAAAACAACAGCAACAGCTTCTTACAGAGGACGTCAGAATGCAGACACGTCCTGACTGAATGGTTTACTAAATGGACTGAATGGTAATGGTCTATTGATTATAGGTACTTATAAAAACTTTCCATGTGTAACTTTCTTTGTTTCTAAAGAGGATCATTTTAAATTCACAACTGTCTTCCTTGGAGATTTATATGATAAATTAAAAAAAAATGTAAAATGCATTTCTGTTTAAGGGAAGTATGTTTCTAAGAAACTCACTTATGGAGAGATGAAAAATTTTGCTTGGTTGAGACTACAGGAGAATGAACAGAAATAAAGCCACGTGAAGAGAAGCAAAACAAAGTCGGCTGACAAATGCAAATAAATATACAAGGTATATATGTATACATAAACATCTCACTCCTCTCTCAATTTAAAAACAACTACCCCTACTTTCTAAATTATATTGGAGTCACAGCTTGACAATATATAAAAAAGCCATTGTATTAATAATAGAAATCAACAACTCTATGCTTCCAGCAATGTTCCAGACAAATTCATGGATTACGATAAAATTGACTCTTTGAGCAATTTCACAGCTGCTTGTGAACTGGATTCTTGCTGATCTTTCCTACATTCCTCATTTTTGAAGTACTGGAGGCAATGTAACAGACTGGAGATTTGACTTACATTCTTTGTTATAACTGCAGCAGAAAGAGCATTTCTACATATTTTATAACTCTCACCTGCAATGCCTTGCATGACAAGAGATCTGCCTTGTTAGTATTTTAAAAATGTGCGCTAATAAACCACTCTTAAAATCCTCTAGAGTAATTTAAAGGACTATCCTTTAAACGTAACCCAATAAATACTGACAACTAGAAATTGGGCACCAACCAGGATCAGAAACAAAGTTTAAAAATAACATCAAAAACATAAGGGCCAGGAACCTTATTAGCTTCCCTCATGCACTCAACTATTCAGACTTTTGTGGGAAAAAAAGTACACAAACACAGATGGCTTACAGATTATGGTGACAATGATGGATGATAACTACAGTTACTTCTTTCAGAGGCTACACAGATGAAAGGAAGATCCTCCATAATGAAAAACAAGAGGAGGAGGTTAATCACAGCAAAAAAGGCAAGTGGTATAAAGCAAAGAAATTTAATAGCACAGAAATAATTCCTAAATACTGAAACAGATTTCAGACATTCCTGCTAGAGGAACCATTTTCTTCAGTTTTTATAGCAAAATCATTCTACCAGTTAGTAGTAGAATTATAATGCTTATTGAAAACCAATGGATGTTACATCCTCATGTGCTTCATATGAAGAAATTAAAACTCAAAAAAAAAAGTCCAAAAAGCTAAATTGCAATCTTCTCATTCAATTCTCTAATTTGCAATAAAGAGATTACACTGTATGAAAAGGCTGCATTCATATATTCTTCAAATAGGTAACACAGTTAACAGCTTGGTCTGGCTCTAGAATCTGAATACACATATAGGTATGAAATGCAAGCACTGTTGATAACCATATTAGCCAACTGTACTTGGTTCCTACTATGGATGTAACAAACATGTTTTTCAACCTAACAGTACCATAAAATCAGATTTCAGTTTGGGGATTTGTGGCCTGCATCAGCATGGCAGAAGAAACACCCAGACTTAAATGCTAGACTTCATAAAGACAGACAGGATGCACCCTTGATCACTTCATATGTAAACACAGCAACAGCAAACTCGATTAAAAACTCAAAGGATCTGATCACAAATAAATGGAAGTTTTCAGCCAGCACCTGCTGCCCTACCAGCCAATCCTTGTCTCTCCCACAGAAAAGCTGGCAGGCTGGATAGATTCATTCTGAGGACCAGATGCAGCCTGTCAGCTATCAAATAAGCAACCCTGACTTACGATAATAAGCTGTGTTTCTTTAATCAGCTCCATTTGTGTCTGAGTCAAGTGTTATTCATTTGCAAGTACGGGTCTTTTCCCAGCTGTATTTACATGGGCAAACACTGAGTATTGTTTCCACACTCTCTGAACATTCTTAATCAATTCTTAGGTCCCCAGATAAGTTTGTCCCAATTTTTATATGGACTTTCTGACAGTCTATTAGCCAGCTTTTTGTAACAGTACATAATGAAACATACAAATTGGCACACAACTGATCAGTTATAAAATCTAGCTTTACATGCAAATGCCTGTCACAGATATACAAAATCCTCTCTGTCTGAAGTCAAAACTGCATTTGATGAAAGGGTTTGACAGAGGTAAAAATGAGTGTAGAAATGGATTACAATCAGTTAAGCACTACATACAAGGCCTCAAATTATCCTTTATATATGCATGTACATATAGTATGTATTATCCATTATATGTTATGCATATATATCTAGTTTCGTAAGCAGTTTAACAGCTCTTTTTTGTTAATTATTAAATTGACTGACCAAATATTTCTATTTGTACACATCTTGTGGGGAAAGCTGCCCTTTACTTTTCCATCATCAGCTTGCAGTTGATGTAGTTAATAAAGTATTTGAGAAATATTTAATACTTCCTTATGTGGCAATAGCTTGGCAAAAGAATAGTTTGTTTACAAATAATAAATACATTTTTATTAAGGGAATAACTACTTCAGAACAGAGTATGGCTTATCTTAATGTAGTAGTTCTGGGGTCAATAGTAACATTTAGTGATTCCATAGCATTATATCTCCTATTAGACAGTCCATAAATTTTAACATAACTCTAAAATTGCAACACAAAAATCAGTTGAACTCATTCTGTCTAGGCTTTGGTAATTGTGCTCCTTTTCCACGTGTCACAACCAAATATTAGGGAGAAGACACCAACCATTGCTTTAACAATATTATACTACGTAATACTGTAACCTCCTCCCCCCCCTCCCCTTTTTGCCAGCATTTAAGAAATATTCTTTAGAACTGAAGGGACCAAGAAGGATGTCATTCAATTCGGACTTAATTTTACCCTTAGCATCTTCCTGTTGCAGGCTGAAGAAATAAACTTTCCAAAACATGCATCAGAAAAGCTGACCTGCACTTATTCTTTCTAAACCTGATCTTAAAATAATACATTCACTGCAAAAGTGGTATTTATTATTTTCTTTTTTATTCTGAAAGTATTTTACTTTAAGTGAGGCTAAAAAGTAAATAATTTCACTTTCTGAAAAGCCAACTAGTCATTGTTTAAGATCTTATTACTAATACACATCTGACAAGATGACACCTCACTGTTAAGTTAACATGGTTTTCCTCTGCAGTATCAAACAAAAATCATGCAAAGAAAATGCTAATTAAGATGTTATAAGCAGTTGATAATCGAAGTAACCTTTCCCTGACCCACATTAGGATAAGAAAACTGAGCAACAGAAGGCACTTAGGCTAGAGTCTGACCTATTTTCTCTCTAAAGCTGTAGCAGTAGCCGTCGAAGCTAGGAAACAAAAAACGTAATGCTAAAGCGAATTAAGGTTGTAACGTAATTCCATACCTTCCCACTGCATTGCTCACAAGAGGGTACTGAGTTTCTGATAACTTAAAAACTGCAAATCTTGCAGTAATCACACCAAAATTTGAAGTGAACTTGAGAAAAAATAGGGTCTTTAAAAAGTTCATGAATAAGCTTTTTTCTTTTCTGAATTTCAATTTAAGCACAGCATTAGCACAGTAAGATAATCATGTATGCAACGTAAATATTTACAGACAAAAAGGAGCTCTTAACTTCAAATCACTCCTATGTTTTACTCCCAGATCAGACTTTCCTCCTAATACATATGCATGATCCATACAGCTGTACTCACAATGACCTGACTAATAGCAGCACACTGACAAAGGATATTACAAAAGCAGCAGAATAGCACACGTTATTCTTACCGCCCTTCCCCCTCCAAGCATTTTACCCTTTATGTTCTTTTATACTTACCATGCCCTCAAAGCCAACTCTGTAAAGGTTTTTAGCACCATTGTCCCAAAGAACGTATGCTGCACTATGTGGACTTGACGCACTCCAATCTTGGATTTCAGTTACCTATTTATAAATAAGAAAAGTGTTTATGTAACCAAAAAAACTCAGAAACACGATGTGAACTTAGAATCTTCTTCACCCCCTCAGACAAATTCACAATACAGCAGTTTTACTGAGTTTAATTTAAAAAATCTTATTAAGCTTCATATCTGTTGATACAAGCATTCCCTAGGTGTCTTAATAAGCCTAAGTATGTACTTTGTAAATCCATCTTTCTTCCATATATTTGGTAGATAACCTAGCTACATAAGTACAAAACGAAATCAGCACCGTAAACATTTATTTTTATGATGCTTTGACATGTTCTTACTAGAATTAGTGTTGCACTAAGAAAAACAGGATGAAAACTGTTTTAATTGCTCCAATTTGTCTGTATAACCTGCATTAGCCTGGTGGCAGTAGCAGAGACAAGGTTTTACTTCCTGAGCCAATTTGTTTAACAGCAGGACAAAAGAAGGGAAGTGAAAAGGACTTTCCCTGACATTTCTGAAGTCATGAGGCCATGCAGCAAGTTCTTAGACCGCTTCTATTACTCAAAGAATCAACTTCCGGAATTTGCCTTTATTCTTAGCTTTATTTATTTGAAAACTGTTTCTGCTTTTTGCTTTTCCTAGTTTATATCCATCATGAAGACACTTTATATGCATTTATACATGTCTTCAGCTTGCAAATAGTCCCACTAATTCTAGTTTAGTACATCACACAGACAACACAGGCTAGGACTCATTTTGCAAGGTTTCAGAGATTTCAAAACATCCTGCAAAATTCATAGCAAGGGGTAAATAAATCAAGATGAAAATAAAGATACATCTGAATACCCTTTGCTTTAAGAGATTTATATTATTTCCTCTCAATAAAATTGAAAATGATATCCTCAGAGGTCCTAAAGCTTCTATACACATCTAGGATATAAAATAGACTAACTATTTTATTCAGAACTTCTCACTTTATTTGAAAGGCTTCTTAAGGATACTAAACATGAACAAAAACATCAGTTCACCCAGACAGAAGAGCATCCAATTCTCACTCAATAATATCTCGTGTATGGTGATAAGTCATTGCATATCTTACCACAACCTGCTTTACGTTCATACTTATAACGAACTCTCATTAGTTCTCAAGTTAAATCTACATTGTTGCTAATCTTAATCTTAGCAAAATTTTCCGTGTCTTTCCATGCAATCCAATTTTCCATAAATTGAATTATTTTTATCATACAACTGTACCAAAAGCTCGCAATGTCCTAAAACGAAAAAGCTTTCATTTTACATCAGAAAAGTCTCTCTCTATAGATTATTAGACGAAAAACAAAAAAATCAGGGTGCAAGCACTTAAAGCCAAGACCAAGAGATTAACAAATGTGGTAACCCACAAGCAATCAGACCACAGAACGCAGGAGTGACCAGAAAGGGCTATGCTCGAGAACTGTTTTTACATCATCTCTCCAGTAACACTAAATATACTCCAGATCTTGATGTTATAAGGCTGTCTTAGGACAGCCAAGACAAGTTTCTAAAGAAAATTGTAAAAAAGTAAATTTAAAGTGAACTTCTCATACTGTACATCCCCTCCTAAGTGCTTGAGCATTACAGAGCAAGATTCGGAAATGACTAAGAAACTAAAGTACTGACTTTTACGGTGATCTATCTTCTCTTCAGTAAGAAAGGTCATTGAGATCATTACATGAACATGCAGAAATGCATCTTTTTATTTAAACTAGTTTTATTTTTATTTTTATTTTTTTTACCTTTCCCCTACGGCCATTGCCACCGTCTTGATCTTCCCATTGCCAGTCAACTCCTCGCACCACCCTGGCACCTGCAAAGATTCCTCTTGCTGTAATTTTCTTTGATTTACGGCGAGACTCCAGCAATACCCTGAAGTTATTAAAAAAAACAAACAACCACCCAAAAATGTCAAGATAATAAAGAAAGTCCAAGAATCCTTCGGGGGTAGAAAAGAAGGTAACCATCTTGAAATAAAAATAACTGCATAAATGCACATTTCATCACCACCATTAAATTCCCAACTTGAACAGCAGACCACAAGTCTGCTTTATTATATATATTTATTATATATATATTTATATATAAATATAATATATATTATATATTTTTATTCTAATTATATATTATTATATATTATATATTATATTATATTATATATTTTCATTCTAATTTCTTCCCCAAACTTCCTACTACCAACAACCTGTAACTATCTGCATATAGATTTGTACTCATATTATTTAAATATTAAAATCAGTAAAGAAACATACAGACTCACATAACAACATATTCCTGTTTCTCTCAGATGCACCCTACGCCAACATTACTTTTCTGCAACTCCATTTTTATTTGGAATTATGCTATTAAGTGTAGGAATTATGCTATTAAGTGGAGTAACTACATCTCTTTCCCCTTCACGTCTCAGACTTTCTCTACATAGTACTAATTGCAAATGTTGGCAAATTTCATTCAATATATCAGCATTTATTTTTTCGACCTTATTTTTGTCATAACACACTATCTGCCTAAAGCAAAACTCTTCTTTTCTTCAGACTTAGACAGAAGTGACATAGATAAGCCAAAATAGGACTGCTAGTGGGAACTTACAAATAGAAATAGAAACATTTTCTTGAATTTTTGGTCATCTCAAAAGCCACTAGTTTGTATGCAACCTGACTAACTTCTTATTTCATGCCACGAGAATGTTGCCAGACAAAAGTATTCAGCTGAAATTCTGAACATTTCCTGACCTCTTCAGGAACTATAACACTCCCCTGCTCAACTTTAAAGATCCACCAGATGGCAGACAAGGAAAAAGTTAAACTGTTAAAATCAATGCAAAGAGCGTATGAAAATATTAGCAATTTTTACCTAATATAAAAGGGTGAGAGAAAACACAGGGATATGTTGTTTATAGTAGCATTTTAGAAATACCTCAACATCTACAAAACTGAGACAAAAGCCAGCATGTATTACTTTAGTATGCAGTCCATGGTATTCCAGATATCAGAATAAAATAGGTAGAGCTCATGCTTTCCTTCATCCAAACGTAAGATGCATCTTGTCATTTTTCCTATGAGCTATCCCTCAAACTCCCTAGTACGGCTTTGCCCTTTTCTCCTCCCTCTTTGCCCTCTTCTCCTCCCTGATTAAGTTAAACTTAATCATTTTTTTCTCATCTAAGTTTTACCCAATAGAAACAGCTCCTTGGCAGATAAAGCTACCTTCCACTAAGAGTTGCAAGATAGATATGAATGGGAGTAAACAAAGACGGAGAGAAAGCAACAAGATGCAGAAGATTTCTGGCAATTCTATACACTGCACGCTATCTCCAAAACTAGGCTTAACACACCATAAGAGACCACCTAAAAACTACAGAGGAAACTTCAGCTAGAAAGGAAATGAAAAAGTCCGGCAAGCATTCTCAGAAGCAATTGAATTTATTTTTCTTACACGGGAGTAAAACAGATTTTTATTTTATTACCTAGTCCTTATTCATCACACCAAGCCAGAACTTTCTACTCTTGGATCAAACTTCTATGTCTTGTTCTGCATTAGAACTTTATGACTCAGGTACTAAGCTTATGCTATCTATTTGGTAACTACTGGCATGAATCTCAAAAAACTAGAAGTTACTTTTTGATTAAGCCACTGACAAGGGCGTTTTTGCCATAGTTAAAACTCGAAAGCAAGCATCTGAAAAAATAAACACAGCCCCTACACGACACTAAATGAGAACCCAGTCTGTGTGCTCCAACCGCTCCTCACAACTACAAACGTGCTGATAAAAGCACACCATTAAATTACAACTTATTTGTAAACCTTACCTCACCAAGAAGAAAAACAATGTTCTGCCTTACACGTCACATTCAACTGCATATCACATCTACATAAGAGGCTTCCAAGGACATAATGAGAGTATTTTGGAGAGTTTTCACACAGGTGATACCACAACATGTAGCCATTACATAGTATTTAATGTAGCTCTTGAAGTATTTAGTAACAGGCAACCATCACTGTTCTCACGCATCCAGTCAATAAATCATGATAGAAAGGGGCTCTGGATTTAGACAAGTCACTTAAAGTCAAAGAACATTAGAACAGCTATGTAAGAACAAACTAAAAGCCATTTTTTTCCCCACAGTTCTTCTCCAGGAGACTCAAGTAACAGATGCTCAAGAAAATAACATTAAAAACAAGGGTAGAATGACCCTTCACAGCATCTCTTCTCTGCTTTCAGTAATGAACAGTGAGTTCAATTTGGTGGTTTTGTCTCCAGACCCCTATGTTCTTCACAGTCCACAACGAGGAAATTACTCTTTGATCTGTCTACACCATTTTTGAACCTAATTCAACTTTCACATTCAGGAATTTGCTGACAAATAATGTTGTGATTATACATTGTGTAAAGCTATTTGCCTTCGTTTTAAACCTGCTATATAACAACACAAGAATTAGGAAGCATGCAATGAGGTTAAAAGATCCTGAATAATCAATCAAATCCTAACTTCTCTATCTGCTCCATTCTTTCTAGTTTTTCTTGTTTTCCAAACTCAAAAGATCTGTCCTATCTAAAATCCCTCACAAAGAGGCAGAACCAGTAACTGAGTTTATACCTCAAGACAATACCTTACCCAATCCAAGTTTCAATAACCAAACCTGCAGAAGTTAACCACAATGAAATGTACCCTACTTAGCTTCATGGGGAAAAGAAAATTACCTTTCACTTCCCGGTGTGGTAATTCTGTAAAAACGATGCCTCAAGTGATGTTTGTCCCCATGATAACAAACTGTGCACAAGTCATAATTTGTGCATTCTGCACATTTCCATCGGATGCCAATGATAGGTTGCTGTCGACAAGTATCACACATAGTCCCATCATGCTTGATACCTGTTAAAAAACAAGAAAAATAAAAAAAGACCAACAACATTGGTACCTTGTAACACAGATTTCTGTTGTGCACGATTATAATCTGAAGCCATACATTAGAAAGTGACCAATAAAGAAAGCCTGACAGCGACACCATATTAGTCCATATGAATTAGTGAAAAAAATCACTGACTTTGCATGAAATATTCTATCTTCTTTTCCTCTTCTCTCAAATTTTGAGCTATGCTTGGGTTTTTTTCCATCTATACAAGTACTCAGAGATCATCTTAGGACAAAGAAAATGAGGACTCATTTAACTACAAGTTAAAGGGTCAGAAATGCGTATACAGAAATATATAGGAAATCTGGAATTTTATTTCTGGATTAAGACTATCCTTAAGTCACTACCTTGCATAACAAAGACTGCTGAGTTCAATACTGCATGACAGTTTGAAAATCACTGGCTTATTTTACTTTGTACAGTGGAAAAGCTAAGAGGTCATCTCTACGCTTTTGCCCGTAAGACAAAAAAAATCAAGCTCTCTTAGGTAGGTGTCATTAGATTCATGGAAATCTGTTACCATTTTTGAAGTGTTTTCCTGTTCTACATGTTGCTTTTTTCAAAAAGAATCTGCCAAAGGCACACCAGATATAAGGCACTGGCATATGTCCCTCTCATCCTCCCGCAAAAGCCAGGTTCTCAGGTTTGTAACTCTTGCAGAATTGCCAAGCTCCAGCAGACTGAAAGTGATCAGCCACAGACACTTTCAGTCCATGCATTCTGACTACAATGAAAAGCCACGAGCTTAAAAAAAAGAATAAAAATCAAATTCTGCTCCTTTGGAAAAATCTGAGCAATAGAAGGGACAAGCACTGGTATGCGGTACCTAGCACAAGACAAAACTGAGCACTAAAGGTTTGGAGTAATATGCCTTTATCCCAATTACTCACCCATAAAAAAAAAAAAGATCTCTGAAATTAATGAGTAAAGAAAGTGGTTTTTATCCACTCCAGGAGGGATGCTTTTGGAAATGATGGCCAGATTCACCACAAACCTATTAGTCATTTGTGCCCAACAGCTGAGCCATCAGCACTGAAGAAAAATCAACAGCTGGAGAGGCAAAACTGAAGGAAATGCCTTCTCAGCTGACTATTTCACAGACTCATGCAATGTCTGAGGCTAGAAGTAACCTCTGGAGATCGTCTAGTCCAACCTCCACTCAAAGCAGGGTAAATCAGATCCACTGGCCGAGGACCATGCCTACTCAGGTTTCGAGCATCTCCAAGAACAACCTGTCCTAGCATGTGATCATCGCGGTAGCAAACGTGTTTCTTCTCATGCTTCAGTGGAAATTGCTGCATTTCAGTTTGTGCCCAATGCCTCTTGCCCTGTCACTTCACACCACTGAGAATGCGTGACCCCGACTTCTTTATGACCTCCGTCAGGTATTCACGCACGCTGACAGAACCCCCCTAAGCCCTCTCTCCTCCAGGCTAACCACCACCAGATCCCCATGCCTCTCCTCGTCTCTGATGCCTCAAGATCACTTCAAACACCGCTGTGGCCCTCCCCATGACCCAGTCGGTGTGCCCACGTCCCTGTGGTGCTGGGGAGCCCAGAACCAGACCCAGCTCTCCAGGGGTGCCCTGAGCAACTCCCTCAGCCCGCCGGCAGCACTCGGCCTAACGGAGCCAGGTCGCTGTCAGCATTCACTGCCAACACGGTGTGCTGCCGGCTCCTGGTCACTTTGCTGTCCACCAGGACCCTCAGGGGTCCTGCAAAGCTGCTTTCCAACCAGTACTGGTGCAGGGATTATTCCTCCCCAGGTGCAGGATCAGGCATCTCCCTTCACTGGATTCCATGAAATTCCTACCAGCCCGTTTCTCCAGCCCGGCCAGGCCCCTCCAAACGACAGCACAATCATCTGGTGTATCTCATGCACTGTTTCTCCTAACCAAGAGGGCTTCTCACTCCATCTTCTTTCAGCCTCGATTATAAAGGGCCTCATGATTACAGACCTTCCTGACGCACGACCATTGGAATAAAAGAGTAGGGCTGGAAAAGGCAACACATTTGGAGCAAAAGCTGCACAGAGCACCACAGAGATCTGAGCAGTACTTCAGGGTGGCTGAAGATAGCCTTCGGTGACAACAAAAACCCTGAAACTGCTGACGTTATGCTAAACGATAGCTGTAATTGCTGGAGCAGTTCATGACTGAGGCAGGATCCGTTCCTTGACCACAAATTCTGTGGTGAAATTTTGGAAGTCTGACACAGTTCCTATAACCCGTGATGTTACTTGCTGACTCCAGCTGCCAGACGACACTTTGTATACCATACTCATTCTTTTCAGCTCTCCTTTTATATTTAAAGAATACTTACTGCCTCCTAGCAACATCTGAAAATGTAAATTTTTCTACAAAACAAGAACTTCAAAATCACCCATGCACGTTTTCCTTCCCTAACACCATCCATGACCCCGCTCCCCACATGGAGGAAGCTATCTTTCCTGCTCAGTACGCTGAGACTTTGATGTCTGCTATCTGTTGACAACTGCAGCAGTCAAAAAGATCATATTTACTGTGATCTTGGGATGGCTGCCTCACTGCTATGACTTCTACTGGACCATTACACTATTTCTGGCAGTCTTCAACAGCAGATGCATTAAAGAGACTCAGACTGGTTACTACTTTGTTGCCCTGATTCAAGAGTCTCACTAGCTATGATGCCTGGGGTTGTGGGGTTGAGTGATGGCATGTGCTTTTGTTTAAAAAAATGGATTGCTAAGTCAATCAGTATTTCAAATACAGAGCAGTTGTGCATATTTGGAAAAAATTTAACAGTTGCTGAACTTCAGGGAAGACAGTTTGCCAAGGATCACATTTATTCTGGATGTAAAAGAACCGAGGAATTGAGTGCCTGCAAGATCCTTAAATTTGTCCAAGCACCAAGAAGGGAGGCAACAAAGAAGTATAATCAGGAGCCCTGTAACACAGAACTAGACCATCCCGCAGTGAACTTAAATAGAAAGTAAACATTTCAAGCCAGTGAGGCAAAAGTTAGCTTTCCTAAGAAAGACCAAGAAAAAAAAAAATATACAGAGACGTTTGATTCAAATGTCACTTGACGACAGTGCTTGGGACTTAGAAGAGATCAGTGCGTATCTGTATTTGGAGTCTCTGACTGACAGGTTTACACGTTTAATGTCACAGACCCCTAAAAAGCACCCAGACAGGTTCAGCCTTTCTTCCCCCTTTCCCTGATACTGATACGTCTGACCACTGCATCAGCGATCCGGAGAGAGAAGCAGGCTGGAAGGCCTCTGGTGACAGTGAACTAAGCTGTAGTTTTAAACTTCATCCACTAAAAAATAAATTGAAACACTGTGCTACTACTAAGCCATAAAATGTGATAGCTAAACTCTTACTCGTATCTCTTATACAAACAAAATGCCACTACGCTTAAATCAATAATAAATTTTAAAGAAAGTTGAAAGACTAATTTAACTTGAGCTAGGCAGCAAAGAGGTACGTGAGCCTGGTGGGCTGACCTTGGCCGGCTGCCATACACCCACACGGACAAACTCTCACTCCCCTCTCCAGCAGGTCAGGAAAAGAAAGCAAGGAGAAAAAGCTCACGGGTGGAGACATCGGCAGGGAGGTCGCCAACCAACCACCAGCAAAGGAAAAACAGACTCGACCTGGGGAAAATTTCATGTATTGCCTGTTAAAAACAGAGCAGTACGGTGAGAAACAAGGCCGGCAGTACCTTGCCCCCGTGTACCCCTCTCGCCAGGCTCCTCCTCACGCCTTCACTCCCTCCTCCACCCTGAAGAGCTCCCCTCTGCTGCCCCTTCCTCCTCACACCTCTCCATGCACAATTCAGCAAACGTGACGATGAAACATAAATCAATCTATTTGCCAAAACTTAGGAGCTGATGCTGACACTACACACATTTCGGGGGAGGGAAGGAGAGAGGCACTCCTTCAGACTCGCTCTGGTCTACCCCAACGGACTGAATGCTCAACCAGCACTAGGATCACATCTTTCAGTCCAATTTCATCAAAAAATAAACCTGTTTGCATGCTCTACAACTTCCCTGGGAGGTGAAACGAAGCACAGCTCAGCAGGAACAGGATCCAGCAGACTGGATCATGCGTAGGCTCTGAAGCCGAGCTGGAATTCTGGATCAATCACAGACTGCTTCTGCTCCTCAAAGAAAGGCTGTGAAACACAAACTTTGCAAAGCTTCTATTCAGAAAGAGTGCTTTAATTAAATCACTGGAATATGTTAAAGCGCCATAAAGACTTCAGGTTCCAAACGCCAGCACTACAGCTGGTCAGCTACAAACTAGAAGAGAATTTTAGCTCTGTAAAATGAGATAATGCAAAAATCAAACCTCCAAATATTCTTCCCAGTTTAAGAGCAAAATATTTCAAAACAAATGTTTCCTATCATCCTTCATAGTGAACCAAAAAAAAAACAATGAACTAAGTACGAGAAGGGCACTTTCACCATGCCTACCTACTTTTAAACACCTGGCATTTCCTAACGTCCCTCCAATGTTAGTACACTGTAAAATCCAGTATTCCTTATCTCAGCTTGGCAACAACATTTTCACTATTTGCATTTCAAATCAGTTTCCTGCCTTTGTGTCTCTGCCACAGTCACCTTCTTTGGATTACCTAGGCCACAATTCCTGTCACCACTTCTTAATATAGCAATTTTACAGCCTTTATATACACGTGCTTTTAAAACCCATGGTTGCTCTTAAAGCCATAAAATGTAACGGAAGCTTTGTTGTTCAGCTTGCTCCTTGAATTTCTTAGGAATCTCTCCTTTGCACCAAAGACATTTTCAAAGGTGGCAATATACAACTATCCACCCAAAGAACATTTTAACATCTCCATACCACTCACTGTTATGCACAGAAGTCAGTGGTGATTTAAATTAGCTTTCAAAACCAACAAAACCCAATGGACTCATCGTTCTCTACAGAACTCAAGCCCAAATCCTTTCATATAATGGCAATACTACCATCAGGCAAGAGATGCCATGAACTCCTTATAAAATCAATTAATTTACAACCCAATTTACAAAGCTGTAGGAGTGCTTTGTTCTTCCCATCCTTCCACCCCAGATAATTTTGACACCGTGGCGAGACTTCGGGCAAACTGAAAACAAAGGATTCTTAGACATCAGCCAAATTCAGCCAAACTGTGTGAAAACCCCATTCAGTGTCCCCACCAACACAACTCATCTGTTAATCATCATGTTTGGCAGCAGCTAGCTAGCCAATCCCTACATGCAGGCGATGCCAGACTTGCCATAGCGTGCGCCCCAAGATAAGCGAGGAGGGAGAGGGTTATTGTGCGGGAGACATGGGGGAAGGGCAGGAAGAACAAAGGACACGTTCATATCAAACAGGCTTCACACGTTCCCCTGCCCAAACTATTGGATTTTTAGCTGTGTGGGGTTCTGTAAGTATTAACCAACAGCCACCAAGCAGAATCCTTACCAAGACCCAATTTAAGTGCCCCAATTTACACCTGATGTGTTAAAAGACCAAATATATATTATATTATTATATTATAAATAAATTATCCAATGTGCTATACGCTTTAAAATGTTCTGACGTTTATGATTTCATGATGATCTGTGTAACTCTTGAGGTTACAGCAGAACAGAGGCACAGAAATACAAGCACAGAAAGCCACTGAGACCTTCAGCAGGTAACACCTACATTTTTAACCCTGGCAGAGTACAGCACACACAGTTTCCCAAGCTGCAGCACACTTGCTCGCAGGATAATTTCACATCAGTATTTCATTTCCTGACCCCAGCTCCTCCACCAACTCCCCTTACTCAAGCACAAGTGGGTAAATATTTTACGCAGGAAAATGACATTGCTACTTTGAACCAAACACATAAAAGAGGAAACGGATGCCAAACAAGTTTTTGCCTCAGCTTTGCAGAAGACACATCCTCACAAAGAGAGTAAGCACAAAGTTTCTGTAATGATCATGAGCAGTAAGTGAACGTGGTCGGAGGTGCTCTTTGCAAACCTGCTGCTGTATAGCCTTCCCTCCTAGATACACAGCTCGCTCCTATACACTTAATCCTTCCAATTTGAGACAGAGATATAGTTTCTGTTCAACAACTCCGAAAAATAATCCTTTTCTTCTTCCACAACACTATCAGGAAGTGGGGGCTCTCAAGACTCCCCCGGATCTCTCTTTAGATCCTGGCAACAGGCTTCCTTACAAAAACACCAGGATTTATTATGCAAGTATCAGGTCAACCACACTGCACTGCATCCCACCATTTACTCCATTTAGGAGCCCACCATGCAAGTTCTAACTGAGATTTCCTTTCTTTTCGGATTCTTAGAGCAACTGAGAGGAATTAAATAACTATCCTGCTAAAGAAATGCTGAGCAATGTATATATGATCACCAATACTAATACAACTCACTGAAAACCAAAACCAAACCTCCTACCAGCAATCGGTTGCTACCCAGATGAACACACCCGGAGGAAACAGCTAACAGATACTTCACATAAACCACCGATGAGATTTTATTTTAACAAAAACAGTCCTAAAGTGTTTGCCCTAACACCTCTTGAGTTTCATAAGAAGTTAACATAGTCTTGCAATATAGCTAATAGCCTGGTAATAAAAGTCATTAGAAAGCAACAGCAGAAGGACATCACTGAGTCTGTGAACCATTGTTCTGGCACCAAACCAAACACACGTATATACACACATACACGTATGAAAATTCAGGGTGTTTTTGTTTTTTATTAAAACAAGCTTCATCCATTACGTCTGCAAGACACTTGGTTCCTGACGCATCATCCTGACTGTTTCTGACTGCACGTGCCTCAAACTCACCAAAGCAGCAACTCTGACTGCAAGGACTGCTTTTAAGAGCCTATAATCAAGCCTGGTTTTGAATACCTAATAAGAAGAATTCCCAACAATAAACAATCTAATTTTGCCTTCTCCTGATGTATTTTTTTCCCCTCAGTATACACTTGAAACCGTGTTATGACTCTAAAGCAGGGCCGACTTTTTTTCCTAGTGTTAAACTGTAAGAGCCAGGTTTGATTTAACACCATGCAAACCGAGAACGTCATATTTTATAACATTTCCTTGCTGAACAGCATTATGAGCAATGCTACAATTATGAATTCCTGCCACCCACTTTTCCTGTTATTACTTGGATCAAAACAATCCAAATGACCCTAGAAATACTTTCAAATGATCATCCAAAGTCAGAGTCCCTTAAACTAAACAAGTGATAGCCACTATTGTGGAGAAAAGTAAATACTAAAAGGCTGAAAACTACAGAAGGGAAGTGATTTGCCCAAGAATACAAAGTGAATCCTGTGGTAAAACCAAGATTTCAGTCCAAATGGACAGCATCATAACCCCTTGCATTTTCCACTAGGCTACAGTGCTTCCTTATCACTTTTTGTTACTAGTACTTTATAGATTTTTACTCTTCTGCTCTCAAGGGAACTGTGACCTGAAAAGTAACTCCCTCTAGCAAAAAGCAAGCCCGGGTAGCTCCATGCAGTTCTGCAAGGATGATCCACCCTCTGGCCAAAAACCTGGAGAAATACCAGTTGCGAAGCCTGAAAACAGCAACATTTATGAGTTACCCCCAAAGCAATATACATAATGCTACCTGAAGCAGAAGTTAAAATTCTAATGCTAAAGTATAAACACAACCAAAAAACAGAAGGAATAAAGAAGCAAAAAAATCAAGGTGTAAAAATAAGTGTTAAGCATACATTGCCAGATGCAGCTAACTACACCATCAGCTTGCAAGCCAGCGAAGCAGAGCTGGAATAATGAGCACGTAAGGCTCATATTCAACATTTATGCATTTAAGCAGAAGTAGTCCCACTGGTTTCTACAAGACATCAAATGCAGGGAAAGTTTCAAAGCATGAACACCTGCAAGACACGGATCCACAACCTGAAAGACTACTCTTTGCTTCCCATCCAAAAATCCATTCCCAAAAGCTTTTCAGCTCAAGTTTTAACAGCATCTGCATTTCCGAAACAACAGCAATACCAACCAGGAAGCCAGGGGAGAGGAAGGCATCCAGCCACAGAAAAATGAAATCCATCTCAAAGGATCACCGTTAAAATCAACGTATGTTTTTTTTTTTCTTAGCAACATTTTTTGCAATTAATTAGAATTAATCCCATGATCCCTGCCTCTTCAGAAGTCTGTTAGCTCCCATTCATCGCTATAATCTTCTAACCTGTAATACAACACGCAGCTGGCTCAAAGATGGTCTCTCCTCTCCATCGTATTTCAGATGAAAGACATGTTATAAAAGCAGAACATCCAAGCACCCCAACAAATCCGACCAAGCACCTTGCTACTGAGGAAACCCTACTGGGCCTGATACCACCTGAGCATATTTCTGGGGGAACGAAATGACATTATTTTTGAGTTTTCGCTGTGAGAACAGGTGCTAAGAGGGATGTTTCCCTGCGGTGTTTGCCACGCTACCACTGCCGCATAACGCCAGTGCGGATCCCAGCCCATTGTCCAACCTGGCGGTGTTCAAATCATAAATATCGAGCAGCCGAGGCGTTACAGGAGGGAATAAGGGCTTTATTCCTTTCTTCCCCAGTACCTTTGCTATCCTGCAGCAGCTCTGGCAACGCGGAAGAAAGGCAACAGGCCGACAGCAAGTCAAAACAATATTTCAACCCCTTGTTTAAGGCAACCCCTAGCAAAAAGGCGCGACGGCTCGAAAGGGATTTCCCATCACCCTTTTACCAAACGGCTCTAAAACACAAACTCAAGAAGGGGAAAGGGGGGGGGGGGGGGGGGGGGGGGTTGTAAATACCAAACCAGCGCCGAAACGGCCCGGGACACGCGGACGGACACCCAGGGAGCCGCTCACCGGTGGGCGCGCTGTCCAGGATGCGGAGGTCGTACGCCCCGGAGCAGCGGTAGTTGGCGGCGGTGCCGTTGTCCCACACCACCACCACCTCCTCGGGGCTCTCGAAGCTGCGCACGGTGCCCACGTGGCCCTCGCCGCCGTCCTGCTTCCCCCACTTCCAGTCGGGGCCCCGCACCACCCGGGCGCCGACGCCCTCCACCATCACGCGGTTGTTCCGCGAGCTGCTCATCCCGGCGGCGGGGCGGCCGCAGGAGGAGGGGGGGGGGGGGGGGGAGGACCCCTCCGGGCTACCTGCGGGGGACCTCCGCTCTCCTCCCCGCTACCCCGCTACGGGCCGGCCGCCGCCCGCCGCTGCATCCGGGCACTGCCACCGCCGCGGCCCCGCCGAGCCCGGCGGCGGCCGCCAGCCCCCGGCCCCGCCTCGCCGCCCCGCACATGCGCCGCCGCCCGCTCCGTCTCCGCGCAGCCGCGGCGCCGCCTGCGGGGCCCGGAGGGGAGGCGGGAGCGGAATGGCCGCCGCCGCGGCGCGGCTGGCGCTGAGGTGGTTTGGGAGGCGGCCCTGCTGGAGCCGGGGTTCCCAAACGTCCCTCCTCCTCCTCGTGTCGCCTCTCCTCTCGCCTCAGCAATTCACTGAGGAATGTGTATCAGGCCCCAGCGCCTCTAGTTTAAGGAAATTGGTCGGGGACCTGCACCCTGCCCACCCCTCGCACCACCTTCAGGTGTCCCTCCTGTAGGACAGGCCTGCTGAGGCTCTTCATAAACTGCACTCTTCCAAATTCGCCTTCACGATAGTTAACGCCACAAGCACGTTCACGACAATCGAGAATTTCCACAAGCACTTTCACCAGAATTAACCCCACACGCACTTTCACCAGAATTTCCATTAACTCCACACACCTTGTGTAATCCCACACAGAATGTGATCCTTCACTTAAAACATGGTCCTCCAACTGCTCTCTCCCTCTCTAACCATATTCTGTGCCAATTTTTTTCAAGCAGCCATCCAAAAGGACAGACAAGTCTAAACCAGACAAAGGAATACATTTCTTAGCAGGGAAGTGTCTGCTACGAGGCAGACCGGCTGCCCTTGTATCCTGGATGTTTTTACAGTTTTTGTGCTTCCTTCCACCTTTGTGGTTATTAATAGGGCCAGAAGAGTCTGTGAGATCATTTCCTGACTTCTTTTGTGGAGTTTCTCACACAATGTATAGCAGAGCACCATAATACAGGCAAGTGACCGCCACCGCATTCCTCAAGTAACCCATCCCTTCCGACCCCATACTAAGACTGAAGAATGTTGCCTTAAACATGAAATTGTGTCCTGACAGTAGGCACTCCCAAAGCAGCATCCGATTACTGCTTCTACAGTGGAAACCTCACCACACTAACGGATACCACCCTAGGAAAGCATGCAATTGTCGGGCAGTTTGTTTTTTCTGGCAGATGCTTTTCCCCATACAAAAGCTACCTGCAGCTTGTACTAGCCTGTTACATTTAGTACACAGAATTGGAATTAAACATATAAAACATGCCAGAATTTCCCAGAAATGCTGGAGGTTTCTTTATCTATCAAAGGCTCTATGTGGGATCTATCTAGGATATCTATAATGTTCCCATCTGCCTCATTCTACTTTCTCAGGCTTTGATAGTTATGGGCAAGTGCAAGGTTCATGCATATCTAAGGATATGTATCTAAGGATATGCATGAAGCCAGAGCATATTTTCTATTACTCTTTGGTACAGTTGATTAAAAAGGCCTTTCGCAACCACTGCATATATGCCAGGAAAACCAACGAAGTCTGAGATAAGAGTTAGTGACAGCTCTCCTAGACAGAATCTGAAGAGATTAATTTTTCCAAGAGATTAATTTTTCCCTTATTTTTTTTCAGGAAGGATATCTCCTGAATTACAGGCCTTAAGAGATGATGCTGCTGCAGTTCAGCAGTAATGCATGTGTGCAGATATTATCCTGGAGATTTTTCTCTTCTGAAAATCCTTCTCCTGACCATTCTTGCTTTATCCCAACAGTCCCTTCCTCTCCTTCTGTTTAGATAAGTGCTCCCCTAACAGCTATTACAGAGTTATACCTCAAAATACAGAGGCTGTATCTTTTTATTGGTGTGGTAGAAAAAATTTAGAATCATACATTATATTATTTATTATGTGAACCTGCTTGAAGTTTAAGCAATTAGTAAGGAAAAAAAAAGTTTTCAGTTCTTGAACCTTTTATCCAAATTAGCCTTCAAAATAACCATTACATATCAGTTTCAGATGGAGACTTAAAAAGAGACAAAAGAAAATGGGGAAGGATAGAGCTTTGGTGAAAGATTTATTCTGAAAGATTTATAATGATGTTGGACATTAGTGGTCCTATCTACTATTTTTCTGGTATCAGCCACAGGAGCATGTATCAGCATGGAAATTAGAACTAGAGTGATATGCAAAATAAGCTAATTTTGAGTAAGCACCTGAAGGCTGTTTGAGACTCACAGAAAGATGGAGAAAGAAAAACCAGAATGTGAGCAGCAAAAGGAAAAAGAGAGCTCTGAGCTTTGAAAAGAAGCTGAAGCAGAGCTAGAAATAAATGACTCAAAGGAAAGGTATAAGTAAGATGGAGATTCCATAGGATGTTGAATCTGATTAACATATTGTGGCAAGAAGAGTGTCAAATACAACATTTTCAGGCGTGTATCAGCACTTTGTTTAGACTGAGAAAGTAGTCACTGTAAGGAAACAGATGATTTAATTTTTCCAACAGAAGAAAAAAAAAAACAAAAAACCTTGTTGGCATAGGGCCTCCTGCAAAAGGAAGAGAGGGTTAGCTGTTTGGATGGTTAGTATTACACAGAGTAAGTGCACGTGGCATTTTCAGTTGTCTCTGTCAAGTCTTTGATCCCAAGACAGGACTGTTCTTTTTTGCTGATGAATGCTGAGAGTTCATCACATCCCCTAATCTTGCATTTGCCCCTCTTACCTTGTTGCACAGAATGGCTGTTCTACAGCCTTAGAGCCAACACGTGTTCATACTCAGATAATTTATCAATCCTCAAATTGTGGGGAAAAGTGCTATCTAGAACCTTGCAACTAGAGTTAGCAGAAGCGTTTTTCTCTTTGCTTTTCAGTTTACAATGTAGAAATCATACCAGCTCATAACCCTGCTCAACCCAAGCACCAGCAGAGGTTGGGACTTAGGCTCTTTTCTGCCATCCAGGTTAGAGGAGGAGACCAGCAAGACAGACTGGCAGAGCAGTAACATCTGAAAGCGCTGCAGCAGAAGCAACCAAAGCTCAGCTGCCACAGGCCTTATTTATTTACCAGAACACTGCTGCTGTAATTAACCACTGATGCCTGCATGGTGAGGCAGAGCTCACTTTGAATACCTCAGGTAGTCATGGCAGAACAGTTGGATCACAGGCGGGAGGAAGGGAATCCTCTGTGCTTTAGGCACACTTGACTGTAATTACAAAGATTCATTAATATGCATTCAGTGCAGGAATCTTGATGCACAAAAAGACCTACAGAACTAGTTCCCTTCTGGCTACCCAAAATTACATGTAGTGCTGAGTCACCCCATCCTCCAGCTGGTGATTGTGGTCTTCCCCACTGTCTCCTGCCATAGCAGAGAAATCCAACACGGGGCCACATGAGAAGAGCTCTGGTTTATGCAGAATTCAACTGTTCATCAAAGCCATTCCAGAGAGCTGCTTGCCTAAACTCTGCCTGGTTGCCTTGTGGTTCTGCAAAATGCCATGCTCCACCAGGGAATCTTAACATATGTATTTCCATGTACTGAAGACAGACTTCAGTAGAAGTTTTTCTGGACTGTCCTGTTTGATTAAAGCTGAACTTGCAACGTAGGAGCTGGAATATGCAATGCAGAAAGGGGACTATGCCTATTCCAGGAGAGAATGTCAGGTGAAAAGTCTGCTTTACAAGGTTTAGAAGAAAAGAAAAAAATCCAACTTCTTGGAAAGACTACTAACTCATGCAGTTTTGAGGTTTTGTTTACTATCTTGCCATAAATTCTGAGTTCTGAGACATTGTTGAATGGAGGATATATATATATTGCTCCCTAGGAGTTGAAGAAGACCATCACGACTTTGTGGGAAAGGGAAAGGGAAAGGGAAAGGGAAAGGGAAAGGGAAAGGGAAAGGGAAAGGGAAAGGGAAAGGAGCGTAATCATCCTCCACAGAAACTTCTGGTCTGATAACATGCCACATCTTTTTAAGTTAACGGAAAAAAAAAATATGTTGTCCAGATCAGCATCATCTAATGTATATATTCTAGAATCTGAAGAACGAGTTACGACCTTCAGGCCACATCTCGTTTGTCTGCAGTTTATTGTAGAAAGAACACCACCACCACCAAAAAAACCACACAACTAATTCCTCAGCCTCTGCTGCCATCACGTGGCCATGTGTCATCTCTCATTAAAGCTGAAATGCCCCTATCCTGTTTACTGTTAGCTCTGCATTTCCTCCGTCTTATTTACCAGATTCATTATCCATAATGCAGTCTAATTTCTTCCGCAATTTTCAGAAATGGAATAAGTAATTGGCACTGGATTTTTTCCTAGTTTCAGCAGATTAAAATATTTTTAATGGCAGATAAGTGAGCAAGCTGTTACACAACACAGCAAAGAGTTTTGGTGAGGTTCAGATTTTTACTGTGCTGCTGGCATCTCCTATGAAAGTGTTAATTACAGCACATGTATTAATGTCAATGCCACTGTTTCTTTCCCTAAAGAGTTCTATCTGCTATTTCTCTTCTAGGAAAAACAGCTGAACAGAGAACAGATTATAAATAAATCACTTTATTCTCCCGCTGTGAAAATAAACTAATCCCTTGGAGATCTGCTAGAGAATGAAATGTCCCTGAATCTGGCTAAAATCCTCACTGTGCTGAGAAAAAAAAAATAAATAAATAAAAATACTACTCATCATTTTAGATTAAAGAAGAGTATCTTTCTCTGAAAGGACCATCACGGAATCTTCTCCCTTGTTTAAGACTTTAAGTTTTACTAGTGTGGACTATTTTGAGTGGGGAGAAAACAACATAGCTGAAAAGGGCATACAGACTACAATGCCATGTGCTTCTGTTTGCACATCTACGCAAATTCTCCTACGCCAGTGCACCTTGGAGGGTTAAAGGATGTATACCTACCTGACAATTCCAAATGTTTAGCCCCCAGTTGCAGACCACCCAGCTAGGAAGCAGGTCTGCAGAACAGGACCTGGGGGTCCTGGTGGACACCAAGTCCAACATGAGCCAGCAGTGTGCCCTTGCAATAAGGAAGGCCAGTGGTAACCTGGGCTGCATTAGGCAGAGCATTGCCAGCAGGTGGAGGGAGGTGGTGATCCTTCCCCTCTGCTCAGCACTGGTGAGGCCACCCCTGGAGTGCTGGGTCCAGTGCTGGGCTCCCCAGTACAGGAGAGGCCTGGACATACTGAGAGTTCAGCAAAGGGCCACCAAGATGATCAAAGCATTGGAGCAGCAGCCCCCTGCGGAGAGGCTGAGAGAGCTGGGACTCTTCAGCCTGGGGAAGAGGAGGCTCAGGAGGATCTGATCAGTGTGTATAAAGACCTGAACGGAGGGAACGAAGAGGTCAGAGCCAGGCTCTTTTCAGTGGAGCCCAGTGCCAGGACAGGAGGCAAACAGCACAAACTGGAACACAGGAGGCTCCCTCTGAACACCAGGCAGCACTACCGTGCTGGGTGGGTGACCAAGCACTGGCACTGGTTGCCCAGAGAGGCTGTGGAGTCTCCTCCTTGGAGACTTCAAAAGCTGCCTGCACAGGGTCCCAGGCAACCTGCTCTGGGTGGCCCTGCTGGAACAGGGGTTGGAGCAGATGACCTCCACAGGACCATTCACACCTCAGCCATTCTTTGGTATTGCTGTTTTATTCATAGATAATTGTTAATATTGATGATGCATGGGAAGGAGGGATTAATTTCTTTGTTGTATTACGTTTCCTGATTTTAAAGATTATATCAGTAAATTACTTGGAATTCTCAGATATAGTCAGAACTAGCCAGGTCCTATATTTAGACTGATAGGAAAATAAACTGCCTTCACAGGTTATCAAGTTATTTTAAGAATGTTCCTAATTTATGTGCTTGACAATTTTGTTTAAGACCAATGGAACTAATCAAGTGCTTAGTCAAACATAGAGTACAGGTCCTTTTGTTATGAAGGCACTCAATATGTACTACATAATGCCTGACAAAATGATTTAGGCACTGAATAATACCTAGGTTTTATTTTTAATAGCCTGCTAAAGCAATAACAAACATTGAGTAACTCAAGCAGAACTAAACACTGTCTGTTTTGTCATAATAGAAGTCCCAGTCACAACATAATGTAATCCTAAATTCTAGTAAGTATGATTTCCAGTGATTTAATAGAAATGCAGGTAGAAAATTTCCAAAAGACAACATTTTTGTATGTTGCTAAACAAGACTATATGCTTTGCATAAAGTAAATATTTTTAATATACATCTAATTTAAGATCTTGTCTAATTATAATAAATTAACTATTGACATGCTAATGAAAAATCTGTGAAAAAGAATCTAAAAGAAAGAGTGATTGGACAAATTTCTGACCCCACTGAATTCAGCTGAATCCATCGTATTCATGAGGGCAGAACAAAAGTTTACTGAATGTATATGGCAGTATTATTTTTTCCATAGTATAAAGCATTCTAAAATGCTTTGATTTTGTGGTTGAAATAAAAGATGCAAGGTGTTTGGTTTTTTTTTTCCATTTTGAACTGTTTATAAAGGAATTAAAATAGGTAAATAAAAATGAAAATGTTTCACTCTAAGCTACAGAAAAGATTCCTTGGAACCAGGAGGAAATTTAACCTAGATTCAATGTTTAACTCTACTGCACATCTTAGGACAATTCTCAAGTCCTGTAGCAGCTTCTGATAACATTTTTAATGAAAAAAATAATTTGACTAAGAAAAATGTCCTCAATGTATTTGCTCACCTTATACTGAATTTAATTTGTTATACTGTCTCGTATTCTCAGTTTTGAGCATGCCATGGATTGTCATCATTGGTTGCTGAACAAAACAATCACTTTTAAGTTAATTCACATTTCTGAGAATTATTTTCAGTTATATCTCATAGAATTTGAACCTGTATTTTAACTCTTTTGTGAACATTCTAGATGACACCAAACAAAGTTTCATCACCATTATCTACATGGTGATGAGTCAAATCTATGTGATCCTCTACTAACCATGAACTTGTGTTTAGCAGTTTGTCAGCTGTATTCAGATGCAGGGAATTGGTTTCATGAAGACCAGATCTCATAAGAGTCCTTCCAAGAGAGGTGAATATTGGGCAGCCTTCACATTGCAACAGCTGTTGATGGTATCTTCAACCACCTAAAAAGACAGAGAAACGGTGCTAAATTAGGTAGTTGCATTTGTGCTCAGGATACCTGCTACACCTGCTGAACTGAAATTCGCAGATTTTAATTGAAGAAAATATTGTTAATACAAACATATTACTAAATTGTTAATATTGTTATACAAGGCATAGCATTCCTTTTAAATCCTATGTTCTTTCCAGCTTTACATCTGGAAGAGCTGAGGATTATTCCCTGACAGAGTGAAGAGAAGCAGCATGGCATAAAAAGATTTGGAAGCATGAGAAACTGGGGATTATAGTCAAAGTAGCAAAGCTCAAGAAAGGGAGAAACAGAAACACCTTCTCCTTATGCCACAATTATTGATTTTTTTTTTTTCACAAACACCAGGAGTACAAACATAAACACAGCCTGGCAATTTCGTTCAAAACTTGAAGTGTCTCCAACATAGAACATTTGCATGGACTTTATTAATTCCTGATTGATTCACGCTTTAAGGAAAGAAAAACATGGGATATGCATGAAGAAGGCTTGAGAAATGCTGAGCTGAACTTTTCAAATGCGTTTTTCTTCTTCTGTTCTACTGCTGATAATAAATATCAGCAATAGTGAGTGCCCCTTCCCTGCATTGATGGAAAACTTTTCAGATGTTTCATACATGGACTGGGAACTTTTATGTATCCCCAAGATTGGTCAGGCTGACACAAAGGTATTTTTCCCATTTTGTTTGATGAGTGGCAAAGTTCAGCTAATGTTAAAAGAACATAAACAAACAAAACCTTGAATTTAAAACTCTGAGGCTAAATGTCATTTGTCCTCTCCTCAGAGATGTTGCTGTGCCAACTGAAGTCAATTCCAAGGGTGAGGCTACAGAGAACTGCACTGGGACCAGCTTGCAATTGTCCACTGGGACATCAGTAAGAATATAACACACCTCCCCACTAGCTCCAAATGATCGCAGAGCCACTGAGCTTAACAAAACAATAAAATAACAGCGTAGCACTAGTGTAGCCTCCTCAGTAAAAGAAAACATAAATCAAGCTGTGACTCACCAATTGGTCTATAAATCATTATCTACTGATTAAGCAAAAAAAAAGTTGTGAGACAAGGAACAATCCCATACCCTTTCCTTTTTGTCTAATCTATAACCTATTACAGCTGGCTTGATCCAATCATATTAGTAAGCACCAGGGAGCAAAGTGCACATAGCAAGTGTCTCTAGGAATGCAGGACTCTGCTCCTCAGGAAAAAAAGCAAAAAACAACAACAACAAAAAAACAAACAACAACAAAAAAAACACAAACAAACCAACAGTAAGAGTTCAAAAAACTGTATCAACCACCTTGTTTTCTCCCCTCACAAATTTGCAATCACTAAATTACTTGGAGGTGGTTGCAATACAAGCAGAACACGGTATTTTCTTTTTCAGCCCTGCAAACTTTGATGTAGGTCAAAAGAGAACCTTTTTAAAGAGTTAAAAGAAAAGGCACTGGAATTGGAGGATCCGATAGGAATTGCTTAGAAGAGAAGGCAGTTACTAACATTACTGCTATTGACAGTTACTGACATGCTTACACGGTAACTCAGCCAGACGAAACTCAGCCCTTCTCAGTACACAGGTTTGTTTCAGTTTGCCTGTGGCCTGTCAGATACGCCTGACATTCTTAACACTCCCATGAGTAAGTGACGTAGGGTGATGGTCAAAGACCAGATAAACCTCATCAGCCTTTGCGTCCGGATCTGGTTTTATGAATGCAATCTCTCTAGGCCCTTGATCTAGCCACTAAGCCGCTGGTTTTGTACGCCTCAGAAAGGTTTCTTTAACCACCAACATCCATGCCTTCTGCTTTCTGGTCTTGTGTGTAGGTGCATTTATAATACTTCTAGCCCTGTAGACACACACAGTGTCCTCTTCTTTCTCAGCCATTTGGGAATTTCTTTTCTTTAGTTTTTCTGTGACTCAAGGGTTGTCCAACTTAATGGGTATAAAACTTGAATCTGGGAAAACAGTCTGATGCAAGCAATAACCACTTTCCATCTTCAGACGTAGCAGGTTCCTATCCATGTAAAATGTAGTCCTCAGTTCAGCCAAATTACAGTCTCTGAAGGTTCCTAAATTCACCTTTTTGATGAAGCCGATCTGTTTTCAGAACTAAGCTCTCTAGCCCAGCTGGTCACACCAGAGTGTACCTTTATGGTACCTACTTTTATCTGGGGTGTACAGCCTAACACTCCCAGAAAGTCAGGACCCGGCTATGGCTGTTCTCCTTCAGCAGAAGCACTGAAAGTGAAATGTTGATGACAAAACGTTTTGTCATCACCCATTCAGTTTCCTTTTTCTGTAACAGGGAAAACAAGCTGCGGGGGAAACAAGCAAAACCCAGATCCTTCCTACCCTCTCCTTACTAATTCCCACAGTCCTTTCAACAGATGCTCTATCCCTTTGCCTCTGGAAATTACAGTCAGCTGATAGGATAGAAAGAATAGGAATTTTTAAATTTCTTCAGAGCATGGCAATATATTCATAGTAGTTTACCTTTGTTAATACAATATACATTGTTTTGCATACATTTATCATTCAAATTCTTAGTGAAAAATTCTTAAATCATAGAAACTCATTTTACTTGGAAAAAAAAAAGAAAGGAAGACAAGTAACAGATTTCTGCTTGTCAGACTGAATGGTAAAACATACTTGACTTTTCCAAACACCATAACCCAATTAGCACTGCAATCAGAAACAGCCATTTGACTGCAAAATCTTTAAATGTTGTGTTTTTATGATAGTTCTTTATAGTTCATAGATAGTTTTTTTATGACAGTAAATGGGTTTTTATGATAGTTCTCAAACCAGGACTGGTATCCACTCTTGCTGCACCAAAGCAGTACATTTGACCCCACGGTAGGAACATGGTAGCACTTTACACCACAGAAAGATTCAAGTCCCTTTCAGTGTTTCCCTAAATTAAGCTCTGTGGCCCTACATCCAAGAGATTAAGGAGCTTGCCATCACCATTTCATGGTGAATAAGTTGGGCCCAGAAATGCTTTCAAATTCTGTCAGATCTGCATCTCTCTGATAAGATCTGTCCAAGTAAGGAGAAACAACTGAAATGGGCCACGTTGTATTCTGCTTATGTTTTTTTTTTTGTGTGTGTGGTGGTGTTTTTTTGTTTGTTTTGTGTTTGTTGTTGTTGTTGTGGTTCCCAATTCAATTAGATGTCAAAAATTGGGTACAGCAAGAAAACACAGATAAGGTATGCAGTGGAAGTGAACGATTAAATTTTCCTTGCTAGGAAGAGTCTCAGCGAGCAAAGTCTGTCTTTTCTCAACAGTTCATGGAGCTGAGCCATAGAAGAAGGAGCAGGAAGGTACCGCTGCGTCCTGTGGTGTGTGCAGGCATCTCAAATGGCAGATGCTCAGTGCCAGGACGTTTGTATCATCAGCTGCGCTCCTGTGACTTTGCCAAGGAAAAACGCAGACACTGGGCTATTTTAGCTGAAGAGAGAAGCATCAGAGTTAGCAAACACGTGAGGGCCTCAATGCAGCAATCCATGCCGCTGAAAGAGGAGCAGGCAGAGGTTCCCTGGGGAGTTAGGGACTACATCCACTCCTCTCTGATCTTCACAGCGCCTTGTAATCGAAGTGAGAAGTGGAAAAGCCGTGGCGTGCTTCAGTCTCACGTTAAAATAGTTATACTGCTGACTGACCAGCGGTGCACCTGCAAGTCCCCAGCGTCCCCTCGTCCTCCTGTGTGCTTGGGGGCTCTCGTCCTGTAAAAATAACAGCGGGACGGGGGAACGAGGCCTCTCCTGGAGGCACTGAGCACCAGCAGCATTTGCCCCAGCTGCTCCTCACGCTTTCGGACGGCAACCTCAGGAACCAGAGCCCCGGGAAGGGCACCCTCAGCCCCCAGGGCCCCGGGACGGGCACCCTCAGCCCCCAGGGCCAGGTGAGGCTGCGGGCAGCCCCTCGGTGTCCCCAAACCCACCCCGCAGCGCACGGGGCCTGGGTCCCCGCCGGGTCCCCACAGCTCGGGAATGGCGCCGGCGCCGCTTCAGCGCCTAACGGCCCCCGGCGCCCTCCGCAGCCGGCGGGCAGCGGCGTGGCCAAGGGCAGCCGGGCGGCGGCTCCTCCTCTCCCCCTTCCTCCTCCTCCTCCTCCTCCTTCTCCTCGTCCCCTCCCTCCGCTCCGGGGCGGTCTCGGCCGCCGAGCTCCGGCTGCGGCAGCCCGGGGGTGAGCAGCGGCGGCGGGATGGACTGGCAGGTGCTGACCCGGGAGCTGTCCCTCTACCTGGAGAGCCAGGTCCGCGTGGGGCTCTTCGGCTCCGGCGTGGGCTTGTCGCTGGTGCTGGGCTTCGGCGTCGCCTACGCCTGCTACTACCTCAGCAGCATCGCCAAGGTGAGCGGGAGGGCGGCGGTGGCCCGCGGACGGGGACCCTCCGGGGGACACCGGGGGTGGCAGCCCCCGGGAGGCAGCGGCGGCTCCTCAAATGGCCGCCGCCGCGCCCGGAGGGGCCGCTGCCCGGAGCCCGCACCGCCCGGGGACGGCGTCCTTGTGGAGGGGTCGGCCGAGCCGGGCCGTGCCGGGCCGTGCCTTTCGGCTCTCGGGGGAAAGGGCCGAGGCGTTTCCTTGCGCTGCCCTCCGCCGGTCGGGGAAGGGGCTTCGCCCGGGGGCAGGCGCCCAGGGGCTCCGCCGCCCGCTCTGCCGGTTTGGGGACCCTTGGGTTGCTGCTCCCGTGTGGCGGGGGCTCTGGCGCCTCTGTCCACCTGCTCAGGAGTGGTTTCACGAAGAGATTATGCGCTTTCAAATCATTTGGGTACTGTGTAAAGTGGCCCCTGGAGCAAGAGTGAGAGCGCCTCGTTGAGTGCTCCATCAAGGGAAAACAGGCGTGTGAAAAGATTTCGGGCTGCTGAAGGCTCGCACGTTGCCACAAGCCTCCACAGACTGGCTGAGAACACAGCCTTCCTCTTCCTCACAAAAGGATGCTTTCTTTTCGTCAGAGGAAGAAAATGACGGGTCAGGAGGACGTGCTGCCACCGCTGCGTATGCGTAGCAGTTTTTTTCACTTGTCCTCTCTTGTCCTGTTAACGTTTGTACGCTGGAGACCCTAAAAGAGAGGTTTAAGAAATGTGACCGCTAAAATGCGAGCCATGTGGGATGTGATGATTTCCACACCAATTTCTCTATACAAACGTAGGCTGTGAGAAAAATACCTGTACGCAGAGCATTATTAGAGGTGAGTAGCCTATGCAGTTGGGCGCCGTACTGTGAGGTGGGAGAAGGAGAGTCCTACCAGGTTGAACTAGGTACTGCAAGCGCGCGCTCCAGGTACGCTGCTGAAGCTTCATCTCTGCCTGGTGCAAGAAAACTGACGCAGGAAAATCTTTCTCACTTGCTGCGGTACGGTGTGGTTTCGATTCCGGTATGCTGGTAAAAGCAGAGCTGAAATAATGTATTATCAGAAGCAAGTAAGGAATCCATAATGTTTAGCGGTTTTCATTTTTCAGTTGGGCATTTCGGGATTTCATTCGGTTTATGTTTGTGTATCTCTTTATCATGAAAATAAAAAGACTCATAAGTAAATATATTAACAAAAAGAGTCTAGTGGGAGATTTAAAAAGGCTTTCATTATTTTTTTTCTACGAATGCCCATGCCTGACTGTAGTCTCTCTTCCTAGAAACCCCAGCTGGTGGCCAGCAACAAACGTTTCTGCCGCTTTCTCGAGGAATATTGCCCTGTTGTGACAGAAACTTACTATCCCACGATTTGGTGCTGGGAAGGTCGGGTGCAGACACTCCTGCGGCCCTTTATCACTTCTAGACCCCAAGTACAGTACAGAAAGTAAGTGCCTTTCTTCTGGAAAGTGATCGATTCTGTAGCGAGTGGTTACCTTACTCTGTGTCACAGCTACTGTCATTGCTCGAGTGTGTGCCCATATATCTGCTTTATGCCCCTCTTTACAACTCCATCCTAGGCTTGGAACCATTTCTGTCCTGGATTCAGTATGCAGTAGGTTTAAAAGGCCAGGGCTCCAATATAGCCCTATTATAGCTCAGGGAGTCTTGGAGCACTGCAATACTGGTGGCAATACAGGACCTGATGTGGTTATATGTTCACAGAATGGTTGAAGTGGGAAGGGACCTCTGGAGGTCAACTGGTCTAACCCATCCAGAGGAGGTTGCCCGGGACCCTGTGCAGGCAGCTTGTGAAGATCTCCAAGGAGGAGACTCCACAGCCTCTCTGGGCAACCAGTGCCAGTGCTCGGTCACCCACCCAGCACGGTAGTGCTGCCTGGTGTTCAGAGGGAGCCTCCTGTGTTCCAGTTTGTGCTGTTTGCCTCCTGTCCTGGCACTGGGCACCACTGAAAAGAGCCTGGCTCTGACCTCTTTGCTTCTTCCCTTCAGGTCTTTATACACACTGATCAGATCCCCCTGAGCCTCCTCTTCCCCAGGCTGAAGAGTCCCAGCTTTCTCAGCCTCTCCTCAGAGATGCTCCAGCCCCTTCATCATCTCACTGACCCTTTGTGGGACTCTCTTGAGTATGTCCAGGCCTCTCCTGTACTGGGGAGCCCAGCACTGGACCCAGCACTCCAGGGGTGACCTCACCAGTGCTGAGCAGAGGGGAAGGATCACCACCTCCCTCCACCTGCTGGCAATGCCCTGCCTAATGCAGCCCAGGTTACCACTGGCCTTCCTTATTGCAAGGGCACACTGCTGGCTCATGTTCGACTTGGTGTCCACCAGGACCCCCAGGTCCTGTTCTGCAGAGCTGCTTCCCAGCCAGGCAGCCCCCAGCATGTCCCAGTGCCTGGGACTGTTCATCCCCAGCTGCAGGACTTGGCACATCCCTTTGTTGACTGGCATGCAGTTCCTGTGAGCCAGTTTCTCCAGCCTGTTGAGGTCTCTCTGGATGGCAGTACAGTCGCCTGGTGCGTCAAATATTTTGGTGATTGAATGCCATCATTTTGGAAGGGTCATGCTGTCTTTGTCCATTCAACCAACACGTTCAGCTTTAACCATTGCATGGCCGCTTTCAGCCCAGTTTTGAATATATAAAACTCCTGGGATTTTCAGAGTAATTTTTACCTGTCAGGTCTATCTTGTGTTCTTTGATGCCTAAATTCTAAGAGGCAAAAAATTATATATATTGTTTGTCCTCAGCTGATCTCTCTCACACAGAAGTGAGGCTCAGTCTGGCAAGTGAGGCATTTGGCACAAGAGCTAAGGAGAAGTACTTTTATACTCCGGAACCTGGACGCAGCACAAGTTGTTTCAGCTCTGTTTGCATGGTAGAATAGATTTAGCATTTAGCAGCTTCCCTTAGTTTTAGTAACTAGGAAACATTTCAGTGGTATGGCCATGTCCAGTTTTTGTAGCCCTTCTTGTATACTTCCATTTCAAGGTTTGTGAGGAAAGAAACGTAGTTCCATGGGGCAATGCTTAATTCGCACCATTTGAGATTGTGCTGGCAGTACACACCAGCATACTACTGCCCATTGCTAAAAAAGGGTAAAGCTGACCTAATGAGTCCAACAAGGCTGATGAGCTCTAAAGTCTGGAGTTGGTGCTATGAAGATTGTGCTTTCAGATGAAAAATCAAATGCAAAGTAAACTTCAGTTTTGGTAGTTCTTGTGTCATACAATACATTCATTGCCAGAGAATAGGGAAGATGCTGAATTTCTCTCCCCCCCCCCTCTCTCTCTCTCCCTCTCTCTCTCTCTCTTTATATATATATATATATAAAAGGACTGTAACCTTCCTCTCATGGTTTAAGACATGCTTAGCTTCTTGGGATGATATCACACTTATTACATTCTTAAGTTGTGTTTTAAGCATGCATGCTAACAAAGTTTGTGGAGATATGAGTATGAAATTCTGGCTTCACTGAAGCTGTAAAGATGTAGTGTCTGTCTGTGTTCCACATGTTAAAAACATAACAGAGTGCCATCCAGCATACGTGCTTATTCTTTGGGTAAAGAGAAAACAAAACAAAAAGAACAACAGATGCATGATAGATGTTTAACACATTGCCCAAAGCAGAGCCAGAAGGTTCTCAGGCCACCCAAAGGAAAGCTGCGGTACACAAGCCCACATACAGTAAAAGGCAGTGCCAAAAGTCACATTAGTTACAAGCTTCCAGTACATCACTAGCAAGTGATGAAAGGCCAGCTCTTCGTTTACTGTAAACTGGAATTGTGCCATGAACTGACTGTGCTAACTCATGTCAATGGAGGTATGGCTCTTTGTGAATGGTGAATGTGCAAACACAGTTAGGTGGTACTTGTAGCATTAAAACATAATCAATGATGCAGATTTTATACCTGGTGATTTTTACAGTTTAAGCACTCTTAATAGTATGCATTTATTTTTTAAATCTAATCATTGTTGTCTTGAAATGTGCCTTTCAGTGAGCTCATTAGAACAGCAGATGGAGGACAGATTTCGTTGGATTGGTTTGATAATAATGACAGCTTATATTATCCGGATGCCAGCACAAGACCTACTGTCCTGTTATTGCCTGGTCTGACAGGAACGAGCAAGGAATCCTACATTCTTCATATGATCCATCAGAGTGAAACACTGGGATATAGGTGCTGTTACACTTCATTGTTTGTATTTTGTGTGTGAGATCACATTTAAGTATGTACATGTATAAGGTGTCTTCCTGACGCAAATGAGATCTAAAAAAATTAGTTTATGTGAGAAAGCAGTAGTAATAATAATAACCACCACATTATGTAACCGGAAGTAAATTCCAAAGGGCTGTTTTAGTATCTGCAGACGTGCTCCAGAAATTGCAGTGAAAGCAAGCTATGTCTGCATAGGTCTTTGCTGCTGTGTCCTAAACTGTAACATCAGCACTTGTGTTACCTTTATGCTTTCTTGAGAAGGGGTTTGTATTCAGCTCCACAAAGACTTGTATGGATGGGTTGCTGGCAGAAGGCCTCGGAGGAGGTCAGCTTCTGAATGCCAAGATTGCTTGATTCAAATTCCTGAGTGCAGAAAGGGGAGCCAACCTACTCCTACTGCTGTTTCAGGAAGAGGTTTGTCACCTCTTAATTGTCACTGTTTAATTTATTTTTTTATAAAGGCTTCTGGTCAGAATTGGGTAAAATAAGTGGATTAGTCAACGGGTAAATTCCTTTATGTAATCATATTCCTGCTACTGTGCTTTA
Source organism: Cygnus atratus (assembly GCF_013377495.2). Taxonomy (NCBI): domain Eukaryota; kingdom Metazoa; phylum Chordata; class Aves; order Anseriformes; family Anatidae; genus Cygnus; species Cygnus atratus. The sequence continues at coordinate 110,689,527 of NC_066363.1, read as the reverse complement.
AAATACGTTGTCATTGTTCCAGGATCCCCCTATTTGGAATATTGCATTTTGCAATTGCAGATTGGTATCTGCTATTGACTACATGACGTTCTTCAAATATATATGTGTGTGTGAGTGCCTATGTATATTTCTGGCTGTTCTCTGGAGGTTTGGGGAGCCGCTCTACTAAATTCTGAAAGTAAAACAGCTCTTTAACTGTTCAAACTACTTTTAAAATCACTTTAAAACTTACCTGTAAAAATACTAGAGGAAGAAAGATTCCAAATCAACAGCTTCTTAGAACTAATTCTTGAAGTATTCCTGACAGAAATGTCTGCATTTGATCACCTAACAGAGAAAAGTATAATGTTATAAAGGAGAACTTGAGGTTTTTGTTTTTAAACAGCCAAATTTGAAAAATACCAAAATATTTTTTCATGCCTTTAACCCATCTAAATATAGCTTATGGCTCATAATTGGCCAGCTCTGAGCTCAGGCAGAGCACGATCCATATTCCGTCTTCCGGTAACCCCAGGGGTTCTTGTCCTGCAGTCTGACCTTGACTGACAAGTCACAGAGTTCACATAGAGTCCCACCGACTACAGTGGTATAAAGGTCATTCTGCACGTCAGATTTTAGCATTTGTAGGACAGTAAATATGTATGTGCTGAACTTATCCATTGAACTGGCTCATTTTTCTTTATGTATTTTAAATTTTTGGTGTAAGTTGTCATTTTCAGATGGATGAGCAATCTATATAACTGAATTTACTTTCTCAATTTTTAGATGCGTGGTTTTTAACAATCGTGGAATTGCTGGTGAGGATCTTTTGGTAAGGATGACTTTTAAGATAAACATCTTTCACGTGTAAGAAGTATGTATATATGTAATCATCAGTGTCTATTTGTAAGGCTGGATTTAAATGAGAGGAGCTCATAGCATATGTTGAAAATGCAGAGAAGAGAATCTAGTTATCTGGTAGATCAGTAACATGCCAATGTACATTTTTTATTTTAAAACTTAGAGATCAACTGGTCAACACAATTGTTTTGTGAACATTTTGTTCTAGGAAATCACTTAAATTACCAGCATCTGTGACAGTAAAGTGAGCAATCTTTATACTTTTCTTCCTCAAAACACGATGGTATTTAAAATGTATGCATCCAAGCAATTCTGTTCACTCAATGTGATTTTCTCCTGTTGTTTTAACGTATAAATCAAAATATAAACAGTGGCAATTACTTTTCCAATTGCCAATAAACATTTAAGCATTTGGTTAAAAAGCCATGCCATTAAATTGATCCGTATTATGTGTTATTGAATTAATGAGTCAGATTTATACGGGTAGTCATATCCTGAAAATTGATTTTGTATTTTTCTCAGCAATTACAACACTAGATTAGCTACAGCAGATTTATTTTTTTTTATCATTTCTGGGACATACAAATCACGATTGCTTAGAGATAACTGGCAATTCCACAGATGATGAAATCGTGAAGCTAAACGTTTTCTGCATCTCGACACAAAGCATGATGAAATACTGCTGAATAAGCCTTGTTTGCTCATATACATTTTGTTGACAGTTCTGAAGCTGGTATGAGTGTGCATAATACTAAGTATTGTTTTGCATTTTTTAATCCCCTGGTTTCAGACTTAGAAGCTCAGAATGTTTTTCCCATAATCAGATGAAACATTTCAATGCAAATATTGCTATGTTAGAGTAGCTTTCTGCATACTTTCAGAGATGGATCTACAGAGCAGTTTTGTGGCACACAAAGTCCTTATTGATGAATTTCTGAATCGCTAACAGAAAAGATCTCTTGTTTGGATGCATTGTGTGTATTTTAGTGTAATCGGATTTACATATTTAAGCATTATAAGATCTTACTGTGAAGCAAGCCAGCTGAAATTATAACATTTTCTGTAAGGGGTTTCTACATTTTAATATAAAATCCCTAGTTAATGAGTTTGAAGCATAGCTGGGCAACACAGTAGAAATAGTCATGAAAGTAATTCTTCTTCTAGTCTCTTTAAAGATAGATGTAAATTTACAGTCTATAATAGTTATTTAAAGAATCGGTTAAACAAATTAGAAGAACATTTTTATTGAAAGTTACTGTGAATTATTGTTATGGAATGTTCAAATATTAGATGACTGCAGCCAATGTGAGCTAAGATGTAGTTCTAAAATATCTGTGTACGCTGAGTGGATAGATATACATTGAAGTGTCAGGAATTAACTGAAATTAAAATGCAACTTCCCACTTTAGTTTTATAAACTTTTAATCAAATATACTTTAACTTAGAATACATTAGACCCTAGGTACTAAAAATAATTTATTTTTCCTTGTAAAGTTGACAACTTAATTAAAATGAAACACATTCACACCATTTGTAATTAATAGGATGTAATAAAGGGAACAGTGATTCATGTGGATGAGAATTGGAAATGCAACATAAACGGAAAACATCTTCAGATTTAATTATCCAGATTTAGCTTTTCTCTCCTTTTTTAATCTGTGACTTCAACATTTTATTATTCATGTTAAATGTACTTTAAGTAATTATCTTCTTTTAATTAAACTTGTTAAAATTGTCCACAAATATCCAGGCTGTTTAACTGAAAGCAAATTAAAAAAAAAAAAAAAAAAGCACCTTAAAATACAGAGTTGCTTCAGGCCACAAATAAGTTCAATTAACTCATAATTAAATATTTTTATATTTTAGTTTTAATGCTTGTACAGAATTTTGGCAGGCTAGCCTCTACCTTGAGTTAAGTCAAGGTTGTTAACGTGTTTAGTAAGAGCTGTATAGTTAAAATCTCTTTCTGTAGATGAAATCTAGAGAACTTACTTTACTGTGATTCTTATTATACCTAAAAGTATTTATCTCCCTTACACTGCTGCAGAGAGTCTGCAGATTGTAGCCTGTAGCAGTTGTCTGTGCAGGTGAGGCTCAAAAGCTATGCTTACCCTTCAAGTGAGTGTGGGGGGGGATATCCAAATCCCAGGGATGGCAATGGAAGTCATTCCACATTCCAACTGAAGGCTTGAAGAGATGCTGCTGGTAGACAGAGAAGGGATAATGTATGTGTTTAATTGCTTTCGTTAGTATGTTAGTAAATTAGGTAAACAGCACTGGTAAATTTATCCATCTATTTATTTGCTTGTATCGTGTATAGAATCTAAATACTGTCAAATGCTAGCTGACAGAACTTGAAGTCTAATACTTTCCTTTGAATTTGAATGTGGGAGAAGATGGTCAAATTGTCATTATAACTTTCTTTTCTCTAAATTAGAGCCTTTATGATGTGTTTTCATTTCTGTAGGGTATTTCAAAAACACCAGTGCCTATGTAGTTTAGCTAGTGACTCTGCGTTCAGTTTTCATCTAATGATTTGGTGGTTGCAGATACTGAATGTATTTATCACCTGTTTTGTTTTGTAATGATAGCAAGTATAATTCCTTCCTCCACCTCCTCCTGAAATGTTTGCCATTTAGTGCACTTTCGCGATAAATTTATCTTATTATATAAAAGAACTGCTGTACATTTTTCTTTGTCCTTAAAGGGTGATAAAAAAAGCTTATGATGGCGTTTTTCCCTATGACTCCTTACAGACACCAAGGACTTACTGTGCAGCTAACACAGAGGATTTAGAGGCAGTTATTCATCACATACACAGCTTGCACCCCTCAGCTCCGTTCATGGCAGCCGGTGTTTCTATGGGAGGGTAAGGTATTATGTAACAGAAGTCTCAGCTTAACTATGATCATAAATAGGACTGTTGTAGCATGACTGTAAATGATTACTCTGAAATACTTACGTTACTTACTGAACTGCGACTAATTTCAGTCTGCCTGTAATTGTCAATATTTGGAAGGCTCTTAGAAGCTTAACACCTTCGAAGCTTTTAGCTTTGTGTCAAGTAAGGTGGAAAGTGGCCAGCATTCAGAAGCTGGCTGGGAGAGAAGACAGGAAACACAGACAGATTGATAGACAAACAGGTGGGCAGTAAAATCTTTGGAAGCTATGGAGCCCATCTTTGGAACAGAGGGATAAAAAATAGGAACTCGAATTAATGTACTGTGTTTCTTAGCAATCTCTGGATATTAGAAGATTTATCTTCATTCTGTTTGGGTTCTGCAGTGTGGGGGTAGGTTATGCTGGAAGAGATGTGATTATCTGCTCTGTCTGGCTCGGAAGCCAGAAGTATTGTTGTTGAAACCAGTATGGGTTGATTATAAGGTGGTATTAAGACTTGCTGTGTCCTGGCTTTTCTCCAGAAAGCATAGCTAGAACAGACAGTGATAGAACAGTTGCTAGAAAAATCACTGCTAGAAACTAGGAGAAATATTCAGACAGACTCTTTAACAAAAACTGGAGAAGAGAACTTCCATTAGAAGTACTGCAGACAGTAGTTACTTTTTTGAGACTTCCCTTCTTTCTGATAAGTTTCATGGACAGTGGGCAGATAATAGCCCTGTATATTGACATCAATCTTCTAATGACTTGCAGGAGCTTTGGGATAAATACAGATTTGTTCAAACAATATAGTTACTGATAATCAAGTAACTTGGAAGCCCTGTAAGTCAGTTAAGACAGTCTTTTTCCCTTGGTGTTGCTGGGATTTTGCTAGTGTCTTCAGTATGAATACATACGGCCCTCTTCAGTATGTTGATGTCAGTCTTCTGGGAAGTCTAAGATTGGGCACAGTACTCCAGATAGTCTCATAAGTGCCAGGTACAGGGAAAAAATCACTTCACTAGACCTGCTTGTTTTGCTTGTGCTAACATAGCACAGTGTGTCGTTAATCATCTTCATTGCTGCACGGGTACACAAATTGCTGATTTGTGTTCAGCTTGCCCTCGTCTTTTCAGCAGTGCCATTCTCTCTCCAGTCATGAATCTGTCTTAGGTGCAACACTTTGCATTTTTTTTTGTCGAACTCTGTCACATGTCTGCCAGCCCATTTCTGCAGCCTGTTGAGGTCCCTCAGAATGACAGCTTTGTCATCCAGTGCACAAACCGCTCCCCGCAATTTGACCTGCAAGCTTGCCAAGGGTGCAGTCCATCTCATTATCCAGTTATTAATAAAGATGTTGCACATTCTTCGCACCAGTATTGATCCCGGAGTAACACCAATAAGAACTGGTCCACAGCCCTCTAAGCCTGGTAGTCTGAGCTGGTTTTCCACCCACATTGCAGGTCACCTGTCAATACCCTGTCATTTCCAGTTCGGCTACGTGGAAGATTGTCAAAAACCTTGTAAGGTCAAAATAAACAGCATCCACTCCTTTTGCTTAATCAACGAAAGCAGTCAGCTTGTCATAGATGGCAGTCAGGTTGCTCAGGCATGTTTTGACCTTGGTAAGTCCATTCTGGCTGTTACCAGTCACCTTCTTGGCCTTCACATTCTTGGAAATAGTTTCCAATGGATAGACCCAGAGTGCTGACGTTAGGCTGACCAGACAGTATTTTCTCCTGTTTTCGTAGATGTGCGTGACATCTCCAGGATGTCAGGCTCCAGGAGTACCCCATAATTGCTGCAACATTTCAAAAGTGATAGGCAGCAGTCTTACAAAAACCTTGGCTGTCTCCTTCTGGAGCTTTGGTACACCACACCTGGTCCCTTGTATGTCCAGTTTGCATAACTGGGCCGTAACTCAATCTTCTTCTGCTGCTTGAAGTAATACTTCACTCTTCTGTACTCTGCCATTAGGCGCAGGGACCTGGAAGGTTTGAGGACAGACTTCAGCGATAGAGACAGGGAAAAAAGGTAGCCTTGGCCTTTTACAAATATTTTGTCATAAGGTTCCCTGCTCTGTTGTGTAGTGGGACCAGGAGGGAATACAGGTTCCTCAGTGTAGCCTCTGTTCTTTGGGAAGATCCTCTGGAAGCCATTTCCAGTCATAGGAAGGATGAGGTGACCGACAAGAACAAAGCATGCTCGAGTGATCCGATTGCCTTTTATGATGATAATGACTGGCTTCACTGCTGAGGGTTAAGGAGTGGTTGTTGCTTGCTCCAAGCCTTTCTTTTGGTACCAGTGTATTTATGGAAGTCCTTCTTGTTGTCCTGTGTATCATGTGCTAATTCCAATTCCAGATGAACTTTGCTTTTCCAAACTGCATCCCCTGAATGCTTGGGCAATGACTGTTTCTCTCAGGCAGCCCCACCCCTCTTCCACCTTCAGGATATTTCCTTTTTGAACTCCATCAGGAGTCCACATGGGGACTGCTTCCGTGCTTCAAAATTAATTGGAGCACTTACATGTTTAAAATTAGGCAGGAGCAGAGATCTCACTAGAGGCATATCGTGAAAATCATACACTTGTCCTAATCTTACAACAATTTTCATAATTTATTCTTTTTCAAATTATTGTGAGGAGCCAGTTAAGTTATATAGGACACATTTGCCCAATTGAGAGGTAAAATAGACATTCAATTCACAAAGGTAAAAATGTAAATGATCTCCAGATCTTCAGTACATAATATTTTGGAAAGAGGCTTACCTTCTCTCCAGCACATACGTTCTGTAAATTCAGTTAGAGAAGTGGTTTCTGCTACTACTGCAACATTTTTATTGATTTATGACTCAGTTTTATCTTTAGAGAATATAGACCAGTGGTTCATAGGTTCTTCCTGTTCTGTAGGTGAGAGGGAACACACGCTACCTAACTCCTATTTGTGCAACAGGTGACTTTCCTCATTGGGTTTGGCTACCTGAGTAGTTTCCAGCTGCACATTCCCAAGCAGTGTTTGATGTTCTTTTCCAGCTGGTTCCTACCTGCTGGCAAGTTGGTAGGAGCTCATCTCCCTTTTGCACTGCTATCCTATAATTCCGTAGGTAGTGCACGGGGATAAATTATCTGTGCTGGAAGGTGGTTACATGATGTTTTTGCTACAGGCTGCTGTCTCCTGAAGTATGACAGATGAAGCTACAGTATAGAGTGTTGGTGTTCCAGGGAGCTATATTAAGTCGTGGAGCTTATAATGTTTTGAGTTAAAGACTCGGTGTTAAAATGCTGGTTGGAAACCTTGAGGCCTCAGGCAGTAAAGTAAGACAGCTTTTCTGTTGCTATTTTTCTTTTACTACCTTCTTGGTACTTTATTTTTTCAACATCTGAAGGGTCAGGTACTGGTGAACTCTCCCTTTTTTCAACTCAATTATACATCTTCAATACAGACTGTAAGTTGTAGTTGGTCAGAAAGGCGAGTTTTATACCATTTATTTAGCTCATAATTTTGTTATTTTTATTAATTATCTACCATTTCATTGTTTGTACTCTCTTATGCGTGAGGTATGGTAAAGGTATTCAACCTTCAACTAAAAAGATAGCTTCATAAAATGGGGCAGGCGTGCCAGGGGTGGCTTGCATTTTTCAGGCAGACTGATGAGATTTACCAGATCAGGAAGACTGAGTTGTAAAATTGCAAAACTTACTAACAATTAAGTATACCTGTTCCATGAGTAAGGTGCATTTACTTGACCTTTTCTTCCCCTTCGGTGATATAAATAAGACTAGTACATCTCTCTTTATTTTTAAATGCACTCCTACCTACATCCTACACAGTGCACTCAGCTGCTCTCTGAATGTAGAGAGAAAGCAAACTTCATGAGTCATATGTTGATGACATTCACTACCCTTTAGGAGTATTAGGCACAACTGTAAGGCTGATAGAAGAAACTATGTGGAAAAACAGACAAAAAGGTGGCTGATTGTTATATTTGCTCTAGATTGAAGCAAACAACTTGATAGTATATATGTTTCTGTTTTTCATTTCTGTTTGTAGCATGCTTCTTTTAAATTACCTGGGCAAAACTGGCAGAGACACTCCTTTAATGGCAGCTGCAATTTTCTCTGCGGGTTGGAATGTTTTTGAGTCTGTAGAGTCTCTGGAGAAGCCACTAAACTGGCTTCTTTTCAACTATTACTTGACTACTTGTCTACAATCCTCCATCAGCAGGTGAGTTGCCTTCTGAACTATTTGGCAAGGTGGAAGGATGTTAGCATGAGATCTACAGCAGGTACAATAATATTGGGAAAATTAATGCTGTAATGACATTTCACATCGTTGTTCTGTGTGCATTCTTCTGTGGGCTCTGAAATCAAAAGGATTTTTGCAAAAAAGATTGTCATCAATGTGACTAAATTTCTCTGCTCCTCAAGGGTGTCAGCACAAGAGTAATGCACTTCTAGATTTATGGATGAAGTGAACTGATTTAATTTTTTAGACATCTGCACATACTGAGTTTGAGTTTTATACGTATATATATATTTAAATACTAATTCTTTTAAGTCAGCTTTGACTGCAAAAGCATGGAAAGGACTAGTTCATCCTTTGCTTTGTAAAATTAGAGTGTATTTTATATTCCAAATACTGAATTTTCTTATCTTTGGCATCTCTGTCATGCGGATTTTGACTATGTTGCTGGATGTGCCTGTGTATGAATGAACAATTCTTCTGCTCTTGGATTCCAGACAGATTTTGAATATGACAGAAAATTAAAAACAAGGCTGTTCTTGTTAGGAAGTTATTTCTTCAAATGTATCTATAAAGCAGAGGACTTCTGTTTCTATTGCAGAAAACAAGTCCTCCAATTTTTCTTTCTTTCTCTTTAGGCATCGACAAATGTTGGAAAAATTATTTGACATGGATCTCGTGATGAAGGTATGTGGAAATGTTGCTTCTGATTTAGCTTGATGCTCTTTTCCAAATGCTGACATATTCCCTATTTGAATTCTGTACTTCAGGCTAGAACTGTTAGAGAATTTGATAAACAGTTCACTTCAGTCATGTTTGGCTACCGTACAATTGATGATTACTATGAAGACGCTAGCCCATGTCGCAAGCTGAAGTCAGTAGGAATTCCAGTGTTATGTCTGAACTCTGTGGATGATGTGTTCTCACCGGGTCATGGTAAGCTTATGATTTTTAAAATATATTTCTCTGTCTGTGCAGTCTTTTAAGACCAACTATACAGGTTTGAGAATGAACTATGTGTGGAGATTTATATAAATATTACTTGCATGTAGGACCACAACCTCCAGGAGTGGATCAGTCTTGCAATTTATGTGGTGTAAGTCACATGCAAAATAGCTGATTACAGAGACGCCTGATTAGAACAGAATGCAGGAGCACATGGGGTGGCAGTCGTTAGCCCTTAGTAGGTAGACTCTTTATAGTCAAAAGAAATATGCACGTTTAGGGTGTGAGTTATTTCACTATATGAAAGATGCCAGGTGTATTGCTCCCAAAAGTGCCCATTTCTATTCACGAAGTATGGAAGCAGCCTATAAAGAAGAGCTCAGATACATATGTCTGGATTGTAGACATTCAGAGTTGAACAAGAGTGAAACCAAATATTTTCCATTACCATTTTCAAGGCAGTCCCTACAAAGAATGTCCGGGACTTGCTTATGTTTCAGATGACTTGAAGTTCTCAGTTGTTGTTGCTCATGATCCCAATGACATAAACTACAGAGCCTGAAAATAGAAAAGTAAGAAAACATGTAGGTTAGCATGTGGACCAAAATCTAGGGTAAAGGAAGAGATACAGACAAGGTGAGCTTCTCAAAGGAGACATAGTAATATTGATAAAAACCTAAGTGGTGAAGCAGCAATATCAGCTAGTAACTGGTAGGCTGAAAACCCTGTTTTCCTTCCTCTTTCTATTTTCGGCCAGCCACGTGAGTATTATGAACATTTTGCTTTTGATCTGTAATCCTGTTGCTAACTGTCTTAAAAAAGATCTGTTTGTTCCTGCAGTTTGTGTGTTGGTTTCAGTGTCTGAGAAGAAAAGAGAGAACAAAAAAGTTAATGTAGAGGAAAATTGCTATAATGAGCAGGTGGTTGAGGACCCAGTCTTCAGTAGTGAACACCTCCCGTGTATAAAGTTGAAGTTCATTCACTTGATTTATTTCAGGAAAGTTTTTTTCTGCCACCACAAGTGAGATTCTTGTAGAATGAGACACAAAATTGAAGTGAGTAAACAGATTAGAACAACAAACAGAAGAATGAAGGAATTGGAAGGGGTTGTGTATGTACTAGTTATGTGTGCCCATATGTACAGCATATACAGAAACATGCACATACTTTACATTACTGTTAGTAGTTTGAAGAACTGTTGGAGACAAATATGACACAAAGAGAAAAGGACCATTCCAGTGGAGTGCACTAGGAAAAGACAGTCTGATTTCTTGTCTTGAATAAAAAACATCCATGCTATGCATGAACAATATAAAGAGGTGACAACCTCCTAATAGGAGGAAAGAAGATGGTGACTCTAGATTAGCCAAACTACCTATCCCTCATTGGCCAAAACACAGGCCTAAGAGGATGTAAGATCAGGACAAACTTAGTAATAATCTTCCAGAATCTACCATCCACAATTAACAGTTCGGGGACGTTCTGAGCCAGAGTATTTTGCATTTACTAGCTTCTACAGAATTTTTTTCTTGAAGTTGTCCAGTTTTTCTTGAAGTTGTCCAGTTGTGGTTTCTGTTACAAGCATATACTGTCATGGAAATGAGAGTGGATATGGCCATGACCCTAAAATCTGTGTCCGAATGTAAAAGCTGCCCAGTCACCTGAAGATAAAGTTTTGTGGGTCTTATGACCCCAGGGATGACTTCCCCCATAGTACTACAAGGCAGGTGATCTAGTGTACCGTGCTTCTGCCTATCAGGTGTCTCAGAGAGGCAGCAACGGCTTCACCTCCATGCTTAGCCCTAGCTCAGTTTGTAGTTTCTCTTCTAAAATGAAACACCGTGACAGGAGTAAGCTGGTTTGTTAGCACAATTAGCAGCAGCAGTGAACCAGACAGTGTGCCTGTGTCCCTATAGGATATGATAACTTTTTCCACCTTTTTCCCACTGAGACTGGGACCTTTGTTAGACTAAAGCAAGTGCAGAGATACTCCATGCCACTGTCTCTTCATTTTAGAATATAGCCGACCTCCAGTCCTCAAGAGCCAAACCTGACCCCATGAACTTCAGTCGGAACACAAGAAAACACGTTTTTTACTGTAAGGGTGGTCAGACACTGGAGCAGGTTGCCCAGAGAGGTTGTGGAGTCTTCATCTGTGGAATTGTTCAAAACCTGAAGGGACACAGTCTGGAGCAGCCTGCTGTACCTGACCCTGCTTGAGCAGGGGAATTAAGACTAGGGGATCTCGTGAGGTCCCTTCCACTCTCACTGGTTCTGGGATTCTGTAGATTGGCTCACCAGAAGATTGAGTCCCCTTGATCTGCTGTAGCAGATCCCTCCTCCCTTGGAACTGGTCTGTAAAAGAAACACAGCTCTTTGTGAACAGTTGATTATAGGGACGGTCCCTTGTGTAAGGTTAAGTATCGAACCTATTGTTAGAACTAGATAATAAAAATGTCTTGGAAGTCTTGCAGCAGGGAGAGGAGAGGTAAGGTGCCATGAAGAATCTGAAACAAGAAATGTTAGTCTGCGGTAATGACTGTCCATCCTCTCTTGAGCTCTGAACCTAACCTGCCTTTCTCCATTAAAATGTGTGGGTGGGTAAGCATCAATTTATTCCTTGTCCACAGAGTTATGCTGTTGGCTGTAAACCAGTGTCGTGGTGGTGACTAGTTTGCCTTAGGAAGGGCTACCAGAGGAAATGTTGACTTACCGGTAATAACAGCATGACTTTGTTACGTGTGTGTATCCTTGGCTTCTTTTTAGTTAGTGAAAAGTTGTGCTGGCAGGAAGCAAAGGGCACCCTGATTAGCAGCCTCGGAATTACGGCTGATGCCATCAGTTACTGGAGGTCACTCATCTTGGCACTTCTGCTGTCTCTTTTGTGTTAGCAAACATAAAGGTCTGGTGTTAATGTGGGAGGTGACTTTATTCTGGCAACTGTTTTTCTGACTTGAAAGCGTGTGGACACAGGTTAGCCTGTGGCACCAGAGGCAATTTCCACTGACAGTTGTGTAAGCGATTCGAAGCCACAGACCTTCTTCTCAGCCAGCCCCAGTCTTCTGCTGACTTTGGGAACTGGTTATTTCATTCCTCATCAAGCTTCATCTCTCCTAATAATACCTATCACCTTTTAAGCTACCTTCCACTGCTCTTGTAGATAGCTGTAGATAGTTTCAGACATCTGGGAAACAGGCCTAGAAAACCCATTAGGGAGAGAGCTGTGCCAGAATTCCTTCATGATTAAATGTCCCTTATAAAGCCAGCCACACCTGTCCTCCTATAACGGAGTTTGGAGGATGCAAACCCAGGTCTCCTCTATCATTACACAACTTAGACTTCAGGAGAGACTTCCTGTAAAAAGCATTGATGCTGTTTTTGTTGCCTCTTACTACCTGACCACTTCTCGTATAGCTTTTGATACCTTTTGTATTTTCCAGGAATCATTGTTGAATATATTGTGAAAATACACCCTTTGATCCTAATCCAGTATTAGGAAGAAACAATTCATTTGCATTCCTTCCTTAATGTTGATGTTTAATGTTCACAGAGCTTGGCAGCTGATGTATCTGAAATTTAATTTCAGGATGCAGTTCTCATGCTGCATATGACTAAGTAATGAAAGCAAATGCTTTCTTCACTGTGTGACACTTCGCTCACCATCAATAATTGGAACAAGCCATTGTTTGAGGAAGTATGTAATATAACCAAGTCAAGCCCTTTTATTTTGTAAGTGTCAAATTAAGAAGATGGAATTATAGCATTCATTGGCAGTGTCATATTTAACTTTTCATCTGAAATGGCATTTTCCTCCTCAGAGACTTTGAGCAGTTTATTAAGCATCCAACGTAAATCCAACTTAAATTTCACCATACTAACGCTTAGCTAATTACTGCTGGTGTGTGCTGTGCTCGAGCTGAAAGCCTGCCCTTGAAGTTAGGGACTATGCCAGCTCCCTCCTGATCCCTTGTGCCAAGTAAGTGCATGTCTGAACGGCTATTGTCCTGAACTTTTTGTTGTACTGAACTTCTCTGTCCCTCTGAATCCAAACCTAGAGTGTGTTATTTTGCATCCACTTACGTAAACAGCCCAACTGATTGTGTTTTTTTATTGTACATAAAACATTGATTTTGAACAAGGTAATTCTGCACATGCATATTTACATTGTGGTTCTAATAACAAATAACAAGTCTGTGCACTGCTGGATCAAACAGCAGCACAGATTTTGATCAGTAGAAGCATATGTGCAAGGTTAAATTTGGACAAAAATGAACAGTAGTGTCTTTGGCATGCCACCCTGTAACCCAGAGTGTGTCACATCCAGTGCTCCATTCGTCTGCCCTTTACATTGCAGAATTTGCTCTTTTGCATTGTGGGTCTACTTGTGGATGGCTAAGAGACCCTGGAAACAGTCTTGAGAAAAGCACCACACCACTGCCAAGCATCATTTGCATTTTGGCACTGGAGAGCAGCACAAAATTTTTCAGTTCTTCTCCTGAGAAGCTGCAGAGCAAGAAACTCTGCTGGGGAGGAATCACACAAATGGTGACCCAACTGTGTCAAGACTGACTATGCCCGGGGCAGGCTTTCCTGTGCACCGTGGGGGAGGTAAGAGCAGGGATGCAACAGCAGGTCAAATTTGGCAGCTGCTAAAAATCCTCACTGCGGATGGAAATAAAAGGCTGCATATCCAGCACCGTGTTGCAGCTTATGACGAGTGATAATCTGTGGCAGAATTCAGTTGTAAATGAATGTGAGATGGAATAGGGCGAACTCTCGGGATGGGGAAGGTGACATTCGTAAAGATCTCTGTGTGGCTCACGCCTTACCCAGCAGCACAGAAGAGGATCGTCCTCATGGTGCTGCTAGGTTTGTAGGGGAGAGCTGCTGGGGCTGTTCAGAGGCAGGCTGGCGCGTAGCCCCCGCTATTACCAACCAGCGTGGGAATGGCCCACACACCACTAGAGGGAAGATAGGCAGATAGGTTGGTACAGATAACCCTCGCAGTAGGCAGAAGCTCACGTGAATCGCAGCCACCATCTTCGTACGCCGCAGGGTGTTCATCCAGAGAACCCAGGGGAGCCAGACCAGAGACGCCTGTGCGGATAGCTGAGGCAAGACTCCAGGCGAGTGCTTGCGGAGTGTGGGGCCTGAAGCTCAGGCATGCTTTGGATTGCAAGAACTGACACATTGCTGCATCTCTGGTTTCCAACCTGTGCTATTACCTCGTCCAGGCTGTCAGGCCCTATGCTTTTATCCCATCGACTTCTCTTTTTAGCCTTGCCTGTGCAGTGCTTTAGAAGGCCCAGATACCGTGTGTGCTATTTCCAGTTTTCCAGCTGAACAAAGGAAAATTCAAGGACTTTTTGTAGAGACAGTGAGAAACATGGTTTCTTCCACCTAGTAAAGAATCAAAATCACTTACTAAATGATTGAATCTATAAACTACTTAAATGCATGCAACTCTGAAAGAGAGTGAAATAAATGAATAGTGGTGAGTAGCAAAGAATCCCACACATTTCAAGAGAATCCCCACTGCTCTCCGGAGCTCACAGTCTGTGCTCCACCAGGACACAATCGAGTACCTTACATTATGGGCAGGAACACTATAAAACAAGTCATAGAAGAGGCTAACAGTGCTGGGGGTTTAGCATCCGTGCTGAGGCCCTGGAGCGGAGCAGAGCACATTCCACGCACTGCTAGGACAGGCCCCTGAGGCACAGGCTGCTCCCCTGCCTGCCTGCAGGCCCTGTGCCCCTGCCCCATCTGTTTAAGTTGCAGGTCTGTTTGCTGCAGTTGTCGCATCTGGGGTCTTGCGTGACTTGCTCTGCCTGGCTGTCCTTTGGCTGAGGAACAGGCGATGTGCTGTTACCCGAGCTGATGAAAATGAAGGCAAATCGGCATCAGAGGCACACAGCAATGAGTCTGCCAGCACCCAAATGAAAGGAAGGAACATGGGCATAAGGAAGCTAAAGATGTGCAGGGATAATGACTGCTCACGGATAATGACCTTTGAGGTAGCAATGTACCTTTGAGGTAGCAAAGGTTAAAGGAAACCAGACCCCCTAGATAGGGGGGGAGGTCTCTCAGGAAAGTTCAGTCAGAAGGGGATGTGGACAGCCGAACCGCCCCCCGAAAGTGACCCTGATTAAGTGTCTCTCTTGAGAAATACTTTTAAATAAATAAGGCAGCAGTAGAAGTCCTGTGAATGACTCACTGCTTTCTGTTGTAGTGCCAAAGCATTTTTAGTTTAGCAGTGTATGACCTAAAAATCAGATTTATTTTCTTGTGGAATCGTAACCTTTTTTTGACAATTCGGTGAAACCTCTATTACTCCTCTCTGGACAAAACAGGTGTTCTTTTGCTGTTGTTTCTTTTCTGTTAGCCTGAATAATCAAAAAATCTGTACAAATTTTGTGTTGTTTATTTTTTTTCTATTCCATGAGGTACATTATTTCAAAACTAGAACTTTAAAAGGCATTCTTCACTGAAATGCTTGAAATTTCTGCTTGTTCAGGAGTATATTCAGTGTACTTACAATTTCTGAGGAAATCACTTAAAGTAGCTAATTTTTACATCAAGAGCACAAACACCAGAGTTCCATAAAGCTCCACCATTGTGTCAGCCAGTCCGTAGGATGGGCATCATCCCACCACACTGAAATAATCTGCAAATTCATATGCTTTCTCGGCTGTCAGTCTGCACTAACTGACCTTTATTTTCTTTCACAGAGGTAGCTGCCCAGGTGATAGTGAGCACTGGTTAAGCCACACATCTGTGCTTATTCAAAATAAGAGGTGCCTCCCTTTAAGCTAACTGTAGGCTGGCTGTGAGGTGGCCACCTCACCGTAGCCCTCATCAGAGTCTCTCTGCTGCCATTCGTATATTGGTATTAGTGTTGTGAACCAGGTCAGGGAGCTGAAAACTAACCCAGCAAAAGAAGAACGCTTGGTGTATCTGGTCTAATAATCTGAATTGTGTATTAAGGCATTTTCTAGTAGTCACTGTACAGTAGAGAACCACAAACCTGCTGGATAACGTGGGGCAGATTTCTGTGTCCTTGTGTGGTTGTTTGCCTTCCTCTTATTTTGTTTCCTGGGTGTATTCAGATGATGAGTTCCTCAGGGTGAGAACTGTCTCCCACTTTGGTTTCACGGAGTGCCCTAAACGTGCAGTGTAAATGTATGGCAAAACAGATACAATAATGATGACAACCCAGAATTTTCTTTAATTTTAGCTCGTGACGGCATTAACAGTTTTGTGTTTGCAGTCTCCTAAAAAAAAGAGTGGGATTCCCAGTTAAGTTCCCAAGTTCCTCATTTTTTCCAAAGTTGGATATTGCAACAAAGGTTAAAAACTACGGGCTTGATTGCCCTTTTGTTTATATTATATATACCAAATCATAAATATGCATCAACATGAGTGCTGTTACATCAGTAAGAAAGATGAACCCATGATTTCTGAAAGTTTTACAGCAGCCAGAAAAATCCTGCAAAAAAGGTGAGTTAATGATGAAGAGATAAATGTCTTTTGACATAGCTATGTCCTCCTGCAGTACATTTAAGCATATGTTAATGTGCATTTTTATTCATATATAGTGTGACAAACATTTGAGAAAAATTATTCGGTGGCTGGCATTTCATAGAAGAATAAGTACTTAAAGTTCTCCCCCCCCACCCTTTTAGCTATACCAGTAGAAACTGCCAAACAAAACGCAAACGTTGCTTTGGTTCTGACTTCTTGCGGAGGCCACATTGGTTTTCTGGAAGGAATATGGCCAAGGAAGTGCACTTACATGGACAGAGTCTTCAAGCAGTTCGTGCAAGCTGTGTTTGAGCATGGAAACAAAATCTTTAGCATGTAGCTTTGGACCACTACTGTAGCACAGTGGCACATTCTGACAAGGGCAGTTAAGCTTAATGCACAAATTTTAACTACTGTAAGCCAGCAAATGGATGAAGTCCATTAGTACATGCAAAAATATTTTTTGCCTAAGATTTTGTAGCAAGAAACTAAATATTATGTTGTCACTTTTGTATTTATTTTTAATATGCCTTACTAAGAATGACCTTAAATGAAACAGCATTCTGCATACATCAAATTGCACTTAACCAAAACCATCAAGTAAATAGATTGTAATTCCTCAGGATTTTAATTTAAACTACTATATATTTAGGAGACTTAATGTAGATGGCTTTTAATATCAGAATGGCAACACTCAAAATAGCATTTATTATCTTGTCACACATAGTTAAAGTTGATATATTCCTTAGGTGAAAATCTTAAAATATGGAAACAAAAGGAAGGAACACGAAGAAGCACTGGTTCTTCAAATAGGTCTAAATTGCAGCATACTATTCCGTAGCATTAGACTGATCTGCTTTTGCTGTTTTACCCTGAGAGTGTCCAGATTTAGGGCCAGTTACTGTTTTTTAAACGATGTCAATGCCATTTTCATTTTACATGATTTTTTAAACAGTTTATTTATAGTGTTTACATATAACCAAAAGATTCCTTTAAAACAGTACTGTAATAACTTATGTAATTGAAAGACATTTTGCATTTCAATGTTTGTGTATAGCCGGGTGTTACCATATATGTAATACATACTTCATATAACTGGTAATTTCAATTATTCTGTCTGTTTATATTACCCTGCGAGAACATTTCAGTTTTAAAGAATAAACATTAGAGCATTAGGAAACTATCATAAAGTTTGTTTTAAATTAAAAAAAAAAATCTGAACCCATTGCCTCTGCTATTGTTTCAGATAATTTCTAAAACGGGTGTAGCAAACTGTTTAAAGAAAGGTGGGAGCTGGGGGGTGGTCTCTCTGGTTTGCTGTTTGATCCTTTGTCAGCACTTCGGCAAGAGGCTGTGACATCAGCGTTCTCCTCAGCCCTGCAGCAGAGCGAGAGCTAAAGCGGGTCCCTGAGGAAAAAGGACAGTTAGACGCATTTTGAAACTGCTGGGAAGTCCTAATTTAGGGCACGTTGAAATTAAATCTTTTAACCAGCTTCCGTGGAGATCCCCTCTCATTCTACTGTCTGATTTGGGCCTAGCCACACAAGATCAGGCAGTAAAAGTGCAAAGGCGTCTTCATTTTTATGTTTTGAGCAGGGTCAGAACCACAAGAAAACGTGGATAAAAAGGCAAGTCAGGTCTTCTGTCACAAGCAGTATGTGAACAGTCCTCTTGCGAGGCATGTTTCCTAGTAACAGCAAAGGCAAAGGAAGAACAAAAATACTTTTTGTCGTTAGAAGAAGAAGAAATCAGGACGTGCTATAGGAAAGCTAGTTTTGTAAGGTGGAGGGTTAAATTAAAAATCAGAAAGTGCTTTTAGGTTTTGACTTCTTAGGGCAAGGCATTGGTCCTTGTGCAAATAATAAAATCTAACTTCTTCCCTGATAAGGAAAACGAGAAAATTGACTTGTAAAAGTGAAACAAAATTTTGTGCATGTTGCTACAACAGATGAAATCAGCATATTAGTAGGGTGCCTTATTCATCCTTACATTCATTTCCATTACAAAAGTTATGTTCCTACAAAAACAGCGAGCAATAAACTGTGTATTGTGTATTATATTTGTAAGATCGTTCAGGTGCAGTATGTTCAAAACTCAACATCAACTATTAATAAAAAATAAAACCACTTATATTAAAAACACACCTTACCATTTAAATAAAAGTAACGTGGCAGAATTTGTGTCTCTTTGCACTGTCTTATTTCATTTAGGTCCAATCCCGTGTAGAGATCCACATGGGACATTTCTCTTTAAATCTACATTTATAAATGCCTATAAAGATGTTTGTTTAAAGGTGCGTGTCCCCCACCCCCAGTGTACAGTGCTTTTGCTTACAACCTGTTAGGGAAAATGCATTGTTCAAAGTGACAAAAATCAGATTTACAAGGGCCATCTTCAAGCTTTTGTGGTCAGATTTTCTGAAACATGAAGTGTAGACACCTCAGTTCTTGCAGGAGACACAACAAGAAGTAAGAAGTGCTAGAAGCACTTCTGCTATGTAATATCTTTAGACCTTGTACACTGAGCTTCGCTAGTAAGCCAAAACGCTGAGCCCAGAATGTGCCCTCTGTTCAGAAGAGTGAATTCATCGGGTCCTTGGCTTTTCATGGGGTCTGAGTAACCAGACAGCAACAGGGATACAAAGTGCTGGAGACGGGAGAACGCTGTTAGTAAACAATGTACGCGTTGGTGGAAAGATGGAGAATGAAATTCCAAGTCACAAAGGTTGCAGGCACCTCTTAAAGAAAATTTTCCTCCTAGTTCAGAGTCGGGTCGTAGCTGAAGTTGGAAGGAACGTCTGGAGATTGTCTAATGCAATCCCCCTGCTCGCAGCAGTGCAAATTATGTACTTGCTCCAAAACATCCACCTCTTCTCAGCTTGCTCTTGGAGTCAACGCGAGGTACAGTTTATACCTGTGAGGCCTTCAGTCACCCAGGAACCACATTGGACCTAAGCTGACTTAGTATCAGAACACAAAGACCAAGATTTTAATGTATTAAGTACACTCTTGCCAAATAGATGTAGAAAATCTGAAAATTTAAAATACAATGGAAAGCGTGGTTCTTTGAATGCAAAGAAACTAACCCGTGGCATACATCTCACACTGAACAAAGGGAGGATCGATGCTTTTTTTAGAAACCAGGGCACGCAGCGGTGCATTTTACAAGACTTAACCGGAATGGGCTGTGGAGAACAGTGCACGACTCTACAGGAGCTGGTGCGGAGAAAATGGCAAGGCAGTGCTGGTGACTTGAGGCAGCTCTTCAAGGTCGTGCCAGTACGACAGCGAGTGTCAAGCTCCAGACATCCACGTGCTGATTGTCACAGAGTACAATCACTGTGAACTAGACTGACCACGACAGGGGTTGGAAAAGAACTCAGTTTTCAAGAATTAGACCCAGGATGCGGTTCTGGAAGCTTCTCCTTACCTTCTCTCAGCTGCAAGTTACCTTTTCCAACTGAGATCTAGCAGGCAATTGTTTGAGCCCTTGAAGTCAACAAAATGGAGCAATTTCTTAAAGATTCTTAAATTCAACACGCGAGCAATGTCAACACATGTCCCAGTCCAGTCCAGTTTATTCCAATGCACCGTCACCCTGCGAAAAACGAGGAAACTCATTCCCAGAGTCGCTGAGTTGCTGCCACACACCGGCACCCTTCAGCCTGCGTCACGTGCTGTTCTCACCCCAGGGTGCCAGCTGCTCAAAAAGAGCCTTATAACACTCAAGGCAATGAAAAGACAGAAGGAAGGTATAAAAAAGCCCAAGTGAATCCCCCTAGGGTCTTTCCACATACCTCCAACATGTATGCTGGATTTCCTCCCCAGGGTAGGTTAGCAACACTTCCTGCCAGCCAGGAAAGTTACAACAGCAGCCGATCTGTTGTAGAATATCCCAGGCATGTTTTTTGTTTTTATAGTTGTTGTCTTGTTTTTAATTCCAAGAGAAGAAAAATCTGCCAAATGCACCAGCAGCCACAATGGGCAGCAGTTCTTCACTGGCGAAATCATAGAATCACAGAATGGTTTGGGGTGGAAGGGACCTTCAAGATCACCCACTTCCAACCTCCCCGCCACGGGCAGGGACACCTCCCACCAGCCCAGGCTGCCCAAAGCCCCATCCAGCCTGGCCTGGAGCACCTCCAGGGATGGGGCATCCACAGCTTCTCCGGGCAGCCTGTGCCAGTGCCTCACCACCCTCACAGTGAAGAATTTCCTCCTGATGCCTAATCTAAATCTCCCTTCTTGTAGTTTAAAACCATTCCCCCTTGTCCTATCATTACCTGCCAAAGTAAAAAGTCACTCTTCATCTTTTTTATAAGCCCTATTTAAATATTGTAAAGCTGCAATTTGGTCTCCCTGGGGCCTTCTCCTCTTCAGGCCGAACATCCCCAGCTCTCTCAGCCTTTCTTCATAGGAGAGAATACTCTTGCTCTGTGGGATCCAATTTTCCCGTCCCTTTTTTTCTGTTGGAGATGCAAGAACCCAGCCCCTCCACTCCTCCTGGATGGTACAGGGACTTTTTGAATCTGCTGCAAGGATGGAAGGAAGGGCCCTGTGCTGTCTCAGCTGCCCTTCAGGTCCATTAAAGGAACGATTAGAAGTTTTAGCCATTAGAAAACCCCTAGTTCAAATCATCTTCACATGTGGCCTTAGCTGAGCTGTCTGAAGTGTTCTTCCGATGCCCAAGGAGTGCGTGCAGGGTTAATTGCAGCTGTGAGGTTTAAGCAGCTACTGCCTCTGCCTCTGTCAGTGCCACTTGCTTGCTCAGATGAGATACCTGATAACCAGCAGGGCAGGTCCAGGGTGTGTTAGCATGTCAAAGGGGCTGCAAGACCTCTGTGCTGGCTGGGCTGCTGTGGTTGACCTTGGGATCAAGAGCTCAAGCCTGCAGCCATGCAGCCTGCCCTAGGGCTGCAGTTTCACCAGCAGCTGCGCCAGCGCTAACAGCTCCCTCCTGCCAAAAGCAGGCGGCTTGCTCTTCCTCCTCCCCTACCTTTTGTTATCCCCGATTCCAGTCATATGGCCTTCGGCCTTCAACTTTTTTGTTTTTTTGCCAGCTCAGCAAGTTAAATTTCCATGTCTAGCAGGGCAAGGTGCTAGAGAAAGGGTGGTGTGAGGTAAGGAGCTGGAGCCCACCACTGAGAGTGGGGAAAGAAATTGGAGAAAACAGTGGGAGAGGCTTCCTGCTTTTGGTGACAGCTGTCACACAGGGTCACTGCATCTCCTGAAGCTGTAGCCCAGTAGGGCACCCTCTACAATTAGTGGGATGATCCATGTATCGGATGAATTACAGCTCCTGTAAAAAAGTGGCATAACTTAGAAGCAAGTATTTTTTCACTTAGCTGCAGTCAACAGGCGCTCCATCAGTATTACAGTTAAACTTGGTAAATCAGGCTAAATTAACATTAAATCCTTTTGGGGTTACACCTGTTCTATCCAGATACTCCACCTGGGCAACTGCATGCAGTTCCTCCTTCCTCCCCCAAGTCCCCGAGTCCTACAGTAAATCCATGCCCGAGCGCTCCTGTTCACAATCACCACAGCTTCTGAAGACAGCACATTTCTGAAAAGTTTGTGAAGTTCACGCTCTTGCAGTTAAGAAAGTGACATTTGCCAGCACGTTCACACTGAAATCAGTGCTTCAAAATGCTGCCACCTTGTGTGCAAAGTTGGAAGTTTACTCATATTCTATACCACGACCCGCGATTTTCCAAGTTTTTGGAGTTTAATGCTTTACAAGAATGCTTGCTTCTTTACAACATCGCTGCTGTTCAGCAAATTACTATTCCATGGAAGGACGTGAGAAAATCTACCTTTACTTGCTTCATGTTCCTAAGAAAGAGGGAAGTGAAAACATGGTGTTAAATTTACAAAGCTAGCAGTAATGTTAAAAAAAAAAAAAAAAAAAAAAGCTTTTATCATCCTCCAGGAAGTTTACAGGCTGCTCAGTGATTAAAGTATCTTTCGTCTGGAAAGTATTCTGTAGGTTACTCTAGGAAAGCAGACCACATGTTGCTGCATTCGTTGTAAAGTCACAGCAGATTATCATGCATTAAAGAGGAGCTGATACAGGGAGTATAAATAATACTATCAGCTTTTTCAAAAACTGCAGCTGCTGAAAATTTCTATTTGTCTAGGACAAACTGTGCTTCAATGAAGTGTGTCTAGAAAGAAGACTTACCAAGGTAGGCAGTTCCCTGTTTCAGTTAATAAAGAGAGAAATTTACAGACAACAAAATGTCTCTAGGGAATATGATCTATACACAAGAAATCTTATTCTGTTCAGCAACGTCACTACACTTTCTAACAATTAATCCAATATATGTAATACCAGTAGAAACCAATAAAACATTTGGAAAATCATTTTTAAAAGGCCTCAAAACTATTAAAAAATCAAAATACCACTTTATAAATATTTCAAATATTAACAAAAGAATATTTGCAGAAGGTTTACACTATATAGCTTGCTAGTACTGAATTACTCGTGTGGACTGTCTGTTAGATCAGAAATCTGTTACCAGAAATCTGTATGGGAAACCAGAAATCTCTGGGAGAAAACCTGTCACATACTGCCATTCAAAAACTTTGTTCTCACATTCAAGGTCATTTATGAACCTTGGCTAACACCAAGGTTCACGACACTGTTCTCCAGTCATTCTGATGGAGGGAAGTGTACACATCACTATGTAAATTTATAGGCAAATAAACCTGGACGGTGACTGTATTAGGAAGCAGGGTGTACCAATAGGGGTGGACACGCACAGCAAGGCTGCCGATGTCAATCCCAACAAGCACACTACTTGCATTCAGGTAAGACTTGCTCCAGGTTAGCCCTAGCCTGGTAACAGGACGGGGTGCATGAGGTACTTCTGCATCAGTGTTTAGGGTAGGATGAGGAGGACACCTCTGGAGCAACCCCCTCGGTTGTCCCCACTTGTCATGCCTCGTCTTGGTGTGTGCAAACCTGATTCCTTTCGAATGACGCCAAAACTACAGGCACATCCCCAGAACATACCTAACCCGCCCCACCTCTAGTGGTCACTGAATCTACAGGACTGGACTGGAACTGGGCTGGATTGGCACGTCTAGTACGTGGCTGTCGGATCCTCAGCAATCCTTATTTCACTCAGACTTTCCTAAATTGCTTGCTAATGTGGATATTGGCCTGGACTTGGAAATATCCTGAGGCAATGAACCCACAACATAAAGTTGGATGAGGTACAGTTCTATCATCCAGAGT
This sequence comes from Cygnus atratus, assembly GCF_013377495.2. Lineage (NCBI taxonomy): Eukaryota > Metazoa > Chordata > Aves > Anseriformes > Anatidae > Cygnus > Cygnus atratus. The sequence continues at coordinate 110,665,853 of NC_066363.1, read as the reverse complement.
AATAAGGACTGAAATATCCCCAACAATGGAAATAAATAAATAAATAAATAAATAAATAAATAGATATAGTTATGCTATAGAGTGAGTTACCAAACTGCAACTTTTAAATCAGTTAGCTAGCATCTTTAGGGTTACTACCAAATGTGGGGAAATAAACCTCACTGGTCTCACACAACTGAGTGAACTCACTGCTCTGGAGAGACAAGGGGACACCACACGGAACCAGTACTGTCTGAAAGAGCAGATTTTTCACCCAGTGTGCAATAAGCCACTTGTCACACACTCGGGAAAAATACTGCTTTTATTCAGGCCTGGCTAGTTGGTGTACTTTCCACAAATCGAGCACACCCAATGCAGGCTTCTTCGTTACATTTCATATTCTATCTAATAAGTTTTCACTCTAATCTACATGAGTTGTGTAGTTACGTGGTGTCATCCTTCTTGGCTCCTTTTCAGGCCCTCTGGCCAATGCCATTCTTTCCTCGTGGGTCTTCTCTGATGAAGTACCCTCACTTCTTTTATGCATATATGGCCACACGTTACCCAAAGACAACTTAAGGCAACTTTCTCTTGCCAACTTTCCATTGTTTCGTCCAGAAGGAGCATTTGTCCTTGATCAAAGGCAGCCTAGGTTAAACGTTAAACATAATTCCTGCCATGTACTGCATAAATGATAGTTGATTAAAGGGATGCTTAATTAAACACAGACAATACCTCTCCTTTTTGCAAGGGAAAGCGTATTCTACATTTACAAAGTGTATTCTAAATTTATTTGTCTATTTATGCACACACACTTGCACAGTGCTGCACTTAAGACTTCTTGGTGTCCAGTAAAGCGAAGCTGATGAGCAGGAGACCTGGAAGAACACCGAAACGCATCATTATGGAAGCTTCCAAAAGCACCGGGATCAGCAAGCACTTCTGGAATAACCCTACGTGGTGTATTTAGGGGGACAGCCGAATGTACGTGGGAGAAGCGCCTCACAACCACCTCAGAAACAGCCCCAACGAGAAGCCCACAGCCTGACGCGGAACCCACCTCAGGGCAGCCGTACCCCAACGGCCGCCCGCTGCGCACGGCGCGCGCGCGCGCGCTCCCTCCCACCCCTCCCACCCGCGCGTGCGCGCGCGCGCGCGCGCCTCCCCCTCTCCCTCCTTCCCCTCCCCGCCCCCGCCCCCGCCCCCTTCCCCCCCCTCCCTCCTCCCCCCTCCCCCCGCCCCCCCGCCCCGCGCCCGCAGCTGGCGAGCCGGGCGAGGAGGGCGGCTCGCGCCGCCGGCACGGCCCCGACGCCCGCGCGAGGTAAGCGGCGGCCGCCTCGCGCCGGGCGGTTGGGAGCCCAACGGCCGCCGCGCGCGCCCCCTCCTTCCCTCCCTCCCTCCCTCAACGGCCGCCCGCTCCTCACAACGGCCGCCCTCCCTCCCTCCTTCCCTCCCTCCTCACGGGCAGCCCCGCGGAGCCCCGCAGCCTCTTCCCGGCGCCCAGCCCTGCCTTCTCCCTTCCCTCCCCGCCTCGGGCCTGCCTCGCCGCCCGCGGCTCGGGCCTGGCCGCGGCCGCCTCCGCGATCGTGAGGCGGGGGGAGCGTCCCCGTGTGTCCCCCCCCCCCCCTCCCCCGCCTTACCCCCCGGCTCCTGAGGTGCGCGGCCGGCCTCGCCGCGGCCCCCCCGCCGTGAGAGGGGAGCTCGGCCGCGTTGGGACCCGCCGCCGAAGCGCTGTCACGGCCGCGGATGGCACTGGGCCGCGCTCGGAGGCCTCGCCTTTTCTTCCTGCCGCCCGAGTTTCGCCGGGGGGTCTCAGCCGCGGGGGTTCTGTCGCGGCAGGTCCCTCCCTGTGCGAGCCCTCTGCCGTGCAGGTGGGCCCCCCGCCCGGCTCGCCCCTGCTCGGAGGACTCCGCGGTGTGGGAGTTGTGCGTTTCTGCTTTCCCTTCTACTTCATGCGCCAAAACCTTGGGCTGCTGTTGCGTAGTTTGTTGTCGTCTTTCTTCTGGGTCTTCTTTCCGCGATCTGGCTTTTACCGGAGGGAACTTCTTCAGGGCAGAAACTGCCGGTTTTAGAGCGTCCGGTGAAGTCCTTGCTCTGCTGCAAAAAGTATTGGTAGGAAAGGAATGACTACTAAGGAGCCAGCTCTCTTTGTGGGTGGAGAGCGCATTTGTCAGTGCCCTGAGAAGCAATCCACCGAGGGAAGGATCGCATTTTCTGTTTTGGTCTTGAAAGTCTTTCTTGAGCGTCCCTGGTCATGTGGCTGAGAGTGACAGTGATGTCTGTACAGGGCTGGAAAAAAACAAGTAGGTTAGTTTTCTACAGTATGTGCGTCACGGTGTTTTCAAATTGTGAGAGTCAGTGGTGTGCTCTAAACTGAGAGAATCTAAGACCATAGACTCGTTCAGCAGCTATGTCTGTTGTTTTCATCCTGAGTGCAGTTTAAAGTGGCCGTACCACGTCCCTGACAGGCTGTGGCCAGTGGAAAACTGTCGGTTTGCCGAGTGTCATGTAATACCTCTTTCTCTATTGGTAAGGCATGCAAATTCTCTGACGTGCTTCTTAGGGAGAGACGGGGAAATGGCACTATGAGAGGTGCTATTAGAGATTTTTTTCCCTGTATGTGTTCTTTAATGCCATCTCAAATACGAGGCTCTGGTCATACAGCTTCTTTAAAGGAGAAAGGTAGAAGACAGCATTGGTGTCGATTTGAATGTAAGCATTATTTATCTTGTGTGTTTAGAAGTGTCTTCAGAAGACAGAGAATAAATGAAAATGGGGTGAAGGATGATTGTAAGTCTGAAAGAGTAGAAGAAGTTTACAGGTCTTTACCTCTTCTGTGTGGATAATTAATAATTATTAAAAGGAGTTTAGTAAGTGTCTTTCAGTTGTTAGAGAAAGGCCTGCGGTTGTCGATACTGGAAAGCAAACTGTAGTTGAAATGAAGTGAAAATATCTGCTCAGTGTTATACAACTGGTAATTATGAAGTTCCTGTTTGACCTTAAAATCTGTCAGATTTAATACCAGCTGAGTTAAAGTTTGAAAACTAATACAGTTTTGTTTTAGATTTTTTTTCTAGTCAGGCTGCCCTTGGCAAAAATTAATGGGTAATTCTTGACCTAAAAAGGTAATATGGAAGCTCCCAGCACTGAGTCTTCCAGCAAACTTAATTTTTAAAAGATATGATTGCATCTTTACGGAACAATTATTACTAATGCTGTAATACAACAATGGTCTCTTTGAATAAGAGATCTTAAAAGTTCCATAAGCCACAGATAGGTGTGAAGGATATGATTGACAGAATCTGTGGAGACTTGACTGAGAATCTCTGCTAGTTTTTAGACTCTTGTTCATGTTAACTGCTGCATCATTAACAGCATTTCAGAAGACATCATTTTCTCTAACGCCCAAGGCAAATAATCTCTAAAACACGACTTTCTAGGCTTTCTGTCTCTGAACTGTAGCATAAGTGGAATTAGAAGGCATGGTTATAGACAGTTGCTGATGTCCATAAAGTTCTGTAGTAGCAGCCACAAAACATTGTAGAATCCAGTGAGTTTATCTGCTGTTGCTGTGAGGCACGGGATTGACAGTACTCCCACTTTTTTGGACTATGAAAAAGAGCACCAAACTATTTTCTAGAAAAAGGCAAAATGCCAAGAAGCTTCTTTTTCAAATGGTACTAGATCTGCCACCTTTCAAAAAGTAAAAAGGTGAGGCTTAAGACAGCAAAACGCCAAAAATTTCTGGGCGTGGAAGTAAAATCTGAAAGGTTTTTAGTTTTCTTTTAAAATTGGTTATCAATTTTAAAATTGATAAGCATGAATCGCTAAGCATTGATAAACTTTAAGCGTTGTTTGAGGAGATGGGAATGGGTGGGAATGCTGAATTCAGAGCCTGAGAAGGAAGTTAATAAAGTGCTTATTGCATCTAAACACTATGTGAACGTTTTATGTTCTTCATAGGTGTCATGAAACATCTTGTTCATAAGCATATACATAAGGAATGCTCTTGGCACACCTTGATAAGTCACTTTGGCCCGAACATCGATTGCCTCTTGTAAAAACCTGTAAGTAAAATAAATGTAATTTGATTTGATAGTGCTTTGATGATTTGCTCTCTTATCGTAGTTAGCGTGCTCTGCCTCAGAAGGGGAAAAGAGAGTATCAGTTACCTTGTTTTGTAAAATGGGCAAATCTTTGGTTATGTTAACTGACACTGTAACAGCAGCTGGTAAGGACTCTGAAAGCTGAATCAATTATTGTGTTTTACAGAAATGGCAGCTCAGAAAAGGAAGTCTGCGTTAGTAGAGCCTTCTGCTAAACGTCCAAAGCTGGACAAGAACAGCAGACCATCATCAGCAAAGAAGGAAAAAGAGGTGTCAGATACAAAACATGTCTCAAATAAATCAAAGTCTAATCAGTGTGCCGCGCAGGAGAAAACTGTACTCAGAACCTCTGTCAAATCAAACAGGTCAGTGACAAAGCAATAAGTAATTATTCTACGTTATCGTCCTAAGCTGAATTAGTGCAGAAACGATCTAAAGACAGTGAATTTGAGTTAAAGATACAGTTAAAATAGTTAAATAGTACTAGTGGGAAGATCAGCCCTAAATCATTGTGTGGTATCTACTACATGATCTTTCTCTGGAACCATGTTAGTGTCTTCAAATCCAGAAGGACTTCATCCAAAAAGGCTTCTGAAGGGCAAAAAAGTCTAAGCTAATACTTCATTTAAAAGCCACAAGTGACAACAATTCAAAAACTGCTAGAAATGTTAGAAAGCATTCACGTGGGGTTCATAGTTCAGTCTTGCAATGCATAAAAAAAACATTAAGCAATACATGTAAGAATAACCAGGTGGAAGTGGTGTCTTTTTAGAAAGATTCCAGAGAAAATGATTCTCCTAAAAGCATTGAAGGTATAGATTGTGTTATTTAAAAAAAAAAAAGTCAGATGCAGAGGTTTTTAGGAATGAGAAAATTTTTATGACAAGTTGTACTTTCTGGATGCTGAAAAATAATTATTTGAATCTTTCAGTAACAACAGCAACGAACCTGAAGTAGGAATGCACATGACTACAAGATCATCGGGGTTCAACTCAAATAATAAACCAATACCTGACAAAAAAGACCAACAGCAGCCGAAATCTACAAAAAGCAAGGAGGTATGCCAGAAGAAATCTGTGCAAGAAATTCCTAAGTCAAAATGCGTAGCTGCTCCAAACGAGCCTGGTGCGAGGAGATCCCAGAGACTGCAGCAGTTCACACATGTAGAAGTACCAGCAAGATCCCGTCGTAATAGAGAAGTTAAAGAAGAAGAACCTTTGGAAGTCAAACAAAGTAGCCAGGCAAAAAAAAATGCACACAGTGTTACAGCAAAAGTAGTGAAACCTGCTGGAGCGAAAACAGAGCAGAAAAAGACAAAAACAAAGCCAAACAATGCAAATGAAGATAAAGAAATACATGTAGAAGTAACCAGCTCTCTGAAAGAGAAAAAGTGTAAAGCAGACAGCAAAACCGGTAATTCCAACAGCCTTCAACCCAGTGTTCAGGAGTCGTCACTGTGTCACGATGACAGTCTCAAGGAAGTTAAGAAAGACCAAATGGGCCCTGTATCTCCGAATCCTAGCAACACAAAGAAAGTGGAAGCAGATTCTCCTAAGCCAAATTCTAAGACAGTCACTAAGGAAAAGCAACAAATGCATCAGAACATAAAAACCAGTACAAAGCCAAACAAGGTTTCACAGCCATCTGTAAGTGAAGCAACTGTAGCTGATCAGCCAGAGAACGATGTAAAATCCAAAAGAGTAAGCATCCTGGAACTTTGTGAAGAAATTGCAGGTGAGATCGAATCAGATACAGTAGAGGTGAAAAAAGATTCCCCTAATGCTGAGTGCGGAAAACCAGAAGAAAAGCCTGCTCAAGTACAGCTGCAACAGAGTGAAACGCTTCCTCAGAAAGAACCTAGTCAAAGTACTCAATGCAAACGTTTTTTCCCTAGCAAAAAAGGAATGCCTGTCAAGTGTACTCTGAACGGTAGAAATAACTCCTCAAACAAGAACTCTAAATGGACCAAAATTAAATTACTGAAAGCAAATAACATGAAGCAAAGTAACTTGCATTCTGCAAATGCCCCCAAGCTTTCTTTGTTAAAAAATTACCCTGAAGTTTCAGAGGCAAGTCAAATAGCCCCAGAAGCACAGCTTTCTAAGGCACAAAGCAAGCCGTCCCTAACAAGACTCTTGGAGAATGAGAGTCCAGCTTGCGTGCAGGATAAATCAGACCCTTCATCTGAAAGAGCTGGAAGTAAAGAAGTGGCATTAGAAATAAAACAGCCTGCAAAAAGAGGTGCGGAAAACGGTTTATTGCGTAACTTGACAAAACATTTTTCTGAGCCGCGACCAGATGAGGTAAGCCATTTTAATTATGGTGGGTGGTGGGAGGGTGTTGTAAATCTGTTCTGTTTTCTGAGAATGCCATGCTCAGGAGGTTTGTCTCAGCAATCACTATTTTACAGTAACTTAAGATTTTTAGATTGTATTAAAGGTCCTGTTACTGGAGTGTTATCGTAGATGGGGTGACAGTAAACTGGAAAATTAATCCTAAATTCTGTAGTTAACTAAATGTTGATGGTTAAAGTTTCCTGCTGGAGGCAGAGGCTGTACAGATTCATATGGACACTTCTTGATGACTTAGGTTTGCGTGGTTATTCTGTTCTGAAAAGTCGTGTTAAAAGAAATGAGGAGGGAAAAATTTTTTCTCTACCTGAATCAGTTTCCATTACAAGTTAAGGTTCTAAAGGCAAAGGGGTTTTATGGAAAGTATTTTGCAACCTTATATATAAAATAAAAAATATTTTTAGCTAAATTAATATCACAAACTTTAGTATGGACTAGCTAATTAATTGCATTTTGTCTGCTTGAAATAATGTAATAGAAAAATTGGTGCTGTATTCAAGATGTTAATACTGAGTTAACTGAGTGGTTTCAGTAATAGGTTAGAGACATTAAGTGTCTCTGTTTTTTATTGAAATTTAATGTTTTCTGTTTTGTTTAGAGCTTTCAGTTATGTTTGGAATCAAGTCCAGAAAGCTCTCCCATAAAGTATCTTACAGCTCCTAAACCACCAAAACAAATAAAAAAAGAACCTGGAGAAAGTGAGCCACAAGGTAAACACTTACTAATAATTTCTCTTATTTTTCTGACCAGTTACACTGGAAGTATAATAAGCCTTCCTTTCAGAGGAATGATTCACAGAGTAAGGTACAGTTGGTGCAGAACTAAACTTTCAGGATTGGAACTTACAGACAAAAAAATCCCCTTTCATTTTCCATGTAATAAATGAATAAACGTTCACTTTTTCAATTGGATTCTTCTCTTGCATCTGTTTCTGTTAAGGATCCTCTGTTGGTTACCACTTCTTTCGAATAGGTATCTGCATTTTCTTCTCTACTTTATTCTACTTAATCTTGACCAAGTTATTAATTGAGTAATTGCCCTCCTGTTTTTATTAAGTAGTTTTCATTCTTTCAGCCTGTGAATGCTGTTAGTCAGACCTTGTGGTGCATGTGATGTGAATTTTTGACTCAAGTACATTTGACTAAGAATTACTATCAGTGGATCACTAGCAAATCTTCTCGTTAACTTTCCCCTTGACATTTCATCCTTTTGCTTTGTGTTCTTGTTTTGCTGGGTTTTGTTTTGTTTGGAAAACTGAACCTGATCTTGAGTGTACTGTTTAACTATTTAGTTCTACTAAATAGTTACAGCTTTACTGCCATTTTAAGGTATTTTTGCAGGACAAAATATACTGTTAGAGAATGTAAAAAAATGTTTTTTTTTCATTTGTCTATTCTGGATTGCTTCTTTTTTTCTTTCACTGTTACAGAGCACACTTCGGGTGGTGGCATTTATGATTCTGATACTATGTAGAGAGCTATTTCTATAGATGTATAACAGTTATAAACAGATTTAAACCCTGGTGTAGTTTCACTACTGCACTTCCTTAGCTGCTGGCACACTGTTCTGCAGAACTGACATGAAAATATTAAAGAAAATTGCGTGCTTTTTTAAGTATATGTGGCAAAACATATGAATACTGCCTCAAAGTTGCATCTCTTTATTGTTTATGAGCAAACTGCAGCATTGTCTTGAATATGTTTTCAAAAAAACACAATTTGTGTTATTTCATTTGCAACTATAAACTTTATAATGAGATTACAATCTTTGATTAATTGTAGGTTTGGCTCCCAAGCAGGTGACGCAAACTTCATCTACAAATCAAACTTCTGAAACTGAGAGCAGGTATAGTATTTCATACGTTATGAAATAAGTCACCTTCCGTAAAGTTACGTCAATTTTTATTACAGGACTGTTCACTTTTCTCCTAGCCTCAACTTCCAGTTTCAAATAAGCGACTTGCTTATAAAAAGGCTTCCATTTTGCCCAAGTAATTGGGTGTTTTTATTTAGTTAAGAAAATTATCAAGTGAGATATGTAACTGTGCACTAATTTTAAAAAGTAGAATTTTGCAATGTTGGGAAAATGTTTCTAATAGTCTGTTCCTCAAATCAGATGAAAACCAGAAAATATGGACGAGATTGCTACGTGATTTTCACTTACTAAATTATTTCAAGTGCTTCTGGAAGGGTTTTCCCTTCCAGAATAAATTCCCCTAATTTATTAAAATTAGGGTAGTCTTTTTTGTTTGTTTGTTTTAGGTAGCGAAGAGGGGACTTAATTTGGGATTATTTTGTGATTGCTGTTAAACTATGGTTCTTAAACGGTCACTTACAGACACTTAATGTTATTTCTACTATCAGTTCAAACTGACATTTTATACTTGATCATGTCACCTTTAGTTTTTGACTGTAGTTCTGTGACATAGTAAGGAGAATAATTTTTTCATACCTGAAGACTTGAACAGTAATATAGTTGGCACAGTAGTTAGTAAATTGCTGCTGTTCTCTATGTTCATAATGGAAACAAGAAAAAGATTCAGTTCATGTTCAGTACTCCATCCGAGACAAGATTAAGGATTCTGCCAAACCAACCCTTTTGTACCTGTTAAAAAAAATTCTACTGCTGTGGAATTTTACAGAAAACGAGTGTGAAGGTAGAAGTTAAAGGAAGGAATCTTCCTAGTTAAAGGAAGATTTTCAGATTTTTCTATAACTACTACAATAACTATTTTTTCATATTTTTATTCTTAACTTTAATAGTTCTATGGCATCTACTCAAATTTATTAACTTTATTAGCTGAACAAACCCGTATAGCCTTATTAATCTGTGTGTGCGTGTATATCTATATATATTAGTCTTCTGCGAGCTTTTTTACCCTGATTTCCATACGGTATTCTTGATTTATCCAAGGCTTAAACTATCATTCTATTTTGTGGTACTCCTGTCACAATGTTAAGAGTAACGTATATTATCTACAGCATAGCTCTTGGGGGGGGGCGGGGCTTAAAGTAGCTACTTATTGCAAATTTTGGGGCACGTGGCTAGAGAAAAAAAGATCTTGGATTTTCCAAGAAAAATGCTCTTGCACAGAAAATGCTCCTCTAAAATATCTGGGAAAAGGTGGTTTTGTTTTGTTCTGTTTTCAAAAAGTTAACTTAGTTAACTTGCTGCATGTGCTACAGCAGCAGCTACAGTTAAGTATTTGCCCTACATCCTTAGTTTGCTTAGAAATAGAATATGTAAATGTATGCTTTCAGTAGTTTTGTATGTTTTCTTCTGGTTATCTTCACAAGTTTTATCCAACCTTGGAATTGATGTTATCTTTCCCCCGAATTTAGTAGAAGGTTAATTTTGTTGTTGATTCTTTATAGTGCTTTCCAATGTTTCTTTCAGTTGTAACAAAGGGAGACTGAGCTGAGTGAGAAGATTGCACTAATATATATCCATTTATCCCTTAGGCCCTCTTCTTCCTCCCTCCCTCCTTCCCATCTCCCTTTACTGCCTGTAGTAAGAAGATAAGTTTGAATTGAGTTTGAGAGATTTATGACTTATGTTTTATATTGCCCAATTACGTTTGTGGGAACATTTGTATGGTTTGCTTTAGCAGCCTGATGTGTGATACCTGACACGAGAAACCTAAACCTTGTGTAGGAAACGTATAGCATTAGGCATCATCCTTCACGCTCTGAAAACTTCTCAGTTAATGCTTCTGTTAATGGATGTGAATAACCTACCCTACTTGATTATAATTTTTTGGGGGCAGTTACTAAAATAGTCTTGTAATTAAGCTAGTCATGAACTGTATTTTTGTTTAATCCTCTTATTTGCCTATTTTTCCAGTAGAATTGCAAACTGAAATATATAGGACTGTTTTGGGTAATTAACTTGGATTTGCATCTTGTTAAAGTTTAGTTATACTAATCACAAAGGCTTTAAGTGTCTAGGATGACACGTATAAGCAGTCCCTTTTTAACATGAAATATGTTTATATTTCAAGGGTTCCATTGACAAATCCTTCGTTAGCATCAAAGTGCAGTAACTTCCTACCATCTGAGGAACATATTCAAAAGCTAAAAGAAGCAGGAAAAGATGGCGATAAGCAGCTAATCATAGTAAGTAATAACCTTTTAGTAAGGTTTATGGTTTCTCAAACAAATTACTTTGGAATTAGCAGTGCTGTGTTTTTATGAACTAGTCTAAAAATCATTACTCATATATACTACTATTGCCATTGTAAATGATTTGTGAAAATTGAGCCTTTATTAAATTGTCATTCAATAGTTTGGAAAAATGGTGGCTGACTGTCTCATATTTAAAACTGATTCTTAAAAAATGCTCTTTTGGAAAAGACTGACTACAGTAAAAATCTGTTAGCTTTAGAGAGAATGAACTTGCCTTTACTTAGGTGCAAAATCTCTGTTTCTTAAAATTTCAGATGCATAAGGGGATTTGCATCTGGCAGATTGTGTACAAAATTAATATGAATGGATTTATTCTTGCATCAATCAAGTATACATTGTTCTGAGACAACCTTTTTGTCTTGGAACAAATGTATTTTCCTGTGAACGTGCTAATTTTCACCATGCTATTTAGGTAGCATAATGGTTTGGTTCTTTGTTCTCACCATTATGTGCCATTAGTTACCAAATGCAGGTATGTCTTTTAAAACAAGCAAATGCGAAATGAGAAGGAAGAGAGTGGTTTTTTTATCACAGAAAAGACAGTCATTTTTCTATCTTGTAGAATCATGCAGCTTCATAGTGAAACAATCGGAGAGTTCTGGTTTGTTTCATTTTGCTTTTATGTTGATTAACGTACCAGATAATCCTTGAGAAATTAAAAACTGGAGCTGGGAATCTAGAGCGGGAGGGGAAGCCAGGCTATGAGAAAGATGGACTCTTTAGGACACTTGTCAGTAAAATTACCCCTTTCATATAGACTTGGTGGTCTTGCTAAATTGCATTATTTTTCATGTAATGCATGGATTGTATATGTGAAAATATTGACCAAAATAGAACCAGCTCAACTCTGAATACTTTCTTGTATTCATACTTTAATATTTCAAAAGCAGAGCTTCTGAGAAGAAATTTGATAAGTATATCCTTGATTTGCCTAAATGATACAAATCTAGACACTTGAACGCCTACTCGCAAGATGATAAATGGTGTATATGAACAACATCTAACACTTACTAAGTAGTTCACCTATTGTTTCTTTTAAAAGTCATTTTACCAACAGAGTTAAAATGTGTGATTAAATACCTTAACTATATTAAAAGGACTGTAAGAGTATTCCTTTTCACTACAGTGGGGTTAACTTAATTTTTAGTCATACAGTAATAGAGCTTAACTGAACAGTAGCCTAGGACCCTTGACAAGAAGAAATATCTTACTTGCTGCTTAGCTACTGAGGAAAGAACTTTTTTTTTTTTAACCAGGTATTCAACAGTAAAAGTTCTAAGTTTTCTAACCTAACAGCAGTTTAGAATATAAAGAATGGTTACCTATGAAGAACACTAGGAAAAATGGGAGAGACCTAGTTTCTTGTTTTCTGTGTGTATTTCTGGAAAATGCAAGCAAGCAGCATATTGCATTTTTAAATGTGAAAGTAACAGCTTCATAATGTCTAATATGTTTCAACACTTCACACAAATCAAATTCACTGAGTTTGAAGTAGGCTTTTTATTCTGTTGAAAGGGCATTTTGGTAATGCCTGTAGTTCACTTTACCAAGAGACCATTAGGAAAGGTAGTGCTCTGATATTCTTTTACCTGGGGGGAAAACTGATTTTAGCATTGTCAAAACATATAGGGGATCTCAAATATTTGATATGTCACTTTGTAAACCACTTTCCTTGACGTTAGTTACTGTGGTGACAAGACATATGTCAAGTTATGTCAGGAATAGTTTGTGCTAGCTTCTGGAGGGAAAAGAAGCACTAAATGTCTTCTGAAGTACCAGACTTTGTTCATACAAATACCCAAAAGAATGGGATTAAATCTGTCTAATAAGATATGGTACTTTTTGAAAGTAATAGTTCTGTTTTGCATATCCATGGTGAATTTCATAAATGTTGATGCTGAATGGCTCTGAGGGGGGTTGTTTTTTGTTTTGGTTTGGTTTTGGAGACACTTTCAAAGGTGCTTATGTGCTTCTGTAATGATCGTCTAAGAACAGACAACCGATTCATTTGGTTCAAAAGCTGCTAGCTGTTCATGTTGAAATTTCCCCTATACAGAAAACAGGCTTACTCTACACAGCCAGATCAGTGAAACTAGCATTTAGAGTGTTGGTAAAAGAAAAAAGTATAGTTAATAGTTAGAAACCTTTTTTCTTTGAATTTTCTAATGAGAGGTATTAAGAGAAGCAGTCTCATTCCTCTTTAATTTGAGCAAAGATGGGAAAAAAATCATTATTGTATTCTTAGCGGGGAATCACAGAATGGCTGGGGTTCGAAGACATCTTGTTCCAAGGACCCCCTGCCCATGGGCAGGGACACCTCCCACCAGACCAGGCTGCCCAAAGCCCCATCCAGCCTGGCCATGAACACCTCCAGGGATGGGGCATCCACAGCTTCTCTGGAACATTTAACTCAAACTTTATTATACGTTTAAAAAAAAAGTCTGAAAGGTTCAGTTTTGGGGTCTCTACTATGAGATCTGATTTCCTGGGTATTTTATCAATCCAGTCCCTATTAACATGTGTACAAAACTTTTTTTCTTTCTAAATATCTGAAAGGTTAGGGTTTGGAGCGGAGTTGGGCCTAGTTTAACTCCCCACAATACCTATCTTTGTTGTTTCACTATTTCTTTCTTTAATAAACTTCCCTAGTCTCCTTTGTTTAAGTTTGACATCTGTCCTTTTAATTGTCTCTACAGTATCTGAAGGCTCAGAGTCTGAGATGGTAAAAATATTGCCTGTGTATTCTAACCTTTTTATTTCCTGAGATACCTTTAGGGAGGTGTTACTTAGGGTAAAGCTAGTCTTTGTTTTCCATAATATGCTTTATTTTTTATATTCAGTCCTTAAGGATGTATAATACCTTCCTCCTTTTCCCATATCGTAGCTTTAAGGAATAGATTTGTTTTCTATTTTTCTGAAGTTACAGAATCCTTAACAAGCTTCTGGGCTGTATGACTGCAAGAAGTAAAACTATATAACTTGCAGTTGTAGAAGTACTTAGTAGCTGTTCTTTCACCATTCTCTTTCTTGCTACACATCATACAGTTATCTAAGCAGCTTTCAAACATTAAATTACCGTCACTGTAAAGAGGCAGAACTAAGACAATGTGTTGTTTGTGTTCTTCAGATTTGCTTGCTCTTACACATCTTAAAAAGCAAGGCTCTTCTGAGTGTGGCACTTAAGCTGAAAAAAAAGGAGGCATTTAATGTTGCAACAACCTTTGTAAAAGTATAAAAAATAAAAAAATATATAAAAAAAATATTATAAAAAAAATAGGCAACAGTGGTACTCAGAGTGATGTCCAAAGATTTAGGTTCTGACCTAGGAGAGTATAATCTGTTCTTCAGGAGGAAATTCAGATTGAGGTCTAAAATATGTTATGTTCCAAATCCTTTACTTGGTGTTTCAAGAAATAGTCTGTTCTGAATGTTTGTGGACTATACTCTCACACTTAATTTAAGTAATAGGTGTATAGTTAGTAGGTTGACAGGTTAAGTGAAATGCCGAACTGTAATATAGAGTAGTGCACTAAAATTATTTTTTTTCCAAGTACTTGAATCTAATGTGCAAATGTGAGAAACTGAATATGAAATTATCTGTTCCTTTAACTTCTGAAACTGAAAGAAGTCCAAATATGCAAAGCATATGTTTTCAGTTTTTCTAAGATGAGATTTGTTGCTTTGAAAATAAAGCTAGTCTTTTGAAAATGATACTCAACAGTTTTAGGGAAGATCATGTAAAAAGATTGAACAGTGAAAACAAATCACTGACATGATAAAAAGATAGTATAGAGTTGTAGAGACTTCTCTGCCTTTCTAAAGGTCTGACTGAGTTAATGTCTGGATGGGAGCAAGTGTTAAGAAATGTAGGTCTTTATGAATATCAGCAAACGCATGGATCAGGAGGGCTTGATGAAAGATGCTTTTGATTCCGGGGTTTGAGTTGGTGCTATATGTAGAAGGGGGGTGTAGGCTAATTCAGTGTACACACTTGGGTATCATACTTGAATTGTTGCCTACTGACATTTCGTTTAAACTTAGCATAGTTTCTTATTTGACTGAAACAGATAATATATAAATAAAATGTTTTAATTTAAATTGAAAGCACAATCCTTGATGGAAATAATAAAGGAAGTGTAAAAGTGATTTCTTAGAGCCTGAAGAAAGTTGCATAAGAAGCATTTAAAATTGCAGCTTTCTTCCTTAAACTAGTACAGTCTGGTTCGCAATTTCTCTGAAGAAGTGGAGAATGATTCAGGGACAATGTTTTGTTGCTCATGTTAGTTAAATACTGTCTCTTGTTCTTTCCTGTAGTCCCAGTAAGAACATGACCAGGGAGGGAGTTTAGTAGAGACGAGAGAAGTCACTCTTCCTTACTTACTTCTCACATAAATCTTACCCTTTGGGACAGCTCCTTCCTTAGTGGAGCAGGAGCGGTCATCCTCTCCTACTGTCACTCCTTCCTGTTTCAGCTCCAGCACAGAAGCCCAGCCTTCTCTAGCAAATTCACGTGGCTTGTGTTCAGTGTCCTTGGTCCTGAGAGTTTCTGAGAGAATGTTTCATAAGGTTAGCTGCTACAGGAACTGAAGCAGCAAGGCTACTAGCATTGGAACACACTCTGTAATATACTTATGTTCTTACATGGGTCGAGAATGAATTGATCATCCTTAGTAAATATTGTGCAGATTTGTTGCTTAACTTTGTATTTTTCCCTATTGCTCTAGCTAATGACTAATGACATCATTTCATGATGGATAATGACCCCTCCATTTTCATTTTTTTTCCAAGTCTATTAAATCAGGTATATAACAATTCTGAAAGTTTCAAGTTGGCTAAAGTAGCTTTTCAGAGAGATGGGTATTACTAATTTTTTTTCTTTGTCATTGTTGTTGTAAATTCCATATGCCGCAGTTCATTTCAAAGTGAAACTTGTTTCTGAGTTGGGTCATGTCTTCTGATCCTCCTGGTCAGCAAGGGGATCCACACGTCAGCTTCTGTCTTGAATGCATCTTTCGTTGAAATAGCATTCTTTGACATTTTCGTTTTCTGTGGAGAGCCCAAAAATCTTTGTGTTGTTCCTTCCTGCTCTTCTCCATTGTATTTCCTTTCCAGCCTGCCTGTTTTTATGGCTGGGTTTTATTCTTTGCTCTATGAGAAGGCAAGAGGAAAAAGTAATCTTCCTCTGAAACACACTAGGTAATAAAGAAGGAGTTGACCTAATCTGTGCCTGAAGAGAGAAAAATAAAAAAAAGGGCCCCTTTTTGTCTACTACAGAGGCACCAAATGCCTTTTTTGCTTGCAGGGCTCCTTATTCCACATATGGAGGATCAGCAGACATGCACCTTCTCAAAGAAGATATTGGTAAGACTTTTCTTTGTCTAACACAGAATTAAGAAAAACTTCTGGAGATTAAGACAACATTGTTGCAATGTTTGATTACAGTTAGCCGTGAAACAGTGGATCTTGGATAATCTGTGCCTACATTAATTATTGCCTGATATCTCGGGAATGCTCAATTTGTCATCTACACTCACAGAATTTCCTTTGGAAATAAAAGTATCTTTGCTCTTTATTGTTACTGTTTAGAAAATTGAGGTTTAAATAGAGCAATACATTTTTATTCCTGCAACCTCACATTTTCATAGAATCACAGAATGGTTTGGGTTGGAAGGGACCTTAAAGATCACCTTGTTCCAAGCCCCCTGCCATGGGCAGGGACACCTCCCACCAGACCGGGTTGCCCAAAGCCCCATCCAGCCTGGCCTTGAACACCTCCAGGGATGGGGCATCCACAGCTTCTCTGGGCAGCCTGTGCCAGTGCCTCACCACCCTCTGGGTGAAGAATTTCCTCCTAATGTCTAGTCTAAATCTCCCCTCTTTTAGTTTAAAGCCATTCCTACTTGTCCTATCACTACACATTTTCTTAAATACTGCTCTGAAAAATTATTTCCCAGTAAGCTCTGAGAGTCAAAACTCTTAAAACTGTTATTGTGTGTTTTAACAGGGTATTGCCCAGTACCTAGTATCTGGTGCTTGCTGAGAAGAGTAAAGTCCATCAATTTGAAGTTAAAACAAGATAAATTTAATTTCAATATTTCTTTTTTTTAATTTCAAAAAGCATGGTTTTGTTTGTTTGTGATTCCCCACATCTCAGTTTTCAAGGGTTTTTATTTATTCTCATGTCTAGTGCATGAAGTTTGTTCATTCGTTTTCCTATTAGGGAGGACTGGCAACCTTGAATGCAGTATTGTTGTTCAGGAGCACTTTTTATGTCTTGATGTGTGCCCTTTCCCATTTTGCTTATGCAGTGACATAATGTTGAAAATAGATTCTCTAGGTGTTTTCTTAAAGTATGAAAATGAATTCTTCTTAACTCCTGACTTTATTTTGCATGTCCTGCTTTTGTACAATAGTCCGAATTAGATTTACAAAGCTTTTTCTTTTTTTTCCTTCCCTGAAGCATTACGTCCTGTGGTGAGGGTTTGAAATAGTATTTCATTTACACAAAAAGGCCATCATCCTTGTAACCCCCAGGATACTGCAAAGTATTTACTAAAATGTATAACCAGCATTTGTTAAGGCTACAAGAGTTCAGAAGATTGCTTTAGATATTATCATGTGTTTTTTCTGATACTCCTATAACAGGTTTTTAGTATTAACCTGTGTGCGCCACCCCTTGAATGCTTGCCAAAATTGTAGTATCAGTGAAATCCTTTTTGAGGAAAAAATAAAACACTGATACAACATAAAAGAAAGTCAGACTGTAAATTATGGCAGTATTGTTCCAGGGAAATAATCCATTCCTAGAGACTTCCAACACAGCATATCTACTTACAAGGTTAGATAGGATGAGCTAAGGAGCTTGATAGCTTTGAGGATATTCTTGTCCCTAATTCTTGATGTCTTCCTACATAGCTATTGTTTTTTGGGGGGCTTGAGTTTTTTGGTTAGCGAACTAATAGATATTAGAGCTTAAATACTTGTAACTTCTCAATCTGAACAGAAATTGTTTCATGAAACTTAACCACAGTACTAATATTTTAAGAGTAGCTTTATGTAGCTGATTTTCTAATTTTTCTTTTAAGTGTACTCTAAGCATCAGAGTAGACTCCCTCTTCACTTCCTGTACCTTAGACATAGGGGATATGTTCCCCATCCTCAAGATGGGGAATTCCTCAAGATAGGAATTATTGGTTTGGTTCAGTCGGTTCATCTTAAGATAATCGCCAGTTCCTGCTGAACAGCCTTTTCTCCTCTCTCATGTATAAACCCTTGAAACATTTTGGTGGCCAGGTTGGTTCCTTGTTTTGAGCTATGTTGCTACTTTAAAGGAAATCTGCAGGTAGAACAAAATGTGTTGGATTCAGTTTTCACACCTTAAGAAACTTCCTGTTCTGACTTTGCGAATCTGACCTCAGGATTCGTCTCTCCTCTTTCCTTTGTAAAATTAGTATATTCCTGTTTGCCTTTCTGTATACAATAGGATCACACAAATTGACATTCCAGTAAAGCCATGGCTTCTCAGATTCAGCTTCTTTCTTCTGGCTGACTTCCAGCCAGAAGAAGCTGTTCAACTCTGAACTTCTTAAAAAGAAGTTGTACCTTTAGTCTCTTCTTGGAAAGAAACTGATACCTACATGTTGGACTTCTCTAATGACTGCTTGAAATAAGTTGCTGTTGTGTGGAGCACTGAGCTGGCATCTAGCTGTTAGACTGGCTTAAAAATATCTTTGAAGATGGAAGGAGTAAGAAGTGATTTGTAAACACTTTTGCAGTGTTACTAAATGCTTTTATCTGTAAAGTGGGCTTTTTTGATTGTGAATACATCAGCTGTTAGAAATCAAAATTAAATTCAGGTGGTAAGTTTTCCTGTGGATTTGTGTACTTTCAATCTGGCACATAGGTCAATTTCTTTTAAAACAAAGCAAAAACTGCAAGTGTTTTGCTTTTATAGTATTGTATGTTTCAGTGTATAAAATTACTTTTACATGTTAAAATAGATTAAAAGTGACATTTACTGCTGCTTTCATAATCTCAACATCCAAACGTAGTTTAAAAAAAAAATGTATTTGAGCATTAAGCCATACCTTAAGACATGCATTTTTAGCTGGAGACTTCAGTCCAACTGGTATTCTTTGGCTCTTTGCGAAGGAGCACTCTCTACAACTGATGCTTCATTATTAGGCACTGACTCCTCAATCTGAGCATATTTGCAAACTAATAATACTGTTTTAATGAATAAATCACAAAGCAATAGGTACTGAGCAGTGCCCTTACTTTAGTAATAGTTGGTTATGGAGTAGGAGAATAACACAGGGGTTACAAGTAAATGTATGATCTTCCATTTGTGTTGTAGGTACTATCCAGTATCTGAAAAATAAATCATGGACTATTAAGATAGCAACTAAAACATGATAGCTACCAGCTTCCAATTAAGAGTGAAGACTTAAGACCTGAGAATATCTTAAATACTAGGCTTTTAATCTTTAAAAAGTATAAAATAACGGAGAGAGATATTTTTAAAACAATTGTAATGCTATTTGATTGCCTTGAAATACCTGTTTTATATAAAAATGTGAGAGGTGGTGATCAGCAGTTGCAGACATATTGCTGGTCTTAATGATTATTTCTGTAACGTTTGTTACAAGCATTCAGGAAAATGGCTTACCTCAAAGAAGCTCACAGCCAAAAGAGCAAGCAACAGCAGAACTGTAGAGAACACCAAATAGGGTGGGTCTAGATGTGGTTCGTTCGTTTGTTTTCTGTATGAAAGATTATTATATTTACTGCAAGCACTGTAACAACGGAAGAGTTCTTTTTTTAAAATTTCTTGAAATAAAAGAGAAGTTGGTTGTTTATAATGTGGTAAGGAGAAGGCTTAATTTTGATGTTGGTTAGTGGTTGCTTTGTGATACGTGTGCTTTTTGAGGCTATGTGGGTTTTCAGAAGATGGAATTCTAAATTCTGTACTTATTCTTGTGTTCCGCTCCATTTTAGCCTCTGTGTTGATTTTACCGAAGATAATTTATACATTTATAAAAGGCATGTCTTATTAGGCGGAAGCTCTGTTGAAGTGTGTTTACCGTGCTTGGAAATGACAAATAACTTTTTTTTTCTTTCCTTTTTTTCAATAGGATGCAGGACAGAAGAGATTTGGTGCTATTTCCTGTAACATTTGTGGAATGCTTTATACGGCTTCAAATCCGGAGGACGAAACCCAACACCTGCTCTTTCATAACCAGTTCATAAGTGCTGTAAAATATGTGGTAAGAAAAAAATTCTTTTCTTCCTATGTACTAATTACAATTCATATTATTACATTGTCATGTTTTAATAAATTAATATCACAGGAGGCCACAAGTCCACTTTCGGAAATAGTTTCCAAAACCATAGCAGACAGACTATACGTCACTTACAAAGATATTCAGTAGGATAGTGATGTCGCATTGCTTTTGTATTCTGTCTTTTACAATTCCTTAGTCTTGTGGGATGGGGACGGGGTGGTGATAGGAAGACAAAGTAGTGTTACTGTTTGAAAGTGCTAAATACAGGCTTCTTCTTGCAGTGGTTGGATTAACTGTCAGATAAAGAGCTGACTGTTTTTGTAATCGTGTAGTGTTAGCTGACTTCTAAATTTGTCTTAATTATGTGTAATTAAGAGAGAGACTGCCTAGCAATCCAGTTGATATAACATCGTAGTGTATCGAATACCAAATTTATAGTGTGATTGTAATCTTTAAATATAAATCTAAAATATTATTCCATAGGTTCATTATATGTGCTATAGCTGAGTATCTCTCATATTAAAACTCAGATTTGAAAAGCTTTCTACAATTTTAAGGACAGTGTAAAATCAGCTATTTCACAGTAGCTGATATTACAAGACTTTCAGGAAATATCTGTTCACATGTCTGAAATCCAGAACAGAATCCACAAAGTCTATTTTCTTTATCACACATGTTACCTTCAGTACTCTACACTCGAGTAGATAAGACCTCCAGGATAACTGAACTGAGGCCACCAATTCATTTCATGTACGTGCCAAGTGGCAGTTGGGCTACTCTTACATCTCAAGCTCAATTTTATCCCATGATTCATAAATACAAAAATATATCTTCATAGCTAAAGTGTTTGAAACTATCTAGTAAATAGTTTTGGTATTTGTTCTGTTCTTGGTTAGTTTTTGCTGAATAATCCAGACATCTTAAAAGATCTTTTCTGATGTGCAGTAACTACATTGTACGATGAGACTGGGCAGAAATGTTTCTTCATTATATTCCTGTTTGCCTTTTCCCCACAACCCCAAGTATTTTAGGATCTTGAATATTACCAAAGTTGTAAAGATAAGTCATAGAAGATGGTGTTAGTTCTTCTGGACAGAAGCTGGCATGCGAGTTCAGTAGTTATTTAAAGCTGCTAGGTTCACGTGGTGGAAGGAAGCTGCACTACAGTTTGAAATTGAATATTTTGGAGCTTGAAAGAGATGAAATTTCTCACATGTATGTACATCTCGAGTAACAGCATGATTAACAAAAAAGTGAAAAAGCAGACTTCCTTAAAACAGTTGTAAATAACTATACATAAGTTAGAGAAAGTTTACTTTAATTTAAAAGTAAAACTAATGTTTCCTTAGACACTAGGTATCTTGTTAAAACTTCACAATTTTTATTCAGGCAAATTGTTTGTATTGTCAGTTCAGTGAGTAAACATTTCTATTTCTGAAATCTATTAGGAGTCTAGTTGTGTTTCATGACAGAATGCTATGGAGTGAGGATGTAGCTGGTAACTGGAGTATAACGCAAAGGAAGGAGCCTTATGAGTCTTTAAATTCTCATCTGTGTTTTTTTCCTTATAAAATTTTCATTGACTCAGTTTTCTGCCTTGCTAAGTAGATATATCTTTAATATTAATCATTTGACCCATAGTTAGTGGTTCTTTTTTGATTTTAGTAATGTCTGTGACAGAAACATTCTCACCTCCTTTTAAAAAATAATTTGAATTGTAGATAAACCTTTTTGCCAGTGAATCGGTACACCATGTCTCTATTTGTTAATTCTTAGTTGCCTAGAAATACCAGAAGAATGATTGCTTGGTAGGAGGTTTGTAGTGAGGATTTTTGGAAGGATGATTTGGAGATTTGCTTGGTTTCTAAAGATTTATATGTAGTTACTGTATTGAAACTATGACTGTTCCTTTCCCTGACACAAAGTGTTAATGGGACAATAACATCATGCAGTTGAAAAATTGTACTAGAGAAGATCTTAGTTTGACCCAGGTGACCTTGGGATCTTACTATATTAGCTCTCTGGATGTTGTTTTTATGTAGTTAACACACTTGTCATTGCTGTTGATTTGGAGGCCATTTTGAAATGTTTTATAAGCATCTTTCATTCTCCTGTTATTGACCTTCTTCATGCCATGTGATGCAGTCCCAGTCGGACTTGGGAAGACTTGTGTCAGCCTTTCTCCTTATTGAGTGTCTCTTGTTATGTGCCTGGTAGTTTTATTGATGATTCATTTCACAGAATCACAAGAAGATGGCTGTATACATTATCACACTAGAGCTTCTCTTGCTGTGGGCTGTGAAAATGGACTTTGTCATTGTTTGTGTCTAGCCTGCCTGCATGAAGCTTGTGTTTTTTATTTGCCTTTATTTTTACAAAGTACTGAGTAGCCAGAAGATAGTCTGCACATAAATAATAAACTGTTTATTCTCTTCAACAGAACATATTTTTAAAGCTTTTTTTTAACCTTTATTAAAAAATTCTATTTAGATAGCTCTAAAAATACCATGATGTCCTCAGAGGTAGGACAAGGAGATGGTATTGAGAAACTCACTTTGTCACTGATGGCTGATAGAAACAAAAAGGAAATTGTGGTCGTTATATGGAGAGAATTTGGCAAGTATAATGGCATTTTCTAGATTTGGAAATAGAATATTGACAAGGACTGCTATGAGTTTCTTGACGGGTATCATTCTCTGTTGACAGAAGTGTGGTGACTGAAAAAGCAAGAAGGTAAGGTAGTCAAGGACAGTCCTGGAGCAGGAAAAGGGCAGTGTGAGATTGATCCACTACCATAGACAATGTAGGAGTCTGTCTCACTATCCTTCTGGTTTCAGACATCTGAAAATCTCCAGAAAACATATGCCATTCTAGCATGTGCTTGCATTTCATGATTGTGCACGCAAGTGTTAACTCCAGTGGTAAAATTGTAGGAGGGATAAGTGGTTCAGTTTTGGTTTAAAAAATAAATAAATAAAAATCTATCTCTGTCACACCACTTACCATCAGTTTAATATCTCAGGTTTTTTTTAAGAGCTAAACATTTTTAATGAGGTTTTAAGATGCAGAGACAAATATTTAAGTTAAAAAATGCCTGTAGATTCAGGTGCCTGAGGTGAATGCAGTTAATGTATTTGTATTTCAAGCTCATCCTCTTAGTTAAGAATATCTTGAGCTGAACAAAATTGGAAAAAGCTGTTGTTTGGGCTAATGACTTATCTGTCTGAGATTTAAGTAGGTATTCTGCTATAACAGCATCCAAGCCTGTCCGTGAGGCTTGAAGATGTTGATGAATTTCATGTCATCGTAATGTTTAATGCTTCTCTTGATTTGCATTAATTCTGAAATTGATACATATATACAAAATAAAACATAACATTTCAAATAAAGTTCTTACCATTAGCTATCTTATGTAAAAATCTTAGTTTAAACAGAATTAAAACAATAGTTATGTCCAAGGATCTTAATGCATTCTGCAGTCAAAGCTTCATTTTCCATATTACACTTGGAGGAAGTAGAGACAGAACATCTGTAACTTGATGAAAGAGTCAGGAAGAAGAATGCAGTAGACCCATTTCTCTGGTACAAATTATCATAAAATTTCATAATAAACCTGATTATTAGGAGAAAATTTTACAAATGCTTTACTTAGTGAAGATCAAGAATTGTACAGCATTAACTAAGTTTTCCTTACTACCTCAATATTTTTTTGAGGAAAAAATGATATAAGAAGAATACACCACCAGTTTTCATCTGTATGTATTCATTTGGGAAATAGTTCTGGCTTGTCTCTACTCTGACATACATATGTATGTATGTATGTATGTATATATGCATATACATCTCTATATATAAAAAAGCAGGTTTGCTGAAAAATTTCCTACTCTTATGTAAGGACTTTTAAAACGAGGAAATGCACAAGCAGTCTATCGTGTCTTCTAATTTATTTTTATATATATTTTTAAAGACAAATCTACATCAGACATTATCTTAAACTATAAGCAGAACACACTGTGTGTGAAACTGAGCCCCAGCCATTTCAGCTGCAGTGCTTTTGGAGCCATCTTTCCCACTGTATTCTACATCGGTTGTTACATACGTATGTAATACCCAGTGAAAGCAATGCACTGCACGCCGTAGTTGTAATTACTGTCCATACTGCTGTGTCCTGATGCAGTAGCAACTGCTATGCTGCATTGTCCTTTTTGTGAACAATTTTTTTTCTTTTGTAATTTTGCTTGCTTATTGAAGTGCAATGGCAATACAGTCTTGTTTGAATTGGGAGGAAAAGGTACAGGATAGTTTGAAACACTCAGGTAGATTAAAAATAAGTTTGCTTTTCAGGGCATGTTTTGTATTTGAAGTACCGGTAGGATAAGCAGCCATGAGATGGTGGGGAGGAGGGCGCTGCAGCTGTTACCACACACGATGGGGCTCTTTGCAGCACTGCTCTGGTTACCTGTGGCAATGAGGTTATATGAGCCATGTTACAGCTACTTACAGGTAATCTGCTGTTAAGCACAGGCTTCCAGCGTCAGGAAGGGGTGGTGCAGCCGTGTACTTCTACTCCAGGCCTTGCCGAACATGCGTCCTGACAGGAACAACAGCTTTCCTTTCAACTTGGTGCATCACAAGCAATGTACATGAATGCTTGGGCATCTTGTTCAACAGCAAGTCTTAGTGCCCTAAAGTAATGTCAAGCAAAAAGAAACGGAAAAACAATTTTCTGACACTGTAGTAGAATATTATAAAATACATTGCAGATACAATGCTTTTGTTTCTTCCTGTAGTAATACCTTGTTGACTCCTGAGTTAAGGAGTCCTACTTTAGTTCTCAGTGATTGAAATACTTTTCAGGATTTTGTGTTTTGTTTCAAGTCTTGTTTAAAAAAAAAAAAAAGTTAATAAGTGTGTTAAGGGAAATCATCTTCTGACCACATGGAAGATACTGGTACTAAAGTGCATTTGATGTACTGTAGATATTTAATAGGAACTGTCCCAGCTGAAGCTATAGAACATTTTCCTTAAAAGCTTTGATGTTAGAATATGAAAGAGCTGTGATGAATCTTGTGCATTATTTCCATTAGTCTGGTTTAAAGGAAGCGCAGTTCTTTCCTTACTAAGACTGAACAGTAAGGATACTGAAAAGCAAAGCAGATAGATGAAATATTAGTTTATTTGTTTGAAGTACACAGCTGCATCAAAAACAAAGGTATAAGACTTGAAAATTTCATTTCTGATGTAAACCAAATGAACTGAAAGTCTTGGATGAGCTTAGAGTTTTCAGAAAGTTATTGGAGAACTTCATCTAAAAGATACATTTCTGAATAAATTTCTAAGTACTTGAATTTAGAATTTGCCCTTCCTGTGAAAGTGATCTAATGCTATAATGATATAATGCTAATCACTTAAGAAAATAGCCAGACGATAATAAAAATAAGTTCTAAGTATTCGAGTAATTTTATCTGTCCAATTAATTGCATTTTTACTGAATCATATTTAGACTTCTGCTAATAGGCTGTTGCTTAAACATGTAACACCAGTATGGTGGTAATAGAAAATTAAGCAGACTGAGCAGACTTCATGTTGTTGGAAATACCTGTCTACTATGTCAACAGAATACCTTAGCTTCAAATTTAGAGTAGGATTTTCGGCATTAGGCCCGCACCATTCTGGATACTGTAATGGAAGGACTGTCAGATGTGTTGCATTTCTCTGCAGGCATGTTGAGCGATGCTCACAGGTGGCTTAAAGTAGGCTATAGAAAACTTCCGTAGGGCAAACAGGTAGCCAGAAGGCAGTGAAAGATGAAAAATGGAGAGAGGATGGTGTTTGAAGTTGGAGAGGCAAACTCCATGCCTTCTCTAACAGAATGAAAGCACAAGTCACAATCCCACCAATGGCACTTTTCTGCTGTCCTGGACATTGTAGCACTGCTGGTCATTGCCCTTCATGTTTAGATGGTAATACAAATTCTAATAGTTGTCTTGGCATTCAGTGGAACTGCTACTGAGCAGAAAGGCAGGCAGGATTTAAATGGTATCTGTGTTGCAACTGTTGCCTTGCTGGGTGCTAAACTTGTACTTAAATAGTTTCAGGACTACCAGCAAGCAGATGAATTTCTAAAATCGTTCTTTTCAGGTCTCGTTTGGGGTAAGGGATTAAAATCAGCGTGATTACATTGAGATACAGAACAAGTGTTATAACACCAAAGTTTGTCGTTTTTTGTGGTAGTATATATGGCATTCATTCAGTGCCAAATTCCATTGCTCGGTCTTTAGCTGAACATTATTTTGTGGAAAGGTACAGATTTCAATGAGAATTATTCCATCAATATTGTTTCTTCAAAGGCTTTTTTATTTAAAGTTGCTTTGAGTTAGACTTGTAGATCAGCCTTTTTAGTGGCTGAAGTTACTTCTGCATTCAGTACTTTTAGGTCCCGTCAAAGCAACTTGATTTCTAATATCTACCAGTCCCATCTTACTAGATTTAAGTGGCTTTTTTTGTTTTGTTTTTTTCCATGCAGGTACTGCTCATTATTCACCACGAGTGTGGATCTGAAGAAGAGTTAATTACCTCTATTTTTTTGAGTATGTTTATACTTCAGATACACACAACGTAGCCTCCTTCCCCATTAGATTCTTAGAAGGTAGTTATAAAACTTTTTTTATAGTATCCTTCTTGTGGCTTTATTAGTTATGATCAGTAACAAAATAAACTATTCCTTACATTTTGGGCAACTGCATGCCAATCAGTTCACTTAGAACCTCCTGGAGGTCTTTCGCATGCCAAACTTTAAAACTGAGTGTGTATTTGTGGAGGTAACTATGTTAAAAAGAAATATTTCAATAAAACTTAGGGTTTTTTCCATTCGCTAGACTCTGGAAAATAAATATTACATAGGTTTGGAGATCAGTTATGTGAGCCGAGTTTGCTACTTCAATTTTAAAATTCAGTTTGCACTGCAGTCCTTGGGGGAAAAATCTAGTTGGGAAATAAGACACTTTCCTAAATTGTTTCTAGTTATAGTTAGGCTATTGTATTCTACAATAAATAAGATCTTATTCTATCTATTGTGCTCATTTTAAAAAGCTAGCTGAAGTTTCCTTCACTGGCAAAACAACTGCTAAATAGTTTGAAGTCTCTGCCTAAGTTCAGTGTCTAGAACAATAATGTGCAATTTCTGTTTGTAAAAGTACATCTTGTGTATGGTTTAGATAAATTTTTGTTTTATTTAGGGATGGAAAAAGGAGAGAATTCTGGCTGAATATCCTGATGGGAAGATAATAATGGTTCTTCCTGATGACCCAAAATATGCACTTAAAAAGGTATGGTGAAAAGGACTGGACTTGTATGTCTTATTTTGTTATTTGATATTTTAATATGAGTAGTGAGAATGTAAAATTTGTAGAACTTATGTGAGAGCAGTTGAACTCAAAACTGACATGGTTCTGTAGCTTTCTCCACAAACAGGTCAGAGCTGTCACTCCTACACACTGCTGCACTCTTCACAGGGGGGATGGGTCTGAGCTAGAGTGGAAGGCAGCAGTGGGAATAGCATCAACCAGCTGAATTTTAATTTATTTTTTTAATATACAGAATGCCAGATATTTTGTATAATAAAAAATTTTCTACTATATTTAAGTTGAAATGTATTGATCTTATTACACAGCATGGATACCTGCACCATTCCCTAGATGATTTTTGGCTAAAAAGAGATTTAGTTAGAAAGTGGCCTCACTCATCTATTCCATTCCCATGTGCAAAGCAGCATCAGCCCCGGTTGTGATGCATCTGATAACTTTCTAAAACTTCTGCTTTTTTTTAAATAACTTCTTGAGGCTTTGTTGCGGTGCTTCACAAATTTCCCCTAAATGTCCAACAGAATCTCCGCGCTGCAATTTTAGCTCATTCATGGAAGTCGTACTTCCACAGCTGTAGGTAACATCCTTCTTTTCCTTTTTGCAACAGCTTCTGTGTTCCTGAACAAACAGATTTTTTTGCCTTAAGAAGATTGAAGGGATGTGCTGTTTCTTAGTTTACCCTCTTAAATAATATTTTATAGAGCTCTAATCATTGTCATACTGTCCTCTAGATTCTTTCCATTTGTGCCATGTCTCAACGTCTTTTTTGAAACTCTTTGTTTAAATCTGAGCACAGTACACTGGTGGGGCCTTAGTGGAGAAGGATACTTCAGCGTCTTGCTGGCTAGCCTGTGTTTGTATATCTTAATATGGCATTACATTTTTCAGTAGCATGGCGTAATTCACGTTTTGCTGCTGATTTGCTGTGACCAGTAAGAACTTTTTCACAGTACCGCAGTCACAGAACAGCTGAGGTTGGAAGGGGCCTCTGGAGATCACCTGGTCCAGCCTCACTGCTCAGGCAGGGCCACCCAGAGCTGGCTGCCCAGCAGCACGTCCGTACTGCTCCAGGGAGGCTGTGCAGCTCTGTCTGTGGAGGTTTTCAAAACCCATTTCAAAACCCTGAGCCAGCCTCATCTGATCTCACAGCTGACCCTGCTTAGAGCAGAGCTTGGATCTCCTG
Source organism: Cygnus atratus (assembly GCF_013377495.2). NCBI lineage: Eukaryota > Metazoa > Chordata > Aves > Anseriformes > Anatidae > Cygnus > Cygnus atratus. The sequence continues at coordinate 110,637,402 of NC_066363.1, read as the reverse complement.
AGGTACTTTCCCACCTGAGTTACTCTGCTATCCCATGGTTTGTGCTCCAGATAATATTATTCCGGACTTTTTTTTATTGTTGGTTGTGCTGCTCAATCTATGTGTTTTAATGTGTTTCTGGTTGTCCTGAAATTAACAAGCTGTAAGCTTGAAAATTTTAGTTGTGTAAGTCAAGAATTTTAATTGATTCCCTGCGACAGCTTTTTGCTTCTGTGACTGCAGTGGGTTTTCTTTGGACTAAAATAGAATTTTCTAAGTTGCTGTATTGAAAAAAGAATCTACAGCTTTACTTATGGTATTTAATGCAGATAAGTTTATTTACTAAGTTTAATTTTTTTGGTGGTTTTGTCTGAATTTTAGTATTACATCAGTATAAAGTTTTGCAGGTAGTTGCATTTTTTTTTTTTATTTTTTTTTTACTAAAATGGCTGAGGAAAAAAAACACCTTAAAATACTTAATTGGGGCAGAGGAAAAGAAACTAGCAAATGAAGTCATTTAGGACAGAGTTCTCTGTAATCCTACGTGGTTAAGGTTGAGAGTATCTACAGTGGTCAGCGCTGTGCATGTGTAATAGCACTTTAAGAAGGGTGACCTAATGTTTCAAGTCAACCAATCTGAATGGTTATTAAAAAGTGGTGCATGAAGGTTAGGTGAGAAAAGAGAGTAGCTGATACCATGAATTCTTGAAGTTATTTTAAAGCATGTTTGGAAAACAATTTTCATTTATATAACTTCATATGTTTATAGCATCAGTAATTCCAGGATTGTATTAGTAATGTAACTACAACATGCATTAAAGAAGCTTATGCCATTTAATGAACGGCATAGGAAAGGCCACGTTATTTCTGACTCCTGTAAGTGATAAGATGTTAAAAGCTGTTTCAGTGCCTGGTTATAGGTACAGGATTCCCACAGTAAAATCTCAGCTCAAGCGTAAGCTTTTGTTTACATTCATGGTGGAGTTCATAAGTTTCTTTTAAACTTGCTGATATTAAACATTGAAATTTTAGTTTTGAGTTCCAGTTAAGCTTTACAAATTAACGGAAGAGCCGAAAGCTTGAGGAAGGAGGCAACAGCTATTCATTCCGTTTCAGCAAACACACGCATGATCTCTTATGCAAACCCCTTGGCACTGTGCTTGCTATCATCTGCTCAAGACTGGATCTAATGGATTAATTATTTCAAGACTTCAATCTAATGGATTATTTCAAGACTTTAAAAATAACAAGCTGAAAACCTTCAGCTAAGCTTGTTTAACTTTTTGTATAGATCTCATATTCTGGCTAAAATACCAGAATGCACAGTTTGATAACCTGCATTCTCTCTATTGGCCTTTGACTAACTGAGTTTGGACTTACTGGAAGCTGATTTAGAGGCTTCTACTCTTCCGATTTACAGACAAGTATAATTTAAGGAAAACTTATGTGGACTTGTGTGTTGCACGTTCCTTAGAATAATCCTTAACTTCTGGAATAGCTTTTGGTGTTCTAGACAACTTAGTGTGTTTCTATAAATCTGTAATTTTTATGTATATTTGTAGAAATGTATATTTATACATGTGTTTCTTATGCAGCATTTCAACTTCTTTTGACAGGTTGAAGAAATTAGAGAAATGGTAGACAATGACTTGGGATTTCAGCAAGCTCCGCTCATGTGTTACTCTAGAACTAAAACTCTTCTTTTTATTTCTAATGACAAAAAAGTTATTGGCTGTTTAATTGCAGAACATATCCAGTGGGTAAGTGATTGAACTGGAGAAAGGTGGTCTGTAAAAAAAAAAAAAAAAAAAAAGTTGGTGCTTGGTGACTGTGTTCTTCAGACATGCTGAAACTATAGAATTACCTAAGAGTTTGAGACTAGCCATTTGGCAAATAGTACAGACACTTTAATGACAAGTGGTAATAAGAATTGGAATTTCTTTGTTGATAATATTTTAAATCAGTTAAGTTTTAGGATTTTTTGGGGGAGGTTAAATTGTTTATTAATCTATTCCAATTCTGAAACTGTTAACAAATTAAATTAGACAGATGCATTCTTTTTAGTGAGGCATTTAACATACATGTATGTTCAACTGAAATATATTACACAAGAATTGTTGTATTTAATCATTGATGATGCTTTTATAAAGTAACAAATATTTTGATGTCACCTGCAGGGCTACAGAGTTATAGAAGAGAAGGTCCCAGAAGTTAGTTCAGAAAATGAAAAAGTCATATTTGAAAGACAGAAAGCATGGTGCTGTTCAACGTCACCAGAACCTGCTATCTGTGGGATTAGTCGAATATGGGTATTCAGCATGATGCGTCGAAAGAAGATTGCTTCTCGGATGATAGAGTGTCTTAGGTAATACCAAAAATGTTTCCTTGGTTATATGAGTTTGATAGACCATAGTCCAAGACATTTATTGCATTCCTTCGGGTCTCAAGGTTGCATTTTTATGTTTCCAGCAATACTGGGGATGTAGAGGTGAGCACAGTGGATGATTCCAGTGTTCTGTGGCGTTTGGTAACTAATTGAACTCAGTATTCTGCAGTAGGTTGTCTTAACAGTAACCTTTATGCTAGGTGCAGTTGTAATAAGGCAGCCTAGCCCACTGCAGATGAGCTTGGGTAAATTCCTCCGAGGTAATTATGAGTGAAGGAAGTGAGACTGTCTTTGGTCAGAGCATTTGAGGTCAAAGTGTTAAGGACTGTGACCTAATCATTGGCCAAATGTCTGTTCCTTAGAGGTAGCAAAGGGGAAAGAGCAGAAACAAGTACACAGAACAATTTGATACAGTCAAGTGGCTAACAACTGTACTTCCGTGATAGTTTTAACCTTTTTTTTTTTGGCTATGCTCAGGTTCACTGAGACTTCTGAGACATTTTAACTTCCATGGAGCTTTAGTAGCTAGTAATGAGTGTGTTCAGCTGAAGACTTAAGTACTAGATGCATAAACGGACACAAATATTCACACTGCTGTTCAGACAAATGTTAAAAATGTTGAATCTCCAAACCTTTGTTCATCTTTGTTTTCTTTTTTTTTTTTCCCTGTTCTCTGGAAACTCCTAAACATTAAGGTACTTTCTTCTAGTGACATTTCTTAGAAATCTGAATCCCTGTCCTGAGTAATGCCCAAACTACCCAAGTCTTCTTATTGCTGGGCTGTCAGGTTTGTGCCTGGCTAGACCCATCCTGTGGGAGTTTGTGGCACGGGTGCTCCTGTGTCTGCCAGTCCTCACCCTCTGGGGTGTTGGAGAGCCTGGCAAAGCTGTTCCACAGCGAAACAAATGCATCCAAATGGCTGGTGCAGCAAATAGAAATTTCCTGTCAGGTCACGTTTTGTCTGAACTATCAGCTGTATAACTGTATTCAGATAAGCATATTACCATGATGATTTTGGGATGCTTCTCTTTTTGAAGGCTGATTTTTAATTTGCATATTCAGTAGTTTTCTATAAACTATTTCCGACGGAAGGACTTCTTCCCAAAGCAATGCTGGAGCTGCTCCCTCAGTCACAGCTCTAAAGGATCCTTGGGGTCATTTTTAATGGGTTGTTGCTGCTATCAAGAAGAGGTGTCACTTTTCCTCTTAGCTGTGCACTGCACCTCACCTTTTACTGTGTTCTGGTGCTTGCTTGGCCTTCTACTAGATCATTTTTAATTTGCTAAGTAGTAGAAAGCAGGCTCACCCAAAAGAGCTCTGTTCTTCTGATGCCCAGTTAGTTGGTTTGCAGAAGGGCTGAATGTGCGCTGGAGTTGGTGTAAAGGAGGGAGCGCAGAAAGTTGCAGAAGGCGACGTAAAGGAGCGAGGCTTGCTTTTTAATGTCAGTAAGCAGTTAGATCTGCTCAGCTGCTGGTAGCCTGCTAAATCCCGACTTCAAAATGTTGAAGGCGTCCTAGCAGAATTAAAGTTCACTTTGAGAATGTGTGCTCCATTTCACTTGAGCTTGCACTGCTTGGAGTCAAAAATAAATAAATAAATCCAGTCAGACTGTCTGAGGACCTTTCAAAATCATCTTCCTAAATATAGTAATACAGTCATGAGAAGGCAATAAAGCTGGTAATAATTAAAGAAGACTGTTGCTATTGTCTTTTCCTCAAGATTTAATGGAGATGTCCATATATGATAGATGTTAACACTTGCTCTACAAGTACCTGCAAGTGTATTTTTCCAGAACTCAACAAGTTAACTTTAATGGGAGTTTCTTCTGTTTCCAAAGAAGTTTATTCTGTTTTTCCCCTCATCAAGGTCTTAAAGCCTGAGATCAGTTTTCTAAGTTTGCTCACATAGCCATCCAAAGAAGTACAGTGGTATCCTTGATTCTTTCCTGCCTTCCAAGTAAGAGTAGAACATATATAAAATATTTTCATGAAGTTAAACAAATCGAATCTTCATGTAATTGTTATTGGAAGTGTATCACTTGTGAATTTTGTGCTGTGTTCTTAAACGTTTTAAGTTAATCCAAGCTGTGCTCTTACCCAAATGTCAAACTTTTTGTTTGTTTGTTATTTATTTCTTCAAACTAGAAACTTGAAATTTCATCTGGTCTGATCAGACCCCTCAGTAAGGACCCTAACTGCTTTGCAGCTTACATTTTCATTCCTGGTGATTGTAGCCATAGTTCTAGCAGTGTCTTTTCTGTGAAGAAATAGTTGGAATGAATTCAGACTTCTTTTTTAGCTCTGAAACTGAACTGTTGATGCAACTCAGATAAAATTGCCCTCTGCAAACATTTCTTCTAAGATACCAAAACCTTCCTAGAATGATTCCTTTTGCCATTTGTAAAGAGGAGATAGCGAATATAAATAGAGGCTTCTTTCTTTTGAATGTCCGTGCCACTTAACCAATGGGTTGTAGCATAATAGCATAAATATTCTTACCGTATTTCCTGAGGGTAATTAGCGTGTTGGTTTTTTTCCTTCCAAACAGGAGCAACTTCATATATGGCTCATACTTAAGTAAAGAAGAAATTGCTTTCTCTGACCCCACTCCTGATGGAAAACTTTTTGCGACGCAGTACTGTGGCACCGGCCAGTTCCTAGTATACAACTTCCTCAATGGACAGCATCAGACTTAACTGCTCCTGAAGGAATTCTCTTTTTATCGGGAGACTTCTGCCAAAATGTACTGAATCGGTGCAGACCTTACGCAGAAGCCAGGGCCATTTTTCTTACCGTGAACTCAGGACTGGTAACAACCAAAAGGTTGTACTATTTTATTAAAATTGTAAACAATGCAGTAATAGGCTAACTTTGTTTTTTTAAAAGAAAGATATTTTATTAACTTTTACAGAAGTTTGATTGTATTTTATCTAGTTAGTCATGTTTACATGCAGCAGAAAATTGTTCATAGTGGACTGTAAACTAAAATGCAAAGACTATAGTCTCACTGATGAGTACCTGCTGAAGTTCTTAACGTGGTGATATACCAGTGCTTAAATACCACGGGTGGGTGAGGCAGCAGAGTCCAAGCCTGAGCTCCCTCACACCAGGGCAGGCGGCGTTACAGCGCAGTGGCCATGGGCAGTAACCTGGCAGGCTGTACGGTGGCTCCTGGTGTGCATCCTGCGCACGGCCGGGTGTAAGGGCAGAGGGGGAAACTCGTTTTACCTCCCGTCTCCCCCAGAGCAGCTGTCGAGCGAGAGGTGGAATGAAACCCCCAAGGACCGGTGTGCTCTTCGCTTTCCTGCAAGTGCTGTACTGAGTATATACCGTTGTTAGCGGACTTCACTTTGATACTTGTCACTCCTTCATAAAGCTCTCCTCTTTTAAAGGGTTTGTATGTTGAAAAACTGCTGTGGCCTTTCTTGATCTGTACATAATGTAGATAGATTAAAAATAAAATTCTTGATAGCTTTTTTTAAAGTTACTCTGTATTGATACCGAGTGTGAATGAATCTTCAGTGTATTCTATACTTCTGTTTATGTGAGGTATTACCTTAGCAGCTAAAGGCAGCTGCTGTGTGTTTTGAAGCACTCCTTGGAAAATGGTCACTGCATTCTTACCTGCTTGGGAGTGGAATCATCCGATTGACAACGCGTTTGCATTGCATGCTTACGGTCGGTTCCAGCAGCTGTGGCTCAGTACCCACCTGCTATGAGGTAAGATGGGAGGTGATAATTTCAGCCTTGAAAAATGGCTTAAAAACCCTACTGTGGGATGGGTAAGATTCAGGTGAAATTTAAACTTTTGGTTTGTTGTAATTTTGGAACTTAGAGTGCAGTTAGGCTGCACTGGTTTGTACTATACTGCACACTGCCCACACATCTGCCCTTGACCTTGGTCTAGGGCTAAGCAAAGAACCAGTGCCACCTCTGAAACATCGTTTGGTGGGCTTGAAAATGAAGTGGCTGATGTGTGAATTCTAGCCTGCAGAGGCCACGACTGGTAGGTTTTCAAGGGGATTGTGAGCCGTACCGCAAAGGGCTTTGTCAGAAAACTGGTTCACAGAAAGCCTAAAGGTGACGAGGTTGGTATTCACAGCTTGCGTACCTCCTACCTGTTGTATGTCTGACACAAGGCTGCTCTCAGATCACAAGTACCCAGCCTGAAAAATCTGTAGTATTGGCACTATGCTGAACTAACCTTTTTGTAACGTCGAGTAGCGTTCAGTGTAGGACTACGATGCAAGTTTCTCAGGTATAAGCACTATGTTTTAAGACATTTAAAAAAAAAAAAAACTGTCTGGTGCAAACAGTTAAAATAGAGGCAGTCTTAAATGGTAACTTAATATATTCAAATTTAATGAAAGCACATTATAAACATACCATAGCCACAACTTCAGACAGTTTCAGTTCATAAACAATAACATGAGGTAGACTGACTAGTGAAGCTAAATTCACCAAGTTTTTGGTTAAGAAAACTTTACACTAGGAAAGCAACATTTTGAACCCTCCTCCAAAAGTCACAAAAAGCAATTACATAAGTTAAGCAAAAAGCATTTGAATATGATTCTTTAAATCTTAGTTTACATTCAAATTTAACCTGTGAATAGACAATAACATCTACAGGTAAAATATAACGCTGGCCAATTTAATACATTCATAGGAATGGCCTTGATGGTGAGGCTTAAACGGAAAATGGAATAGCGCTAACCCAGATGTCAAATAATGGTATCCTTTCCAGGAATTCACAGGCAACGAGTTAAAAGTTTTCAACGGGCCAGGCCTATAAGGTTTGAGCTTATTAGTATCCTCTTTTCCATTGCAAAGCTCCTTGCTTCTGCATGGCAGAGAGAGTTAAGGAAACTGGTTTACTGTTCCTTGGTAAAGGAAGGCAAATACACTGACATTCTGATCTAACGCTCAGCCTTCAGGACAATTTTGCACTGCTGCACCAGAGGGCTAACTCGCCGTAGTAGTCTCAGCACCTGGACTTCTAAGAACTTAGTGCAAACATCACAAACGAAAGGGAACCTATTCCTGACCGCTCACTACCTCAAACTTTCACCTCACACTGAGACTCGGGGTGTCCTCCAGCCCTACTGGCAAAACCAGAAACACTGGAATGCAGTCAGGTGTGTACCAAAAGATGGTTCTTGAATCTTTTGTCTCTACATCTTCCAAGTGTTAAAAGATACAAGGCAGGTTGTGTCTGAAGGAAAATAAAAAATGAACGTACAGAACTGGGTTCTTCACTTGAAATTTGCTAAATGTACAGCATCAGGTAAGCTACATTAACACAGATATATGCAAACCATTTTCCTTCAGCCTCAGTCTAATATATTATGTTATTTTTTTTTAATCTGTAAACATCTTTTCACCAGATAAAGAAGTTGCTCAATTAACACTTTGTTTTAAAAAAATGCAGCTTTGGCAGGTCCTTCTCCAATGAGTTGCAGGTCAAGTATAAAGAAAGATATGCTAATTTCATTGCTTTGGGGGAGTAAATGAACATAGCTGAACCGCTTTTAAATACATGCTGCGCTTTTCTTTTTAATAAATGGGTTATGATGTGTAGGGAATTTTTTTTTTGAAAACATATGGAAATAACAATTGGGTAACCAATGTTAACTGCACAAGGAAAACAGCGTACCGGTATGCTTCAACCCTGACAACCAAATTGTACTGCGCCGCCTTCCTTCTGAAACAGCTTGCAGGTTACTGAGTCTTGTTCAGTAGCCCCACGCCATGCCTGTCGCTACAACCACTATGTACAGAGGTTAATCAAATGAAGGGCTGGCGGTGTTAGGCGGTGGTTGCTTCTGGACAGAATCTCTCCTGAGCAGCCCCAGCTCCCCAGAACTTCCCCCCTGCTTCCCCCCCAAGCTGTTATCATTCATTTGGACTCTTCTTTTCTCTCCCTAATCCAGCTCAGGCACTGATGCCCTCCTGGCACCTTTTTCCAATACACTGACGTGAACTGACAGACCTCATCTGCAGCCAGTTGGAGCTGCGTGAAAATGACACGGAGCAAACTGCCCCCTCCCAAAGGCAGCAGACGCAGCAGAACTCATTTCCACGTGCAGAGGATGGGCCGCAGCTGTTCAAAACTCTACTGGGTGAGAGATGGAAGGCCTTCTGCTGGCAAGTTACTCAGGACTTCTAAGAGAAGGGCGCGCCTCCGCAAGAAGCCTGCTCCCACGTGAGCCTTCTGCCTTGCCCTGGAGCCGAGGAGGTACCTGGCAGGGTGCAGTAGTGCTGCTGGGAGCACCTGTGTGCACAGTGCCTGCCACGCGTTTGCTGATTTGTTCAGATTTAAGTAGTAAACTTTGACCACCTGTGGAAATTTTGCCAAAGACAGTTTCAATACATACACAATTACAAATGTTCAACTAACACTGCACAGAGAACAAGACTATTCCTTTTAATACAAATACCTACATTATATTGTAGTTTCAAACCCCTGAGTATTACCGTACCGAAGTACAGAGCTGAAGAGAAACAGTGGGCTCTCCTCCACATATCTTCAATCAATCCCATATGTTGCGTTGAGTTTCTTGTAACACATTCAAGCTAGCAGCTGCTAAAAGCAGCCTCTTCCCCGAGCTCAGCTGAAAATAAAGAGAATTCTTCATCGACCAAATCACATCCTCTTCCTAGATCCTACGCCCTGGCTGTGTGATTAGCAGTTGTGACTGATGAGAGAATAACGTGAATCCGCGAGCCTTGAAATCGTAACTGCCGTGATAATTTTATACCTAGGAATAAAGCCTACTTTAGCATTTTGGGGAAATCCTTTAGAGAAGTCTAGATAAATATTGGTTGCACTTTGCTCCACAGTGATTGTACTTTTTTTTTTAAAAAAAAAAGTTCTTTTTTTTCTTTGTTATCGGTGTCTTATCGAAGCTTATATATGGCGTCCGGTAAGAAAATAGAGTGGTTTGTCATCGCTGCTGTTAGCAGTTTGAAACTCATCCCGAAGTCGGAACTGCCACTCGTCCTCCAGCTCCAAGCGGACTATTGTCTGCCGTAGCGAGCTTCTGTCTTGACATATGACACAGAGTGTGGCACCTTCAATTGAAAAGCACATTAGACCTTCAGTACGATAACAACTCTCTTTTCTTGATTCATTGCCCTACGTATTAGTGTAAGTACAAGGCGTTAGTATCAACCGTAGCAGAGAGCGTGAACTTGGAGCCAAGATCCTTAAATCATTACCGATATAATCAGTATCAGCGGCTCCACCACTCCGCTGCACCCCAGCACGTGCAGCCTTAGCACAAGAGGGACGTGGCTCAGACACACCACAAACGCACCAGAGCTTTCCAACGTGTTTTAGCTTTACTAAATGTGTATGGCAATTTGCTGTGTGTTACTACTAAGACAAAATGATGAGTAACAATTTTGGCAAGATTTATGAGGCTGTGGCGGGGGTAGACCCCACCATCTTCCAGCTAAGAGCTGCCCGTCCTACAGGACTGAGTATTTATTGCCATTGTATAAATGACTAGAGTAGAATTTCTCATCTTCATCAGTAACATCTACTCTCTAAACTCTCAAGTTGCAGAGTGTGTAACTCACTGAACGATTTCCATATATCCTTGTTTTTGTGCTCCTGTCTCTGACGTCACTTTAAAATAATGTAATGAACGTGATTTATCAAAGCTTAGCCAAGGTTCAATTGCCTGCACTTGCTACTAAAGGGGCAGCATTTTACGCTCCAAAAATAAACAATCCATGTGCTTCTTTTGAAAACGATGGCAGCAGCAAGTGAAAATGGAGCTGTTTAATGAACCCGTTTGTTCTTCTAACCGTTCCCTTTTCCTCTGTGCTACCACTTCACAGGCAAGCAAGGCAACATGGATGTGCAGCAGAGCAAGGTGATTACCTTTCAGAAACCTGAACCGCTTGAGGAGGTCTGCACCCACAAAAGAGTCACAGAGATAGAGCAGGAGTCCGCTGAAGAACACCCCTTCACAGTTGACGTTGACTGAGTGCGGGCGGGAGCTAACATAGCATATAGCCACCTGGAACAGAAGGGGAAAAGAAAGCCAGCCCGTCTCCGTTAGCGAATGCCTGAGCAGGGCTCTGAGCGGAACGGAGGACGAACTTGTGATAACAGATGAGTAAACGTGCTGGTGAAAATACAATGGGAACCCAAAGCAGCACTGAGCAGACTTTTCCCAGGAAATAACACGCTGGACAAACTTCTAGACTGAATTCAGATTTGGTCACAAAGTGTGAAATACGTCATTTTGGCCCCCTGCATTAATTCAGTTTGATTTCCTGCCGCTCTGTGAATTACCTGCTTACAGCAACTGTAAGGCTATTCAGGTTATTCTAACGAGGATACATTTGTTACCCGGTAACTAATTCCCCAGGCATTGAAACTAGCGAAGCTCCATCTCCTTTGTGCAGGCACGTGTCTTTTGCTGACCGCAGTCACCAGCTAAGTGGTTGCCAGCACTGGGGCCCTCCTGCGGTTCAGTGCCGTGACCCTTTCTGTACTGAAGGGTTTCTCCTCTACCTTGCCACTGACCTCCATGAAACAGGCCAGAACAAAACTCGTATTAGGCTTTCCCCCTGCTTCAGACCCTGCTCAAACCGACCAAAGGGTTCAAAAACTACATCTGCCTATCTACAGACATACTTGCAAAAAAAAAAAAAAAGTTTCCTTAGAAACCCGGGTTCACAAAAAGAAGAGCATGTAATTGGAGAGAAGCATTACAAAGAATGAGCTTTGTCCATCACTGAAGCGAGCCATCAGAAAAGGGTCATATCAGAAACTCTCAGCCAGAACAAGTTTGTTGCAAGGATAAAGCAAGCACAGATGATAAAAAGCTGTAAAAATATGGGTGTGACAATGATCTGAAAAGTTCTGTGGGTAGTTGTACAGACAGCTGTGGAGCACGCCCAGTTTTGTCATGGCAAAACGGCATCACCTTAGGACTTTTGCTCCATATGAAATATTATTTCAGAGAGACATGCCCCATTCCTTTGTAAATCCCATCAATCCATCACAAATCTGTGGTCTGCCCACACCACCCAGCAAGGAGGTTTTACTGCCAGCCCCCCAGCGGAGTTGGTCCTTCAGCTCAAGCACCGGAGCCTCCCTGTTCTACATCATCTTCAAACGCTACCCTTGACGCTGAGGGTTCACAAAAGAAGGGTTTTTCAACCTAAAGAATGATGTGGCAGTAAAGGTTGGCGTTTACCGGTCCCCGTTACCCCTGTGTATTTTGTACCTCGAGTCCGATGTTCAGGTAGCAGTCAATGGCCAGCACCGGGTTCTTGAAGTTGTGAACGGCCTTTGGGAAGAGTTTGTACGTCGCGTGTTGAAGGAACTTCTCCAGGAGGAACTGCGATGGGGCTGCCAGCAAGGTATGCTCACTGTCTGGGGCACAGACGTACTGAAGAGGCATTATTGGTGCCAGGCTGTCCGAAACCTGCAACAAAACCAAGGAGAGCCCCTTTTAGCCCCCCTAAGCACATCTTCTCTGCAGGAGTTAGGGAAGGGATCACCATGGCAGGAAGCGAGAGACAGCTGGGGGAAAGAATCAAAAATCCCCACTTGATTTTGACACATTTTTACAGCACAGAAATAAATGAAGTACTTGCTCTGCAGTTGCTCAGTACTTCTGTGGATAGCTGCTTGCCTCAAGAAAGAATACCAAAATTCAGAGTTTGCATTGTCACAATACCCTTCATCGTGTCTTACTCCTATACAGCACACGAAATACAATCCTTCTTGTGTGGAGTCACCCATTAAAAAAATGTTTCTTATGTTTCTAAGGAAGAGTTTTCTCACAGCTTAATCCATGGCTACAGATTCCACTGCAACCACAGGGAACGGGAAATGCCCAGCCAATGAAAATGACCTCTCAAAATACTCAAATCCAGGGTTTAGTTGGTTAAATCTGACATACGGGGCTGAGTTTTCAAAAGAGGGATGACATGGGATGTGTTTAAAACCTCCAGCAACACAAGTCGTAATGTTCCTAGATTAAATCCAACACTTTGAAATATTCCTCCGTGTAAAGCCAGCATGAATGTAACACGGGCTGTGTAAAATATTTAACATCCCCACAACATTTCTGTAAATATTTGGATATCCTATGTGGATTTCAGCAGGTTCCAGTTTTCAATGGCCTTACTCAGGTCTCTTTTTGTCAGTGAGGGCAAGGACTGAAAGTCATCACAAACTAGCACCCACTGGGAACTTGTGGCACCGTTAAAATTATTAAAGCTACATATACAACTTGCCTGCTTTTGATCAGAATGTATGTCTGCAAATTCCTGCTGCATCAGAGATGCCAGCAAAGAGCTAGACAGAACTCTTTCGGATCGCAGTCTATTTGCTAATAGAATCACAGAGTGGTTTGGGTTGGAAGGGACCTTAAAGACCACCCAGTTCCAACCCCCCTGCCATGGGCAGGGACACCTCCCACCAGCCCAGGCTGCCCAAAGCCCCATCCAGCCTGGCCTTGAGCACCTCCAGGGATGGGGCATCCACAGCTTCTCTGGGCAACCTGTGCCAGTGCCTCACCACCCTCACGGTGAAGAATTTCCTCCTAACATCAAATCGAAATCTCCCCTCTTTTAGTTTAAAACTGTTTAAGTTTAAAAACATTGATAGGAGGATTGTTGTTAATAATCTATAATTACCAATATATTTATTATTTTCTATTTAGGTTGCAGCCCTACCACAGGCTATGAATGTCAGATTTCAAATAAGCACTAAATAAACCTAAAGGGCTAAAAAAAAAATCATTCTTTCTAAGGTAAACAGGTCCTGATTTTACCCTTAATGTAGGATGGAGCACACACACACACTCACCATGATTTTTGGCTTAACGACAAAGTCCTTTTGTCCTCCGACCTGAATATGTTTCTTCATGACACTGAAGTTGTTGAAGCGACAGATGAGCAGGCCACTACTGTTGGTCCTCAGATTAAAATCTACATCTTCACAGAAATACCTGGACATTAAACACAAGATGACTAAACTAGCTGTGCTGCTGCTGGGAGTAAGCCAGCTTTCACACACCCTCGGCTAAAACGCATCAGAACTGGCCTAGCAGTGATTTCTGGAGACAATCCAATACGGTTCCTGTACAAATTCTCTACACAGCTTTCAAGAACCATTTCCTCAGCGTGTTCCTGGTGTAGGGAAGCGACTTCTGGTAATCTAAAGACAAAACAAATCTTCACTTTTCAGCATGTCTGCAGGTTTCTTCCCTGTAGCAAGTTTGGCCATGCCTCTCATCCTCGTCATGTACTGGCACCGAGCACTTCTTCCCCTCCCTTTTTTTCCCTTCTCTTTTTTATTTATTTTTTTTCCCATATTTTAGAGCTCTGCAGTGTCCAGCCTCCATTTCTGAGCGGAGAAATGGGCTTGGACAAATATTTGGCTACGGGAGACAAAGCAGCAGAGACCTAACGCTTACCCTGCATTACTTCAGATGTGCTGCTCCTGTCCGTGGGCTGACTCCCATCTCATGATTCAGCCATGCAGAGAACATGTAATCTAGAGCTCTGCAAGCCATGCCAGACCCCGGCTTGCACTGACTAGCTGCAGTTCCTCGCTCAAATGCATGGGATCCCTGAAAACAGCAGCAGGAGATGCCCCAGGACCAGAGAGAGGGTTACTCTAAATTCACCTGGCCGAGAGCAGGCGGACGGGGAATTGGACTTTGCCAATGCAATGTCTGCGATGAGAATTAGAGGTAAAGCCCCATGACAACAGTGCTTTATTGCAAATGCTTTAGGATGGAGTTAGAAGGAGGAGGGGAAAAAAGGAAGTTTATAGCGGAAAGTTAACTGTTCGTCTGTTTTAATTTCCAAGCCAGGTGGCAACAGGGAGGAGAGCTGAGCAGAGGAAATGCCAGGAATCCCTCCTCATAGCACGTGGCATAGCAACGCTCAGCCGCTGCCTACACTCTTGCTCTCAGTCACACAACAGGCTCCTGCCTCTTACAAAGGCACTCCGGAAGCTCCACACGCGTCCCGTGACTGCTGTCATTTTGGCCTCTTCCCTCTATTATTGGTCTCCTCATCATTTTTTTTCTCCTGAAGCTTTTCTTCTTTGATCCCTGCCTTTTCAGTCCTCTGCAGCCCTCCCTTGCCTTGCCCCACAGTCTCCCTCCGGCAGCTCTTTCAGGGCAGCATGCGCCACTGTGCTGTGATTGTGTACCTTAGCCCGGACCTTCTGATTTATCTCAAAAGCATTTAGAAATACAGCGACAAGCTTCTCATCGCGCCAACCCGTTTTACCACCAGCACGTATTGCCTACCTGTTCAGATCATATTGCACGTTCTGGGTCAGGTCTATGTTGAGCAGTATAAAGTCACGCACGTGGCACCTGGAGAACGGAGCCTTCATTCTCCTGGCGCTCAGCTTGCTGTTCCACTTCTGAACGCCCAGTATTGCATAGTGAACGATTTTGGGGGTGGCTTCGATGTGCTGGAGAACACTCTTCAAAGAGACGTTCTTACTGGTACCCCCAGGCTCCAGGGACTGGCTGCAAAATGTAATCACGTGCAACACACAAACGTGGCTGATTATGTTTATAGAACACACACTATCTATAAGTGCTTCTGTGTGTGAATATATATATATATATATATATGTATAGTTAATGGAATGTATATAGGTTCAAGAAATTCCATTAACAATCACTACTGTTTATTCTCCATGCTGTAAAATATATAAATAAACAAACACAGACTTTAAACAACAGCCAATTACTCTTATCCCATCAATTTACTCATCTTAAGAAAATGGGCTCTTCAGCAGAATCAGGTCTCCTGCAGCAATTTAGAAAAGGAAATGGAATCACCTCACGCACCATTCCTGGAAGGCTATTTTTTCCGTAATGAACAGCATGAGCACTGAGAGCAACAGCTTAAAGCCTTCTAAAAAAGCAAGAGTTTCCAAAACAAACCTTTCATTGGTAAACATAAATTGAATCAAAACAAATCAGGGAAGTAAAATACTGAGAAATTACTCCAAATAGTCACTGAAAGCAAGAGTGGCTTTCGGCACAGATGTGCACAAGCAGAGGTTTGCTGATGATGCTCACTGTGGGACACGGATGTAAGGGCAGAGCCAGGTGGAAGTGTGTAACAGCATTAGGTTGGATGTTGGTGGTAAGCGGGACAAATCTACAGCCTTCCCACTGCTCGGAGTGAGGGGCAGATGGTAGCAAGGAAAACGATGCGTTTTTTGCGTTTTAGGGAATGTATCTGATGTCCAAGTGTGCCATTCCTGGACTATTTAACTAGCAATTGAGTAGATAATGACCGCTGTGAGGCCTTTTGGATAGCCTGCCTGGTGTTACTACAACAAAGTCACTGCCAAAAGCTGCTCTCTTAGCAGTATTTTGAGTACACTCCCAGCAATTCCAGCTGCCCTACTTTTCCAGCTGTCTGGTCTTTCACTTGCTGTCGGATGCTACAGACGAGCTTAAGCTGCAGGTGCAGGTGCTGACTGAAGCAGTGCTGCTGTGCTGGATCAGCGCAGGGAGCCCAGCGCTGGGTGGTGACTTACCTGGACTGTTCGTGGACGCTGTGCATGTTCCACAACACGCAGGAGTCATCCATGACCACAATGAAAGGCCACACACACTGGCGTTTGACCCCCAGCTCCTCCAAGCGGTTTCGTTCCAGCTCTAGATTGTGGTAGGACAGCTCTTTAATCAGAAACCTGGCAGCACCTGAGAAAACACCGTAAAGGAGACAGACAGAGATCTTGGTTTGACTTCTTCACTCTCTCTTCTCAAAGAAAGGCTACGCAACGAACTGCAATCATTACCCTTTTATGAACTTAGTGCTCAGAACATCTTAGTTTAAAAAGAAATCAAAACGTCCCCTTTTCAGTGTGACTGCAATCTAAAAGGCAAGATATGAAGAAAAGCAGACTTTTTAAGAGACTACAGAAAATGATTTAGTGGGCATTAAAAGAATAACTTGAATCAAAAAGTGTCTGAGATCCAAAAACTGAAGCTATTTAAAACTTCTTGCAGGAAAAACTCTGAAACTCCAGAAAAATGAAGTCCAAAGTTCAAGTCCCCAGTGTTCAGCTGCAGTTAATATTTAGCTTCAGCTAACAAAAAAAGAAAAACATGTAAAATGTCTAGAATGAACATTCACACAGTGGGGCTGAGTAAAATGACCAAATACGACCGAAAACCCATCAGATTTTAAATTGAGAAGGCAGCGATCACTACAAATATCCACCCTATGTCCCTCGCAGCGTTTCTTTTAAACCATCACATTCTGCACACAGATTGCTGCTATTATCACAGCACTGCGAAGTTTTTCACAACGTGATCCGTATTGCCCAGCATGGATGCTGATATTTCCACAGCACTGACGGTGTCTCTTACCAACGCCAGCATTGTTGAACATGCCAGGCAGGACGAGCATGATGTGGTTGGGCCAGTATTTGCGGTACAGCGGCATTTCGTACTCCTTGACTACGAGGAGGTGAAGGTGGCTGATGCCTTCCATGGCATGGTAGAGGTTCAAGAGGCCGTGTTCGTGACGTCCACTTGATGGAGTGAAGATTGGACTCTTGACTGCATTCAAATTCTGCTAGAACAGGAGATATTTTGCCAACATTACATAAAAAGCAGGTTATTCCTGACATGGATTTTTATTTATTATTTATTCTGGTCTTGAACATTATTGATCATTGCAACATGCCAGGACTGGGATACTAGGAATACCAACAGGGATAACTCTCTTCAAAAACTCCAGTTCTAAGGAGAGTTAGGTAAGAATTATGCAAAGGACTAAAATAAAATAAGAAGAAAAAAACAAAGGAAAAAATAAACCTGCCAACCACCACTGACTTGCAAATGTATGTCAAGCTGACTGCACTCAGCATATGCAGCCAGCAGACGGATGAGAGCAGCACACACACCTTGTCAGAAACGAGTGGGAGACGCATGCTTTCTAGATGTTTTCCTTGCTTGCTGAAGACAAAATGGTTCTCTTTGGACTTGGGGATTATAAAATGCAGTTGAACCTCTTCTCCTAGCATCGAGGATGAAAATGTGAAAGCATGCAGGGTGGAGTCAGATACCTGTATAAAACAAAAAGAAGCGGGAGAAGGATTTGCAAGCAGGTAAACCAAAAGGAGCATTTGGCAACCTGCTCTTGCAGTCACAATACTGGCAGCCACCACGAAAGAACATTCACAACATTTTCTTTCAGTAACTGAAGTTAACTTTATTATATTCTCATTTCCTCTACCATAAGGCTACATTGTTTGGGCATGTAACTTGCCTCGCTATTAAAACAATTAGCTTTCTGTACCAGTAATGATCTTTGGCCCATCTGGGCTCTTCTGAAGTCTATTTGAGCTGGAAATTATTTATCGGTATTTACAAGCAGAAATGAAATACACACACATGGAAAGAAACTGTCCAAACAAATTTTTCCAAAAGATTCAAAGACGTGTAACATAGGGGTCTGCCTCCACAGCAGAGCGCACTGCCATTCACAGACAGCAGCAGCAGCATGGCCACATTAGTGTGGTATTTTTCCTGTGACAGTACTCTTGTAAGCAGCTAAGTAACCAAGACAGACCCCATTAACAAGGTTATGAAGTATTTGGGTGAGCTTGAGTTTGCACAGTGCTTCACTGAGCCATGTACATGTACACAAAGTGCCTACATATCTGGTAAGACTTCATCCTCGAGAGGCATGTGTCTTACCTCAAGGTCCAATCATTTACTCTTAGCAGTCACCCCTCTATAATCTTTACTAAACAACCAAAATAATTAGCCTAAGTAGAGATGAAGAATGAAAAGGGTTTTATTTAGGTTCTGCTAGAAGATTTAAGTATCTCTTCCCCTCCATAATGCTCGCTATCCAGTGGCTCCCCTTTGGATATCTAATTTCTCTGAGTTTAACTCTCATAACTCTATACACACAACTCAGACGTACAGGTGGATATTCAGATTTATTATAGTCATTGTGTTTGATCAGATGCACAAAGATGTGTAAAGGGAACAAAGATGTCCTTTGGGAGGATTTGCTTGTGTCAACATACTGAACGAAGCATGAGGTTTCAAACTGATTTGCTGGGGCTGCCGTGTAATAACTGACACTGTACAATTCCAGGTCAGCGTGCTAGGTTAATAACAAGCTGTTGGGAAAGATTAGTAAGGAAGAAAAGAATGAATTGAGATAAGAAACCTCCAGGTAAACCATTGCTGGTGGTTAATAATGTCTGAGCTATTAACCAGGAAAAATCTTACCTGCCAGCCTCCCGTGAGCATAGCTGTTTATTTTGGAGATCAAAAGATCAAAAGGATTACAAAACAGCTAAAAATGATCCTTCTTGTCCCGTGACTTGTAAGCTACTGTTAAGAAGCACGCACAACTACATACAAAGGGAGGAAGAAGCAGGCCTTCCAGTCTCCCATCAGAGGTGTGTGGATGGCTGGCATTTAGGTAAGACAAGCATCTCTCTCAATTTTACAGTCCTCTGCCATGAGACACTGTGAACCCTCTGGGCAGGCTGAATAATGCTTTGGCTTGAGACAACTAGTGACAATATTCACCCTTTGTCAGAGGCAGCTGGAGAAGAGAACTGCTCATGCAGAACGCAGCAGACACAGTTGATGCTCCAGGGTCTGTAGCTCAATATCTCCCCTGAGAATGGAAGAAATTAAACAGTTCCATCTCAGGGAAGGTGAAAGCATGAGTCCTGAGGCCAGAGCGGTATGCCTGGAGAGACCACAGAAAAATCAAGGATGCAGTTTACCCGTGGGCCTTGGCACTAACCTGTGCAGCAGGGTTAATGTCCATGTACTGATGGCACTGCTCGCAGTGATGGAACGTGTTGTAAGCTGCGTATTTTGTCAACATCATGGACACGGTCTCTCTTTTCTTAGGTTCCTCCGATTTCGTTTCTTTGCTTGTTTCTGTAAAAGAAATTTTATGAGTGATAGAAACCAGAGACTGAGCCTGGTAACAACTGTAAAGAACAAATTGTTTTGTTCCACATCGTTAGGAGATAAAAGGCTTTTTTAAGCTCATGTGTCTAGTCAAACCAATAGAAAAATCATTTTTGTAGGAAAGTATTCCTAAAAAATTCTCCTTTGGCTTACCTTGTTTCACTCTTGACAGTTGTTCTGTGTACACTGGACTTATAGTTCTGTACTTGGGGTCATGTACGCTCAGGTCAAAAGACATTTTACTGAAGATCTCAATATCTGGCCAGTGGTCATTGCTAGACTGAGTAATTTCACTGTTTTCTGTATGATCTGCAACAACACACTTTAGGTAAGCAGTATCAGATACCCACTAAATGGCGTTTATGTGACGTTTGCTGATTTACAATTGCACAAGAATTCACACAGGTGCACAAATACACGCAAAAAAGACATCTTTGAACATCATAAGCATTATATCCCTGCCCAGAGCAAGGAGGTTGGAAATAGATGATCTTTAAGGTCCCTTCCAACTCAAACCTTTCTATGAATATTACCAAAATTCAGATTATAGTCAATATGAAGACATTTAAAAGAAATGGCAATTCCTTGGAAACTGTGGGATGAAGCAGCCTCATGGATATCTTTCTGCTCTGCTCTTCATCAACTTGCTGAGGCATAATTCACTCTGAATTATGTTATATTTGTACATAAAACGCTCAAATGAACAGTTCTGTCTGTGCAGAAGATACAGGCACGTCTTCTCAGTCCCTCTATGGATCCCTTTTTAGTACACAGAAAGGAGAGAACTGGGCAAACAAGAAGCAAAAGCATCCAAAGGCAGAAGGATGAAAGCAAGGAGAAAGAGGGTGCATAAACTTAAGAACTAGCAGCTGAGTATACGATAAAGGCAGTAAAAAACACGTTCTTGAGAGTGGGATGCGACCAGCAAGGATCAGCTGGAACAGTTTTGCTTCACCCAGCAGAGGTAAGTCTAAGGCGGAGAATCAAGTGTAAGCAACGTGAACATGAGAAAACACTGGCCAAAGATGACAAGCTGGAGCTGGGACTGAAGCTTGAATACGAGTTGATTCAGTTTAAAATCAGAGGGAAAAACACACAAAAGTAGGGAGCTGAGGTTGCTGATTTCAGAAAGGCAAACTCAGATGAAACGAATGCTGGGTCTACACACAAGGACACGCTCACCCTACCCAGACTGACCCACAGGGGTGTGAGCCAGCTGCAGTTCAGAGGCTGTTACCTCACTGGCACCGCTCGAATTAACATATACCACTGGTGAAGTGAGGCTTATTAATGTGTTCACACAGACAAATCCTGAGAGAGCTGGCTCAGTAAGCCCACTAGACTGAGGACACCAGGGACTTGCCTGTGAATGAGACTTGGATTTCTCAGAATCCCGGTTGCCAAACAATCGGTAACCACCACACCAAGCAATACAAGAACACCAGGAGGTGTTCAGAGGCAAAAAGGACACTAAGAATGAACAAAGTCCAAGAGGAATGGAAACAGCCCATCAGCAAATAAAGTTTTGACTCACATGTCGTCAAGTGCAAGATTAAAAAAAAAAAGCTTTGCAAAATGTCAAGCTGAGGCATACCTCAGAAAAGTGCGTGAAAACATATTTTTTCTTGGCTATAGCAAATGCTTCACTATAAGCTGAGATGGAAACAAATCTCTAAAAGCTTGATACACACTGAAAACAATGAGAAAGAATAATCTCCGTGCCACTTTCCTGAAAAAACAGGTGTGTGAAATCAGGTGCAAGCCTGATTTCCGTGCAAGAATAATGCAGATGTTATCACCATTTCAGAGGAGATCTACGAAACTCTCAGTCCATTATTTTGGCCTTGGTGTTTTTCAAAACTTGGGGAGGATGAAGGAAATAAAGATGTTGAAATAAATGAAAAAATGCAATAAAACTCAGCATGGGTTGACCAAAGAAACCCCATGTTACTTTCATTAGACAGGTATAACATATCTATTTCTTTAAACAAAAGAAACGCCACACATCTTACCTTTTACCAAGTAAAGTATTTGATATGATGCTATATGACAAATTATTAATACATTGGAAGAAAATGGAGACAATGAACAGTCTGCAAAGTTGATTAAACAGAAGATGGCA
The DNA here is from genome assembly GCF_013377495.2 of Cygnus atratus. Lineage (NCBI taxonomy): Eukaryota > Metazoa > Chordata > Aves > Anseriformes > Anatidae > Cygnus > Cygnus atratus. The sequence goes on along the minus strand of NC_066363.1, from coordinate 110,615,946 downwards.
GCATGTAACATCATAAGCATTAAGGCAGATGGAGGTTACCAGCAAAGTTAACAAAGATCAGCGGAGGGACATATTTTTTAATACTTTCCCTAATGTCACTGTCTCAAAAAAAAACCAACACAACAACAACCCTTGCCTTAAGTTTGCTGGTGACACAAATCTAAGAGTCATTGCCAATGCAGAGAAGGAATAGAAGAGCATCCAGAAAGAATTCAATGCCCTCAAAAACTGTAGCAACAGTCACTGGATGACATTCAACAGAAAAAATATGAGTCATATGTACCGTCAAGGACTAATAACAAGAATTTCTGCAGTAGGCTGGGAGTCCCTCAGTTGGAACTGACGGAGTTGCAGAGGCACCCACAAGTACACGCTAAGGATCAGCGTCAGTGAAATGGGAAGATGGAAAAGACAAGTGCAATCACTGGTTTCATCAGTCGCGGGGTTTTCAGTGGGGGCAGGGAAATACACAAGCTGTTGCACACTGGGTTGGTTAAACATCCCGCATGGTCTCACATACAGCTCTGGTCAGCCATGTACCAGAAGAATAAATTGAAAATAGATGCGCAGACAAGAGGTACGAAACCGATGAGAAGAATAATGAGCCTGTCATTTGTGAGGATCCTGCAAGCTGGCTCAGGCTACCTAGATGAAAGCTGAGAGGGAAGACGATTGCTGCATGACTACATCACAGAAGCAAACATCAAAGAAGAGTAAAAGCATTTTAATTTAAAATAATACTGTTTTCCTTCTCCCCCAAAATGTTTGTAATAGGGGCAGGAGTATCTTTGGGTTGGGGAATAAAAAAATATTTTCAATCATCAGAGCATTAGGGCTCTGGAAAAGCATTCCAGTAGAAGCTGTGGGAGCAAAAAACCCACAACCAAAAACCCCAAGTAAACCCAATCTGCTCTTCTGACGCAGCTTCATGCATTCCTGAAAGGGGTGTGACACAGCTGCTGTGATCACAACAGACCAGACTGCATGACACAGAATTTTCTTACTTTTTGATTTCATCCTAAGTTTTTGGGGAACTTTAGTTCAAATAATGAGGTAATAACAATCCCCAGAGCTCCAAACCTAAGGGGAATACATTTTTCAAAAATTTGATAGCACTTTCTGAGCAGAAATGCATATTAATCTTTTCAAAGGTTTGAAAACAACTGCATTTTCTGGATGTCAGGCCATGAAATTTATGCACCACAGAGTTAACTTCACTACGACCACAGAGTTATGTAAAGAACACCCTAAGAGGAATCACTTTTAAAAGGGTTTGTGCTTCTCAAGGCCAAGTCCTGCCACAGCAGTTAATGGATCTGTGAGATCTGACAAATGAGCACAAATTCAGAGAGGTGTCCTCCCCCCAGCCTTTTTCTTCAGCATAAGATCTGTAAACTGGTTACAGAAGACAGTCTTACTAAAAATTGGTATCTATAACTGGTAATTAAACGTAAATAAATAATTGGTATCTAACTGGTAATTAAACATAAATAGTAATATTGATGTTTCAGCCAGAAAAGTAGTGTTCTTCAATCTGTTTTGTCTGTTTAAAAGCAGCCACGGCTTAAAAACTAGCAAGCAGGCATGTCAAAAACTAGCAAGCAGATGTTTCCCATATACAGTTTTGTGTTCACTTTCATTTTAGTGGCATATAAGTAACACCAATCCAAAATACACTTAAAAGTTCTTAGTTAAGACCCATGTAAAATTTTTATTCATCTGTTTTTATATATATGCAGGTACCTACAACAAGTGTAGCTGCACAGTAATGGACAGGACAAGTGGCAGGTGTCAGTTATGAAGTTTTTTTGTAAGTCTAAAAAATTTGTCACTGCTTATTAATATGTAAGAGAATCCCTTAATAACGCATGTTAATAATTACTTGTAAATACTCACTGGCATTTATTTCTTCTTCATCGTACACATCTACTTCCAGCAACCTGATCAGCATGCGAAAGAGGATCCTCAGGAACTGCAGATACGAGCCAGTCTTTCCCACCTGAACCAGAGATGAAAAGGAGTCTGAATCCCAAGTCAGACTAATGCACAGGAAGGATACATTTCAGATAAATGCATTTGGGCCTACCCCCGTTATTTTGCCATTCTAGTCCTGCCTGCAAGGCATAACAAGACTCAGTATTCCCCATTTTGCTGAATGGTATCACAAAATTGATCTGCGAGGAAAATCTGGCCCAGAGCAGAGCCTGTATCACATTTTTTATGCAGGGAGATCACCACTGATAAACTGTTCACCCACTGCCATGCTCATGGCAATTTTATGCCCAGTGCCATCCATGAGTATGTAATACAGGCTTAAAAAACCATGACACATACAGATTACCCTTCCTCTCCTTACCGCTTCCAGCATGAACTTAACCTTAAATTTTTACCGATTTTTGATCTCAAAACGCATTGCTGTGTGCGAGTTTCATGGGGCCTCTCAAGTACAATCTCCATCTGCAGCTGTAGCAGTCCTCATCGCCCGTCCTCTCACCCTGCTAGTAAGGCAAGAGGAAGGAACTGTGCTCTTACTTGTGGTGGTCCTGTCAAAAGCAGCCGCCTGGGGTGAAAGCTCCTTGAGCCGGACGCCTCACCCTGATTGCTGAAGTCCGCGTGGTGCTGTCGGGCTGTCGTCCACTGCCGGTAGTAGAGCGACTGCTCCTCGCTGCTCATGTCCTTGTGAAGCAGGGGCCTGAGAGAGCTCAGCCAAGACACGTCGGCGTGAGGCAGGAGGGAAGAGGAAGAAGGCAAATTCCCACTTTTCTGCGAGCTCAGGAGGCAGTACGCAGCTTTCGACAGGATGACGATGCGTGGCAGCGCAGCACGCAGGGCCTTGCTGTCTTTGGCTGAGTGGCCAGGCCACCGAAACGTCTGGGAGACTGAAGACAGCGACGACAGTTTCGAAGTGGTGCTGCTTGCCATCTGGTTACCCAGGGAGTCGCATTCTTGTTTCAGGGTCTCTCCAGCTGTGAAAGCAGGGTAGGCCCCCTCATCGACCGAGCTGTGCGCCACAGTCTGAAAGTTGAGCGATGGTGCTTGCTTCTGAGACTTGTCCGCAGCACTCGAGGAGCTCACACCGTTGTCAGCCAGGGAGCCTGGCAAAACAAAGAGCAGGCAGTGAACAGATACTGGCTGACATAAGAAAAATGCAAAAAAATCATGAACCCATTTGATCTAGAGCACAAGCTTAACCTACAAGTACTTCTGTTCCTGAGTACAGCTGGGAGAGGCTTAGGCTGGTGTTTCAACAGTTAAAAAAAAAAAAAAATCCATCTGTCCCTCTTGCTGGAGAGGCAACAGCCATTCTGTTAGGGTTCAGGGTCCAAACACAAGTATCCCAATCCCAAATGACTGCTAATCTCAGTATGTTAACTATGATTTCCCATCTGGGATTTAGAATTTCATGGTACAACCCTCTGAAACTGAAGTATAACACACCGCTGTACACATAGATCAATTTGGCCCTCCTTTCAGTGGAGGACATTTCACTGCAACCTTAAAGTGAAGTGGGCTGTGCTCCCTCCACCATACCAGGCAGCTTTAAATGCGTGGTAAGATCTGGTGCCTGGCAAAGGCTCGATTCAGCTGCCTTAATACCTCAAATTCATAGGGAAACAAAGGGAAGGACCTAGAAGTGCCAGGCAAATGCAAGGAAGGAAAGGCCTGGTGGAAGAGGATTCTCCACTGAGGCCTGAAGAAGTAGAGTGAGACCCAGCCACCCTGCTGGTCTTGGCCAGGAGGCAAACATCCACTTCTACCCACAGCTACCCCCCCCAGTTACACAGCATTTTGCTATTCCTAGCGTTAATCCTGTTAATTTCTACTCTGATTTTTAAGATCTTTTCAGGATCCACCAGACGAAACTATCAGCAAACGTGAAATACGAGTTTAAAAAAATAATAATAAAGGACCCATCCTCCCACTGCAACACTGCTCCCTTTTAGCTGTAGACAGGGAAATTGCTCACCATGGCAAGGATCTGCACATAATATTTCACTGCTCAGCCTGCAGCAGGGTACAAGCCGTTCCCATTTGATGAAGCATCTCAATATTTACATTCAATTTCCAGTGACAGATAGCCGAAGACTTACTCTTTAGAGCAGCAGCAGCAGACAACTGACCTGAGGTTCCGGTGACAGCGCTGCTATTACTCTGCGGTCTGTCCAAGTCTATCAGCAGCTCATCAGAGTCATTCTCGCTACCATTAGCTTTCTCGTGCTCCTTCTCACTCAGGTCAAGAGCTACAATGGGCCCTCGAATCGCCTCCTTCGAGACGTAGCAGCATGCCAGGCCTACTTCTTGCTCTAATGCAGTCCGAGTTAAGTAGCTCGAGTCAATTAGCCGAAGGTCGCAGTACTTCAATGACCTGCAAAAGCCAAGCCAAGAAAAAAGGATGGTTTGTTTTCCCCGACCCTGAACAACACTCCCTATCTTTAATTGCTTATTAAATATTCACGAACAGTTCTACTACCCATTAAATATCACATAATTTTAAAACACGCAGCACATAAGCTGTGCTCCTTGGTGCTTTGCGCAGATGTTCACTGACCCACAGAGTGCAGGAGCTTTACTTTTCACAAGCCACACTTCCCAAAATTTTAAACTGTTCCCAAAGTCTTCTAAAATGCGCTTCTTTGTGAAAAAAAATGAACAGTTGGTATCAAACCACGTAACCTCCCCCACAAAAAAACTTATCAAAACATATTAGAAAACAAACATATTGCAAGAGCAGTAACAGCACCTGGGGAAAGTTTCTCCCAGAGGATCCTTGCCAGTTAGAATAACGATGCAAGGCAGACCTTCCAAATCCTGATAGGTGCGAGGAATCCAGTCATCCTGCTCATTTCCCCTCCAAGCCTGTGAACAGAGAATATCCAAGTCACATCTAAATGAAACCTTCTAAGCAATCACCTGTTGTTTTGTTTGTTTGTTTTCAGTTCCTGACTTTTCTTTGTATACAGGGCTGCTCTTGGTTCAGCAGAGCTTGGTGAACATGGCTGAGTTCATCAGGGTCCTCTGTTTTGGATGGAGCCTCCTCAAACACTGCTCTCTCTTGAGCAACAGTATCAGCATTCAATCAAGAGAAGCGTGAGCAACTGTGAAAAGGAAGCAAAGCTGAAAAGACTCAGGGACCATCACTTGGAAAGGAAAGAAGCCAGTCTGCCTCTCCAAACACTGGAATTACGAAGCTGAAATGGGAAAATGCAGGTTCATACCCTGCCATTCTTGTCAATACACTGTGAGTACTGCCTGGTAAAACTGACAACGCAGCCTCTTCAGTCAGGGACTAGTCAAGGCAGAGATCGTCAGCAGACATCATCAGAGAACATCAGAGATCAGCAGTCTCTTTACACATAACCTATAGATTTCACATGTCCATGTTGAACAGAGACATCGAGGCCTCTCCAGACAAGGAAAATAAGCCATAATTGTTTCAGAATCAGCAGGTATTCGAGCTACAGCATTCATTCTGTTGGAAGAAGATTCTTCTTCTTTCTTTTTAATAATGGACAATACCAATTCAGAAGAAAATTCAGACCTAGCTGACGCACGGAGTCTGTTTTGCCAGGTCGTAGAGATGGCAAGCCCAACCACTCAAAGTGCCCATGAAGAATATTTATCAATGTATTGACAGATACCCATATAGATTCATCATAGATAAACAAATTACAGAGCAACCCGACTCATGCAAACTGTGTGGAAAACAACCTAAAGGAAGAACGCTGTCTTAAATTCCCTCTCGGCTCTTCTGTTCTCAACCTGTGTGCTCAACCTGTTCTTTCCTTACCCTTCCTCCTCCCCAGAAAGGCTGTGTTTTATGAGTCATTTTCTCAGGCAGATGAAGGGGATTGAAAAAGAGGACTCAATAGCAGATCAGTGACTCAGCGTGCCATTTTACCTTCTGAAAATTTCCACTGAAATAACCTATGACTAATTTTTTCTTAGCTTAGGAAGAGCATGATTTGGAACAGTATTCCCCGCCTCTGTTATGGCTCTAAATTTCTTTTCCCAGCCCTGATTTTTTTTCCCCTGCTGATTTCTGCATCTTCCTCGTAACATGTTCGTAGAAAAAAAATATTTCTCCAACTACCTAACAACCTCTGCTGGCCCAGTTAAACAGCCTCAGCAGCAGAGAGAGATTTTCTGGCTTTTCAGCAGGGTTAGCCTGGCTGCGCATTAGCCTTCCTTCCCAGTGCTGGAAGATTCTGAGTAAGTGCACGGCTAGAAAATGAAATTGGAGCAGGCAGATTCAAAACTGATTTTTCTTTCTTCTAGCCTAAAGAATAAAAAAGAAGCCTGAGTGCCTGGAGCTTTGAGCTGGAAACCCGCATACAGAAGATGTATTTTTTGTCCACTTTATTCAGGAGGGGCAGAGAGCTGCAGCCCTCTAGGCTCCCCACTTCTGAATGGCTCCCAAATTGACTTACTACACTTAAAAGGTGACCTCTATTGCCATGACAACATGGCTGGTCAAAAAAAAAATAGTTATTTAAATTATTTTCCATCTCTTCTTTCATTCCTTACCTCTAGCTGTTTCTCCCCCCTTGGAGCCTGGCTCCCAGATGGCAAGGACTGACCCGTGTGGCGTGCCAGAGGGCTCCTCTGCTGGAGGGGGACATGGTTCAACTACCAGCACCTCACAGACTGCTGCCGGCCCTCCCAGCCCTGCTGCGGCACCACACGCACTGGTAACTCGCTCTTAGGAAGAGGGGAAGTCAAATCAACCTTTCCAATGGGGGCTACCAGAAGCTATAAGCTTTCCCTTCCGGCTCCTGAAGAAGGTCGAGACGAAGTCTCATCCCCCCTGCAACCCACCGCAGGTATCGGCGGGGCCAGGACTTCAAGACTCAGCCTCTCCAGCAAGCACTCGGCAGCCTGGTGTCGCTCCCCCCTCCTCTCCAGGGCACTCACAGTGGAAGCAGCCAGCAGCCAGATCCCCCCTGCCTCTAGTCCCCCAGCACCGGTACGCCTCCTAACATCAGGAGGAAAAGCCAAGCTGCAAGGAGACCAAATCAAAATCGTCTGCAATGAACTGGACTCAACAGGAACCTGGCTGATGAATTTTGTAATGGGAATCAGTTGCACAAACCTGTCCCCACACCACTTCAGACAGCCCGTGTTATCCCGGGCACCAGACTGGCAGGGTTGGCAGCCCAGCACAGTACTCACAGGTGCCCTTCATCCTTCTGGAGCACCCACCTAAAAAGGGTAGGTGGGAAAACCCACCTAAAAAGGCACTGCAGGCTTATATTTGGACAACTAAATTCCTCTCCTCCCTCTCTTTATAGGCATCTTTCAGAGTTAAGTTTTTTTTTTGTTGTTGTTGTTGTTGTTTCTTTCTAGTCACCTACAAGGAAAGAAACGAGTCCAGAATCCTACAGCACTATTTACTTCAAAAAAGCATTTTACATTGTGGGGAATTACATTTAGGATTTTTTTCCATTCTCTATCTGATCAAAGTCCTCTATTCAGATCAATGGCTACATGGATATTCACCTACATCAGCCTCTTACACTCAATCCTGATCTGCACGGAAAGCCTCACAAGCTGTCCCAACAATGTGTATGGGCTGCAACCACAAGGTTCAAGTGCCATAAAGAAACCCTCATAGGACTCACAACCCAGAATGATTCGAGGTTAGAATTAAAGCCTAGCCCAAAACAACAACAACAAACCACCAGCAGCACAGGGCTATCTCACATCTTGTTTTCTCCTTCACTATTTCTCTTCCAGGTGTACACCAGTAACGAGTGGTGATCCTCAGGGGTTGGTATCAGGACTGGCATTATCCAACATCTTCGTTGGTGACATGACAGTGTTATTGAGGGCACCCTCAGCAAGTGTACTGATGACACCAAGCTGTGTGGTGCAGCTGACACGCTGGAGGGCAGGGCTGTCATCCAGAGGGAGCTGGACAGGCTTGAGAGGTGGGGCTGTGTGAACTTTGTGAGGTTCAACAAGGCCAAGTGCAAGGTCCTGCACCTGGGCTGGGGCAATCCCAAGCATATATACGGGCTGGGCAGAGAATGGATGGAGAGCAGCCCTGAGGGCCTGGGGGTGCTGGTTTTGAGAAGCTCGGTAAGAGCCAGCAATGTGTACTTGCAGCCCAGAACGCCAACCATATCCTGGGCCACATCAAAAGCAGCGTGGCCAGCAGGTTGAAGGAGGTGATTCTCCCCCTCTGCTCTGCTCTCATGAGACCCCACTTGGAGCACTGCATTCAGCTCCGGGGTCCCCAGCATGAGGACATGGACCTGTTGGATTGAGCCCAGAGGAGGGCCACCAGGATGATCAGAGGGCTGGAGCACCTCTCCTGTGAGGACAGGCTGAGGGAGTTGGGGTTATTCAGCCTAAAAGTAGAGAAGGCTCTGGGGAGGCCTTACAGCAGCCTTCTAGTACCTAAAGGGGGCCTACAGGAAAGCTGGGGAGGGACTTTCTATCAGTGTAGTAATAGGACAAAGGGCTTTAAATTAAAAGAGGGGAGATTTAGATTTGACATTAGGAGGAAATTCTTCACTGTGAGGGTGGTGAGGCACTGGCACAGGCTGCCCAGAGAAGCTGTGGATGCCCCATCCCTGGCAGTGCTCAAGGCCAGGCTGGATGGGGCTTTGGGCAGCCTGGTCTGGTGGGAGGTGTCCCTGCCCATGGCAGGGGGGTTGGGACTAGGTGGTCTTTAAGTTCCCTTCCAACCCAAACCATTCTGTGATTCCCTCTCCTGCAGCAGACAGGGTTTGAGAAACGGAAGGGGTGGCTGCTTTAAAGGACATTTTACCTGGTTTTGGTTGTAGAGAAGCTCTTTAAGAAAGGTTCACAAAATTCCTTCATTTTCTGTGTGCTTTTAAACACACTGTAACTCATAATGAAACTGAAAATGAATCTCTGTGTGAGATGTAAAGCAGGGATCAGGACAGATAACCTGAACTACATTCAGGCTGGTAAGAAAGGCAACCAAACTTTTTTTTAATGTAGCAAGGTTAATACAGGAAGTGGATGTGGCTCATTGTACCAGCCTCTTATAAATCCATGCAATTAGCTTGGTGCATATATGCTGTGCAGAAAAGGCTTTCAACACGCAGTGGTTTGAGAAAATAAGTCTACAACAAACAGAATATTTTACCAGTTGCCAGAAGAGCAGAGGATGGTAAGACAGAGCAGACAGTTAGATACGCTAGAGAGATAAACTGATGGAAATAATTAGTTTGTCTAGGGAGATCCGAGCTCTGCTTTCAGAGGTTCAAAGAGGAATCTGACTCATGCTGTTATTCAATTTTAACAAGCAAGATAACATCCGGTGTTTGACTTCAGGGACCAGAAACAATTCAATTTTTTTTCTGAGTTCCTAAATCATTAATGCTCATCAAAAGTACTGTATACTTCCTTGGAAAAGATAAAGATCCTGGACTCTTTTCCTATAAAATAATTAAGTTTAAAACATGTGGGAACACACACGAAATACGTACAGCAGTCAGATGACTACAACGATCATACAAAGAAATACGTAGTTTCTGCTAACCTTCAACCGTGTCACAAAGTGTTTCGCAACCGTAAGCTCTGAAGCCGGATTCCCAAGGAGGATCTCAAAGCGGTACTGCAGACCTAGCTTGTCTCTTACTTCTTGTAACCTCTCCTTGGCCAGCATGGCCAGCTGCACAGACGGCACCCTAATGACGAGCATGTGGCCGCAGCCGTTCTTATCCTTTCCGGGAGAAGTGATAAGGTCATCCATTATGCTGAGCGTTTCAGGCGTGCTGTGATCTCTTAGCGAGGCCATGGTCGTGAGAGCCATCAGAGCCTGGGAATACTGCTGGATGAGAAGGTAGCAGCGAATCACCATGCTGTGCAGCCGAGGATACCTTTCGGGAGATAACAGTTCTGCGTTAGCGCGTGCAAAATCACAGTAGTGTCTGAAAATTAGCCAAAAAACAGGGCTGTGCAGTAAAGAAGTACCCATTTTTTCCTGTAGTGCTTGAAGAATGAAGCCTTTAATTTTCACAGACCAAAATTTTGCTCAAAACCCAACTGTGTTTTAATTAAACATTCTCCAAATGTGGAAAATTAAGCGCAAAGTCCTGCTCTCAAGTAAAAGGAATGATAAACTTCTGTTATCTTTATTTGGGACAGAATTTCAACTAAAGATCTTTAACTTAATGGAGATATGGATCATCTCAGATCTGCTTCACTCCAAGAGCAGGGGCTAATAAACTTGCTGTCCAGAAGAAGATGGGATGAAGCACATCCACTTTGCTGTCCAGAAGATGGAAGAGGACCATCACTGCTTCAAGTGGTTTCTGGAAGAAGTACTTCATGATTTCCCATTTCCCACTCACTTCCCCAGAAAGTTAGACTTATCAATAGGGATTGCTGGCTCTGAGACAAACTTTCTAGTCTGATCCTAACCTCAATATTAGGGCAATATTTGCATATGTACTAAACCTCCTTCATCCTTTTCCCAATCCGCGTCTTAAGAACAGAAAGAGAGCAATAGTGGCCACTGTCTCTTCCACTGGACTTGCTCAGAAAGACTACAAGAAACTTAAAGAACTGACCTATTGAAATTAATTGACCTTACTAAGATTTATCACATTTATTAATTACATATTTGTAGATAATATGGATGTATTTAATGATTCATGTTGATAACTTGATATTGCATTTTACTTAGCAAATATAGATACATTTTCAGTTACATTGACCTACATAAAATAGCAAAAAACAGTACAGAAGACAAAACAATCCTGTTCTATTAAATATGGCAACATGAGAACTATAGCCTGAACAGTTATAACGGATCCATCCTGCTGATATGCAGAACAGATTAACTCCACGTTGCTGGAAACCATGTCATTGCTTCTGTTTCTATAATGTGAGCATTTAATTCTATCCTGGAGATGTGCTATGAAATGAGCTTGTTCAGGCAGCTACAGGGTACTTACAAGCCACTTTCAGCCTCTCAGCTGTACGAACCAAAAGCACAGCCAGCTAATGAAAGAATAAAATTGAAGTTTTTGAAATGACATCACTCTCCTGGGCCACCACTGACAAATTTGCTGGCAGTCTCAGCAGAGAGACACCAGAAGCAGTGAGGTATTTAATTTCTGGTACCTTCTTAGCTTAGTAAGGACTGAGCCAAAAGGCAGGAGCAGCACAGACGAGCTTGGACTGCCACTGCATGGGCCTAATCTTTCCATAAGTAAATGAAGCACATCCCCTGCTTCTTCAACAGTACAAAATTTGTTACAAAAATAAAAATTGCACATACTTCATGGATCCCTAGATCAACATCAAATGTCATCATGTCTTCATCCCCTTGAGATGGGGCTCATAAATATATCTGCACCCTTAAGATGCCAATTAAGCAGAATCCTATTTACCTTTCTAAAAGCGTGTTGACCATTTTTTCAAAGGTTTCATCACATCTCAGAAGTGGACTTGTGACTCCCCATTGGAGGGATTTGCTGTATTCATTCAAGCCGAAGTATAGCTTGTCTTCACTGGCAGTATCATCCTGTTCCATACAGAGTTAGCAAAAACGTAAGAAAAGCTGGAAACAATTTTAATTTCTTTTGTCATTTAAAAGATAAGTGAAAAGTATTTTCCAAAGCAAAGTACCCTTTCTTTCATTTCTTCTCCTTCGATGTTATTGGTTTGTTTCAAAGAATATAATAAAATTTAAATTGTTTATCACAACTTACTATTTGTCTACATTTAGGAAAAGACAGGTGTAGGTCCTTTCAAATTTTTCAATGTATCTTCTACCTTTGATTGCAGGGGTTTTTCAGAATCCTGATAATTCCTTTCTGACTCCCTATATCTATATCCCTATAATGACTCTGGCTATATATTTACTGACAACTGTTATCTCATTTCTATTTAAAGTAGAACCTGAAAACAGAAGCATTATTCATTTCCAAAATTCTTCTTGATCGTCAGATTCTACACATCTCTAATGACAAACAGAAATTGATCATTTCTTTGCAGGAACGTAAATCTACTGACAGCAATCAGAAAGGCAGAGTATTTACTGCCTGAAATTTCATGAGGTGCCTGCTGGAAGCACAGCATGGTCTCCAGTGCATTTACATCACCAGTGATCACTAGCAATGTAATTAATCACATACAATCTCCTGTTTTCTGTGAGTTATCTGTTTAATCAAAAGACTGAAGTTGTTTATTTTTTACTTTTGGGAAAAAAAATTGTCTAGACCATTTTACAGAACATCACCACAATGGCTTACATTAACAATCAACCAAAAAGCAAACTTTGAGTATTCATTCACTCCTTCGTTTCCACTATTCTGTTTGACTGTTAGCATGCTGGGAGTTTATGGAAATAACCTTTTATTTTAACTTTAACTTTTTCCAGCTAATATTTTAATATACTTTACAGAAACCAATGGTCCACTCAACACATTAAAGTCAATCTGATACAATTTTTTTTCAAACGAAGAGGAAAAAAGGGTATTTTTTTAGAAAGGATAGCCAAAACATCCTCAGAATCAGCTGGCTGAAATGGTCAGTAAAGCTAATGGTACTGAATGTCAAAGTGACTTTTCTCACCTCGTCTGCACAGTGATGGCACTTACTACACTGTAACTCGTTAACCTAGTGCACCGTTTTTTAATAACATTTGAAAAGTTGTGAATAGACTTGACAGGCTGTATGACATACCACTTACAGTCAAAAGTTAGACTGCTTGAAAATGCAAAGCCAGCTCCACAGATTTCCAGCATGTCTACATAGCTTTGTCTGACCAGAGCATAAAAAGTCATTACTCATCTTACGTGACTGGATAGAGGAAAACATGAAATTCCTGGGCCTAAATGTCAATGCTACCTCTACTGTCATCATCCCAGGACTGCGTAGCTAGAGCCTGAGTAAACAAACTCCAGCAGAGAAAGAACTCCCTTCTAACACTTCGTTTTAACGTATATATCTGCTAGATTCTGTTAGGTGAAGAGTCAACATTAAGATTCACAATTAAAATTATAAATTAAACACTTACCACAGTATCAAATTGTATCCAATGTACCTCATTGCTAGAGCTGATCCTGGACTGCTGCGTTTGCAAGGCGTAAGGAAAAGAGCTGACCTGAAGAACAAGGAGGTTGAATGCTTCAAGGACCTCCCTGCAATTAATAACTCTATCAGCCAGACCATGACTAGGCTCACCATGTGACAGGGAACTTGAAATGGCACTGCAGAAATAAGAATGCAAAGAATTGCCTTACTGACATCCTGAGATTCAATGGGTTACTCTCTTCCTCCAGAAAAATCTCCAAATGACCATGGCACTGAGAATCACAGCCCAAAAAACTCTTTGAAAGGGTGAAAGATGTCAAAACCATTTGAGTGTTCTCTGTGGGTAGAGTCAGGCAACAGGGGAAAAAAAAACTAAATAAAGGACCAAAATCTGCTGAAAGTAAGAAGTTGAATTAGTGTGCCAATTTAAAAGATCATCAGACAGAGGAAACCAAAAATAAGCCAAAGCTGATGTCCTTCTTACTGAGGAACACTGTTGCATGAGTTGTGGGGTTAGGATAGAGTAACAAGTTTATAAAATCCACTGGATTCTTCACACAGATACATTTTTCTAAGAGACCAGGGAACCTGCTGTCCTGATTTCCAGCTCCTGGAATCACCTTGGCCTCCAGGATAGTTTAATATAGCGATAGGACAAGGGATAATGGTTATAAACTAAAAAAGGGTAGTGTTATATTAAACATTAGGAAGAAATTCATTACTATGAGGGTGGTGAGGCACTGGCACAGGCTGCCCAGAGAAGCTGTGGATGCCCCATCCCTGGAGGTGCTCAAGGCCAGGCTGGATGGGGCTTCGAGCAACCTGGTCTGGTGGGAGGTGTCCCTGCCCATGGCAGGGGGGTTGGAACTGGGTGATCCGTAAGGTCCCTTCCAACCCAAACCATGTTATGATTCTGTGATAAACAGGAATTCCAAATTCAGTATAACAAAAATTCAATGGGGAGGAAAAAATAGGAAGAATGTTGCTTTTAGTTATTTTCAGCTATCCTTCAAGGAAAGTATTTTATTATCTTTGCTATCCAAATGAGTCCCACAACCTAATGCACCATGTCTAAATCCCATTAAAATTTTTCTCCTCAGTTTACTCACAGATCAAGACCAGAACTATTTATTTATTTACTTCTTTCTTTTTGTCAATAGTAAAGTTGTGATTCAGCGTGAAGAAATGTTTCTGCACATGTGTATATGTTCTGTGCAGATCTGACACTGACCAACTTCAACAGTTTTTAAAATCCTTTTCTTACAGGAGCTAGTGCCTTTTTTAGAAGATGAAAAGTATTAAATATATCTAAGCCTTCTCATAATAAAAGCAACACTGTCATCAAGGATAAAAGCATGGATTAAAACATGGCTAGTTTGAGAACGTGAGACAGCTTCAGGTGTACATACAGAAAAAAACAGGGAAATAGGAAAAAGACAAAGAAAGTTGCAAATTTCAGCCCTTCTTCCTGTACTTCAGTACCATAGCTCTTACTCCTGTGAACAGTTTTATTAGGGATACAAAAATCTGAAGCTAGTCTCATCCAATTTCAGCTGAATCAGAATCAGCTAACTAATTAGTTAATTATTTATCAGGCTCAAGTAAAGAAGACAATTTCTGATTTTGAGGAACAAGATGCCTTAGGCCTAGAGGAACCTCTAAGTGATAAGTCTTTTGAAATACCTAATAGAAAGATACTGGAAGAGGATTGTTTTCCTTCAGTATATCGAAGCACCTACCTTGTTAAATCTACATGGGCATTGTCATGAACCAGCACAAACAGCGTATATGGATTCTGCTTCACTCGTTTCATGAAAACTTCAAATTTTGTTTGAATCTCATTGTCTAGCCGAACCACGTATTTCTCAGCTCTCTGATACGCTGTTCCATTGTCTTCTAGGCCCAAGTCCACAAGGACACCTACCAAAAAGGAGAATGCAAAAAAATCTTTTCCTCTGAGTACATCCAATAATTAATTGTCATCTGTAGGTATTGTCTGCCAATATCGCAACTTAGCCAAATCACTGATATGCCTCAGGAAGAAGATTATCAGAATGCATTTTCTCTCACACTGGAGACTGACATCTGCTTCTTCGCTTCTGGATTTCCTACAAAAAGTGTCTGAAGACCTTCCAAAGACTTCTCACATTACCAAAAAGGAAAAAAAAATCCACAAAAACTTCCAGAGCAGCACTCAGTTGGCTGTGCTCCACGATACTAGGCCAAACTTCCCCTTATTAGGTAATATATTAACCTTGCCACAGTCAGAAGTAGTTACTCTGACCTTTCCTTCGCAAAAATCTTAAATTTATGTAAAACTAACTCTAATATCATTTTTTCATGCCTTGCCTCTGCCTCAATGTTAGTGTCCAAATGTCAGTAAACCACAACTACTCTCTAGCAGTCTTTGTAATGACAAACTGCCATCATATTCATAAAATAGGCAAGATGTATATAGCTTTGAACATCTTCTGAATTAAAGAAGTAGCAATTAACCACACTGACACGTGGGTCAACTATCTATTTGCCACGCTCTTAATCACTTTTAAAATTATGTAAAACGTAAAGTAGAAACCACTCATTTAATATAATAAAATAAATGTGAAACACTAATATCAGACAACCTCTGGTTTAATGTGCAGCATTGTTAAGACACACACATGATAAAGTAAATAAAATGGGTGAAGAAACAAGGAATGGAACAAAAAAAAACACAGCAAACAAGGTTACATGAGGAAGGAAAAGAAAACCCTATTTCAAGCAATCTAATTCATTCTTTTCCTTTTACTAGTAAAACAGTACCAAGCTGAGAAAAAATACCTGCAGAGATGGACCATAAAATTGAGCTACATCAAGATACCGGCACAATCAGAAACCATGGGACATTTTAGTTCAGAGTTGAAAACAAGAGGGAAAAAAAGCCAACAGCTACCTAGAGCCACTCATAGAAACATTACACTGGATGCTCATATCCATGACTTTCAAATGCAAAAACAAGGGATTATTAGATACAGCTGAAGGTAGAAAAGAAGTCCTGCCGATGAAACAAACAAACAAAATATCCTAAATATATAGCTATCACAAGGACTTATTTACTCCACAATATCAGAGATCAAGAGCCAAAAATGACCAAACATCTACACAGACAGTCCACGGTTCCATTAGACAGGATTTTTTTTTTTTTTTTCTGAAGAGAAACTCTTATGCTTTTCTGGACATATCAATCACTAACAGAGTGGATAAAAAGAGCTGTTCTCAAAGGGGACATATTCCATCACCTGGACAGTAAAGCTTTCTTGTTCTTCTTGATGTATTTGATACCAGCTGTGGTCAGATGCAGAACCCAACAAAAGAACTCACTATCTGAAACAGCATGGCAATTATTGTCTGCTAATGTGAGTGTATTACCCATTTGCCTATGTAAATTTACCTGCACTTATGCTTGTGCTAATACGTGAGAGCATATGCACAAAGTGTACCTAGAACAAATGGCACTAGCAATCATAGGGAATAAAAGATCTGAACAACTGCATTCGCTCATGCCCCCCCTGTTCCTTGACAGCTGGATACTTCTTCAGGTCACACATTCCTCAGATCTGTATGAATATGGCAATTTCCTTTGCCACTTCTGCTGTACAGCTCGGGCCTAGTTTACGAAAGGAAGATGTTTTGAATTCATCAATGATACCAACTAATGGAGCCAATACAGGACATGCAAAATACATACAGGAGCACTTGTATCAGAGACGACTTAATAGCAAGCACATACTTGGGTATGATTTAAGTCTCTTTTTCCTCCCCTTCCTTTTACCTGATTGTCGAATCCGTTGCAGGGTCTGCTGCACCAGGACTTCTGAACGGGGAACTATAACGATGAAGTCTACTTTGCTGAAGTGGCCCAGGTCCAGGCTCTGATTGCCACTGTCTGCTATAGCACAAACCTGGGACAAGAGCTTTCTGGCAACTGTAAGCTGTGGCTGGTAAATTTGGAAGGTATCAACATCCAAATCTAGAGTGTGTGTGTTTGAAAAAGAAAACAAAACACAACAAGAAACATGTTTACTTTCCCACCCCCCAACACACATGACCCTCCAAATAGCCTACCCTCTATTATGAGAAAAAAAAAATAAAAAAAAAATCACTCACCAGAATAAATCCTAACACTCTGGAAAGCTGGGTACAAATCACAAATGTCAACTTCCTCTTTTTAATCAAAATGTGATTATCTGTCAGATGACCTCAGGTACAGTACTGCCCATTTTTAAGTGCTTTAAGTGTTTCTGAGTATTTTTAAGGGTGCGGCCCAAGGAAATGTCAATGCTAACACAGTGAAATGCAATCCGTTAAACAAACCAACACATACATAACGTGCATATATTAGAGATATCTACATGTCCCTGATCTTCTCCTGAAGCTTGCTGTTCTCCTTCAGGAGCTTCCCTCTCCCACTCCTGTCAGGAGAACCAGCTGAGGTTACGGTGCTCAGGGCACCACGGGAGGAGAGCCACCACACCTATTAACCTGAGGAAACTGAGCCTGCCTTGATAATCCTGCCAAGAAGATTCTAGCAGTGCAGCAGGGAAGCTGGGAGTTCATTTGTACATGAGATCTACTCTGATTTCTTGAGCCCCACTCTAAGTAAGCATTGAGATAGCCATGGGTCTATCTGTCTTATCCTTACATATACTGCAAAGCGAAAATAAGCAATACACTTATGAAATAAATCTCAACTATTTTTGGGGGGAGAGCATTTATTTGTTTGGAGGTTTCTTGATTTTTAACAAAATTTTAGTCTCAGATTTAACTGAGCTTAATAAGTGTCAATATACTAGTTGCAGAGAACTGGGGGACTGGGCTTTTTATAGGCATGTAGCAGAACACTCCTGTTTCCTGCAAGAAAAAGCATATTCCTGTTTTCAGTATTTCCAGTAGGCAATTTCTATGCCTGACAATCCATGTTTAACTAGCCCCTGAATGTTTTCAGCTTGCAGGTTACCAACAGTAAAATAGGATTTACAATAATCCCATTACAGTTTTTCTATCAGTTTTTCTACTGGGTTAAATCCTGATGAACAGTGTTTATCATTAAAAAATAAAATAAAATAAAATAAAATAAAATAAAATAAAATAAAATAAAATAAAATCCAGATCTAATACAAATTTAATACACAAGAACTACAGTTGTTTTTTCAAGTAACAAACCACTTTAAAAAATGTTATAATTTACATGAAAATTTGAGGTTATTTGGGGATGGTTGGACCAGATGATCCTGGAGGTCTTTTCCAACCTTAATGATTCTACATTAGTTTTACAAAGACATACATGTGTTCATGTGTGCACTTATCTCCTGTTCAGACCTGCTTCATTGTTCACTCCTGTGGATCTACTTTTGGAGAAAGGTCCCACTCACCGCCCAGGAGACTTACCTCCCCTTTTTTTTATTCAGGCAGATTCCCTGTAGCTTAAGTCATTGTATAGCCATATTTTAAAGACAAAACTAACTCAAAATAATTGTTTTGAAAAAAACATGAAGGATTAAAAAAGCACCACTGCACATCATTACATGGTAAGAACAAAAATAAAATAATAATAATCATAAAAAAAATCAAAAGATGGTTATAATTTCAAATTAATCCTGCGTGGAAGCTCAAGGCTTGTCCTTCTGGCAACCACCCTAATTGGATCTTCTGATCCATTTGGAGACTATAAACCGTCTTGTTTTCATTCAGATTTAACCCTGAGATGATTAATTTGAACTAACTAATGTGAGTCAAAAGCATACCTTTCTTTCACAGGGAAAACAAAGCTTTATTGGAGGTTGAATTTGCTTTAATACTAGACCTAAAAGAATCTCAGTGTTCACAGCAGCTCAATGTATCTTCTTTTACCATTACTGTCATATGAAAAGGAAAGTGTGGTTAAAACTCTGAATAATAAAACAATTCCAAAAAAGGGAAAAATGATAATTAGCATTTTTAGGTAGACACGCCTAGCTCATCCATTGCACCTAAGTATCTCATCACATTATGCTGAATAATACATATATCAAGTAAGAAAATTATAGATTATGCTTGCCTAGCACACTCACTCCGAGATCTTAAAACATTCTCCTCAAAAACTGGGAAAAAGTAAGCCCCAGGGCACAACTGCATAGTACGTTATTACAACTCTATGTGTGGAAAGTGAGGAATATCAAAAGTTAAGACACAGGAGGACACCTGGGGAGATCAGGAGGAGAACACAGTTCTCCTCTGCCGTGAACGTACGGTTACATACCTTTTCTAGTTGTACAAGGGTGAGATGAGCCCACACTGACATCTTCTCTACTCTGCTTAGTGCAGAACAGATGATCACATATTTTAACTTTGGAATTATAAAAGTTAGGGGGAATAAACGTTGCTGAAATTGCAACTGAGGTTTTCTGTCCAGGAGACTGATGTATTTCTACATCCAGACGGCAATATTAATATTTGAAGGTTGGCACAGTGACTACAGCCTTCAGACTCTTCTGAGGCACATGTATTTTGACATTTAACAAACTACTCACTTATTTCCCATCTTGCATGTAAAAAAACATTACCTGGTTCTTGTGTAGAAACCATGGCAATTGCCTCCTGTGATGATACGCATTCACTAACATCTCCATTAAAAGGAATAATGACGCTTTCCCCTCGCTGCTGTAGCATTTTCTCTAACAGCTTGTCCAAATCATCACCTAGTTAAGAATTAACAACACCGAATTATCTGGAAGCACTTTAAGATAAATGATGTATAACATGACATACAGATGTTCTCACATGGCTGATGGCAAATCTGTGAAGGGGCAGCAGACTGGAAATAAAGGGAAGAGAGGGCCGGGAAATTTGCCAGTTGAATAAACTCAAAAAGAAAAAAAAAAAAGAAAAAGAAAAGAAAAGAAAGAAAGAAAGGAAGACAGAAAGAAGGAAAGGAAAAAACCACAGATGAATAATTTCAGTTCTGTGCCTTTACAGCTAATGGTGACATCTGATGATGTCAGATATTACAAAGAAACACACTACATAACAGCTTCTAACACCTGTGCTAAAAGTGCAAACAAAGAATCATGCTCTCCTGTCAAATTCAGCAGTCCACACAGTGCTAAAAATGTTTTGTCACAAGAGGAATAATTCCCACTGCAGAGGTGAAGGATGAGTACTCCTTTACACTCACTTCATGAAGGGAAAGAAAAGATGCCTCACAGTGCAAAAGGGAAAACTGTATTCATGTGTGCTTTAACTGCTGAACAGAAGAAACACCGACCCTAAAAAAAAAAAGACACAATCACTGTCTTTGCTGGAGCTTCTGTTTCTTAGGTTTGCTTACCTAAAGATGTGTTTTTGAAATGTGATGCCAGGAAACTAACTTTCCCTGTGATGAGCTCGTAACTGATCTCTTTCAAAAATTCACTGGTGGTAAGCATGCTTTCTGCAAGTGCTCTAGATTGATATTGACCTGGAGAAGAGGGGGAAAAAGCAAGATCAATCTTTAACACAGTGCATTGTGAACACAATGTTTTCATCCTAGAGGTAAAGGGTACGCTGATGTTCAGTTATGGATCTCCACTGCCTTTACCCAACACACTGGGAGAGAATCTCAAACCTATTTTGCTAGAGACAGGAGAAATAGTTTTATCTGTGTAGCACATCGTTTGCCAGCCACTGTCCATAGGTTTGCACACTTGAGTGACAAATGATATGCAAAATACACGTTTTTACCTTAGATGGAGTGAAGGATTTTGGTTAAATATGAAAAAGTAATTATCCCAAGTATGGAAAAAAGAAAGAATATTACTAATTTATCTGACTACAAAGGAAACACGATGAGTTAAAATTCACTTCCAGCCAGAAACACTTACGCACACATGAAATCATAGCCAATCGCCAATGAGGAATCTGAAAATCAACATAGTAGAAAGGATAAAAAGCATATTCTGTTTTACAGTGATCTGCAGAAGACTGTGGTCAATCCAATACCATCATGCAAGATGGCACAGCTGTTACATGAAACAGAGGACAGACAGACTCATTTGCCACTGGGTCACTCCAAGATATTGTCTAAGATTGCCACTGAAGTTTCAGACCTCTCACGAAGCCATAATGACTATCATACAGTTGGTTTTTTAGGTCCTCATGGACATCAGTACTCCAAGTCTTGATGGAGGAATAGTGAACTATGACATTGCAGAGCAAAAATATGATGGAGAATAAAAATAAAAAAAGGATGTAAAAGCTGGAAATTTAAAAGCTGGAGCAACGTCTTGAGAAAATGCATTCAGCAGATTTCCATTAATACTCACAGTGTAGCGCAAATGTACTTACCTAGGACTAGTACGCAGAATTCATTTCCTCTTATCTTGGATGTGCAAATTGCAACTACATAATCTGGGAGCTTTTGCTGATGTTTCACTTCATTGAGAGACCTCAAGGTCTCCGAGATGCCCTCTGCCAGTGAGTTCTGGGTAACAACCACGTGCACAAGGTCCCGGGACACACTAGCAATTAACCTAGCAAGCCAAGGGAGTTGACCTGGCGACACAGAGATGCACTGTGCACTCATCTGCAAGGATCGCTCTCTCAGAGTGAACTCCTGCATAGCTTTCAACATGATCTGCTCAAATTCTTCCCTCAGGGGTATCTGGTCAGGACCTACGTTAAAAACAAACAAATAGGAGAACAGTATCTCATATCAAAATGTTATTGAACCAGGATTAATCTCTTGTCTGTCTTATGTGACAAGCTCCTTCGCTGTATTTTTTACATTTAAAAACCCACTCCCTACTCCGTGGATATCTACCCACACAACATATTCTTCCTATTTCATATTAGAAGCCCCCCTCTCTCTCTGTACCATACTTTCTCTCTCAGCATCCTCCTATTTTCTTTTTGACAATAAGGTATTCCATTTTATTCCTGGTTTTTCTACCCTCAGAAACTGGTGGGACAAACAAGAAGGTGAGGAAATACGTGCCTTTTGCCTGGAACAGAAGGATTAATCACATAGCCTCCATTTGTCTTTACAGCAGAAAACACAAATGCTCACCCTTGCAGTCTAATCACAGCCACACAATATGAACAAAGCCTGTCAACTGGTCTTCATTTTGCTTTTTCTCATCATGCATACACGTAAACTAAGCACATACACGAGCAAACAGGTCTAACCTCTTCTCTTACGGTTTGATTTAGCAAATTTTCAAACTTCTAATTTTAAGAAGCATACGTACATACAACTTTAAACCTACATAACTCAGAGTTTGTAAACTGTGTTGTGAACTGCAACTGGTAAATCAAAATAGAAGCTATCCTATCTTAGTATCAGTCCACCAGCTCAGCTCTAGATAAGATTTTGCTCGATAAGATTTATCTCATGGTCAAAGATACTCAGGAACATATGAAGAATATTCATGAATGCAGAGCAAAAAGTATCCATAGTTTAAACTGCCAAGATCCCATGTCAGTGCCAAAGCAGAGAGCTCTACACTTCAGCAGTTTGCTTGTCTATGACAAAAAGGGGGAGTTAAATACCAGTGATATGTGAAATGCTGTTTTTTTTTGTTTGTTTGCATGTTTTCTTTCAGGACCAAAGAAAAGAAATGAAGTGAACAGTGAAAAAAGGAAGCAGAAAAATTGTGTGAGAAGCAGGGAAGGGAGTGGGTAAATAAACCAAGTATGTCATACACAAAATTGCTGCCTGTTGTCATTTTGCCATTTTGAGAAGTAAATATGGAGAGCGTCTTCACCCAATTACCATAGGATGGCAGGACAGCTATAGATTTCTAAATGCAAGGCTGTTTACATTTTTGCTGCGAAGTTCTGATTAACCTAATTTAATGTATGGACATCATGGCCTATAAAGCATTGGTGAGAGTTATGGGTATAGCTCTGTATTTCTAATTATCTTTTTTGGAAATATATTTTCTCTTCCTTTCTAAGGTGATGATTTATAAGAGAAAAACTTCTCAAAATAAAGTTAGTTATCAGAAAGGCACTGATAAGGAAATATTTTGAAATTAGCACCATGTTTAACACCACAGTTGACTCGTGGCAATCTTTCCCCACAACAATTATCCAGAAAAACAAAGGAAGTGAAATCATTTGAGATGAAAGACAAAATGATAGATGTTTGATTATAAATAGCTTCATAACTACGTAACAAGTATCTATCAAAGTTAAAAGAGAGGATTTGATAGCCTCCCTACAGAAATGAGTACACAAAGGGATCGTCTTCACTTCAGAAAATGAACTGGAATAATACCATATAAAATCACGTCTGAGGAAGACCTTATTAACATAGTTATGTTTCCAAAAGCACCTACAGTTTAAGACATGTTCAAATGCCTTCCATTTCTGGGCGGACACACTCCACTGTGTGCCCCAACCATCTAAGACTGGGGGAATTGCTAGAACAACCTCCTGAGGTATGGGTGTCTACACAGAAGACAGAGACTGAGTTTGCATGCGCATTCAGATATGGAAGCTACAGAGACCTCTGGGTGTCACAGCATATGCATAGTCAAAGTGATTCGACTGTCCCACAACAAGAGAGAAGAAAGAATGATTTTATAATTCTAGACAGGTAGTTAACAGAGCGTCCAGAAATCTCCTCCATCTGAAAAACCAAAACACAGACCTTAGTGCTGCTAGAAACAATACTGCAGTAATAAAAAGCAGAAGACTGCAAGTGACAGAACCCGTATAACCCATATGGCAAATATGGGAACTTGAGGTACAAAAATAAAGCTTGAGAATACTTCACTATAAATGCTGTCAAAGTTAACAAATGTGAAATCCGAGTAAGCAAAGGCAGTAGACTGTAAAAAGCACTGAAATCAAACACTCCTCTTGATAGTTTTTTAGTTATTCCTTTATCAGTCAGCGGAATTTATAGCAACGCTATGGCTCACGGTCACAGCTTTAACTGTGAATAGTCTTCATAGTAGGTTTACAATGAAAGTATCGGAGACCTACTTACTTGTTTGCTTTGATTTGTAACATCACTTTGAGATTGCTCAGGCGGTTTCAGAAAATGTAACGGTATTATTCCACAATTAATAATGTTGTCTTGTCTCACAAGGAAACCGAAAGGAATTCTCCTATGTGTATATATAGATACACACACACACATGTATATTTTACCAAAAAGGTGCACTTCTGTAAATAATATCTGTATGAGCTGCAATCATATAGAGTTTTACACAAAAATATTTTGCACGAGTAGTGAGATCTGAAAAAATTAGGCAAGGCTCAGGCTGTGTCATTCTTCTGTCTGTTTTTTTGATCTTTGCCCTTATCTTACTCTTTTGTAATATACTCTGGAAGAAATAATAGCTTTTAACCCTACTTACTCAAGAAAAAGGCTCACATGAATAAACTGCTAATTTATGTGTGTAATTTGTCTTTTCTCCTTGTCAAAAAACTTTGGAACATGACTGCCCTCCATCTTTAATCTGCTTTGATTATACAATATGGGATAAAGGCTACAACTGTCAGGATTCAAACAGTTTTAAGTTTGGAGCAAGATGAAAACCTGTGCCATGTTTTGATCCCCATGTTCTTCAAAACGTATTTACTTTGCCCCCTCATTTCATTTCGCACTTCACATATGTCCAAGAGGAAAACTGCTCAGCTTTCAACAGCTAGTACCCAAAGCCAAACTCAACACCTGCTAATATGGCAACTTCTTTATGCTGAAGGCACAGTGCTTCCTAGACATAGCTCAGCTAAGCTCCAGAAGCTTTGAACAAGGCCTGCTCTAGCTTGCAGCGAATAAAGACGAAACATTCCCTTAAGGCTGGATTTGCTTATGGAATGTGGTTCACTGACTCCACGAGATTCAATAAATCACCTATTTTTAATTGGAAATGCTGTACCAGCTTGCTGCATGATTCCCTGAAGGAAATTTGCAAGCTGCCTCTATCAATCTAGAACTGTGTGAGGCAGCTCGTTTTAAAATGCAACCTCTACAAACTTTCCACCGAGGATGAAAAACTCCAATAACAAGTTTAAGCCCACTGAGAGAACAGCAAGAGAAAAACATTCACCCAATAAAGAAAAAGAATCACTTTGTCTGTTCCAACCTGGCATACAATGGACTATTAAGGGCATTTCCCAGCAGAGAATGATAAATAAAGCAAACAGGTCACTGAGGGCATTACAACACAGAGGATAGCCTCCTTCCTGTCTGTAACAGTTCTGCATCAGCAGAGAACAGCAACGCATAAGAACACAGGGGTTAAACCTACACAGAGTGCATTTACTTCCCCAAATTATAGTGTTATTACCAGCTGTACTTCTTTTGAAATGTCTGCACATTTCATACCATTATGTATTATAGATGCCCGAACGGAAATCCAATTCAGGAAAAGCAGCATGATCCCCACTAAAGTTACTTCACACTCCTCTATAATAAACAGTATCTTTTCAAATACAGAAGTTAAGAAGGAGACTGCTGTGAGAAGCTTCCTAAAGCTATCCTGCAATATTCTTTGACTTCTAAAACCTTACTGTTAACATTGTTGTATTTTACCCTAAGGTAGGGAAAAATGGACCTGTAATAAGAGAAAGAAAATGTGCTTTGCTCTCAAACTTGCAAAGGGTCCACTTCAAATACATTTGCAAGAATGAGATATTCATTGAATAACTTGCCTAAGTCTGAAAAACAAATGTGGTTTTCATGTAAACGGTGCTGTCACCAAAACAATGATGGCCATCACACATCTGCTGGCATTTGTCACGAAACTGAATAAAACAGACCAAGCGTCTTTAGAAAGAGCTGTGATAACTGATGGTTTGATACCCTAAGCAAATGAGTTATCTGCATTGCAAATGAGGATCCATTTTCACAGAGGTGACCTGGTCAATCCCCATATGGAGAGCAGAAGCAGTATCAGTCCTTAAATTCACTTCTTCAGTCAGATGTTCGAAGGAGCAAAGTCACACACACTAGATGGAGCCACTTACCTCTTCCAGGCACAAAAAATAGCCAGAAAATTGGCTCTGAAACAGAAATAAAAAGGGTGGGGAGAAAAAGGATAGTAAGAAATGAAAACTGAAGCACTTAGGACAAGCTGCTTACCTAGTTGTACAAGATACTGAATAGTTAAAAGTATCATGTTCTCCACGGTTAGCAGCTGACTGCTGGTCAAACCCAGGAGATCCAGATCCTTGTTTTCCAGCTGTGGAATCTTGTAGCAATTCACCAGTAAGGGACTCACAACAATATCACCGACATTGCCATAGAAATAAGGTAAAGTGCCATAACCTTTCATAAAAAAACAAACAAACAAAAAACACAGAAATTGAAAGATAATCCATTACATGAAGTCTTGCACTACATAAAAGTTTCCAAACTTCTCCTAAATGTTACCTTGAAAAACATACTGCATCAGTGACCACTCCTGACATCATAATTGCTTATAAAATAAATGAAATAGGTCACTGCTCCTTTGCTGTTTTTTTAAAACAAGTGATCACAAAGACGTGCAAAAGCTATGGATAACCGCATACCATTGGGATAATAATTATTTTTATCCAAATACAGATGAGAATAATATCTGTTTGGGTCTTAACCTGACCTTTAAATACACATTCTCCATAACAGAGTGTACAAAACCCAAAAATCAATGGAAGGAAAAGAACATTGATCTTAACATTATGAAAACAGCATCAGTAACATTAGAATTGATTCAGCTACCGCAGTATTGCCATGATTAATTGCATTTTTTTCCATGTTTATGTTCTGTTTTCATACACAGGTTAAATAAACATCAACAACTAAACATGCTGTTCTGTAAGGCAAAGCATATGAAAACAGGCTAACTCTTCCTTGAGAATGTTTTCCTTTAAAAAAAAAAAATAATAATTTGCACACAGATTTTGCCAAACCCATCCATTTGGGTACATCTGGTTCTGTACTATTAATAGGACACTGTTTCTCAGGGACACTAACATTTAGCCTAGCTGAGGACTTCATTGGCAACTCTCCAAGAGCCTAAGGGCTGCATTCAATTTGCACTTAAGCTGATAACTGCAGACACCCTCATCTTTAATAACGAAGTGTTTCTCTGAAAACATTCAAGCACCATGCTAGAACTTCAGAATACGTGTCCAGAAAACAAGACTAAGCAAAACAAACCAAAAGAAGCGTAACCCTAGCCTTGAGGGTTTTACTACCCTTTGAGGGCAGATGGCCCTCTTAGTTCTTTTGAAATTGCTTGTATTAGGATTATCTCTATAAGTGAGGACTCTGAGAACTTCTCTATGTCTTCATGAATGATGAATTATTCCATGGACTGTATTGACAGGCATTTTCTGTTAACACTAAAGCTACTTTATACAAGCAGCTGTATCATGCTGGACTGAAAAGAGATTTAAGGAGTTAAAAAAAAATCACTCCTCAAAATTTTGGCAGTACTGGCCAAACCACCTCTGTTATATATTATGCCCTTATTGCTCAGCTTGAAAAGGATATTCACATTACAAATCATACTTTTGAAGTAAAAGCCAGTGTCTTTCTAAGGGTTAACAATGTGCTTCATAGAGCTAAAGAATTTTAAAAGCCTGATTTGTTATCTCAGTCACTTACAATACTTATGGACTATAAAAGACAAAAAGTTAGTACGATTCACTTCTGATTAGTCGGGACATAACAATTTTCTGGTTCTCATGCAGAATCCCTGGGCTTCAAGATCTGGATCATACAGGAAATATTTTCTTGTTTTGTAAGTTGTTTACACTGGAAAGCTATTTTCATTACATGGAAATATTTCTATTCTTGGATTTTACAAAAATGTTATTTGTACAAAATTTCAGTTTGGCCAGAGGTTTTGCATCAATTTGACCTCATCATGACCCGTTTGCAAATCAGGTCCTCTCAGAAATCTCCAAACTTTCAATTTTAAGTGTTGAGCAACTAAGTAAACTATCCATGACAAACCGATTACATACTGTACCGAATGTCAGAACCAAGAAAAAGAAACAACAACAACAACAAAAAACCTTTCTCTTAGGGGAGTATGCACTTGTCAAATGCAGGATTTGACTCCCCAGTGTAAGACTTACCTATCAGAATCACTGGTCTGACTCCCGAGTTATTCAGCAGGTTTTCAGGAACTATTACAGTCTCCCCTGCCGGGATGGGTTGAGGCTGTAAAATTCCAGTTAACATGGATTGAGGAACTGGGACTGACAAAAGAGGCTCTATAAAATAAAGAAAAGAGAAGCTTCCATTACTAAAAGGCTCATACTGTGATTTGGCCGTATGAACAAATAAAAAAAATAAATAACTCCAGATCACAAACTGTAATAAAATTCAAGAGGCCTCAGCATTTCCTGCTATAGTTTTAAGTAATTTAAATTAAGAGCCTATACCCTCCTGTAGACCCACCCCTAAAATAAAACTGTTTCTGGCCACTGTATTGTTGGTGGGAATGACAGAGGAAAACACAAGGTTGAATATGCATCTTCAAACAAAGCCAAGTACTAAGCCAAGAGGCCACCACCTCTAAGACAGCGGCTACCTCTCAATAATACCTGTCAATAAAAGGGAAGCGACTGCTCTGACTTCTGACCTAGAACATATGTAGCTGGGAAAGAAAATACAAGCCAAAATCTCAAAGATGTCCTTAGACAGTTGTTAGAAGGAAAAAAAAAAAAAAGGCTTTAGGCATGAAAGTGCAAAAGCAGCTTTCACAAGTAAAAAGAAACAAAATGCAAAAATTTGTCATCTGTTATCAGGTTTCAGTGTGAGACCTCCTTCAGAAGTTTCTCAGGCTTCACTTGGTTGTTTGTAACAGATTTTTCAAACAATGCTATCTACAGAAGACATCACAGGCAGCATGAATAAATGTATGCATGCATACATTTTAGCTGTGATTGATTTGAGTTGCTCAAGCAGGCAGGCCTACACTACCATGTAACCCTTCTTCCCGTGATAAATATCTCTGCAAGTCCGTTCCAAAACATCCCACATGCAAGTCCTCCAAAGCAGAGTTAAGAACATATTGTGCATGATGACAAATGTGCTTTTTTTCTTCCTTGGGTGTTTATTCTCCTATTCTACAGAGAGATGAGTAAGCAATTGTACGTTCCCCTTTACCAGCTATTCTGAATCTCACAACTACAAAGTCCATAAACAGTGAACAGTTTTATTAGTAGTTACGCATAAAGAGGTACCTACATGCACGCTGATGACTATTCACACATATTTATATTTAATCCTATTTCACATCGTGCTATTACACATCCCTTCTAGATGTGTCTATCCCTTTTCCACACATATGAGCTATTTGGTCTCTCAAACTTTATCCTTCTAAGCAAAGATGACCTAGGGAACATCAGTGTCCTTGGTTAGGCCAGAATTACATAAAGGCATCTTTCCTACACCAGAACTGAGTGTGCTGTTTCTGTAGCATGCCACACCAGATAGAGACACTGTATTCAAGTAGAAGGCTAATGGAAATCCTTTAAACATGTTCATATAAACATACACCTGCACAATTTCAGAAGAACTGAGCTATCTTTGGGGAACTTAGGTTTAGATCCTTATAACTTTCATCCTCCTTTTTCTCTCTCCCCCAGGAGTTTCACCATCCCATTGTACCACCTTAGATTGCAGAAACAAGAACAACTGTGTGCTTTTCTGGGTCATGTGAAAAACTCTCCATGGTGCCCTTAACTACTTCAGCAAGCTCTGTTATGTCTTCTATGCAACCCTTAAGAGAAGGAACACAGGGCTACTGATCTGGCTGAGAATATACATATTTTTTTATTTTTACAAATATCTGTATCGTTCAAGTTTTACCTGTTCTAGTTGAGGGTCGAATTGCAGGAACAGGTACCACTAAGCCAGGAGGAGGGACTGGGGAGCCAGGAGACCATCCCCGATGACGTTTCTTTGGTGGTCCAGAACTGGACATTGATGCTGTGAAGAAAAGCAAAAACAATTCTAAATGCTGTTCTTCCAGATGACCTGACTCCAGCCCACATTTCCATTTCACAGTGGTGTTGAGCTGGTTTCACACTACAGAGTTCCAGAGGTTTACACCCAGCCTTACACGAAGGCAGACTATGATGTGAGAAATGCTTCTACCTGTGTAAACTACAGTGTCGTCATTAGCAGTCATGCCAGAAACCAAAAGGACCTGTAAAGACTGAATTGCAGAAACAGCTATGATGGGAAGAAAAACAAAATCACGAATTTCAGGTTCAACAGCCACTGCAGCTTAAAAGGGACATAGAGCAGAGGTTTTCTTTACCTTGGTCTCCAGCTGCACAGCCAGGGCTAGGAGAGGTCAAGTGAGGCATTGGCCGAGAGACTGCAGAACTCAATACATTATTTCTTCCTCCATTAGCGTTTCCATTAGCAACATCAGTGGCACGCAGTGAAAGGGGAGCTGAGTATAATAAAATACAGAGTGTGTGGCTTGAGACAGTCTTGAAAACAAACAAACAAAATAATACAGCAGCATGCACACACAAAAGAACAGGGCAAGATGCGTGACTGAAAGAAACACACTCCAGGGAAAGCATGAAGAGTACTTGGCAGAGAATAATTTGGACACACGCTGCAAAATCCTAACCTTGAAACAAGTTCTCCACATTTGAAGGCAGAGAGAATAGGATGAAGAAAAAATCCCTAATCCAACAGAATAAAAAAATTACACACTCAAAAAAATCACTGGGATGCTTACGATACCTTTTTAGATGCTGAAAATCTTAAAAAGTGCCCATCATGAATTAATTTTATGAAGATTTCTAAGCCTCTCTGGCGCATCTTTGTATTTTTCTCCCAGTTGTCCATGTGCCATGCGCACTGAGTCACTACAGGGCTCTCATTTGAAGCCCTAGAATGGGAGACTGGGCAGGCAAAACAGGACAGTTTGCTGTGAAGTGCACATGCTCTGAGTGTTACTGAGGCAAACCATGCTTAATTCTGCTACCTCTGCCTAAGACAATCCTCCAGTCCCAGCAGGCCTGACACCCTGGCAGGCCCCACTATATCCAGATCACGAAATGAAACTACAAAAACAGAGGATCACAAAAAGTTATCTTCCCACTTCTGAGCCCCTTCTTATTCTTTTTCAGTCTCTCTCTTTTTTTTTTCTTTTTTTTTTTTTTTTCAGGAGAAAAAAAATGGCATAAACTGCCTAGAGGGGACATGGATCCCAGCAGGGACTACGGCTCCTTTCCATATCTGCCAGCCCCCCTGTGATTTAGCTCCCAAGAAAATTTCCAGGAGCAACAGCAGGAGATGGTGCAGCAGCTTGCTGATGTTGGCTACAACAGAGAGTCTGAGATAACGGTGTTTTGCTTAGTACACTGTAACATGGAACTCTGCAGCCACCAGCCAAATAAATTCAGGTTCAAGATTCTCAGGTTGGCAGTTAGCAAAATTTGAGTAGCAGCACTTGCCCACTGTAAGCTCCCATTTGTACTCCCTTGTCAACAATTTGGTTTGGACAGATCTGGTGGACATGGGTCAATTCCAGAAGCAATTGAAATAGTGGGAAGTCATTTCTGTGCATGATAAATTCTCTTACTCAAATACAGAAGGGAGAAACACTAGTTTCATTTACCTGAAAGCAGTATTTTCTGCTATTTTACACAAAACTATGTTAATGGTTTATGTGATACAGGTACATTCATTAGGTCCAACACAGTAAAATGCATATATAGCAATATATATTGTATAAAATAGCAAATACAGAATCACAGAATCATTAAGGTTGGAAAAGACCTCCAAGATCATCTGGTCCAACCACCACCCTACTACCCATACCACCCACTAAACCACGTCCCTACACACCACGTCCAACCTTTCCTTTAACACCCCCAGGGACGGTGACGCCACCACCTCCCTGGGCAACCCGTCCCAATGCCTGACTGCTCTTTCTGAGAAGAAATTTCTCCTACTTTCCAACCTGTCCAATGTCATATGGCCTTTCCTCCTAGATGAGGCTTTTAATTTATTAAACATACAACACAGAAATGCATCTGGAGTAACTATACTCATTGCAAAAGGAGAACGACTCTCAGTTAATGTCACAAGGATTTGTGTAATATCAAGAGGTGATGTTTTGGCTCTCCTAGATATCTTAGGAAGTGCAAGAGGAATATGACATGCACTTTTATCAGAATGTCAAATCTGAAAACCAAGGTGTGGCTCTGTTTGGGGATAGTAATAGACATGGAAGATTTCTGTGCAGAGGACCAGCAGAATATGATGGTTCTGAGGAATCCTAGTGAATGCTTTCCTTTCCTTTTTCCACCAAAAAGATGATTCCTTTATTTCTTTGCTGCTAAACAGACAATTCCCTTGGCTCTGTTATCCTGGAAAGCAAAGTGCTACCTGCAGCAAATGTCTTTCCTACAAGCTGTACTGACAAAGCCAAAGGTTTCACAATGTTCTTGTTCCGAGACGGGTCTTGAGTTCCACTTAAGTTAACAGCAGAAGACGATTTTGCTGGACTGAACACTGAAGAATCTGAAAAAAGAAGATGTTTAACTAAGCAGTAATTAAAAACTGTATATATAAGCATATATGTATTATATATACATAAACATGCATACACATTTATCTACACATATCTCTGCATACAAAGCGATCAAACTATTTTACGCTTAAGAGATCATCTAAGGATATCTTGTAGGAGTCGTAACAAACATTTACTGGGCATTTCTGAAGAATCTAGTAAAACACTAAACCCATGATAGATCTCTTTCACAATATTTTGCATTCATGTAACAGTTGAAAAATATTTTAACTGTAGAAAGAGTTATCTCATTGCTCCTCAAAATAGCCCTGTGGGATAGGCAAGTAAACACAGTTATCCTGTGTTACAGATGAGAAAGCAATAGGCAAAGAGCTTATGTGACTTGCCCCCAGCAAGCACAGGAAATAAGCACTTGGAATAAATTGCCTAAAAGGTTGTGGAATCTCCATCACATGAGATTTTCAAGAACAAGTTATTGAACCTCTGTCAGTCTCAGACAAGCTTGATTTAGGGCAGAAAAAAAAAATCAAATATATAACCTCTGAAGATCACCTTACAGCACTACTATCTATAAGGCTAGGAAAAGTGTATGCCGATTTATAAGCCTGGGTAAGCAATGAAAGGTAGCTGAGCCCAAACTCTTTGCATGAATTAACAAACAGCAACTCCTTGGAGCATTTTACCAAGGCATTAACAAATAAGTAACAATTATGGATGGATAAACTGAACAACAGCAACAAAAAAATTAATGTTTGCCCAGTATAAAAATGTAAATCGTAACAGATTCAAAACCTCTCAGCATGTAGACCCCTGCTTAAGCACGAAGGCATTTAATATCTGCAATTTACTTCAAAGAAAAATTGAATATTGGGATGCTGATACACTGGCAAGTCCAAACACTTATGACCAAGGTGAAAGAACATTACCTCAACATCTGTGCAGAAATGAGTTTGCACGAAGTAGGCAAAGTATGCTAAGTTCACCTACAGATGTCCTAGTAAAACAGCCAGGGAAAGAAAACAGAAGGTGAAAACCAACTTGATCTGGCAAATACATTCACCCCCGGGTGACACACCATTTGGCGAAGAGGATGGGGAGGGCGTCTGCTTTGCCATATGGAGCGACTGGGATGGGGAACAAATGCAGAAGCCTTGGCTGCTGCTCCAGCAGAAACCCTTGTCCATGTTCACGGGACAAATGCTGAATGGCTAACGAACAGACCACCAGCTCACGGGCTTTGGAGGAAAATGCTAATCTCTCGTTAAATACGATGCAGCAAATACTTAATGAGAAAGCTTTTCTCAAAGCAAACTGTCCAGAAGCTTTGGGTCAGGCTTATTTGTCTTGTTGTTTTCCTCCCCTTCTCTCTCATTCTAATGTTTTCTTGAAATTGTATCTATGAAATGAGACGTGGCTGGTATATGTTTAAACATCACACTGATACATCAGCAGGACTTGTACTACTACCTCTTATTAAAATTGTTTAACTCTCTATCATAAAATCCTGTTTCTAGTTGCTTTTAAACATCTGAATTTAAGTTTTTTCTCTACATTTGCACCTAAAACTGGATTTCTGATACTGCTCAAAGTTACAGCCGTTGTTGCCCTGCCAATAAAAACACATCTCTTTGTAAAAGGAACTGTGTCTTCCCGTGCCGTTTTGAAAGAGGGACGCAGCACTTGACTACAGTGTCATGGCCACACTGCACTGTCAACTTTAACTAGGATGTTGCAAAACTCTCTTGTGCTGCGATTTCTATCATGGAATTACCAGTTCAGTGCAGTGCTCAGCATTACTACCTGCCTACAGGTGTCTTTTAGAATGTGGAGATTAACTGTTCGCTTACAAAGGCAGAAAACAGAAATGGTTAAAGGGAAAAATGGGTGCGAGTTGACAAAAAACTGAAAACAATTTTGGAAAGTGACTTTCTAATAAGTACTTTGATTTTAAAACAAGAGACCATTCACCTCAAAGTACCAGTAGCTATGCAAGCCTGGGAGAGAAAAAGCTGCACCATTATGCGTGATGCACGTCAGAATTCATGCCACAGAAAAAAAGGTGCCCTCCCCCTCCTCTGGTCACAGGGAATTCATATGTATGAATGTGGCACTATCTTCACTAGAAGATAACCATAGAAGGAGATGAAAAGGTTTTGACAACTGTGACCTAAGAGTACAAACAGTGAGACACAGAAAAACCACGCAGACATAGCACTGCAACGAGTGATAAGGAGAAAGCGGTATATAAAAGGTGTATCTATTAACTCGGCAGGTACAATAGAAGACAAAGCTGTGTAAATATTGGATCGCTTGTTATTTCAAATAAATAGGTTCTCATGCATCTGCACGGTTCTCATGCCGGGATCTGGAAGCCAATGGATCATGCAGTGAAATGCAGATGTGTTTAAATGACACTCTCATTACATTTTAACAAAAGCCTAAAGCCATACAGCTTCCTGAACAGAACCGGGGCTGACCAGCTGGGGAAAGGGTCTCTGAACACACTGGTCAGTGATTACAATTCCAATTTAAGAATGCATACGTTCAGGTTTTGTTTGTGATTGTTTTATAGCTTTTTTTTTTTTTTTTTTTAATTTTGCATGTTTTAACAAGCTTGTTTTTTTCATCTGCATTTCATACTCCTCTGGAGAAATGTATGCTGTGGTACACACATATCAACCAATTACAACAACCAAAGTTTTATTTTTCTGTTTTTAATTTTTCAAGAAACAGCACAGACACAAAAACATAAAACAGCATAGATAAAGCTGCAATGAAACAATGAGAACAAAAGCTCAAAGAAAGCACCTTAGCTATTTGCAATAAATAAATTAAAGATGCTGCTTCTTTGTCAGCCAACGTCCATTTGATTTTTATTGTTTCTCCTAGATTAAGTACGTCATTAATAGCTTCTCAGAACTAGAAAGCACGTATGAGATGCATGCTAGTTCATGTAACTTGAAACAACTGTATGTGCATGGGGAAATTGCTTTACTAAGCACACCCATGTGTGAAATACAATTTAAATAAATAAACAAATAAGCAAATACATAAATAAAAGCTGTCCCCCTCAGCCCAAAAGGAGATCTTTTTCCGTTTCAAGGCGAATACCCTAGTTTATGTACTAACATCCCACTACAAATATGTGATTCAAATCTTTTGAGATCCACAAAAAATGAATTAAACAAATAAAAGGAAACAAAGAAACAAATAAATTAATCAAAAGATCATTTAATGCTTTTTTAATTGAGTGTTCTTATGAGAACTAAGCTCATCTTCAACCTCGCCTGGGTCTTAATCTCTCACAAAGCCAACTCTGAAAGGTATCCTCCCAGCTGTAATCTATACATGGCTTGAAGTAAACACCCACTTATTTATGGCATCCCTAAACCAACGATATCTGAGGTAACTTACCACCCCCAATGGTTATCTTTACAGCACTTTCAGCTCCTACCTGTCTGAGTGAACCCTGATTTGTATCCATTAGCTGATCCACCCTCTGGGGTCGTGGACGGTGACACCGCAGAATTTGGTTTAGCAGAGAGGCTAGCAGCAGATGATTGCCTGCTTCTACATTCTGCAAACGAAGCAGCTACAGTACATATTAACAAGGCCTGCCTTCCAGTTGGAAAGTTCAGCAACACAGTGGCGGAAGGTGACAAATGTTATAAAAGCATACATCCAGCACGTACAACAAACAGCAGCAAATGGCAGCATTCAACAAAAATACAGCTCAAGCAGTTTAGTCAACTTTGTCTTCTAATTAAGAAAACCTCCCCGGGGGCCGCTGAGAGTGCCGGGCAAATAGAGACCAGATGCTGCAAAATGGCAAGAGCCCTCAGCTCTCAGCTTGCAAGAGATTTGAAGGCACTGGACATGTCCCAGGAAACACTCAGCGACTTCTGTGGCAGAACCTTTATAAAAGCCATCATATGTTGCCCTTTAGAAGGAAAATTGTGCTGACACATGGATTCTTAGTTTGTCTCCAGAAAATCTTCAGGGAGATCCTGTCCCTGGGAACGTCTGTCTGGATGAAAACTGAGTTGAGGGAGGGGAAAGTGACTTCGAATATCTCCCATTAATCCATTTTTTAAACCAAGATCTAATCAGGTTTTGTTTTGAAGAGAAGAGGGTGTTTAATAGTGCTTCTCTTCCAATTAGACCTTTAATGTTATGGAAAGGGCAAAGGGTTCCTGGATAGATGGAATCAATATGGGGATAGCGCCTATCAATACCCATGAGATCAATTCTTGGTCAATTTTCTAAACTTTTGTAGGTTCTCAAAATACTTGCAATGAGCATATAATCAAAAGCTAGCCCTGAATCTACCTCTTCCACACATTTGTGATCAGAAGGAGGTTTAAAATAGTTTCTCGTGTGTGTTACCCCTGACAGCATTTACCAGGTCACACACCAACCCCAAGTGCATGAACATCAGGGGTTCAGAGAAAACATTCCCAAAGCCAGCTCTGTTCTTCTCCTGTGTATGTCAACATGCTAGTAGCTAAATTATTGCCTGCAATCAAAACAGAATCTACATTCAGTGAAACAAAATGAAGGGTGACTCCAAATTACACTTTCTCACCAAGCAAAGATCAAGATTGCCATGAGTAGTCTTGCATATGAACATTGCCAGGCAGCACAAAATGTTCCCACAAACAATTTGCTAAATAGTGCATCAGACTGCACTGTATTGCATGGATAAACCCTTTCACAACTCATGGAAAATTAATATAAAATAAGGTTTCCTTTTTCAGTATTTGGAACTTCAAAAAGAGGCTACCAAATTAAATTTCTGAAGTTTTAAAGGAAAAAGCAGCTGAAAAACACATCCACTCTGAAGTAGTAGTAAATTATACTTGTAACAGAAAAGCAGCTGAAGGCAAGATCCCTTTGAACCCCAAACTGATACAGTACTACAATTACTCATACAGTTTTGTGATAACCATCTCTCTGGTGTCCTGTTGCCATTCACACTAGGATGTGACTCTTCAGATGTGTGTCAGTCCTCCTGTGGAGCTTCTCCTCTCCTCACATCATCCTCTTTGGAACAAGAGGCACCAGCTCAAACTGTCTTTACCGAGGGATACAGGCAGCCTGCATATATACCAGTTTAGCAGGCAGCGAGTAGGTAAACTGTTCCCTCTTCAAGTCTCGGTACGGCTCTAACTCAAAAATCGTGCATCCATCAATACCAGACCCCGTGGTTACCTTGCCTCAGGGTCACAAATGTCATTCTCGTTAGCAGAGTCATTAACAATATTGCACGGGTAGAGGGTAAGCCCACGTGTAAAACACACCGTAAATGGCAAGAGTATGCGAGATTTCTCCTCTTTCCTTGAGATCAGTGACCTGAGCTTTCTTAATCTTACGGTGTGCTGGCTATCCTCAGGCGTTAGCCGGACAGAATTGCACCTGCTAAGATGAATATCAATGTAAAGCCAATGCCAGAGCCCTGGCTGTGAGTCATCTTGCTTTAGGTAGAGAAAAGAATTAGCAGACTGAGGAATCTTATTTCTTCTACCAAGGTGGCTGCACAGCCCAAGGATAGATTTAGGGCTCCCTGTGAAAGCACGGGGAGATGGAGGATGACAATTTATGATTGTACGGTTACTATAAAGACTTAATAAAACTCTTCAGCACAATACAGACTTCAGTGAAATCAGTAGGAACTTCTCCTTCAATCACAAAACAAATTCAACTTCTATAGTTTCCTTTTAATGCATACATTTTCAGCAGCAACTTTCAATTTTTCATTCAACATCACATCAACATAACAAAAAAACCCTAAGTGAATGGGCACCTTAATTACCTTTCCAGCAAATAAGAGGTCCCTTTGACAGTACACCTTGGGAGCTTCTTACTAGGTAGTACTTTAAGTGCTTCTGCTTCTTTGGCTGAGTGGTTAATTTCAGGTTGATATGATTGGAAAACTCTGTGAAGTACCGAAATCCTCTTTCTCCACAGCCTATACAATTGCCAGAAAATCCTGGACAAACGAAGCAGAAAGTGTACACACAGATTAAATGGCTTTGTGACAGCTGCTAGGAATAAAGCCACTTCAACCTACATGCACGCCCAGTTCAGAGTGACTAGAGGCCTCCGCCCATACAGTTACCATAGGTGCCCTGCTCAGACCACTCCTCAGGAGCAGCCAAATGCAGGCAGATTTTAGTCTTAACTTTTCTGAAACTCTTCCATCTTTCTAGGTCATACCAACTTATGTCGAAATTCCACCACCCGTGTTCCACTCTACCCAGAGCAGAGAACTACTTGTGGGGTCGGGAGAAGCTGTGATGCCAGACGAGGAAATTTCCACAGGATTTTCTATTTCTGTTCCACGTTTCTACATTAAAAAAGCATGGGTTCCAAGCTGCATGCTTCCCTCTCTCAAAATAGGGGGCTAATCCATAGTATCCACTGCAACTTTGTGTGGCTAAAATTAACCTAATACCTAGTGACTTTCTCTGAGACTCCTCATCCAAGGCACTCTCCGAATAAGCTGGACCTTACACCATATTAAAGGCTTAAAAGCATTTATTTAAGGTCAAATGTTTAGATTTTCATTGCAAAAAGTAGAGGTACTTCAGAATGTTCATGAAAACTTAGAACCTCTCATGAAAGTAACACATTTAGGAGTAAAAAAAGTAGAAGGCTCCTTTTCTGCAGTGTTTCTGACATGGTTTCATAAAAGGAGATTAAATTTTGGGTTGAGGTTGCAGGCACAGGGTCCGGACTGAGGACTATATGCACCCTTGATTTCCTGTGGCATTCACAGCTACATCAATGGCAATGTTGCACTGCAGCAGTCTGAAATCTTCTAGAACAAAGCACAGAGCATGATCTAAAACGGGCCTGCCCTAAAATCCATGTTGTTTGAATAAACCCAACTCCTCTATTATCTAATAATGAACAATTAAATTCTTTCAGCTTATTTGCCACTCCACTAATCTTTGAATTACTTTCAATCTTTAATGAAAAAATATTTTATATTCTTTCTGGAACATCGATAATGATTTAAAGTAGAGCTAGGCTGATAAGCACCTAGCTGAAATCCTTTATTTTTGTTTTTTTTCCATTTATTAATCAGTTCAAGACCTATAATGGAACACATTTTTCATCCTCATTACTATCATTGTTTACCACAATGCCAAGCACTTCAAAGAACACTGGTTCCTACGTACATTCACCTGTCAGCCAAACTCCTAGTTTTATGAAAAATACTTCAGTCTGTCTGTCTGGCAAAATGCATTTTCCATAAAACTCTTTATTAATTAGGCCACTGTTTTCAGCCTAATTATGCCTTATTATCATATTTTACCAGCACATTGCTGAGGGTGCCAAGAAGTAGGCTTCTTCATCCTGTTTCTCCTGAGACTGAATCTGTTCTTCCCTTATTGCTTACAACCCGGAGGAACTATTGGTGCATGTCCATAGTCGTCAGAAATAGTCATTAGGGTCTCACAGGGTTACTGAGTCAATTCTTTGCTCTTAGGTAGCAGCTACAGAGCCACAGAGGTATTTGAATATGTACCATCAGCAATGCCAGAGCAGAGTTGTGAGTCACTAGGCTCATCATCAAATGATATCAGAGATGATAAATTAATACAGACCTCAGGGTGTGAGGTGGAGAGCTTACCAACAAAGACAAGTACAACCACATTTGATTAGATTGAACACCATCTGTCTGTACATCAGATAGTTCGTATTGATCAACTCTTGACACTTCCCCTGCTCACTGGGGAGCAGCTCCTATGAGGACGGCAGCACACACCAGATTATTCCATGATCCCACTTCCCCAACTGTGTCCAGAAAGGACACATCACATCACAGCTCTCATCTAATTCATGCCAGTGAGATTTCTCCCATAGATCCAAAGGTTTGCAGCACGTGGTAGCATATTAAATATGCTTAAGGGAGACAAAACATTAACAATCGTAAGTACAAAAAGGAGGTGTTTTCAATAGTTATGCAAAATATTGATTGTCTGCACCAGAATTCGAGCAGTGTGGTTAAATAAGGGTATTTATACTTCATTGTGATTTCTTCTCTGTTCTCAGTATATGCTAGACAAAACAGTGACTAGAGAGAGAAATGAGAACATAAATGCAAATCAGGCTATAGGAGCCAAAATACATTAAATCACTTTTACTAGTCTGTTGTGTACCAGTTGTGAGCCAGGCAGGAAATCTAGGTGTTTACGTGCCTGTCTTCAATGATCAAGAAACATTCTTGTATTAAAATTTTAAAAGCTCATAAACATAACCAGTTGTGATATAAATGTTGTTTTTTATAATCTATGTGTTAGAGAGTCAAATTACCCTCAGAGCTCCTGTTGAAAACAACGTTCCTGGTGGAGCCAAGGGCAAAATTTGTCCCTTAATCCACAGAAAATAGCTCATCTTCTACAGTTGCATTAGCATATTTCTTCTTAATGTTGTAAGCATCAGTAGAGATAGAGTATCTGGATAGTTCACATTTAAAATGCCAGGGCTGCAATCGTCTTCAGCCCACACAGAATCACCCAGCTTCAATTGTGGTTAATTGTGGAATCAGGGACTTGTTTTAAAATGGGCTTTTCAGGGGGAGGTTCAGCTGTGGATTTAATTTAATAAAAACAAGCCTCTCCCCAACATATTTCTAATAGAAAGTCATTAGCTGAAATGATTTTAGGTAATTTTGAACCGACCAGTTTCTCTGAATTATTATGGCACGGAGAAAGAAAACCTCTTACCTAAAAGTGCATTTTTTCCATGATCATCTGGCAAAAACCGCTTGTCGACAGCGCAGACTAGAATGTGCTCAGGAAGGTTTGGAGACTTGGCTCCTACTAACAGGAAGCCTGCTGGGATATCAATTTGCTCCATGCACAGAGATACTAACCGTAAATCCTTGCCTGCTTGACAAAAGCCTGGAAAAAAAAAAAGATAAATCTTCAAAAGATTATGTTTAAATTTCTTCTTTTATCAGTTCCATAGGCAAACAGAGCTTCACAACTTGATGCAGTATTTTTTTTTAATTACCTTTTTCAAGGGAAATTGAGAAAAACTGAGAAAGCATCTCATCAAATCGACCAGCTTAGGGTTTCAGGGACAAGAGATATAGTGTTTTTAAAGAGATCCTGAACATACTCAAGCAGAGAACAGAGATGTCTCTAAAGATAAGACATCAAATGGCTCTGAAACCGTTAATTTTTCACAAACACTGAGAATAAGAAGGAAAGCTCAAGATTTTAAAACAGAGAACAGCTCTTAAAACATTCAAATATTTTTTTTTCTTTGCTGAATTTTAGTTTTCACTCTAAATTCAGAAATACCAGTTCTGGTTTTGTTGCTTGCAACAGACTGCCAATGGTATATAACTATCACTCAGTAGTACAAAAGTATGATAAAAATTGGTGACTGAAGTTTGGTACTGGCCAGTAAAGGAAAAATATTATCAAATATAATCTAGAGACAGCTTAGAAATTAAGCTAAAGATTAAGTAATTCACCACCTCAATAAGAGGTTGGTCCTTTTCAGCGTGCTCTGCAACTATTTACTGATCCTGTCAGCTCAGGCACAGGTCTTTCAGAAAGCTTTTAGCATATTTTCCTGCTTCTTTTTTTATCAGAAGTTCATTCAGATATCTCTTAGCTGGACATGCACTTTGAGATGTACAGCATGTTTTCTGTAAATCTCAAGTTGAGTTTCTTGAAGTCTCAACGGGCAGCAAGACTTCTAGTCTCCAGTTACTTTTTCCCTGCACACACATACACAAAGAAAATGAGAACACAACGTTGGTTGCTGTACTCCTGGTTAATACCAGGATAAGGCCAGTGATGTGGACACGGCGGGGGACCAGAGCGAGCCTCCTCCGCTCCGTGTCCTACAGCGAATAGGTGGCAGGTTGGACACAAGAAGAAGCACGGCTGGGCAGCCCAGAGATCAGGACTCGTGGTGAGTTTTGGTAGCCACCCACCAAGCAGCCACATTGAGGGTTTTCTAAAGCCTGGATGAGATAGCTTTGGGGTTTTCAAATCACTGGGTAATTTGGGGACCTTGGGAGGCTGACACGTACCAATATTTTGCTGAAACCAAAGCCAACTCCAAAGTTAGGTGTTGTTTTTTTTTTTGACTTAAGTACATGAACAACAACATTTAAAGACTTTCATTAACTTCAGCACTGGATCACAATCTCCCATCACTTTTTTGTTCAGCTCCATCTTATTTGTTTTCTTGAGCAAGTTCTACTTTCAAATTAGGAAGTGACAAGTGTCAGAGAAAGCAGCAGTCATCCGGTTTCCTCAACAGGAGAGGACACGATCACACGGGGTTTCTCATTTCCCTTAGGCAGAAGGTAGTGCAAGCACCACCAAGCCACCAGACTCTACACTGTGTTCCCCTCCAGTTCCTTCTCCAGCTTAAGACCAGTGCTACAGCCTGGCCTCACACCCCTCCCAGAAGTAGCTGATGGAAAAAACCCTACGCCAGAATAAATACAAAGGCGTCACACAGTCACCCACTGACCTCTCTCTTTCACTACAACTACAAAAATACCGCGACGCAGACAACACATGCATGCATCAGCATGAACCGATATTTCAAAATAAAGCATCATCATGACGTATCCTATTTCAACATGATTGTTAAAAACATATCAAAATTAAATTTGAAATTACTGTAGTATCTATTAAGACTTAAGCTATTAATGTGTATTGATTACATTTAATTTAAAATATTATTCAAGTAGCCCATAGCCGGTACAGAAATTGTAAATAAATACCAAAGACACTGACTAAGCATCTAGAAACATAACGTGATCATAGCTTAACCCAGAGCCACCTCA
This sequence comes from Cygnus atratus, assembly GCF_013377495.2. Classification (NCBI taxonomy): domain Eukaryota; kingdom Metazoa; phylum Chordata; class Aves; order Anseriformes; family Anatidae; genus Cygnus; species Cygnus atratus. Next base: position 110,572,587 of record NC_066363.1, on the reverse strand, counting down.
ACTGACAGTAATATGTGTCTGCACTCTCACGCACTGCACTGCAACACGTAGTTTAAAACTTCAGCAAAGACAATGAAAGCTAATGTTTTTTGGTCCACTGTTTTTTTTAAATCTCAAAACTTTACCAGGCAAGGACGATGTGCAAAGTGGAATGCATAGAGTCAGCTATCATAAACTTCCTGGCAAGCAGCAGCTTGCTGAAGACACCGTACCATACATGTTCGGTCTTGTGCCTACACACCCACGGTGTGCTGAACCCGTTCTTGGCTGAATGCTTCCTTCAGTCGCTCAAATAGCTCAGATCGAGCAGCAGCTCACTCAAGCTGAGAGCGAGCCCAGATTTGCCCTCCCACATTCCTTCTCCCAGCCAACGAATTAAAATGAAGCGCCTAAAGTTTTTATTTACTTACAAATCAATGAATTGTAATGACTGCTTGCCAATGAGAAGGAAGCTACGTTTTAAGGGAAAAGCATTAAAACTGCCACTTAAAGCAAAACTTCTTTCCTGATTAGATGCAATTGGATTAGAGTATGTTAAACTCTTTTTAAGGTGTATTCCTTAAAAGCATATCAATCCTAATCAAATGGAGGGCTACCAAGGTATTACCTAGACTTTTCGCTGTAATTTATATTTAAAAAGCTGCAGATAAACATGCGAACAAAACTCCCTTACATTCAAAATAGAATCTGCTTATTCAAATGTTTATGTCATTTGGATATTATGTCCTACATTTTCAAAATAGGCCTCAAATATTTTGGGCATTCAGTAAAATCTGAGTATCTGACGTACTTAAAAAATACCACAGTATATCTAGATTTAAAGAAGAAAAATTACCCACCACTGACAATGTGGGCAAACAGGAAATCTGTAGATAAGGATTATGAAACAGCAAGTGTGATAAGATTTCAAGACAGATTTAAACTTGTCTCTTTAAACAACTGTTCTTTAGCCTTGTCTCTACCCAAAAATTTTCTCAAGAAATGCCCAGAAGCACAAACATCGACAAGAAAGAGGCTTTTGAATGAACTGTTAGCAATAGCAATACTTGGACACCAAAGAAAGCAGGAATTTGATTATCAATGTTGTTAACATTTCAGCATGGACTTGCTTTCCAAAAGAGTACACGACTGATAGCCAGAGAGCTGCATACAGCGATTGGACAAGCGGTAACACTCCTAAACTAAAAAACAGTAGATTTAGATTGGTCATTAGGAAGAAATTCTTCACTGTGAGGGTGGTGAGGCTCTGCCACAGGCTGCCCAGAGAAGCTGTGGATGCCCCATCCCTGGAGGTGCTCAAGGCCAGGCTGGATGGGGCTTTGGGCAGCCTGGGCTGGTGGGAGGTGTCCCTGCCCCTGGCAGGGAGGCTGGAATTAGATGATCTTTAAGGTCCCTTCCAACCCAAACCATTCTGTGATTCCACATCATATGAGAAACTTGGAGGTTTTGGTGTCCCAGTGAGGTGAAGCCTCAGCACTCTCTCAGCACTCCCCAGCACTCCACAGGATCTGGGACAAAGCAAAATCCATGCTAGAAGCAAAACAACTTCATCTACTACTTGAGTTGCTGCACATCACCATTTTGTACGAGTCCCCAGTAGATAAGGGTCAGGAAAACCCTAAGAAACACACCACAACATCACAGCACCTTAAGAAGTTTATGAGCATTACTCTAACATCTTGGCAGTACCTACTGAAGCAAACCTACGTGTCTCGGTCTGATATCCCTGGGAACAGCAGCCTCTTCTCTCAGAGACTGTTGTTCTGAACACATTTAATATTTCTCACCATTTAGGATATGTAGGACTGTACTGTAGGAATGCTGCATCCTGTATAAGCTACAAACAATACCTAAGAGTCACACTCTGTATCTGTCATCTCTTACTCCACCCAAAGGTCTCTCAGATCCCTTCCATGACCCCCTTCTTCCTCCTTGCACAATCTCCTCCTGCATCTTCCTCTGCTTTGGCTGGCGACATCTCTGCATCACAGGTATGTATGTGCAGCCTGGCTGGCCAGCACATGCCTCTGTAATGCCTGGGCTGTGGAAGAGCAGAGGTGTAATTACTTTTCTGCCCTCGGGGGCACTAGTTTGGGGGCACCGGTGTCAGCTCCTGAACTTTACAAGTCTCGCTGATATTAGCGCCTGCCAAAAGCGGCAGAAAGCAGCTACCAGCTTCCTGACGGAGGGGCAGCAGAACAGCCAGGCAATTGCCTCACCCTTGTTTTCTTGGGAAGCCAGCCAGATAGCGCTGGCACTGAAAAGCCATTTCCCCCGGCTCCCCTGCCGCCAGGGACGAGCCATGCTGACGGACGAGCAGCGACAGGGGGCAGCACAAGCAGAACCTCGGAGCCTTCGGGCTCCTTGTTCATTCACCAGCTGCCACAACACCAGCAAGGGGAGGCTGGGGAGTTTGGCCAGGTACACCTGGTGCTCGCTTAGAGCAGGAGATACTTAGAGAATGCAAATCTGCCGCTGTGCAGTAAAAATCTCGAATTTTCCTTCGGAGAAACGCGGACGGGATACTCTCAAGAGGCCGTCATCCGTTCCTTCCCTTGGCCTTCGGGACCACAAGTCACTCTTCTAGTTGAATTCCTGCTCCTTTTTTAAACTAAATGAGAAAATTCCACACAAGAAACATTTATTTGGAAGCAAGTAATTGACTGCAGGGAAAGAGACGAGGGATTAACCACTTTCTCTGCTACATCCTAACTATAAAATTGCATTTTTCTAGCCAGCAAGCAACACAGAGGCCCCAACCTTTTTCCGCCCTCTGTTTTGCATGATTTTCCATTGCAATATAATTTTCTGCTAGAAATAACCACTTCCACTTTAGTAAAGACAAACCAGGATCTCTCTGTACAAGATTACCTTGTGTTGCCCACGTTGAGGATTTTGACAATGCAAAATCTATTTACATTTCATAGCTTTTCATTTATAATTGAGTTAGCACCTAAATTTCTATGCCAAGCAGCCCTAACACATACCACTCTTAAGAAAAAAGAATGGCACTTCAGAGTCCCATTGACTCATGGACCTTTTATGGACATCTAAACAAGAAGAGGGGAAAACCTCTGTGCCACTGAAATAAATCAGCTTCTCTTTATGAAACTGTTTATCAACATATAAGAAGTATAAAAACCATAAAAAGTAAGAGCACACAGCCAAGCTGTGCCATTAAAATATCATCTTCCCACTGGATTTCAGCTTTGTTTTAAATAAAGAACAGGCATTTATATTCCAATTAGAGATTTGCAAATATCAAGAGCAGTCACAAAAAAAGAACAACAATTAGCTTTCGCAGACGTTATCTGCATTTCTTTGAAAGAAAAGTCATTAGTTTTTGCTTCTGAGAAGCACATTTACATTCTCTGGCATTACTTCGTTTAGGTTAACACATCTTTTTGAAAATAAAAATGTATCCCCACAACTGTTCACACCCAGTGGTCCTGGAATCTTCTTAGAATTGAAGTTTTTATATGTCTTTCCTTTATGGACCAATAGCAAGAAGCAGTTTCAATGTGGGATACCAGCCCCTTGTTGTACTGCAATAAATGGGGTATTTGTATAAGAAATTAGCTTCCAAGAATTACATATGAATTACTGGTCACTGTCACTTGCTATTGTAACTTCACAGTAACTGATCAGGTGTTAAGTACCTGCTTACCTAATTGCCTCTGAAACTACCTTGGCCCTTCTTTAAGCATCACGTAAACTGAGGGTTTAATAACAAAAGAAAGGTGCTACTATTGTGTTTCCCACAGCCTGCATAAAAATGCTATTCCACAAATTAGAAACGGGCTGTTTTAAAGCTACAACAAACAAGTGGTTAAGGACACTTTCTTGTATTATTTTGTTGCATATCTGAGGTACCTGTCTGAAAAGTATTTTTCTTGAAACCTTATTTTCACGGAAGAAAAGGGTTAGTTACAAAAAATCACGTTGAGCAGAAAAAAAGGCCCTGAAAAGATGTGAACCCCCAAAATGCTATTATTCTTGACTGCAAAGTCCTTACTGTTATTGCTAATAGTAAGGATCAACGACAAATGCAGTTGCTCTTTCCAAGGGATAACAGGAAAGTTAAGGGATGTAATATTATGGCCAGCTCAGAAGGAACATCCAACAAACTGTCACTTGCGAAGCACTCGTTTTTTACAGATGAAAAAAGGCAATGAGAGCTTTCTGCACCCATGTGACTGATAACCCAGCCACCTGAGCAAAAGAACAGGTCATCACAGAAAATAAAATGATGATTATGGCATAAATCCTGAATTCAGGAAAAGCAAACAGCACAAATTCCTTAAAAGGGGGAAAGATTTCACCCCATCTGTGCTAAAACGTGGGAGACAGGTTTTACAGCAAGAGGAGCTCTGAACTGCAGATTCTAGTACCAAGATTTTGCTCTTGGGTAAGCAATTAAACACACACTCAGCTTAAAGCATCCAAACAGTTACAGTGACTTCAATTAGTCTAACAGTATTCTTTAACATTTTCCTAATGTTATTTATCTTTGTAATTAAATAACTAAGATAAGGAATGTAAACAATGGAAGCGATTGTATCTTATGTCTCTGGAAGGGCATATTCATGAGAAGAAAGATGAGCTATCAGATTAATATCTTGCTGAGATACGGTTTGCAGAGTGAATGTTTGGGAACCTGGGTGTTTTAAACACGAGTAGAACTGTTCTAACAGATCATTAGCAATATTTTTAACAACATATTTTCCTTTCCAGACACAAAAATACTGTTCTCTTAAATCAGCTCCTCAAAGTAAACATTAGAGAGAGATAAACTGTAAATTTAGAACGGTAAAGTTGACAAAGTAAAGAACAACCCTAAAATTTGGAAGATGAAGAAACTTTCTCCTAATGTACTCTGATCCTAAGACTTCTACATGAAAATCAAACCACAGAACTGCCCATGTAAGGTAAGCTTTTTCCAGGACATACTAGAGAGCATAATATTACATGTATACATGAGCATATAGTTGCATGTACTATGTGTGTGTACGTACACACCACAGACGTTGTCAGCACTGCAGCGAGCACTTGACAGTCAGCAGCATGTCAGTCAGATTGCCTTGCAGAGCAAACCTGAGCAGAGGCAGCAAAGGCACTGATGAACATGGAACAGCTTGCATCCACTGTGCCTCTCGCTACAGTGTCCTACTGGCATGACTGAGCTCTTCTTCCTCCGCAGTGTTTAACCTCTAATACATTTAGACAGCAACTCAGCTCTTGTCCTGGTTTTATACCACTGTTTATAATACACTCTTTCATGCTTTCTCCTTCTCTGCTCCTACCAATTTAGAAGCCTCCAAAGTATAGCAAACACTATTTTTTGCTGTCACTAGCATCACAGCTGGATAATAAACTCCCCCATCAATATTCCCCAGCTTCCCTTAGCAGCCAGTCTTTCTATTCTTTCTTTTAAAGGGAACTGAAGGTGCACTGTTATGTTACATTGTTATGGAGGGCAAACATGCTTCTGCGAACTACATTCAGAAAGGATAAAGTAAAAAAAAAAGTCAACATTTGCCAACTATCACTCCCCAAAAGGTCAAAGGATTACCAATCACGAGTATATCACTGCCTATAACCATATACTACAGTAAAATAAAAAAAACCGTTCTACAAACTGCAATTTTTTTATGACTCCTACAAAAGGAAGCCCATAGTTCCTGGTGAGAAGGGTTGTTTGTTTTGAAGGGTGTGTGTGTGTACATTTTTAAGAATAAGTATCAGTAGATCCTCTGTCTTTAAGGAAGTTAAATCTTCAAAATAAACAATTTCTTCAGAATTCACTATTATGGGATAGAACAAACCACTTAAATAAAGTTTACTTGGTCCAATAGGTATATTCATAATGAACTGACCCTTTCACACATTTAAATGAAAACAAAAACAGTACCGTCAGGAATTTTGAACATCTTGAACAATGATCAGGACAGCTCAGGGTAAGCAAACAATGGCCACTAGGCGGATGGAGAAGAGAAAACAGACAAGCTTCCACTACCATCCCTCTTATCACCCTAGTAGGAGAAGGAACACCAAGTCTCCTCCCCATTTTCTCCCTCCAAACTCTTCCTGCTACCCATCCATGGAAGCAACAAAATCTAACTTTGCCAATGTCATGAATTTAGGTGTGGACTGCCAACCAGCCATAGTGATGGTGACTGATGCTAACTTCTTTGAGGACAGTGAACCAATACTGACCAAAGAAAATACGGGGCTTTCCGAAACTAATCAAGTGTCACAGTGAGTCTTAGACACTGCTTTCAAGTAATACAGTACATTTTATGTACTGAAAAAAGTCCTCTTACTCTGTGTTTTCTCAGATTTAAGGCTTTGACTATAAACAGTGTTTCCAGACTTCCTTGCTCAATACTTTCTAAGTTTAGAGACCACACATAATGCTAAGAACTGGTTGTAAAGATCCCGCAGGTAAAAGAAAGGACACTAACCATCAGTAGTGCAAGACCCTTCTGGGGCAGGTTTTTGTGAATATGGGATTGGTGGACTGCTTGAATCTGACATGTCTTCATCCTCCTCTTCATCTTCCATTTCATTACCAGTTTGGTTGGCAGAAAAGTCCAGGTTTCCATTTTGTGAGTAGCGATGTACTAACTCTTTATCCAACTCTTCCACCTTTGGCTTCACATCTGAGCAAGAATAAAATATAAAATAAACTTTTCATCAGTATGTGCATCTATTTCCTTTTAAAATAACCAGTATACCATTCTCTCTCCTCAATAAGGCCTCAAACTCAGATTTTGTGTCACACAATCAACTGCAGCACAGCTTTTTGTTTTTTAATAAAACATATCCCACCCTTTTCTTACACAGAAAAACAATTGAAATGTGCCATACTTTCATGGTTACCTTCCGGCAAGAAAGGAGGCTGGTCAGGATCCAAGTACAGCTGAGAGAAGATCGGCCGTGGGACAACGCTACTACATCTCAGAGAAGCTTCTATGGAGTTATGAAGAGCTTCTTCAAAACGGGCAGATTTTAGTTGCCCTGCATATGAATTCCCCATGATCTAAAAACGCAAAGAAAACAGTCAATAAGCGGATGGGAAAGTGCATACACACACCATTTACAAATGATCAGTGAGGTCTTTTTACGTCCATCATGACAGGCATTAGCTGAGACAAAGTTAGCAATAACATATGCCGTGAGAACAACACCTCTAACTAGTACTACACGTTCACATTTCTCTCTAAGTCTGGTGGACTGAGAGACATCCTCTCATTTCCATAACAGCTTTTAACACATCTCAACCAACTGCTTTGTGTCTGCTGCATATACTTACTCTCAGCAATCTCAAGAACCCCCCTCATGTAGAATTTAATGGGGGATAAATAAAACCATTATTATTGTCATTTTTAGGATTTTCAGAGCAGACTACAGAACTGAACATAGCACAGAATATTAAAAATGTCAAGTTTGGCTTTATCACTAGTTGTCTATGTCTACATGATTTAACTCATGGATATGCCATCATTTGCAGAGAACTCTTATACAGACATCCAATAACTTGAATTTTTGCTTTTGCTAATATTAACTGAAATTACATGGAAGGTCAGTTCTCTGTCTTTTCAGGGTCTTCAGCAAATGCTGTGACATGGTTTTATTTTAAATTGCTCTTTACACTAGTATAGTGATAATGGCCATTAAAATATCTATTTTGACAGTTAACATTCATGTTTATATCAATGATGAATTTATGAACTTCATGAAATACTCAAGCACAAACAGACCTTTAGATCACCACTTCTCCTTGGGTGACATTATACACCCCACAGCCTGTTATATTTGTGCTTTCAGCATTAGGATACAGACTCTCAAATGTAAACATTTAGTAACAGGATGGCCATGGAAGATTTTACAATGAGCTGAGAGAGACTCAATGAAACATGAAATTTTCCACTTTGCTGGGTCATTACACCATATGACATTTACTCCAAAGAAACAATGATCTAACATTTTCCAATATTCACAATACAAGACTGCATTTTCAGATTATTTTATTTCAACAGAGGTAACTTTTCCCCTGATAAATCAATAGAGAGAAAAGTACAAAACCTTATAATGTTATCTTTGTACTTTCCTTCACTAGATGTCACCTAGTCCTATGACCAGGAAGAGACCTTGGCCAAGAAGATAAGTTGGCATTTAGAAAATCTACGATTCTATTCGTGGTTGATTGCTGGGTTGCTCAAGGTCTTCAGTGCCACCTGTAAAAGGGCAACAATGATGACAGCTGCTTACAACAGTGTTTGAGAGCTCCTGGTATAGACAAATACCCAAGAGTTAACTATTGCTACCCTACTGGAATACTTAAGAATGAAGCTTATCTAATTGCTCACCTCAAAGGTTGGAGAGAGGCTCAGTTCCCTGTTCAGCCAAAGACTTTGTACAGCTTTGGGCAAAAACTCCACAGCTCTGACTTAGCCCTGTTTCTAACAACTCTGGGGGCAACAGCATTTCCCCACCCAAACTGGAGACAATAGGAATATATACACAATTTCTTAATGTAATGCATTCAGGTATTTCAGCAGCAAAATATTTGAGACAAGCAAATTATTTTTTTCGCTCTAAGTTTTCATTACATTTGAATAAGACAGGGGACGTGTATAGACACACAACTATGAAGCAAATTAGGGAAAATGTTATGCTGAAGCAGGATTAGGGTTGCAGTACAAGTCTTGTTAGGTGTCTTTGAACAAATAGGTGGAAAACAACTACGTGACTAAAATCCTGTTTTTACTGAAGCCAGTGATGATATTTCCGCAGATTTCAGTGAAATCATGACAAACATATAATTAACTTGGATTTCAGGAGTGCATCCAAAATAAAAGTCTTCAGTTAAAATGTCAGAGCATCATCTACCTCAAGTCTCTTCATATGCCACATTTTCTATAATCTATGTGATATATACAGTTATGCCAATTACTTTAATTTTGGTGGGAAAGTATTAATTAAATATGGTTTGCAAAAAGGCTGAAGTGTTGGCTAGCCAGGACTGTTTTATTTGCCTTCATGGAGTCTACCCAGAGAGGCCTGCATGTGGAGGGCGAATGTCATGGGTTGATCTGAGACTGTGTGTTAGGATGTTTCTTCCTCTCCGAGAGAAAACAAAACAAGGGTACAAGGACATTGAAAATGCCAAGTGAAGGAAGGCTTAGGAATGGGCCTCTCTGCAGCATGGAAATGGGGTGGGAGGAAGGCTTGTCTCGGATGCATGAGGGAGCAGGCAGAGGTACCGTGAGGGCAAGTGGCACGGGGAGGAGTGGCAGCAGCACAGCAGTCGCTCAGTTGTGGCAGGGGAAGCTAGGGCCCACAGAGACCAGCGCCAGAAAGCCAGAGCTGGGCAGCTGATGTCCTAACACCGCCTGAGGCCATTAGGACAGCTGGGCCTCATGTGGAGTTCAAGGGAGCTGGGGGGAGAGGAGGGGCTTGAGGAGAGGGGCTGAAGAGACCCTCCCTCTGACAGAAAGCAGCTCTCAGCGTCCAGCCTTCCGATCCAGCCTGCCCCAAAGCCACAGGCACCAGTTCAAAACATTAGTGCCTTCATGTTTCTGCTTTTGAATCTACCCTAAATGCCTGGTGTAATTAGGAAGCATGGCAGCGAGCGCACCGCTGCAGTGGCAGCAGCCGCTCCAGGAATGTGTCTGTGTGGAGGGGCTCTGAGGATGCAGCAAAGAGTTGGGGGGAAAAATAAAGTGGTGGGGGTTGAAGGGAAAAAATAAAGGAGGAAAAAAAAACCAATTATGTTGTGCAAACAGGTACCTGTTGTCCCTGCATTAAAATGTGGCCAAAACTAACGATTTAATACAACTGCCCATTATTTAAAAAAAAAAGAAAAAAAGAAAAAAAAAGTTATCCAAGTAATTTGTCTACCCTGTGTTCCCACATTGGTTAAAAAAAAAAATAAACAGTGTTGGACATGATTAAGGAAATCCTCCCTAATCTCAGATGCCTATTTTTCTTCTGTCAACACGAGTACACCAGTGCCCACCCTGACACCCACCATCCTGCATCCAGCCGTACTACACCGAACCATGAACCTACTCCAAAGCCCACTCAGACTCACACAGAGGTCCCTAACAGGCAAGAGGTTTCATCTGGGGGCAAATAATTCTTCTCATATCTACATGCACACTAACTGCATCTAGTTTAGCCCAGAGATGGTGAGATTCCCAGCCTCCAACCCTCTTCCCCATGCCACCTACAGAATTTAGAAGTTGTCTTTTGTTTTTCAATTTCTGCAAATTAAGTCTGTGGTCTACTCTGACCTTAGCAGCATTATGAGCTCTGTTTTGGACTGGACTGTGCAGGATGTTATTATGTGTGTTATGTAGAGTATATACGTGTAGTAAGATTTGCTGCTGCACTTTTCTCATTCTCTCCCCAGAAAAGGAAGAAGGTTCACTCATCTCCTCTATCTCACCAATCCTGCAACTCCAGTCAGGCAATTTTTATTAATGTCCTTAAAACTTACTACAGAGAAACTAAAAGATACAATTAAAATGAAACAATTTCAAACTGAAATCTGAGGCAAAACATGAGATAGAGGAGAATTTCCTAAGGTTTCCCGGCTCTATCACTCTGAGGGTACTTCTCTGCAAAGATCCTGACACTAAGCCATCATGACTCCCTACCCAACACATCCCGAGTGTCTCCACTGCTGCTGTGCTTCTTCAAAGCAGATTTACTAAGCCTACTTCACGCCTTCTTTGCAGTGGCCCAGCACTGAACTGGAGGATTAACAGAGATTTGCTGGAGTTAGAGAGCTGCCTTACAGCAGAGCTGCAAGGCGGCCCTCACATCTGAACTGGGGTCCTTACAAAGAGACATGAACGAGGCAGTCCTGAAATTCCACTAACCTGAAGGCAAGCGGAGAAGCATTAATGCTGTAGGCTTTAATCAGAAATTAAATATGGACATCATTTACAGAAAGCAAAACTAGGACTGCCGGGCGCTTCCATCAAGGCAGACAGAAATGGAAGTAAGGTAACAAAAAATTTCAAAGATGATGGATTTTAGCTCTGCATCGCTTAACTGTGCTGCGAAGTACACAGGGAAATTTGAATGACTCTTTCAACCACAGACGCTGAATTTATAAGAAAGTCTTGTCAGTTCAAGCAAATAATCTGGTCCTATGCAGTCATCCAGGTTTCAAGAGATCTGTGCAGAAACAGGACACTGGATGTTCAAGAAGCAGAGCCCAGCTTCCTTACAGCTCCAGAAGACTGGCAGCATTTGAGTACTGTAAACACTACAAACTCATTCTAGTTAGAAAAATAGGTGACTGTGGCCCTGTACATACTACCCCTCCAAAAAAAAAAAAAAAAAAAACGAGTAACCTCCTGAAAGTGGACTGTTACCCAGTAATTCTTCCGAGTAGATCTACATACTGAGTTGAAGGCTTTGCTAGTAAAAATATAATCAGATCATTCAGTACACCAGATACCACATATTTGGCCTCCAGGTGGGTCATGACCCCAGAAACTTTAAAGGAGAGGAACTGAACTGGAGGATGAGGGAGGGGGTGAGTGTTGTTGTTATGGCTTAAAGCAATTTCACAATTACCTGATAGCGAATGATGAATCTGATGCAAACACCCTCCATTAAGTCGGCTCTATCAAGTCCTTACTTTGTGTTTAACCTAATGATGTAATTGTATTCTCCAAAACACATAATCTGACTTCTGATCTGGCCTAACCCCACAGAAAAGTTTCTCTTCAAAGGGAAAGAAAGCAAGTTCCTTGACAAAGGCACTGCCAGGCCCAGGACAGCTTCTGTATCTCAAAGGGTCATCTTAGGCAAAGAGAGACCAGGCATCTATTTATACTGTAAAATTGTTTGGGAACTGGTTGTTTCAGGTACATCTAGCATTTTCTACTATTTGCATCATCCTTATTGATGTTCTGAGAGTCATCTTTTTTTTTTTTTTTTTTTTTTACATTAGGGAATCATTAGCATCTATCATGAACATACATGCAGCAGAAAGGATGACAGTAAACAACAACAGTAACAAGTATATATGCTAATTAAAAGTGTAGGCTACAATGACAGAAATATATACCCAGCATTAACTGCAGCACTGAGTGGGGAAAGACTTACGTGAGGGTCAATGCAAGAGTCCAAGACAAAGTGTTCTCATTAACAGACCCCTTATCCCACAGACTTTCTAAGATCCTTCCCCCTCCCTCCACAGTCCTGTCATGATCCTGAGATTCTCACCCTGCTTTTGTCTGTCTTAGGGATATTCAAGCTCAACTGTAAAAGAGTTTACAGTTTTAGGTGGTGAGCGACAGACCATTCATTCACAAAGCCTTACAGGAAAAATTACTGATTAGTTTGTACTGACTGTTTACAGTGGTGTTTCCTTTTCCTTTTTATTTTTTTTTTCATTATATGAAAATATTTTCGTATTTTCATTTCATATATTTCAGTCATTATCAATAACGTCTTATATCACTTAAAATATAGTCTTTCAGCCTGACACTATCACTACAATATCTGAGTGAGGAATGAGAAAGACCAAGAACACTTTTTTTTCCTGACAAGGTTCCTCCTCTCATTACTTAATTTGTAGTATCTGCACTTGGAGTATTGCATCAGATTACCTGGGATTTGGACAATTCCTTGGCCAGAGGCGGATAAATGGCTACCCCGCAACATGAAACAGAAAGCAGATCACAAGTGGTGCTAATAAAGAGGCTGCTACACCCTGACTGCTCCATCCCTTCTGATGCCAGACTATCCCTATAGTCTTCAGGCACTGTTCATGAAATAATAAACATACTAAAAGTGAGATTCACACCTGAATTCAGAAGGGTATTAGTAAGTTGAACTAATAAGCATAATGATACCAACTTCAACCCTCGAATACTGCAAAAATAAAGTCAGAATTGCATTTTTAAAAATTCATTGATGGAGCACTGAGGCCAAAAAAAAAGGAAAAACAACCAAAAAATAGAAATTGAAACTCAACCTCATCTCTTCTATTTGGAACTCAGAATGTCTCCTTAGTTCCTTTTAACAGTATAATTTCCCAAGCAGTAGGAGTTTGCTTGTAAACTCAAGAGGAGTTTACAACTGCAATCAAACTTAAGAGTATATTGTGAGGTGCTATGTAACAGAAGTCTCCCAAAGTGAAGCTCAAGTTTTACGAAACCGTAGTTCAGTAGTGTTAAGTTACGAGTTCAGCACTCGTGTTCACAGCCTAACATCCTGCGTTCTCCTTCATCTTTCACATGCTCTGGTAAAACCCTCTCAGAATCTGTAGATGCAATCTTTTGCAAGTCTGAAGTTTTCAAGTACTATTTCAAATTTCAGTTTGTGTGGTCAGAATAAAACTATGTAGAACTGTCAAGAGCAAGTCCTTCTTATCCCCAAATGGAGCTGAAAATCATTTGCCAGATTCCCACAGGTAAAGCTTTATGAGTTGAATAACACAGAGCTTGCGCTGGCTTTACTTTTCTTCAGGCCATGGCTCCCACCCAGAAAACAGATGCCACATCCCAGGTAGTCTGAACTCACGTGTCACAAGAGAAATATTGTTCGAGTCGGTGCTCTGGGGATGCTGAACACAGTCCTCTTGTGAAGACTGAGATTATTTAAGGGTTAAGCATGTGCCAAGCTTCATGTGATACCATTTCCTCAGTAAACAGATGCAACAAACAGATGGAAGAAAACATTTGATCTCGCTATTTAGTGTATGCGAGCTCACCTACAATGACTGCACAATACACAAAAATCATGGAGGGCTAGTCTCTGTGAATAAACAACACTATGTTAGAAGCATTTAAGGAAATATATACCTGAATACAGGAAAACTACTGAAAGTATTATAAATAGATTGGAATATTAATGGAGCAAAACTTGAAACTGATACCATTTGGCAGGCTGCTCCGAATCAAGGAACCCCTTAGGACAGCTGCTGTAAATGCACAGACAGGCTTCACGTGCTAAGAATGTCTTCTGCAAGCAAACGCTCGGCTACAAATAAGAACTGTATGTCCTGTCACCACTTGCATGCGCCCATGGACATTTACTGTCTCCTTCACACTCTCATCCACACAGCTGTTCACAACTCCCTCAACAAAAACCAAACAAACTAACAAAAGCTTTCACAAATACATTTCCCCAGTTATTCCTCCTCTGCCTTCCTACTGTGGAAAAAGGAATCTAATTAGAAACCATAAATAAACTGCAGTTTATGCTTACAGTTTTTAAAAATGATTCTTTTTAGTCTTTCCCCATTGGTGTTTCATGGAAAGTTTTGCAATACAGGACAAGCGCAGGAAGATGACAACAAATTTGACCGTAAGGGCTATAAAAGAGTGGAAGAGTTAATAAAATGTAAGTTACCCGTAGTAAAAAAGTAAAGTATAGTAGCATATAACCGTGAATGAGAAGATGATATAGTAGAGCATGTACCTTATGTGAACAGGTCTAAGTCCTTCATGATACAGAAGCTTTCAAAAGTTAATTATGCTGATTTAACCCATTCTGACTGCAAGGCTTTTTAGAGTCGTTTAAATGACGTTATGAAATTAGCAAAGAAATTACTGTGAAGGTTTTCTTGGGTTTTTTAAATTCATTTGTGGAAGCTGGAACAAATCCTTTTATGCTACTTCCACCATGTACACAGGGAATGGAACAATTCTATGTAATTCTACCTTCAACAGACAAAGTACATTTTCTCATTTCTTTCAACAGAAAAGCTTCCAAAAAAAATTAAAATGTTATCGCCCTAAAAATCTAGCTTTTCATTTTGAGTTTTCGGTAATGTTAAAAGACTTCCTCACTTTAAGAGAAGCATGTGCTCACACTTGTATGCTCACACACTGATTGCAGAGGCAGCACAAGTAAACCACCAAGGAGTACTTTTGAAAACCTCATCCTGCCTCCTTAGAGCACATGCACTCATACATAGCTTTCAGCCTTTATGGTCTCTCCCCCCATAAATCAACAGGACTATTAACCACATTATTAATGCCACTGCAATATAACTAAATCAGTAATGATGCTTAGTTTCAACTCTAGGATCAACGCATGCTTTTGCTGTGTAATTTTGATTTTGCAATTAGCTGCAGATATGAATTTTGATTTACTCTCCCAACAACTTAATGTCTTAGCATGATTAGGAAAGTTACAGGTTTTAATCCTTTTGGCTATCACTGCTAACACCATTGCAGATAAAAATAATGTAGTACCTAAGTAATTAATGTAATAACTATTGAAATTACTGTAACTGAATGTAGCAAAACTGAAATGTTTTTCTGATCCCAAATGTGCACCTGTTTCCAAACCTAAAAGAATTACACTGAAATTTTGTTGTTGTTTTATATATATAGTTTTCATACGTTCGGATATACAGGCATTCACTGACAAAACATATTCTATCAGTAATACACAGATCTTACTGTAAGCTGCTAGCTAACAAACATTTAGTGACTGCTAATTAAAACAAATTAATTAGAAACACTACAGACAGATATGGTTTGTGTTTATGCAGTTTACATTAATCTGTAATGTAAAAGGCTCAGTCACATCAGTTAACTAATTTAAAGCTGTGGTTTTAAGGTAGATATACGTTTACTTCAGTGGAACATAAATAATACCACATTAAAAAAAAAAGGATTTTTAAAAATTTCTGTGACTTAGAAACTCTATGAACAGTCTTGTATCTTTCCAAGTATGAAAGAAATACAAATCCATATCTGTCAACAATTTTAATGTTGATAACTATCCCTAAAATTGTTTACTTTTGTGAATTATGTATTTTTTCCCTGAGGGGTTGCTTCTATCCTGAGAAAGTGAAAGTTACCAGTGTTTCAAGGGAGATGTATAGTGACATAAAATGGAGAACTCATCTCAATTTGCATTGCTAGTAAAAATTAAAGTGCTGATGGTTTATTAAGCTTCTGTGGCCTGATTGTGTAGAAGCTGAGCACTTCCCCTACAACCCCAAACATCACTTGAATGCCTTATCAGTAAAGTTTGTGATCAACTCAACACCACTGGACTAACAAAAATCACCATTCTTTTTTTTTCTTGCACACACTGTTGTTTTATTGTTTTCAGTATGACTTTGCACTATAACTTAGCAAATTATGTATGTAAATTACTTCGCACTATAGCTTAGCAAACTATGTATGTAAATTACTGTAAATCCTTAGGTGCCTATGCTGCAAAAAAACTAAGTCTTAAACATGATGGGTCATGCTATTTACTTGTTGCATGCATAAGCTGGCATTTACCTGAGAACTGATGCACACACACACTGATTGACATTTTAAAGACTGCTGAGATGATGCTGTTTGATAGAAAATCATAGAATCACAGAATGGTTTGGGTTGGAAGGGGCCTCAGGACCACCTCGTTCCAACCCCCCTGCCATGGGCAGGGACACCTCCCACCAGACCGGGTTGCCCAAAGCCCCATACAGCCTGGCCTTGAACACCGCCAGGGATGGGGCATCCACAGCTTCTCTGGGCAGCCTGTGCCAGTGCCTCACCACCCTCTGAGTGAAGAGTTTCCTCCTAAACTCTAATCTAAATCTCCCCTCTTTTAGTTTAAAACCATTCCCCCCTGTCCTGCCATTGTCTGCCTGAGCAAAAAGTTGCTCTCCATCTTTTTTATAAAGAAAAAAAAAAGGCATAAAAATTCACTACAAACATACAGAAAATAGAAGCTAAAACATAATCTATTCTGACACATCCCAACTCTCAACATCAGATTACACAGTACAAGCATTAAAATCTTTACTAAAAATCAACCTAGTCAGCTACAACTGCAGTAAAAGCATTTTCTCCCAACACTTTTTTTTTTCCGTTTTCACTCACGTGCTAACTACTAAATAAGGGAGACAGAGAAATTTTTACTTCCAAGCAACAGAAAATAATTACTATACATCTTGCAGAGATGTTACTTATTCCAATAATTCTTAATTCCAACATCATGCACTAACTGACGCTATTAAAAACATCTTTCTAAGGCATAATGGTAATACAGATTACATTGGTTCTTTAAACTTTCCAAACAGAGATGACCCAATTCTTCAGGAATATCTACTGAGTACTTTGTTTTTCCAACCTTCATGTTATCTGATGCCTGTTCTGGTTTGTGACAGCTGTAAAAGACTAAAAATGAAGCTCCGTAGTAGAACTTTGTAAACTGTCCTTTCTTTTGCTGTAAGCAACCCTTTTTTACCCCCAGAGCTGGAATTGTCATGTGGCAATTCCTCAAATATGCAAACCTGAGAGGCATTTCAGGGCCAGTCTCCTGCTGGGGTTACCACCTCGAAAACCAGACGAGCTCTGCAGCCAGGGCATGTCTGTGAGACGGTACAAATGAGGACACCCTGCAGCCAAGAACCTCACACACTGCCTTTCCCACTTCTTCATCTGCAAAATGCGTATTCCTGCCAAAAGCAGTGCCAAAAGCACCATAAAGTTTTGCTCCTCTCCCTCTCTCGTAATGTTATTAAATTAATCCATAACACAGATTTCTAGACTAAAAAGTAAAATTAAATCAAGGAGTAATAAAGTATGTCTTGAGAAATCAAACTGCCTTCACTAAAACATATGGATTAAAGGCGGCTAGGTGGGTTGCTCGTTTCTCACCTCTCTCAAAAAATGACTCTCTTCCTCCCTAAAGCCCTGACTGAAAACAAGGTAAGTCTGAAAAAGAGTTCTTGTTTTTATGAGGTTTGGAAATGATCATCCCTAAAAACGAACCAACAAAGGTGGAAACAAGTCCCTCTTCTTTTGCAGGAAGGCTGGGTCAGAATATCTGTTGAGTCTACTCGGAGCACGTTCCTGTGCAACTCTTCCAAAAACATTGTTTTCAAATAGGTCAAAATGATTATATTTCTGCTCATCTGATATCTCTGAATACATTTTAAAATGGAACAAGCAAATAGTTTCTGAAACTCCCATGCAGTCTGCAGATGCAGCGGCATAGCTGACAGCATTCTTCTGCAGCCACTTTTAGTCAGTGATGCAGAGACAAATAATAAAGCTGCTTTCATGGCCACTTCTATGCAAAAAGCAAAGCACTAAACAAACAGGAAAACCTTGCATAGGTCAAAACCATAGCAATCAGCTTAAAGCCACAATCTTTAGTTAAATATTGCATGGACTTTTTTTTTGTGGTGCCACTGCTGAGTCTTGTTTATACTGCTCATAGAGTTTCAATTAAAAAAAAAAAAATCACAATTAATTTCTCACAGAATTTTAGTGGAAATGAACTTCAAAGTGTGGAGTGCTTTGTAGAGTTCTTCCTTTTCCTTTTCTGCAACATGTGTTTATCATGTGTCAAAGCTGACTACTTTCTCCCCTCCCCAGAATACCACAAATTCTTCTGTAAAATAAACAAAGCTCTGCCAAGAATCTCTGAAATTACCAGAGGCAGCCCCTGTTTGAGATCAAAGATGCACATCACTGCTAGGCCTTCTGCAACATCCAAGCTTTCAGTTAAGATGAAATTTTCCACAAACAGGCAATCAACAGAAGAAAACATTAACATCACATCTAGAGGATATATCTAAAAGGAAAAACTTTGACATTCAAGCTACTCTTAACTAGATGCTTTGGAATCCCAATAGGTATTTGTGGGAAAAATACCCGTTTCTGGGTATTCACATAATGCCATTTAGATCTGACAAAGAAAAACCTCGGCCTTTACCTAAAAGATGTAAAAATTCAAAATTACATATTATTAGCACTTAATAGAAAATTTCAAAATTTTAATGCTTGTATTTGTTCTGAGATGCAATTCATTACTTGCTCTGACATATTGTGTATGGGGACTTTATGTCTTGGAAGAAGAAAAAAAGATAATGAAGTACATTATTTATTTGAGACATCGGATGTGCTTCTCTACTTGTTTTTCTCCCAAAAGGAGAAGTCTTAAGGATGTTTACAAACTGGGCTTAATTTATCTGCAACATAAACATGCTAGCAGAGGCAATTTTGATTCCGAAAGCTGCTATTAAGGTTTAGTGAGTCAGTAATACAAAAAATTCACTGGTTCTATGCACTCTTGAAAGCACTCATATAAAACTTCCAGTGAATACTGACATTCAGTATGAAGAAAATAGCTCTCCTAGTATTTATCTTCTGCTGTGGCAGCAGTCACAGAAAAACATTATGTGCAATATTCTCATTCTGGGCTAGAATCCGCTTGGGAAAAAAATGACACTGATAAAGATTTCAGAGATACAGAACAATTTTCTCTAGTAGATGAGAAAAAAATCTTAATAAAACACATAATTCCATTTTACATATTTTGAGTAAATAAATTACTCCAACAAAATAAACAAAATTAAAATAATTATTATAAACAATCTGTTATTAACAAATTATATGATTTTATATAAAAAAAATAAACAACATTAAATATTCCAGCTTAAATACATATTTTTCTAAGTGGCTTAATCACATAGCTGATTTTATATACCCCTTAATTCCATATAGATATAGATTTAAAATAGGATATTCATATTTACAGGGATAAAGCTGTAAACAGACATCTTATTGAGTTCCTATGGCAAAAGCCAGCCCAATCTCATTGATAAATAAATCACCTTAATTCTTTCTTCATTTGCTATTGCCTTATTGCAAAAGAATTAAGCTGAAGCCTAGAAAGTCAAAGTTAAGGCCTGACCTTCCATCTCTATCCTATCAGTCCGCTCCCTTGTGTACCCCTCAAACACACACGCTATCATTTCCTGATGAGTTTAGAAGGGGTTATCAGAAGAATTTCAAGACATGTGTCAGTTTTGTGGCAACTTGAATGCTCTACCAATATCATCTGTGTTTAATAGGCGATTTGTATTTTAGTCGGTTTATCCATTCACAACTTTATTTGTTTAAAGGTGCCTTAACCTTGACATAAATCACTGCTAAGCATCTGTAGATAGTACTTTAAAAGAGTTTAAAAATTAAGCTCTTTGGAGAGCCCTAACTTGCAAGCAAGTTTCTTTCCAAAAAGAAAAGAAAAAAACCTGTTCGTTAAGTTCTTTGCTCATTGTTTCCCCCCCCCTTTGAAAATTACGCAGTTTCTTCTTTTTCACTCTTCTTATGGCACTTTTTAAAAGTTTGCAATGAACCACCACATTTGTAACTATAAAAACGCTGGCTCCCACGTATCTTTTTCTTCCTAATTTGACAATGACTGTTTGTGTAAGACAGTAGGGCCAAAGAGTCGGAGACCCTGGGTTGTGTCCTGCAGCCACCCCCCTTTCCAAAGGAAAACAAAAAGCACTGAACCTTTTCTGCCACATGCACTGTCCTTCCCCCACCACCTTTCTTGTGAAGACAGCCATCATTACATTTCCCTTCTCGTTATTTACAAGGTCTTGGCTCTGACATTGATTTCTTATCTGTTTCTAGGACAAATGGTAAGTGTTAATAATCTGTCACTTTAAAGGAAGATAGTGCTGAACAAATTATAGGAATGAATTACTCAAAAACTAAACATTTTTGTGAGCGTTACAACACGAGCAGCAAATATTGCTCAAGACCAGCCAAAAATATATTTTCAACCAATTAATACGTGTTATCAGATTAAAAAGTTATAATTTATACAAGGCTGAATCCTGATGATCTAAAGCAAATCTCTGGGGAGATACAGGGTGACGGCTGGCGCAGCTCCCTAAGGAGCAAAGCCTTTTAATTTCTAAGTGATGGGGTTTACTTTTTACTTTTTGATCAAATTTTAGGATCAAAAGGTGAAAGTTCAGAAATCTTTTCAGTTACAGAACCTTTAAAATGATAAACATTTGGGATACCGAAGTACGCTTCTACTCTAACTGTCCTTTCAGACCTGCATTGACTGCGCTATAATAGCTGCCAACATTTGGTAAGGATTAGCCTTTCATTTAGACAAAAGAAAGCATTCCTTAGCTAAATCAGCACTTTTTGCCATCAGACTCATAAAACCTTTTCACAACACAGATTTTCAAGAGAATCCTTTAAGGTTTTAGGATGCTGCTCCTTTTACTAAGTAACAAAATACACCCCAGGGTGTCTCATTGACCGCACTCAGCTGTCCTTTGACCTCCGCAATTGTTTAGGCCTAACTTCAGGGCCACAGGATCTGCCTCCCCCCCACCAACGGGGTGAAGGCTGCTTCCTCCTGGCACCTGGGGAAGCAAAAAGCTGGAGGTTCCCCCCTCTTACAGATTTCTACCACAGTCCAGATGTTGCCACGGAAAACCTTCCCGCAGCCAGGTTTTGGGACCCCGCACGGGCCACTCGGGGCCTGGGCGGTGGCAATGACCCCCTCGCTCTGCTGGGCCTCCACGCTGCCCTTGCCCCAGGGATACAAGAGGTCATAAAGCATCTTCAGCCTTCTGGGTACACTGGCTATTTAAATGCAACGAGAAACTATGCAAGCCCAATATTGTGTACTAAGACAAGCCTCCCCCTTTAAGAAGTCAGAAAACACGCTTGTGAGAATCTCAGTTGGAAGCACAAATCTATCCCGATCGTTACAAAGATCTGCATTCTTCTTCCCATTTGTTTTAAACCCTTTGAGAGGACAAACAAACAAACATCCACCCTCCAAGTGCATAAAACATACATTTAGCGAGTAGCTTAGGTATTTGCAGTGCCTCTAAGTAAAATACCAGAAGAAAATCATTACAGCTTCAAAAGAACTGCCATTAAATAACAAAGTTGAGCTCACTGTGGATATATAAGAAAAAATGGAAGCATATACCAGCCTTCTTTGAAGAACTTAAAGTATGTACACGATCAAAGCAAAATAAAATAGTTATTTACAGTCCACACCATTCTTAAAATGTAGTCAATGCACTTGAAAGCGTAGATGTTAAACAAACACACCACATGTTCTCTGTTAGGAAAGGCAAATACTGTACCTTCTTGGATTCCTTTTAGCCTATCTGAAATGTAGTCATGATTAAAGGATGCAGCTAAGAGTTTGTGAAGCCTTGCTGCGAAGCTGTCTATAACTCCTGACCACCTGAAAAATAAGAAAGGAGAAAAAAAAATTTAGAATGAGTTGTTCCAGCATATAGTTTATAACGAGCCAACAAAACCTGCTGATCTACACCTGGTCTGGGCAAAAACTGAACTAGGGTGGGGAAGGGAGGGCCATGGAGTGGGTGGGTTGTCAGATCATCCAGGTCCCTAATGCATTTGTCTGAAGTTCCTATTTTAATTCCTGTGTGCAAACTGACTGTATTAAAAATGTGTTTTTGTTTATAAGAATACTTGTTTGAAGCTGCATTGCTTCTTTCCTGTATTATACCAGAGGAAAAGTACAAGCTTATTATGGTATCTGTACATTTCTGATGTTGGTTGCTGTACAAAATATTAGAAACTTACCACATCAATATAAGAAACTGTAACAGAAACAACAAAAATAAATGATAATGTAGAAACAATAATTCTACTCTTTGTTTAAAAAGAAACAAAGTAAATGGGAGAGCAGTTATCTACTCCAAACTAGAGATCAATGTTCAAAATGAAATCACATTTTGCTGGCTGCTCTCCTTTTTGACATCCCATGAAGGAATTTCATTTCTAACAGAAATTGTAGTTCATAAAAGAGAAGGCACCTGAAATACCCAGAAGAATGACAACAGGGTTGTTGCAAGTAGCAGGCAGAGCAGTTCCTCCTAAAACAGTGAGGGCTGTATAGGACAGTAATTAACATCAGGAAAAGCTTTAAATTAAGTTATTATTGACTGAACTGTGACAAGTCGTTCTTAGGCATACAAGCTGGTTTGGTTTCTTAATAGAAATGGACAATATTTAGCCAAAAGATTTAAAGGAATTTGCCCTACTGCTCACAAATGGGATTTTAGGCTTAAAGCTGGTGCCACAGCTTTGGATCGGTTGTCAAAACCAGAACAAATGCAACTCTTTTAGATATAAGTCTATAATTCAGGTTTTAAGATCAAAAGCAATATGGCTTTAGGCTTCTTCCCCCTCCTCCTATTTTTAAAAATCAACCTATTTAAGACAGCAACTCTAACCCTTACCTCTTACCAGGAAAAGGGTTTTGTTCAGGATTGTTGTATTCTGGGGTACGACATTTGAACAACTCTATTCCCAGGGACCACCGATGTTACCCCGCACTACGCATCCCCGCCACGCCAGCAGCAAATCTATCACAGATGGCCAACAAGGTTAACGTGCACGGCTCCTGACCAAACTGTAGGGCTCTGCAAAGACTTTAATGATCACAGAACGTCAGTAATCCAATTCCAGCAGCTCCTGGGTCTGAAATTGCTATTTTTCGGACACGTGCTGAACATTTCACCTGCTAGTAATGACATTTTTGTATTTTCTTCTAATTACACTCAAAGCTAGGACCTTTGGCCCTAGGCCACGGACCTCTATTCAGGCTGCACACATTCTCTTAAACGCCCTGATCCTTTGTTGTCACCCTTAGTCTTTCATCTATTATTTACATCCATTGAGAAGAGAGATACTCTACCATTTGTGACGCTTTAAAGCTTCTAATCATCTTAATTTCTTCGCCTTTCAGCCAGTGCTTCCCCTTATGGACCAATGCCAATAGTGTGACAAAATAATTTTTCAAGCCGAGATCCTCCTGGACCCTTCCCAAACCTTGACACACACTGGGCTGTGCCTTTTGTTCGCGGCTGGCTGCTTTCGCAAACACAGACCGTTGCTCGTTTCGGGGGGCCGGCCTTGCCTGTTAGTGCTTTGGGGGCAGTTTTCTTGGTGCTTGGGGTGTGGGGTTTTTCCATCATTTTCTTCCCATTAAAATGTCTAACTCAATTAGCCCAGCTGCGTCGGAGATACTGTGCTGGA
This sequence comes from Cygnus atratus, assembly GCF_013377495.2. Lineage (NCBI taxonomy): Eukaryota > Metazoa > Chordata > Aves > Anseriformes > Anatidae > Cygnus > Cygnus atratus. Next base: position 110,548,753 of record NC_066363.1, on the reverse strand, counting down.
TCTTCCCTGTTTTAAAACTCTAAGTGGTCTTTGAAATACAAACTAAGAATTTTAAGTTTCCCCTTTTTCCAAAAGCAAACCTACAGATATGAACAACTTTGATTTCCTGCTGTCATGTACCCCCTCAGTACCGAAAGATTCTCACACGCTATTTAAGGAACACAACGCATCGGGAACCCTTCTTCTGGTTATTGGCAGTATTGATTTCTCTTAGCCTTACAGCACAATGTAACAAAAATACAATTTCTTCCTCTGATTTTCAGATCATATCCTTCTGGTCCTCCCTTATTTGCAAGCAGGAGGTGAACCAATGGCATTTTCATCAAGACATAGAAGATCTCTTCGGAATATATCAGCCCCTGCCTTAGTTTCCAAGACTCGTGGGATATGGTAACGTGTGATCCATCTTGGCTCTTTCTTCCACTATTGCCTGGCTTACTTTTGATTTCTAACAGTGCTTCCTTGTTGTCTGTCCCCTCTGAAAACCCCAGCCCCCTCGGCTTTTCTTATTTTCACCATTTGCTTCAACCAGCAGTTCACTTGAGACTCATCCATCTTACAATGCCTCAAGTGACAGATGCTCTTAGGAATGACCATACTGCTGAGCGAACAAAAGATAACATCACCTCTAGGAACTCGGAGAGAAATACAACTTCAACCCTAAGACAGGGTTGTCCTGATGGACACAGCACCATAAACCTCTCCCAAGTGAAAAAAGAAAAACAATTGCAAAGAAAAGGAATCTGACACAATCAAAGGCCAAAAAGAGTATTCGTTTTGTTGCAGCTGTAGTTAGTGCTGTTGACAGCTTTTTTACTTTCTTTTTTTTTTTTTTTTCTCCTAGCGCCCCATGGAAGGATTTTGTAAAATCTACATGTGATAAAAATCAAGAGGCGCAGACAGAGTGGAAATATTTCACACAAAAGCTGTCTCAAAATTCCTACAGAATTTAGTGGAGGAAGAAGGCACTTCAAAACAGTTTCAGTAACGTGGCACGCAGGTCTTTCACCAAAACACAAACATTATTTTCTTAAAATCTACACATCCTACAGACCAGCTGTTTCTCTGTTAAATTCTAAAGGAATACATAATCACAGTACAAGTTTGTGCATATGATGAACAAATAGTGGTACAGGAATAAGATTATTTGAATGGCACAGCTACTCGATCAAATTGTAATTTGCAAGTAACAGCTCTGCCCTGTTTTGACATTTGAGCACACACAATTTAGATTTTTTCTTTTAATTAGAATGATAGATTTTCCAGCTAAAACCCACACACCAGTCTACAGAACAATGTCTGTTTCAAAACTAAGACTTACCCTCTATGCCTAATAATACCGATGGAAAAAAACTCTGCTTCAAAATACACCCAGAGTCCTTTATGCAGTTAGTGGAACAGGACTTCTTGCAGGGAGAGAAGCAGTCCTGGCTTGTGCTACCGATCTCTTACTTAACAAAGAAAAGCTCATATTAACATCCCCAGCGACATACCAGCAGAAGTGATGCCAGAAATGCTGAGAATCCTTTCTCTGCAGTGAGATGCGAAGAGATCCCCTCTCTCTCAGCAAAGCTTTAAACAGCATCTCATGATCGGTTTTTCAAACACTACAGGAAATAACCATCATTACAGTACATGAGACTGACAGCATGCGAGGTTAATGGACATAAAAGCTGGAGTTGTAAAACGAGGACGAAGATAGGGGGCCTATTAAGCAAACGTCTTCTGTTTAATGTAAAGTCTGGGGGAAATCACAATATGCACTTCTTTAGCCATATTTCTTAATAGTAAGTAACTTCAGTTTCTCTGTCTGCTCACCAGCTGCAAAAATAAAAAATAACATCAGAAAGTTGAAGCCAGAAGCACTTTCCTCCTCAAAGTGGCTCATGCTAGACAAGGCATAATGGTTTGTCTTTTAATTTAGCAGAAAATGAGGTTGTATGTTTTATAGGATCAACAATACCAGAAACCATCTCTCTCTTTCCTTTTAACTCACTGTGTTATCTTTGTGGTGAGCTACAATTTTAGGTCCCTGTCCTGACCTGGAATCTTTTTTTCTGCTGTGCTCTCATAGCATTGCCAGCCTCAAACTACCGGACCGTAGATACAGAAGTAAGGTATAAATACCTAACTTTTAATATAGGTGATTTTCCCATAGAATGCCATGCAGTAGCTTTCTGGACATCCAATGTATGTACAATAACTAACAACCAGCCACATTTGGTCTTTCCTGAAGGAAAACCATGTTGCCTCCATGGAGGCATCCCAACTCCAGCCTCATGCTACCTTTGCCGTTCCTCTCCCTTTCTGAGCCACCAAGTGATCTTGCACTGAAATGTTTGATTATGTCCCGTTCAGCTGGAGAAAACAATTAAATGTAGAAAACGACAGTACTGAGACACAACTGAAAGAGTTTTCTAAAAGACTATTTTCCATCGCCTCCCAGCCTGCCCAGTCAGTCCACATCGCTCTGGATTCACACCTCTTGGACAGCGGCAGGGCTCAAGGCATGCCACAGCTGCCAAGAAAGCAGTGAGAAAAACAAGTTTGGGAGATTTACAGGCACCTCCTGCTTTGGTATCTGAATCCAGTTTTGGCAAGTAACCCTACTGTACTTTGAGTCTTATTATGGCTGGGATACATTTTCGAAGCTCCTTCCAACCTGACTGAACCAAAGACGCAAATACCAGAGTTTGCAGTTAACATCCTTGCAGGAAAAAAACTTGAAAATATCTCAGTCTTTAGCCTGAAATACTTTGAGATCTTGGCATCAGATATGGACCAAAAGTAGTAAAATATATCCTGCCTTACAAAATCTATACTCTAGACTCAAACAGACATCTTATCATAGGACAATCCTTACACGTTGTATCTCCAAATATTTATCACAGTGGAAAGATGTGTTTATAGTTAATATGCAATCCATCTTCTGCATGCTGCTGGTTTTAAACAAGAGAAAGAGTGAGGTAAAAGGTCAAAACTACTAGAAAGAGCCCCGAATAAAACCTCTGACATTACAAATATCTTGCCAGAAGAGACAAGATGTAAAATGGGTTCTTGGAGTCGAACTCCCTACACAACGGACCGGGCCAAGGTTACAGATACAAACAGCGATGAATAATAACGCAATGACTTGTGTTGATGTATTTAGTAACAGCAGACCGCTTTGAAAATCTCTCTCATTAGATGGGAACAGCATTGTTCAATTGAAACTGAGTATTTTTAAATGTCCATTTGTAAAACCAGTTCTATTTTAACATGGAATAACTGATTATTGCTCTTACAGGTAACTTCTGCCATTACTATTAAGTTATTGACACTGAAACATGACCTTGAAATGACAGCTCCATTAATGCAAGTCTTACCGAGGAAGGTTTCAAAAAGCCCCGATTAAATTAACTACTTTTAAACACAATAGGATCAATATGTATGCAGAGAATGTACACCCCCATGGCAAGTCCTGCTTGCTTGATTGATCAAAAACAAAAAAATCCTGTGGCCTTCCAGATCTCAGCTGGTGCCAGAAATCCACATAGAAAAAAAAAAATCCATCTAAATGAAACTCTGAAAAGGTTTACCCTTCACCAGTCTATTTGCACTTCAAAAACTCCTTAAGTCCTTCAGCTAAACCCCAGGGTTGAACCATTTCAAAAATGAGAGGGGGATGGCCATGATTTATCTTCCTTCTGTGCCCTGGACAGAGCCGTAAAATCTGCCTGCCTGCGTGGATGTGTGCTGTAGACTCGTTTTCAGGAGCCTTGGAATATTTACCATTTTTAGAAATAACACTGCCCAATTCCTTCCTGTCATTTATCTCCTTCAATCTGATGCAAGTATGTTTATAAAGCAAAACTTCAATTTCTGCTCACTTGCATCCAAGCTCGCAAAGCTGAGTCAACAACATGGCCAAGCATCTGAAATCATCGTTTTAAATAAAAATATAGACTACCTCCTTTGTGCCTGCAAATATCAGCTGTCGCCTTACTGAATTTGCGCTGACAGAACATTTGCTTAAGAATATAATTTAATCCTACCCCTTATATGTAGTGGCATCAAACGCACTTTTAGCAATATGCCCAAAATAATTTTCCATTCGTACAGAATCAATGCGTTAGGTCACACAGTATGTGTTTTTCAGTCCCCTGTACTTCAAGATACATTACCAATAGAAGGAAAATGGAGATTTCATGGGTCACAAACTTCTGGGTCACAAGGACCTTCAGTGCTGCTGTCAGCCCAGTAAAACTCAGTCGATATATTCTTGCTTTGTACGGCCATTATTAAAAACCCTGCACCTGAATTTCTACACGCTTCCTGAAGCAGAAGCACCAACTCAAAATTACTGCAATTCTTTGAACAGGAATTAACACTCCGATATTCAGTGAATGTGTTAAAAATATAAACATATACATACATGAAACGTACACCCCCCTCCAACAGCACAGATGAATTCTATAGCATCAACATCACAGAACAGCACAGAGCAAGGAATGAAATGTGCCTGTGTATTTTAGTTTTTCTAAAGCTTTCTCCTACTCTTAAGACTCTACCCTGTAAGCCACGTATCAGTGAGACAACTCTTACCACTCTAAATTCTTCAGACTTGGATAAATAGATAGATTTGCTCCTGAGGTGAATAACAATAGATTCAATATTATCTACTTTTGCCTGGAAAGGGCCTGCTTATTTCCAACATCCTTTTCAGGTTTTGGTTTTATCACAGATTTCAGTATCTTCCATTCTAAAATAACAGAAGAAAATGAAACCTATTTTACAAAGAGATAAAAACATGCAGATCCTGCCACTGTAAGTCGAGTCTTTAATTAGACTACTGGGAAGCTTGAAAAACGTTGACATTGTGCTTGTTTTCATGCAAGCCAAATACTGGCCATAGCAAAATGGCAGGCCTAATCTGAAAAAAGCCTAATCACTCTATTAGTCCCCACTCAAATCAGCAAGGACAGTTAAGTAAGAGGTGGTGGATATAGAACAAATCGCATCTTTCTCAGCATCTGACGTGCTCCCCAGCTTAACTCCTCACAGCCTGATGCTCTCTTCTACTTTAGAAAACAAGTACAAGATGTTTGAGCATATATTCTCAGTATTTATATATATATTTCATATTTCAAAAAAATCTCTGACATAACTAGAGATCTGTCTGCTTCTGCAACATCTGTAATACAATAGTTACTTGACTATGTCCTTCACTCGCTCAGAATGGTAAGACTGCACTGATGGTGTTTCTCAACTTGCATCTACTTCTGGTGTGCTTGCAAAATTTACAATTCCAGCTGCAGCACAATAAGTAAAACTCTTCAACTTCCCTACATACGCCAACATCTGCTATTTTAATAGAAAAAAAAATTTCCTGAAGGAAGGCAGAGGTTTGTCCCTCCATACGTCAGTCAGCAGCACCAGTAACAACTTTTATGTATTATTTATTGTAATAAAGAAGTTTTGAGTGTATGTGCATTTTTTTCTGTATTTATTTGTAAATATTGAAGAAAAAAAAGGCAAAGAAAAAAAAAACACATTTTGATCAATGGGATTTGGTACTTCATTTACAACATGACCATCACCACAGCCAGGTAAATCAACATTAAAAAATGAAGTCTGGGAGCAGAGGGGAGAAAAACTCCAGAAAACAAACAAACAAAAAAAACACAGATCACAGTGCTCTCAAAAAAAATAAAAAATAAATTAAAAAAAGGAAAAAAAAAAAGCTGGAAAATAGAAACGAAAGATAAACAAAAAATACCCTGTGGATTCATTAGCAACCAGGGTGGCAGGCCTCCGTCTAATTCCCTTATAAAAGCCCATGACTACCTGCAGAGCCTGGGAGTGCAAATCACATTAGTGGAGACACCAGATGACCAAAGAAAGCACTGGAGGCCTGGTAAAACCAGTAAACAAAAGGCGGCATTCCAGCTGAATACCACTGCTAGAGTCAGCATTGTAAGATGCTTGGATCTGATAACCCAAAAGCAGATTAGCTGCAGGCAACAAAAGAGTAAAATGAGAAACAAAGGGGTCATTTTGACACATGAAGAAATCATTTCCATTAAGCCATCTTGGGTTTACTGTGTAGTTATAAAAACTACTCCTACTTGAAGTGACATTTGAAGCAATGAAGCTGTGACAGTGTGGAGACTTAGAGAAGCTCCTGAAATAATGCATTCCTCAATGCAATATAATTTAAGAGACGAATGAGCCTCTTTGCCTCTGAATCTTTGTGACATTTTAGACATCTAATAATGATTTTAAAATCTGTTGTACTGATTTCAGTTAAAAGACTACCATGTTTGTTAGGCTTGATGAACAGAAAATTCATTAGTTTTATCTGTATTTAAAAAACTCCTGCAGAGAAGGTACGTACTGCAAATATTGTCGTGTCACTATATGAGAAGGCTCCCTCTCCCTCCAGCCTCCTTCCATGCTGCACACATATGTATCTCACTTGCTCACTCTCAACACAGGAAAGAAAAGAATTCAATTACATTCCTTATTAGAAGCTGAGCATTCAAAGGATTTTTATTCTGAAGCAGGTCTGGGTATAATTTCCATCACTAGAACCAAACTGCAAAATTGAGATGTAGAAACCCGTAAGAACAGACAGACAATAGAGAAAAGTTTCCAGGCTAAAATTGGAAAGTTTGCCACAATTTTGTCTTATCCAGGACACAATAAAGCATTCTATATGCCTGAAAGAAAAATAGGTCTTTTGCTTTCTTCCCTAGAGATCGAACTTCTGTGGTATGACGTATCTACGAGCTGGAAGAAATTTCAGAGGAACGCTGTTGCACACAGAGCATTTTGGCTTGCTATCTGTGAATCTCCTGTTGCCAGCAGGATGCACAGAAACCGTGCACACAGTGAGGAACTGAGCCTTGCTTTCACACAATGAAATTACCTACCCTGCTTTTGCACACATACAGCAACTAAACCTGTTAGCTTCGGTAGGGATGGGATTTCACAAGCATACGCATCCACAGTTAACTGATTCTTCTCAGTGAGAAGTCCAGAGAAAACGCCCTGAAAAACAGCTTGGCAAAGGGACACCACAAAGCCCAAATGAGGGCTGTGTCCAGATACAAATTACAGTACATATCAACAAGGAGATCTGCTATAAAAGCTCTGTGAAAGGCATCCCATTAAAAGAAATAAATTGCAAATACCTGCTACCTGACGACTTGGCAAAAGCACAAAGCCATTAAACATGTCTGAAAGGGGGAAGACACAGACATCTAGTTATAAGGACATCTATAAGGACATCCTCTGAAGGCATCTGTACCAGCATACTGACATCGGGACAAACTCAAGTGTAATCCAATGGTACAGAATGGATGTTGTGCGAGGGTGGTTTTCCCCTGGTCCCAAACTGTCCTGCTCTGGGACATCATCACACCACTCCTAGTGTGTTTGCTGCAGACATGACCAGGGAGACAAAGACAGTATGGGGACAGAAGACTGACAGAGCAGAAATCTCTCTTCTATTATAGTGCTTTTAAATGTAACTTCTTACCTAGCATAGCACTCGGGCATAAACATGATGTCGTGAATTCACAGAAAGAAAAAGGCAGCAATAGTTGTAAGGAACACTGTCAAGAAGGAAGCAGATTTTAAAAAGAAAAATGACTTGAGGCCATAACGTGCATATGTACATGCTACATAAATCTACATAGAGGGAAGCACCAGATGCTGTCATACACTGGGCTCATCTTAAACCTTTATACTGAGGAGAAGGAAAGATAAATTGAAACTCCGAGAATCAGCCTATCATCACTCAGAGAAACACTTCCTGTCAAGTCACCTGAAGCATCTGTGTTTACAGCCATCAGCCAGTCTGAATCCGAAGATGGATGCTGCTAGTAACCGTATAAAACGATCCACTTCAGTGAAGTTAGCCTTTATACTGCAGAGGGACAACAGCGTGATCTTTGGCCAGCAGTCACAGGCAGCAGATCCCCATTAGTGATTTTTTAAAGTATCTGACAAAAGTGGCAGAGCACTCTAAGCAAAAGGGCAAGCCGATCAGCTCAGAATATTAGAAGAAACGCTCAGATATTTAATCCAAGCAGATGCCATATTTGAGTTACAATGGGTTTTTCTAAGTAAGGTTACTTCAAGTTCTGCTGCTCTGGGTTGCCCCATCACTAAGATAATCCAAAAAGCAAAAAGCAAAACAGAAACCCTGTCAGGACTTGCTGCTTAAACTGCTGTTCCTCATGGCCACACGGTATGGCCAGATCTTCCTAAAAACGCTAATGTTAAAAGTCTGTATCTCTTTGAGGAATTCTAGTTATTTTTACACAGGGGCAAGCACCTGACTCACCAGCGTCCCCTCAGCTGGGACAGCCACAAACGCAGCTCTGGGCAGCTGACTGAACATCTGGGAGGTGGAGGGAATCGGTTTCTTGTTTCTAAGGTCACTCAACATTGCTGGCAGAAGGTCCCTGGAAGGAAGCCCCCCACATACACTGCAAAATTGACGGGCTCCCTTATAGACCCGGTAGGATAACCGTAAGCAGGTCAGGTCATCTTCACTACCCATGCTGATCGACATCCTCTAAGACTGCAGTCAAGGTCTACATTCTCTTCCACATTAATACTGCTTTTTCTGAAAAGCTCTCCAAATGAAGACATCCACAGAGCTCCCTGAAGCAGTACACTTGAGCAAAAGTTTGGGCTACAAATACCAGACATGAGAATAGTTATCCTAGTACAGTAGAAACCATCCATACAGACACTATGTCTCATTCAGGCACTTCTTGGCATGCCAGAAGTCTAGGTGCATTTCTGAAAATACATACCGAAGCATTTTACTTTAAGGTTGGTGGAGAAATCAAACAAATTGCTCTTTGAACAATTAAAAAGAAATCTAGTGTAGACAAAGGTCTAGATGAAAGACACAGGACTGGGAAAGGCTCAGTTCTTCCACATCTCCAGTGGTACGGCAAGGAGAGAAAGAAAAAAAAATCAGTCTAGGAAAGAAAAGGCTTTTCAAAAGAGAAGAATTTCCTAAGAAAACTAAGAGATCTTGTTCTCTCTCACACACACTGAAATAGAAAGGAGATCTCATGAAGACTCAGAAATAAGGAAAAGATCATTCTACTGCTGAAGTACAGGAGGGGAGCAGCGGATGGCAACACTGATAAGGGGCTCTCTCTGCTTGTGATTACGATCCTGAGAGTGTCTGCTAAAGGTGGGATGAGGAGAATAACAGCATTTTCTTCTTCTGACATCATAACCAACTTACACTGAACTCCTCAGGACAGAGCCTACCTTCCTATAAACCAGTACGAACCTCGGTTCTTGTCAGGGCTTCTTTAGAAACCACTGCAAAATGCATCAACTGAGAAACCCAGAGAGAGAGAGCCTGGAAAAGAAAAAGCATTCATATTCCCAGCTGTTAATTATAACATAACAATCAGGACTACATACAAAGGCATTTAGTAATCTAACCCTCTCTACAGGTCTAAGTCTGACTTGCTGTGAAACGGACATCCCCCATCTGCACCCCCCGTCCTTCCCAGGAAAAGGCTCCATAGCTGCTATACGTACTGGCTTTCAAGGCCATACCCATACACAGGTCTGTAAGGAAAACAACATGCTTTGTGGAGTGGCAACCTTTTCACTGAATTCAAAAGCGAGACAATGTTTTGTTCCCCACTTACTATATTCTTATTGTACAGGCAGTTTCTGAGAACAGGTTGTGTAAAAGCTAAGTAGGGAGAAAAACACTGGCTTCCCTGCCTGTCACCCCTGAAATCCCTAACGTGTCAATAAGCGGTACTTCCCTACCATATGCTGCACGCTTCTGGTGCCTTCCAGAAAGCCTTTTTAGCTGATGCTGAGAGCAGACTCCTTCCACAGATCTGAATGCAAAGGACTGAAAGTATTGCACGAATGGGAGATGGAGTTGGGGAAAATGCGTGGCTGAGGATGGAAAGAAACAGGAAATCAATTCTCAGAGATGCTATCTTTACTTCATTGCTTCTGTTCTACCTCCTCGTCCCATGCTTGCTTTCTGTCCCTTGCCAGTTTCCCACCATACCAGCTCTTTTCCCAGCTACAGAAAGAAGGAAACCATACTAAGATCATCTTTCCTCTGCTGATGCGGTACAGCTCTTTCTTTAGAGTATCGTCTGGTTTACCCTGCCCTATTTTGGCTGCCACCCAAGAAAGCAGCAACTCTTTCTTGCAGTTTTTTCTGCTTCCCTGAGTACCAATCCAGATCTCAACTAATGACAGGGTTTGAGATCTTTGGGAAACCCTGAGAAATCAACAGAAAGATGAAAATTACAGCGTATGAGAAATAAACAGACGTTTTTCTTTTTGGAAAACCAGGGGCCAGCAGGATAACAATTCCAGATAAGATTTAAATAAACATACGTGGGAGGTAGCAGGAAAGGCAGTGGGTTCCTCATGCTCAGACGCATACAGGTAATGACCTCTGTCTCTCTTGCTCTCCCAAAGCTAACAGTGCTGGTTATTGCACCCCTCCAGTGTGATCTGGAAAGGATCCAGTGCACTACTGATTACATTTCATCCGCAGTTAGTTTAACCTTTGAAACATGTCAGTCAGCGGCGGGGAACAGGCCAGCACGTAGGGTCAGCTCAACCTTGTTGGTCCCCACATTCTCCCAGTGTTTGCACAGAAAACAAGCCTGCGCTCAGGGATTCCTCCCCAGTAAATACAAAAAGACACGACAGGGACAGCAGCGAAACAGAAATTTTATTGCAAGGTACCATCCACTCACAGCCATTCATCTACCAAAGCAGGAAAATACTTGTTCCTATTTTTCCAAAACTGTAAGAAAAAATGTATGGAAATACTTTCATTAGGAAGGCAGAGATGCGAGTGTCTTATCTAATGCCAGATACCAAGAAGATGTTGCAGATTACTCCTCCATGAATATGGGAAGAAAAAAATTGTTCTGCAATGACATCAAAGCAATTGGATCAGCAAGTGTAACAAAAATACTCTGTGCTAAAAGGAAGGTTAAAAAAATAATAAATCCTATTCAGTTGCCCATTTTTTCCAAGTTCACTTCCTTTCCAGAACACTCTCTTTTGAGACTCACATTTTGTCTGCTGGAGACCTAATTTTCAAAAGAAAAAACAGCATCTTCAATTGCCTTGTAATTCTACAGAAAAGCACAGGACTTACCAAGATCAGATACTTTATCCCTTTCTAAATATTTTTTTAGGTTTCAACAAAACCCTTAGTCACAGGAAAACACATGCAAAAGGAGAGTAGCACTGAAGTTCTTAGCTTCAAAAGGCTTCTAGTTAGTTATTTAGGGTTATACATTTTCCTTCTGCAGACTGAGAACATTTTAAAGTTATTAAAATGGAAAAAAAAATCAATTTTCCTTAGGAACTACTGCCCTCTAACATAATAGCGATGCTTAACTGTCCCTTGGAGCATGTGCACTTGGATTTTTCATTATTTGGGTAAGTGTTTGCGTGGACGGCTCAGGGAACACAGGCTTTTCAAAAGCCAGGAAGAGGTGAAAAAGAGGTCACTTCAGCAGAATTCATTTTCTCTTAAATTCTCAGAAAAAAAACACTGCTGAAAAGTAGTAAAAGCTTTCAACTCTTCCTCTCCCTATTAGCATTTTCCTGAGGTTCCTTCAGTTATAACACAACGGTACCTTCAGCCGTAGCCACCACCCTTTTATCTCCTCCTCTAACATAACCCTTTTAACTCCTCCTTTAGCATTTTAACACAAGCACTGGTGATGGTCCTGAAGGCAGGAGCTGGACGAGCCCTCCAGACAGCCCTTCCAGCCACCATTTCAGCACTGCCATCGTCGGCCCGTTCCCTCAGAAGCAGCATCTGCTCTGCAGAGGAAAGGAAGGCCTCCCCCTTGCTTCCACTCGTGCTGCCGTAAAACCCCCACGATCCAGCACCAGCTCAGAGCCTGGCCTCTAGATTTTCCTGGAGGAAAACTCAGGGTCCTCAGAAACGGGCTGAAAGCCACATGTGCTCACAGGAAGAGTCATGCATCATGGTTTAGTACGCTGAAGTAACATCGGTTCACCTACAGAAAATGAAAGGGGGGCGCTTCTGTAAGCACTCACGAAACACACACCAAGCAAACAAACAAGCAAAATGAAGCCTTGGGAAAATTCAGCCTTAACTCTCCTCACCTCCCCAACCCCTGAGGCTCTAAAATCGTCAGACTCCAACACCGAAGTATGTAAAAAAGATACTTTTAAAATTATTTGTATTACCTCGGAGCCCACAGTGCGCATACGAGGAAAGATGCTGCAAAGACCTCAAGGTCAGCTCCTGCCCAGCACCTGCTTCCACATGAGACACGGGGGCACACGAAGAACACAAACACCCCCCATGCCCAGAGGACAGGACCCTGGACTACACTGGGTAATGCCAAAATCCAAGCCCAGAGCTGGCCTGGCCCTAGATCAAGGTCGGCTGTGTCTGCCCCATTAGGCACTGAGGACTGAATGGGTCCCAGGGCTGACATCTCAATAACAAGGAGAGACAAGGGGCAGATAATGGAGAGAAAAAACCCTCAGGGATTTGAGGGCCTTGAAAGAAAAGATAAAGAGCTTAGGTTCGATGTTATAAAGACAAGAAAATGCCAGCAGAGGAATGCAAAAAAAAAAAAAAAAAGGAAGAAAAAAAAAGAAAGGTAACACAATCAAGGTGATGGGCTCAGAAAACAATTTTCACCCAGAGCAAGCACTAGGCTCCGTTTGGCCAGGCCAGCGAACGAGAGCCTGAAGTAGTGACGATAAGAGGTGAAAACCTGTGTTCCCCCCCCCCCCCCCAAAAAATAAAAACCACCCCCCCAGGGACATCAGGGAGGAAGGCTCTCTGTGAGGGAGGGATGGACACCGAACACTTTCATGGGGCCGAGCTCAAGCTGGCAGCTGAACGTCCTCGAGGAGATGTCAGGGAGACAGGCCGAGGTTTCGGCTCGAGCCTGGGGAGACGGGTGATTCACTTTATGGTCTGTGAGTGCTTCCTTCCAAAGTTCACACAGGAAGATCATGTCCCCTTCAAATGAATTTATGCAGACAGCGGTTCATTTGTCGGGGGATAAAAAGATGATACACTTTCATTTCAAAATGAAAACACGTGAGGTCTTCAGCAGATTAAAACTAGCAGAAGTCAGTACTGCTGCGCGAACAACCTCTGCGGATACTTGTTGCCCCACTTCAGTGGGAGTTTACACCGCAAGGCTACTCACAAGGGCCCGCCAAGCCAGAAAGGCATATCATTATGTCCTGTTAAATCCCATACAAATTCCATACTCCTCAGAAGATGCAAATAAAAAGCAGATTGTGCAGGCAGATGCTCCTGCAAAGTAACTTCTGAATTTAAAACAAACAGTAAAACAATACAGTTTGTGCTCCACAATGGATACCTGCGAAAATGATATGAAATTGGATGTTTCAAGAAAAAAAGAAAGCGTGAGACAAGCAATGTTCTTCTCTCAAACCATACAAAACCCACGTTTTTATTGAGAGACTCGGTAAAACTTTCAAAAAAAAGCTTCTTCAAAAAGTTATTCCCTGTCCATCCCGTTATCCAGTTTCCTGTGCCTTTCTCACATGACCTTGTAATCCTTAATGAGGTTTCAACATGTAAAAATAAAGATTCAAGCTGAAAATAAGTGTTACCTCCACACTGAGGCAATTATTCATGTCAGGCATTTGATACAGTAGACAAAGCACAGTGGCAGAGGGACACAAAAGAAAAAATGTCATTTCACTGCCACTGAAATCAGGCATTGAAACTTGTTCATTGATTTTCCTTCATTAAAAAATAACTGATTGTAAAAGAAGTGTTACTTTGTAGGATCAAAGCCTATCCTACAGGAAACGCACACACAAAGCATTTGGAAATGAGGGTTAATTTGGCATGCAATTTAACAGCATTAGCTTTTATCAGCAGCATTTCAAGGTCAGGCACATCCATGTTTAAAATGTTTGGTTTTGTTACTATTTCAACTATAGCATACTAGAGGTCAACAATTTTAAAGTGATATTAATTTGAAGGAAAGCTGCACCAGAAATAAAAAAATTTTAGAAAAAGGCAAAAAAACAACCAACCAAAAAACAACTATCAATATTCATAGTATACTATGGTAAACATCAAAACCAGAAAAAACTATTCCAGAGATGCACAACGAAAAAAGTGATGTGGCTCTTTAAATCTCCAATTCCCTTTTATTAGTTCAAGACTTAACCCTTCAAAGAGAAAAATAAAATCAACAGATCAAAAAAACGCTCTCCATCTGAACACAGGACTAAGTCGCTGATCATGCCAAACTGATGGAGTCCTCTCACTGACATAGTTTGTGCAACATTTAAAGAGTTCTTTTAAAGACTTGCTTAACATTTCAAGTGGCATAGTCAAAACAGCCTCACATTTTAAAGAGTGTTTTTTCCAAGTCTCTGATTTTTTTTACTTAAACCTATTCAGTTCAGAATTCAAATTAACACATTTTATTCATCTGCTAAAAGACTAATTCAAAATGTGAGATCATTCATTTTTTTTATTAAGTCTACACTTAGTTTATTTAAAACGTGCAAAAGGGCAATGGATAAAATAAATTATTAAACAGAGGTCCACAGCTCCAATAAAAAAATACTCCACAAGCACTTATTGGAGATTTTCCTTGTTCCTGAAGATTTATAAACTTCGGAAACTAACGCGCAGTTGCATGCTTTCGCATTCATGGTTCTGCTATGGAAAGGTTTTCCCCATCTCTTCACTGAAAGCTTGATCTTCATAAAACCTAAAAAACCCACAATGCTGACAGACTTCAACAGTGGCTGGCACCTAATGTTTCATGGGATCGAGTCAGTACTACACTTAAAACAAATACTTTGATCAATCAATTACTGGCAGAACCTCACAGCATCGTGGATGTATCCCTAAGAGCCTTACAAATGCTTACAGGACAGTGACGTTATAGCACTGAAATCTCTTACGCCTCTTTCTTTGCATTTTTCTGTTACGGTTCAGAAGAATGCCACCCTATTACACCAAAACGAGAGACAGGAAAAAGTTGTTCTCGCTCCTTGCGTGAGCATAATTAATCTTCTGACACCTTGACAAAGCAGCTTGTTGATAGCGAAAGAAAGGATTTTTCTGATTTCCTCTCAAGACAGGAGATGGTCTTTATCCATCATCCCTTCTTCCTGATCTCTTCTTCCAGAGCATCCCCATCAGCAGAACTGTCTATCAGAGCAGACAGCAGGAGGGAAAGGTCTGAATGATTGATAGGGCACCAGTGCTTGACAGTGCTATTTAAGTGTAGGAACCTATTGTTAGAAACTTACTTTACAGCAGTTAAACAAATATAATGGCAACCAATCCAACCATTGTACAGCTAGAGTCAGCTCAAGCTAATAAGTAAAGTTAGCTAATTACGCTGATCTGATTTAAAATCCAGACAAATTGTAGAGAAGACAGAGTTAGCATTATTACACAATGAAGGGAGAGAAATTTTAGAGGAGAAAGTTTTAGACATACTATGCTTTCTGAAGTGAATTACGGTTGTTTCCATATTCATTCTTCTTCGTGAGCAGGATCATACACCCAGGTCTCTCTTCCTTCTCTCTCAATCATGGATGCGCAAGCTAAGTATTCCAAACTAGTAGAAATAAAATAGTATTTCTTGCAAAACAGTTTGAATCACCTCCTTTTCCCTACCTCCCCCAAGTTCTAACATATTTAATTGTGAAAATTGTGAGGAATTTCAGTTTTTCAGTGGAAAACAATAAAAAATGCCTTCTTAAAGGAGGATACTATATACTACAGACCAAACCAAACTCTACCCTAGTAACACATCTTTGAAGATGCTGCTTTGGTGTAATCCACCACAGGTATCCTTATGTAAAGATAATAATTCCGCACACTTCTCAAAAACATGCACTTAATAGACAAAATGCCATTTTTCTCAATATGAGTACATACTTGTGTTATATACACACTACATATATTTAGCTTATCTTGTAATTCCTGTCCACTCATACCCCTCACCTTCCCCCAAAAAAGATAGGGAAAAGACTTGGGTATAATTATATGCCCATTTAATTCTTTTCTGCAGTCACAGAGAAGGGAGAAATGGTGTTATTCATTCCTTCTAAAGCTCTAATTCTTTGACAACTGCTGGCCATGGAGGACACAAGTCCAGGTCAGAGAGGACCAGGGCATGGCACTCTGGGAACTGCTCCCAGACAGGGAAGTCTGACACAGTTCTTGGTGACCTATTTTAAACATAAATCAGGCCACAATCTGTACAGACCTCTGCCTCACAAATGCAATCACCAAAGCGAAAGCCTACTAGAGCCTGTGTTGTCTCTCCCTGGGAAAGGCCAAGAAAGACAGCTTCATCCAATATACAAGAACTCAATAACCCCTTGGTTTATCTACGCTACTCTGTCCTTGACTGCTTAGCTTAGGGCTTACCCCCCATAAAAATAATTGTGCATGCTCTCTGGCCCTGACCAGCTCCCCCCCGCACTCTTCTTTCACTCAGTTACACCAGAAAATCTAGTTAGTGTTTTTCCCTCTGATGTATAAAATCAATTCAGTAAAATTAGCTGCCCAAAAAGTAAATACAGTGTCCTTTCCATAAATTCCATGAAATTTTAGGGGACACCAACCAGGCTGGAGCAGTCTGTAAGCTAAATAATGTTTATGTCAGAGCAAGAGTATGAAACCGCATGTTCCTTCTGCAGAGAAGATTGTAGGCCACAACCCAGAGAAAGATCTCCATGTCTCTTCACTGGTATTTAATGAGAATGCAAGTGTTCAGAATCACTTAAAGGAGGAAATGTGGGATCTAACTGTGTGGTCAACTACACCAGTGGCAAATCTCCAACAAGGCAGAATCAGGATCAATGTCACCTCACTCCTGTTTGTTGAAGCACTTTGTCAGGGTCCTGTCAGAATTACTGCTACAGCGGTCACAGATGTTGATACTCCTGTTAATTCAAGACTGGGAAGAAAAAAAAAATCCCCGAACTTTGTTATTGTTGTTTTATTATCTTCTCGCTTCCAGTCAAAGCATACCAAAGCTGAAAGCATGCAGAACTGCGAAGAACAGAGCAAATTTCAAAGTACTTTTATTCTTGGGTACAGCCATGAAATAAGAACAAACAAGAACAGGAACGAAACCATGATTGGTAGTAAATAGCTCTCAAACAATTACAAACTATTAGTTACATATTTTCCTCAAATTAGTAAGACTAATTTCCTGACATCAAGTCCGGAGCCCGTAGGTACCATAAACCAGAAAGAAGAACAAATCCCTGCTTGCAGTTTTGGTTGGTGTCTCTGCTTGCAGCAACCTCTCTACTGCAGCTGTACTGCTCCCCAGATACTTATCTCCCAGATTTATCTCCCAGATCTTTCCATAGCCATCTCACACAGCAGAGCGGGGAGTCCCCAGAAAAACACACTCCTCCCAGTCTTATGGGAAATTCCTGCTAATTCCAAGAAATCAAAACCTCGTTCAAACTTCTTTTCCTCAGATCACACGCTCAATTTTTCCATTCCTTATTTAGCTAAAAAGTCCCCCCCCCACCCCAAAAAAAAAAATATCTGGTTGTCCTCAGGAGACCCAGCTGTCCACCAGAAAACAGCTCCACAGGAGATCATTCTGCAAAGGGGACCAGGTAGCTCATGTGTAGCTTTTTGGTGCCTTTCAAAGACCACTCTTTTTCTAAAGTCAACTGTGGGTACCTTCACAGTGCACTGCTGAAGACATAATTAAGAAAAAACACGCTCATGCTTTTTCTGTTTGATCCTATGCAGTATGGGGACATGAAATTTCTTACAGCAAATGGCTACTTTAAAAGAAAGTCAGTTACTAGTGGTTACTAGCGGTTCCCCCCTACACATTAAACAGAACATGTTCTGTTCAGTAGACGTGCATTCATTCAGATGAAATTCACGGAGCGCAGAACTGTGGGTGGTTTTTGCTGGCAGTAGCTGTCACAATAGTAAGTACAAAACATTTCCCTCTCCATGCTAAGTGCTTCCTGGGCACTTAGTCATCAGCTAGCGGAGTTCAGATGCAAGGTGTTCTTCACTAGAAATGAGGAATCTGTTTGGAAAGATGAGGTAAAGATGAGGTCCATTTGCCTCGTAAACAAATGCCGTGATACTTGGTATGACAATAATTTCAGGGTTGTGGTAGGGATATATGTAGAATAGTTCGTCTGGATGGAAATGTATTGCACAGTTGAGTACAGAATTATTTGCTAATTTGATCTTTCTGCTAGAAAACATGTAAGACAATTAATGCCAGTGATCCTGGCCTAGACTAGCTCAGCAGCAATCACGTTTCCTTGGTGTAAAATAAGCCAAGGCATGGCACAACCATTTTTAACCAGGAGTATTTAGGTATGACATGAGATGTACCAAGCAGAACACCACCCCCGGTGCTGTACAATTGCTTGCAGAGCCAGACTGGTCAGAATATCTCCATAAAACACAGTGAAGTACTGTCTTCATACATTACAGCATACAAGGGGAAACCAAAGGGCAGTTGGTCAATGAAGTAATTCTAGTGAAGAAAAATCCTACTGACAGAAAATTTCCTTCCTTCTTTAAGGTTCTGAGTAAGCCGTCATTTACAGCATCATGACCCGATCAAGTGCTTTTTCCCCTCCTGATGCTTGAGTAGCAGATAGAGGAATGTGTAGTCTTACCTACACCATGATCCGTAGCTGGCCCTCAATGCAATGGTACTACAGTCTCCTGAAGAACACGAAAGAGAAAGCTGACTCCAGCAGAAAAGATCCAGCTCAAAGATGCATGACTTGTAGAGTACCAAAAAATATATATAACAGTATTCTAATCCATGTCTTCTCTGTAATGACCCTCTGAGTGGGTTTTCAACCAGCTAGTTATCTGTTGGACACAATAAACTCTTTTCCTTCACAGTAAGAAGGCTCTCCCTTGCTACAGAAGAAGAAGAAGCAGCTCTCCCTTGCTACACTGATAAACAAGCTGTTTTGAACTTCAGCCAAGCAGAGAATTTTATAGAGTGCATGATTACAGTTCTGGTGCCCAGAAATAAGTCACATGTCCGTGTGCTAAACACAAATATGCTTGTCAGTTTCTGTTTTTGGAAGCAGCATGCATTTCTGTCCTGCAGATGAGTGACAGTAATAAAGAAGTTTCATGACACAATGTGCAACTTTTCTTCTTTGCCAATTCATCTATATGCCCAAAGTTTTGCCCTTTCACCAAAAAAAAAAAAAAAAAAAAAGAGAAAAATGTTGGGAAACCAGTAGCTATAAAACAATAAACAACTAAAACTTGCTTCAGATACAACAGAAAGCTACAGAGAAAAACCACAAGATGTAGGATAAACATAAAAAAAAATACAGCAAAAGCTTTATTCAATATTTAATTGTACTAGGAAGTGAGGTACAAGTCAGAGGGAAGCACACTATTGTAGTTCCTCTGACTTTTTGCATGCTGCATCTTCTGAAAATACATAACTTGGCACCTTCGAAAGGAACAACAGTTGAGTGCTCCTCTCCATGGCACACAGCTAGCAAAACACATCTTTCTTGGAACTCAAAGCAGTAAGTCATTCTCATTTACAACAGAAACCTCTGTTCAAGCTTTCAGCTTCAATGAAAAAATAAATGTTTTTTAGGCTACAGTAACAAGACTTTGAACCAGGACCAGTAGTGAACTATAATGGTATTTAGAGATAACACAGCCTTGTTAAATCATCCTTTTAATTCTTCTCTCAACAAAAATAAAAAACCCTGGTAAAATTACTGACAATGAGGACATGATTCCTCACAAGAGTTCTCTCTCTCATCTATTGTCTAAAAGACAAGCAGCAAAGAAATAAATGTTACTGGAAATTCTCTAAGCTACTAATTTATAATTTAAGATTATTAGTATACATTATTTGAACAAGGGCCCATCTAATCCAAAGCTCCACAAGAATTTTGCCTATTAGTTGCGCATATTTTTAATAATTCAGGGAGATATTTTTCAAAAAAGGTCTACATTTCCACAAATCTTTGTCAAAAGTTACTGCAAAGGTCTTAAAAGAAGTTGGTAGCATCGCCAAAATTCAAGAACCTACATCAGATTTTTTTGTAATGTGACACTCAGTTCTCATGTTCATATATTAGCAACGTAAAGTAGGTAATAAAGAGGTAAAAGATACTAAGAGACTAAGTACAGATGTTTCTACCATTGTCAGACACAAGACTGGTTTCAAAGAGCAAGGACTGGGAACAGCTCATCCCAAAATACTATTAGGTTCGAATTTTGAACCGGTCACTTAGAGACTTGCCATCAGCAGCTGCTTGGTGTACAATAAGAATATAAATTATAGAAGCTGGATTTATAAAAAAATTCTGTATATTTTTATACTGTTACTTCAGCCCAATTTTAAGTCACTTAAATTCAACATCTGAAATTTAAAGAGGTGTCTGAATGATTTGTGCTTGTTCAGTGCACGCTGTTCTCATCATGAACATTTAAAACATTTCTTATCTTCAAGAAGTACATTTTGTTCTCTGCCACTCAAACCTGTACACCAAACACTAAGTTACAAATAAAAGCAGATACGTTGAAATGAATTATGGTTGTTTTT
The DNA here is from genome assembly GCF_013377495.2 of Cygnus atratus. Taxonomy (NCBI): domain Eukaryota; kingdom Metazoa; phylum Chordata; class Aves; order Anseriformes; family Anatidae; genus Cygnus; species Cygnus atratus. The sequence continues at coordinate 110,528,129 of NC_066363.1, read as the reverse complement.
CACGGAAATGAAGTACAGCAGAAGAAACCATTTTTCCTTTGCTTTTTCTACCCCTGGGTATGCATAAAGTAACAATATAAATACATACTTCATTCCTTGCCTTCTAGCAAGTCTGACGGTATTTTTGAGTTTTGAAGGTATGTTTTCAATTATGTGTTAAGTCACAGCACTGCACAGATGTAAAACTGCAACAACTCTTCATAAAATCATACGCTACTCAGCATCCGCCCAGTTAGTATCCCCATCCAAAGAGACTGTAGATTAGTCACTAACCGTAGTATCTCCACTTGAACACTGTGGGAATTGATGTAACCCTTTATAGGGCAACGTTTACCCCAGTAAGTGAATTAAATATAATCCAGTGTTCTGCAAGGCTGGTAACTATTTTTATTGTTGTTATTTTGTGTGAGGTGTCCTCACACAAATCTCAGAGCCTTTCTTTCGCAAGTAACTACAGCTGGACAGGAAAAAGCAGGTGAAGTTAAGCATGACACACTTGGTAATATTAATTCTGGAAAACAATGACTTTACACAAAAGGGCCTTTTAGTTTAGTTCTAGTTTTCATAGCAAGCCTATTTCAGAGCAAATGTGAGTAAAGAGCTATGATAAATAATATCTGCTTTTTTTTTCCTCTCCTTACTACATTGCTGTGGGTCTGCACTACAAGTATTTGAAGACCAATTCCATAACACTTAGAAAAGGAAGTGAACAACAAGAATTTTTTTTTCCAGTCATCTCTACGCAGCCTGGTAGACTGTTCACAGATTTATACAAAACAGTTTTCAGAGAAAGAGAAAGAAATAACAAGAGCAGACTTGAAAGTCTGCAAAGTTTATTCATCACCTGCATTGTCTACAATATGATTTTAAACTAAAAATCAGTAAGCACAAATCAGTAAAACAGCAAATTCATTGTCATGAATCAAGTCTTTTTCAAGTCCAAAGAAAGTAAAGTGAGCTTGTTTCTTTTCTTTTTCTTTTTTTTTTTTTTATAAAAAAAAAAACAACACCTTACTGGGTAAACCTAACATCACATCTCTACAGAAGCACATGAATAATGCAAGAAAATAACTGGTGGCTATGCTGTTACGAATCGAAAGTTAAAATAAAATTGAAACAAGCTATTCTAGTTTGCAGGAAACATCTCAATTTTCCACTCTCGCTAATTTAAAAACAACTATATTTTGAGGGATTATATATACCCCTGATTTAGCTTTCTCATGTGTGGCCTTGCCCAGTAATTAACTCAAGAAATTAATAAAATAATTAACTGGAAGAAACAGAACGAAAAAGACCTTACAGACAACCGTGGAAGCTAAAAAACAGTTTCCATTCTGAAGTCAACCCAAGCCAAACAGACAGAAAATGGAACAGGTTAAGAAGGATTCTTCTAATTCATCATGTACTGCTACGGAGCCAAAGAAATCAACAACACGGAAAATTATTTCAGTCAGTTGCTAAATATCTTTCAGAATTTACATGCACATAGATTTTCCTTGAATTAAATGTAGCTATCCCAAATAGCATGACAATGTAGAAAAAGTGACTAACTTGACATAAATATCTTATGCACTTATTTCAAGAACAAAGTGTGATGAAAACATCTACACAAAGTACCTCTCTCTCCCTACCATTGAGCAGGCAAGTAAGCTAAGACACCAGCAAAATGTGGGTTTAGATATACGTAATCTGAAGAGAAGTTTGAAGACCTGACTTCGTGTATTTTCCTCCTATACTACAGCAAATGATATAATGCCATGACTTCACACCGTAGTGAAACGTATGTCATCTTCAAAATCAACTTCACGTTTAAACGCTCTTCTTCCTGCTCTCTTGTTTCTGGTGATAAATAGTAGGAAATCAATGAGGAAACATCATTTGAAGTGAGCCATTCATCATGTACCGAAAAGGGTAAGTACCCCATAAATTGCAGTGATCCGCTTCCTTCTAGAATCACACAACAGAAGGCAACATCATTTGCATTAGCAATTTTTATGACCTCCGTAGAAAGAGGATAAGGTTAGGAAATGGCTTATGCTTGTCAGCTATAAAGCATTTGTTGGGTGGGGAAGGAAGAAATTTTTCAAGAGAATCGGAGTTATCAGTAAACCAGAAGAGGGGGGGGGGGAAAGGAAGGGAAGGAGGGTACAACATGTAGCAGCCCTATCAACTACTTGTCTTCATACTTAAGAAATTTGTGGATTGGCAGTTCTCTTTGTGAAATATACTAAAATATTCAGCATTTCCTATCAATCTAACCGTATTATTTTGCAGTGTGCATGGAGGCCCAAAAAGTCTGCTATCATTGCTCATGACTGCAATAAACAGCACTTTTCCACAACCTAGCGGGACTAGAGGAACACTGAAAAAAGTAAAAGGAGAATCCAAACCCTGTGTTATGCAAAATATCAAAAATATGAGCTCTAAAATGAAAATTAAATTTTATGAAGTCAAGCACTAGATTTTCCCTTAGCACCGTTTCCCTTCCCCACTCTACCCTGTGCAACATTTTGTGCTTTCTCCGCCAAAAACAGGCAGGACAAACACATGGGGTAGAAAAACGGCAAATAATAAAACTTGTAAGTTTTGATGTGCCCCTTCACAACTTGCCAACATGATACATAAGGATATAACTAAATACCAGTCCTGCAAGAAGAATGAAGCTTTATATACGAATAGGCTCCTCCTAGGGTGCTGGAATGGTGTTGGGTGAAGGCGGGGAAAAGAAAGTAAAAGCTGGTTTTCTTCTCAAATATTCCCTCAATTCATTTTACAGTATTTAACTTAGAAATGCTTCTCAGATTCCATTTGACATACCAGAGAGACTGTTTGTAAGGTAATCTCATTCAAAACCCCATGAGATTTTCAAGTCCATACATCAAATCATCATCTAGTCTTCAAAACGGAATTGCAGCGAAGCACCTCATATGTCTCCCCAAATTAAATAAAATAAGCAAACACACATCCAAGGACGACAATTAAGTAATATAAGTTTAAGGGATGGAAAGCCAAACTAAATGAAATGATTATACATTTCCTATGACCAGAAGTCTACTGTGCAAAAGCATTGGGAAAAATATCTGAGCTGTGTTAAGCATTAAGTCAATCTAAAAGAACATCAGGGCACTTCCTCATCTTCCATACACCCACCAAGAATTAAACCCAAATATTTCAACAAAATTTGCCACCATTCAAAAATTATAAATTAATTTTTACACGTACAAATCTTGCAGCTCTGTTCTTTCTGAAATTTCCACCTTACACGAGACATTGCAAGTCACTCATCTCATTGGAGCCAGTCATCTGGGAATCTAGGTTTGAAGTCCTGCACTCACACCAAGGCTAAACTGGAGATGCTTCTACCAACTATGACTCTGGTCCCCAGACCGTGCTGGTAAAAATATGACTTGTCCATATCATATGATACCAAGATACACATTTTTCCCTCGGTGATATCACTTATATGCCACCCAGAGATGAGCTCTTCACACACACCAATTATGAAGTTACTTTCAGACATCAGCAGCCAGGATCAAATCATTGTTACTGTTGTCATAAATCAGAGGGGACAGCTGGCCTTCACAAGTGAAATTGGTTTCACCTACATGAAAGCTCATTAATGATCTTTATGTATTTGATATTTCAGGCCAGCTTTCACACACACTTTTTTTCTTCCTTAGTGAAAAGTTAAGAATTCTCATTTTCCAAAACAGTGAAGTGTATAATTTTAATACTTAGGCTTATACTTATTTTATACCAAATAATTCAAGGGCTTGTTTACCAGACAACCAGAATGAAACCCAGGCATCTGTGATAAGACACACAGAGTAACTTACCTTTGCTTACAGGGCCATGCTTTTGCTCAACCCTTTTACCACACGACTGAAAGGGGTCCCCCACCATGCTGGCAGGCGGGGCAGAAATCCCACATTCAGCCAAACAGCCAGAACACAGTACGTTTCTGGTAGCAGTGTTCCTAAAACCTTGTGTCATGCCTCAATTTCTAGCCTTTATCCATGATCCTGTTTTCTGACACCTGAGGACTCATTCCCAGCCAGGCTCCTTTCCCTGCCTTCCTGCACTCTGGTGCAGAGATCGAGCCCGGCCTCTGCCTCACCCCAGACTCCAGGCTTTGATGTTTGCTCTGGCATGCTGCAACTTCTTGCGTTCCACATCACAGCCTAGCTCCTTCACCCCCGCCTTGCCCCTGAAGTTAATGCATTTGTACTTCTTTGGTCCCTGACCTTGCTTATTCCCAGCCCTGCCCACAACCTGCTTCTGTCCCAACACCAGCCTGACCCAGGTGCTAAGCCAAGCCCTACCGTGCTCAAGCCACAGCGGTGATCACAGGGTATTTGTTGGCATATCTGAGCCCCAGATGGAGAGGGGTTTTGGCTGATGGTTTCTTGTCATGAAGACAAGCAGAAGTCAAGCAGCACTGCCAGTATTCCTGTAACTCACAGAGCGCTGCGGTGTTTAGGTCTCCCACATCTGCTTTGCAGACTGAAGTGGCAAAGGTCCTCGGAGCTCCTCCCCTCAGTCACAGTGCTCCACGCATACCACCATCAATGAGGCAAGGCATCGTCAGGCAACAGGCTTAAGAGGTTTACCGACAGCAGAGAAATGACACAGGTTAAAAAACCAAACTCTTTCTATTCGGTTTTAGGCGTTACAAAGGATGAAGTGCCTTGGCAAAGTAACATTCTGATCTAACCCCACTGCCTCCTCTCCCAGTTGCCTGTCCAGCTGCAATCCAGCCCATGTCACTAACCAGTCCCAGTTGTCCTGTACAATCCTCATCCCAGTCCTAGTTTTGTCCCAGCCCAGCAGCTCTCTCCCATCATCCAAAAACTCCTTACCAAACCAGAGTCCATGTTTGCAGATGAACTTGTCAGAAGCACTTTGTTTCATCATACCTTTTTTCCTTAACTTCATCAGTTCTCAGGCTCTTCAACATGATACTCTCAGTGTCATTACCCAGCTTAGCCTTCAATGGCCAAATCACTTCTGTTTCCTATTCTGATTCCTATACCCTTTTTCCTCATCAAGCCAATCTCAATTTCTTCTAGCATGCACTTCTTTAGTTTCCAAACCCTCAGATTCTTGTGCGGCCGATCTGATCTCCTTCACCTTCTCCCCCTTCCTACAGCCATCACTCTGAGCTCCTCTATTTTTCTCAGAGCTCCTTTTCTTTCCCCAAGAGTATTTCAATTACCCTCACTAAGTCAAGAAGCTCCTACCTGCACATTTCCTGAATTCGAACAGTGAAATCCCTGTCACCCACACACCTAAAAGTCTCCTCAGTTTCAGTGCCTGACCTTCAAAGGGCTTGGAAGGGCCAGGGTTACAAGTGAAGGCAGAAGTCCTGCTCAATCCCTTGCATCTGTGGGCTGTAACAGAGTCACGAGGGAAGCAGGATTTTAGCAGCCCACCACTAGCAAGTTTCTGAGCATGGATTAGCTAGAAGTTCTGGCTTTTAACTCGGATAGCTTTGGCTGACTTCTGAAGGGACAGCTAAGATGCAAACTCAAGATTAAATTGATCCCATGCCAAGCACAAAGTAATTACAGTGCAAGGCTGTTGAAAAAAGAGCAAAAAAGAACGGTCCTTTTTTAAATGTTTTCCCTTCTGCAAAGGAAGGGATTGTTTCATCTGCATGCTCGATGCCAAAAACTGCAATGTTGTATGACTGAAATAAGGGGACAGAGCAGCCTAACATCTGTTCAGCAAGCACAAGTTGCACACAAGTAACCATAGCCTGGTAAAACACTTGTACAACAGAAACTACTTGCAAAGCTTAACAGATTACATTAACAGTTTCATCTATAATTATATATATATAAAAAAATAATCTTTGTCCAAACCAGAAGTTCTCACTGGTTCCTTCCATTTGTTTCTAAACGTCACTTTTCTTTCATTGCCGATTTTTGTAAAGCCTTTTAGCCTTCATTTTTCCAGCACTCCCCCCAAAGGGCTCAGACAGGAACTTTAAGTTCACATACAATTATTTCATACACAACTGACTTTAGACCATCTCCTCTACAACTCCTTTAGCTTATGACAAAGTTCATATGCATTTGCTGTTACCATTCACTGCCGAAGTCATTTACTGCGTAGTTTCCAGTCTCTCGAGACAAAGTTCGTCTTTTTAGTAATAAATCAATGACTTTATAAACTGATAAAATCACGTTGCAGAATCACATCTACCATACACGCATCAGGAGGCCACAGATTCTGGCAGATACAAACTCACCAGCTCTGCGCTGCTGAAGCTTTACTGTGTGTAGGGAAACAAGAAGATGGCCTCCACATTTAGTCTTGGCAAACAGGAAAATAAAGTCACAAGAGCAAAACTTAAGATAAAAAAAACTGGGTCATCTACTGCCTCTTGTCCTCTCAGGCTACGAATAAATACATTGCCTAGTGCTGTATCCATTCCAGCTGTGACTCGGCTTAGCGATGTGTGACCCGTGCTCTCTCTCTCAAAATACTAGCCTAGTATTTTACTGCTTCAAAAGTCATCCAGTTGCAGGAACTGAAGTCAGTGGTTTTCAAGAAACCAAATAATGGCCAATGGCTTTTTTTCTCCATTTCTCATTTTTAATCTGTGTAAAGGGGACTTGCGCACAGTAGAGTCCAGAATTTGAAAAATCCCACCATGTCCAGTACACACACTTATACACACGTGTAAGATCGCTGTACCTGCGTACTAGAACAAATTGAGCCTGGTGCGATGAGGAAGAAGAGTATTGGAATCAAAATAAGAAACAGAAGTGATTCAGCCATTGAAGGCAAAGCTGGGTAATGGCATTGAGAATAGCATGTCAAGGACCCTGAGCACTGATCACTGTACACATGGAAGAATTGGTTAAGAATTGATTCAAAATTCAGACACAATTTTGAACACCTGAGCTAGGGTGTTCAAAAGAAGCTAAAACACCCAGGGCCACACATCTGCAGCCACAATTTCCTCCAAACACATTATTCATGAATAAAATCCAAAACATACATTCATGTACTGTCAGCCAAAGGTCATTAAAAAGCTTTGCTTGAAAGGCCTAGGATTAACTCAAGAAGTCTTAATTCAAATTTGATAACTTTTTTTTTTTTTAATCTTTTGAAAATACACTACTGTCAACATTCACACACATGGTCTGGATCTGTAAAACCACCATTTATTTATTTTTGCTCTGAAACTTTAGAAGTAAAACAAAGTTATCCTAAAAGAAAGAATGTGTTGCAAACATGTGATTTACTTTTCTCTTTTAAATATGGTAAATAGCATTGCTAGTCCAGTTTTACATCACTGAAAAATAAAGCTAGCAAACCAGCTGCTCTTGTTTTTCACTGAAATACGAAGGAAAACCATCTCAGGCCACATTCGCTTCAGCTGGCGCAGCACAGAAGTCAGACAGTTGCATTGAAACCATCACTGCTCATAAAGCATAGAAGATAAGTCAATAAACTGACCCTTTAAGATCTGCCTAGTGCAGTAATTGTCATCACTATCCAGCTGGCATTTAAAAAAAAGTAGTCATGATCGTGACCTTTGCATTTTTACAAACATTGGCTATTGTCATGAGGAAGACCTCTTTGGCCTCATAATTCACATGCTGTTAACAACCAGCAAGAACACAGCATGTTGTGTCAGTTACCAAATAACGTAAGAAAAATTGGATGTCGCACTCATACCCCCACTGCTCCTGTGGCACAACCATGCACACTGAAGCAAAGATGTATTAGATTGAAAGGTTCAGAAAGATTAAAACCACTTTTAATACTCATGGTCCTGTATTGGACTGTATTTTAACTATTTAGGGGCAAGGCAAAGGATTATTTGTTTTTCATTATTTGTATTTATCTTGTACTATTTGGTTTTGCCTCATTCTAAGGGAAACGTGGCTTATTTAATCACGTTTTCTGTAACCTTGTAAACCCACAAATCAATTCCTTAAAAGTTAGACAGACGTACAGAAGATATTTAGTTCCTCAATATTCATGAAGAAACCTGGCCAGTTAGGCAGGACATTTGACAGTGTCCCACCTTCTGGGGAAAGGCACTACAAAAGAACCCACTGGAAGGACTGACCCTAACTACGTCCAAATACAGAAAAAGTTTTAAGTTCTAGTTGTACACCTAAGAAATCCAAATCTTTAGGAAACTAGGCTTCAACAATTCCGGTCCTCTTGGAATTGCTTATAATACTTAATTTTATTACCTACAAAACCAACAAGGTCCAGAAAAGCAAACTGTGCACTGCTTTCATCTGGCTCACTGCCTGCAGAAAACGCACTGCGAGCAGAGGACAGAACTGGAACACTTTCCGCAGCCCACCTCATCCAACTCAGTGACCCACGCAATCAAAGAAGAATGATGGGATGGTCAGAACAACCTAAAACCAGATATGGCATGTCAGCCCACAAGCCTCATTGCTTCATTCATACAGTGACCAACAGCAGATACTTAGAGAACACAGAAACCGTGACTTTCCCGTAGGAGTAATCATCCAAAATCCTGTCCCAACCTCTACTGATCCATAACTCAAGGCTCATTTAACAACAGCTATGAATTTGTCCAACTGCTTTAAAAACCACCTAACCCTCCAGCACGCCTGTGTCTTGAAAAAAGAGCATCACAACTCACCTCATGCTTGCAGTTACCACCTTTTGTTTGCATTCAGCACGGTACTTACTAATTTCACTTGATGCTCCTTAGCTCTTTTTCTACAGAAGACAAGAAGAGGTATCACCATCTGCCCCACGTTATTTTATGGACCACAGCTGTCTTTCTCCCAGGCTGAAGTTTAGTCTACTTAGTTGCTCCTTACACAGCAGTAGTTCTATACCTTTGATCACATCACTTTCCTCTGCGTTTTTTCCTATGTTAATATCTGTTAATTGGAGAAAAGGGGGAGTGAGACAAACTGCCCACGACATTCATTATTTAGATATGCTGAAGATGCACGTGCATGGCAGAATCACATTTTCTGCTTTTTTCTCCTTTTGTTTTTCCTCCTAATAACTTAACATTTACTTTTCTTTGTCTTTCTTTCCCCTCACTACTACGGTCCATTAAGCTAGTATGTTAATAGCACTCTCCATTACAAAATCAAGACATCATTTCTGAGCAATAACTTATTCAAAGCATCTGTACAAAACTGAAACGCATGCACTTTCCAAGATATACACTGAGCAATTTCTGAAAGAAACATTGCATGTTCCCTGTACTACTATCCCAGTCCATCACCAGGACAAAAAAGTAGGACAACGGGAATTCAGCTCTACCCTTCCTCATCTGTTATTATCGTATGTGATTAATTGTTACAGTGCTTCGCAACGAGGAGGAAAATATTGCATGTGAAAGGGTGATAATAAATCATAGGTCAGCTTAAGCTGACTAGAAATTCTGCACATGGTAGTTGAATGGCCCAAGAATGCTGACAAATCTTTTTGTGAGCCCAGCCTGAGATTTATTGCAAACTAACGCTGTATTTAACTATATAGTGTCTTCACCCGTTACTAAAAAATGTTCATGATGTAACAAGTTGCAATACAGAAGTTTCAGCAGAAAAGGGGATTAAGTCATAAGTATAGGTTTTGTACGGGTATCTTTAAGAATTAAGGAACTGACTATTAACTCTTTTTCAGGAAGAAATGTTACAAGCAATAACAAAAATGATCTGAATATATTTGTCTGTCTGCTCAGTCCTTGAAGTTTTTACTAGCAAGAAACTGAGGTAAAAATAAAAAATAAAATACCTGATCTAATGATTTTTCAGCAGCCTGGCAGTAAATGACACTTTTCACATGCGGATAATCACATATGCACATGTTGCTCTATACTGACCAGTCGTAAAAGATCACAGAAGCAGCTGAGCGTGCGCCGTGTGAAAACCAGAAGATAAGGTGGATTTTTCCTCTCCCTCCTCCTGAAGGCTGGCAAGGATCAGTGAAATTAAACACTGCCCAAGGCAATTGTTAAAAGCAGTTTGGCCATTAAAGTCATGTCATCTGGTGACCCAACTGACCTACATTAAACCCAGGCTAAAGGGCAATGTCATCTTTCTTTTCCTTTAGATAGCATGACTTCGCATCTTCAGCACAGATGGAAGACAACCCCTTTGGCCTTCTGCCTTCTACTGTATCCCTCCTCACAAACCAAAGTTAGCCACAACCATATCTGGAAAAAAAAAAAAAAAAGTTTAATTATCATTAGATACATTCAGTTTGGATTGTCTGACTACAGAAAATGACTACCAATTTGCAGAAATGCTGTCCCATAGATACCAGGAGGGCTCACTCCACCTCTCTGACCCACTTCAGCATCACTACGCTCACAACCCAAGCCCGTCGCTTGCAGAGCTGCAAGAGGAACACCCCCAGCTGGGCACCCGTTGCTGTGCGACTGCCTGATATACGTTTTATAGGCACATCAAGAATTCGAGTGGCTCAAGTAGGTGCACGTACGCGGATTGGTTCGGTGAAGACAAGTATAACGGAGAGTGGGATTTTATTCTTGGTGAGTTTATGGGAAGGAAAGTGGATGAGAGGCGAAGAACAGGTCTGGGCTGTGTATCATAAATCCCTCATTTACGCGTAGTTACTGAGGACAACCCCCCAGCTTATTCAGTCACTGTTTCTGATAGCAAACACAGGCTGCTTTAAGAACATACATAAAGCGGGTAACATTTTGCAGCCTCAGAAGGCTCTCGAATCACTTCTATGTCCCATTCTCCCATCAGAGAAAAACATTTCATCAAAAACAAAGAATATTCTTGCCTTTCCTCCCATCTTTGATCAATGTGGGCTGCGAGACGACACTTGTTTATGTTGCGAGAGCTTTCTTGTTTGGCAACAAAAGACATTTTGAAGAGCTGCCAGTGCACCAGGAACGAGGTTTATAGCTTGATCCTACAATGCCTGTGCTTCTTCATTAGGCATCTTTGTCAATGGGAATAAATTGCAAGGCTGCCTAACAGCTCAGGCAAACAACCTTTTCTCATGGGAATTGTTCTTCTGAAGCATCAGAAATCTGAACTTTCTAGAATCTCCACGTTTTTCTTCAATTTCAGCTTATACGAATTTATAATCCATATGTTTCATAGTCCGCAATTTCTTTACAAATTATACAACTGTTAAAGTATTAGGATGTTTCTAGTCACAGACTTTAAGAGCTACCATCTTATTTGAAACAGAGACATGCTAAAGATTCCTACAGTTAAATCACCTTGTTGGTTTTACCCACAATTTCCATCTTCTAAATGTTTAAAGAGATCTACAGAAACCCATATAATGTGTAAAAGTGCAAACTGCTAAAAGTGGAAAACATGGAATCCTGTGCTGAAAGACATCTTTGAAAATTATGGTTATTTTTGGAATTATTTGAATTTAGTCCAAAAGGTTTGGTGTTGCTTTTTGCAGTCCTCCCCATTCCCCTTTTGTTATTTGTTCTTCTTTTTAATCATCCAAATTATACGGAAAAAAGTCAAAACCAATTCAAGACAGTTGGCATTTGACCTACAACTGTTTCTTCTGGTCCTCAACCACACCTGGATCTTACCGAGCTAAATCTTCTCTACCCCATTGAAGGGTAACACTTTATTGTAGAAAGACCTAGAGGTGTGTAAATCCTTCTGACTGTTATTTAAAAATAATGGCATTCAAGCATCTTCCACGTGAAAAGATGACATTTTTAACAACAACAAAAAAAAGTTGCAAAATTCTGTTCTCAAATTCACTGTAAAGGCTGGCACCCTTAGTTACGTAGCTCTACACAGATAGACACAGAAACATTACACATACATTTCTAAAGGTACACACAGGTCAAGTTTTCTATAGAAACACGGACAAATTTTCCTTTAAATATCCTATACAACTGCACTAACAAAATGCAACCTGCAGACACTTCAAAGTTTCCTAAATTAAGCTTTTGTAACGTATGTTACAAACAGATCCAATAAATCAAACAAAAAAAAAAATCTCCGTAGTGCATCTGCTTTTGATTAGAACCCATTAAGAAAAACTGTGTGCAAATACACTAGTCTATAAGGATAAAATATTAAGAAAAAATTAAGTTTTGCTTATTTAGTTTCATTTTCAAGTCATAAGAAAAGTAGGAAGCCTAAAAACATGGGTAAAATGAAAAGAACAGCAGATCATGCTCTTTAGCTAGCACATTTTAGACTCTGTACAATATATCCTGATATACATTTTCTTGCAAGTTTCATACATAGAAATGGAAATTGTGTCTTTTAAGATCTGCTCCTGTAGTACCTACGGGTACTACATGACTCACCATTTTAATAAGGAATTTAAACAACAGCTAAAGCTTAGCAAAGGAAGATCTCTAACAGCAACGAGTAGTTTTCTGCTTTATTTTCATTTTAAACATCCATTTTCAGAATAACTACCCTTTCTCATTCTTTTTCCAGTGGCAACTGGCTGAAGTGCCTGTTATTTTCTGTAATTATGAAGAAACTAGGCAATGAGAATCTTAAGAGAATGGCCTGGCACATCATTCAAACACATGAGAGACGCAGTTTCAGAGCAGAATAGGGCAGCATGAAGAAAAGGCAAAGAACTCTGTCCTCAGGATTTCCCAGCCCAAAATACTTCATTCTACATCATGCCCTAATGCAATAAATATTACTGAAGCTTATCTGGTGCCTGCAATGAATTACAGAGTGCTCGCCACATACATAATGTTTGCCTTTTGTAACGTACTGACTCTCCTTGCCTCTTGGCAAGATGAAATGCTGTATTTGTTAGGAAGGCAAGGTCACGCTTGCTTTAAACACAGGCCGCAGATTTCTAGATAAAGGAAAGCTCTTCAATTTAACTGTATACTAGATTTGCTGTGAGTTTATCCTAAGCTAAATAAGTGGTTTTTTTGTTTTGTTTTGTTTTTTAATTACTTACATTGTAATGTCCACGTAATTAAAGGATGTTCTTTCATGTTGTGTTTGAAGCACTTTTGCATAACAAGGCCCATGCAAACTTGCAGGTTCTGGCTCTGGACAATCACGTTTTCTCCCCAAAGCCTAGTTGCATACTTTCCTGAAACGCCAGTGAAAACCACTCAGAAAAATCTCTCTTTAATTTCTGATCGTGGCTGAATAAGGCACAACAAGCAAAACGCTTAGCCTAAGTGTACCTCCTTCCCCCAAGTAAAAGAAGAGGAGCAGCAAGAGAAGACATACAAAAAGAGAAGATAATACATACAAAAATAAAAATCCAGGATGACAGAGCAAGGAGTATGAGTTAACTGCAGATTCTCTTTCCACATTTTTAAAGAAGCATTTTATTCATAAATCCTTGTCTTTTGCTTCTTTTTCCCCACTCCCTGTTTTTCCCAGAAATGAAAGCAGTATTTTTGTCAGCCTTGCTTGGATTGCATGCAATGACAGCTTACCTACTTTTATTTGCTTAAACATGGCTTCTCTGTATATCATTAATTTTATTGAGATTAATTTCTATCTGTTACAATACATTTTCTTTTTTTTGATAGCTATTACAAGTTGTCAGGTAAACTTGTACTTCCCAGCTGTGAAGCAAACACTGTCTACCTCCACGGGACATGTTGATCTAAGCCTGCGAGCCTTAAGTGCCCACTCAGATGCAATACGAAGCAACGGACAGTTCTGGTTCTAGGACAATTCCGTGCATCCAGCTCTGCACTTCTCCCTTTATTTCCTCTGCCTCATTAGAGATTATGATGCTGTTTCAATAAAGTATAAAGTTACTGTTAAGAAAAAAAAGTCTACTGTTAGAAATAAAAAAAACATTTAAAAATAGAATTGGAAAAAAAAGAATTTTTTTTTTTTGTACAAGATGTATTTCTGCCTTTTGGATGGGGGAGAAGAGGGAAGAAGGAAGGTTGGTTTCCATCCACATATTGCAAGGGTCTGCTGAGCTGTAGGGTTCCAGCTGGAATGACGGTGTGCACAAAGCACACATTCTCCATTTCCTACATGAAGATCCTATCCAACCTCCTTTAAGGGTCTCTGTACACTGGGGATGGGTGAATGTTCATCCCTCCTTCAGCAGGGAAGGAAAATACTTATTACAGAATGAAAAAGAAATCTGCTAGGGGGGTATTACAGCCTCCTGTCACATTAACTTTCAATGATTATTCCAAGTTTGTAAAATAGCAATAAGAATTTTCCATTTACAAAACCAAAACAAAAACCGAAAACAAAGAAAAAAAAACACAGAAGTTCTCATGGACTCTCATGGACCCTTCTGCATTTAAGTCAGTGCTTATAATCTTAACAATTTGGTGACTATTTTTTTTGTTTCTAAGGAACTTACAAGCTCTCCTAGTATGGTTACGATGGCCACATGCTGAATACTAGTACCTTTGGACCTCAGAAGTTTTACAAGGTAAAAAAAAAAAGGGAAAAGAAGTTATTTGTGTCTTCCCTTTCTTTATAAAACTTCCAGGAAATTTAAATAAAAGCAGCCCTGCAAAAAGTTTAAAAATTTTACATACACAAATTAAAATTTCAATAAACAATTTTAATCCTATGATGCATAGCATAATATTTTTTTCCTGAGTTGCATACCTTATTTCTACCATGCACTGTGTGTATCTTTAAATGAGATGGAAAGAAGATGACCATTCCATCTGGAATCTCACAGAAGTATTTCCTATATTTACATTCCCTCAACTAGCTTTTTGTATTTACCAGAACTATGCAAGTATAATAAGCTTTTTGTAAAAAAAAGCAAAGAGATAAAGTCTTGTTTCAATTCGTCGGCAAACATTTTGATGTCCAATCACACCTTTGTCCAGGGCAAAGTAAGAGTCACACATGTAGAACTATTAAGGAAATGACCTGATCAAATTAAAGGCTTCCCTACAAACACTTTAAAACAAGAATTTGTGAGAGATGCTTGCCAAGCACCTTCTGTCCTTCGTCACAGGGAACAATTCTGCCTGCATTCAGTTTCACCCCTCTGGTGTCTGCCACCCATCTGTCACCTCCCTTTTTCTGGGGTAGTCTGCTCTGTACGCAGAGAACCTGCACACCAGCCCCTAGGTCTCGTCTACCTCAAGACCACTACCTCCTGCTGATACTGGGGGTGGGCACTGTTGTAGCCAAACATGGGTATCTACTTGCCTCGCCAGCATCATTCGCAAAATTGTAATGAAATGGTGCCCAGCAGGGCCTCCCTAGCTCATGCTTCCAAAGAAACTAGACTTAGCTGGAAATGAGGAGCAAGAATGTTGTCTTTATACAACCTACCTTTATTAAACACGTATATTTTTTAAAAAGGTAATCTGAGAGCATGCTCTCAGAATGAAATCCTTGCCTAAATGAAGACATGATGTGTGATGGTGGTGGTTTACTTCAGCAGCATGGGGATCTCGCTCACAGCTAGTGCCTGTGCATGGGTTAAAGGCTCTGGAGCATAAGGTAAGGCAAGGGCTCCATTTCAAGGACAGAGAGAATGATACCTGCACCATCAGCCGTCCGGTAAGATTGTTCTCAGCTAAAAACATTTCCTTTCCGCCAAGCAAGAAGGATTCCATATACCATAGCTCAGGTGCATTCAGTCTGCTTTGTACTGCACACAACAGTCAGTGTTAAAACAGCTGCGATGCCCGGGACTGCAGCACAGAAAGCTACAAAACACTGCATCCCAAACTCAGTCCCAAGCCCACTTCACACATTCAGCCTCACAGATACTCTATAATAAAGCTGTGTCAGAGTAATCACCTCAAAATGAGATGAAAAATGCTCCTTATGTCACAAGCAAAGCGCTGCCTATTCCTAGAAATTACTTGGTAGGATTACTTACTCAGAAACTGAATCTGGCTTGTGAATGATAGTCTAAAACGGTGTTTTCTTTTAAAGAAACCTAGTTTAAGCAAGGATATTATGCAGAGTCAGAAATGCTAGTGCAGAATTAAAGATGAGCCCAGGTTGCATACGTGGATGGGCAACATTCAGCTCAGTTAAAATAAAATATTCAAACTCAGTTACTAGCAATGAGAAGATCAGAAACGTAAATGATTTAATATATGTGAAGCAATATTTTTTAATCAACGAGAGCCCTAACAACAGTTTTAAACTCTCCCCTGCCTCTTCAAACCCTGTTCACACTATCCTTCTAGTGGCATAAGCCGTGAACAGCTCTATAGCAAGGCGCCAGCAAACGCTGCTGCTTTAAAGCTTTTAAACAGCAAAAAACTGTTTAGGAGGCAAGGGGAATGGAGGGGAGTTAAAAAGAAAACACTGAAAAACATCAGTGAAACAATATTTAAACTTCATTCTTACAAAAACAGCAATTAGTGCTATAATTGCGTACTTATGGCATAGTTTAAATAGTTTGTCTTATATAAATGCAAAAAAAAATGTATCTTTTTAACATTAAAGCTTGTATGTACTATGAGAATTGTATAACCATTTAATTAACACTTCTTTAAAACCAAAACATTGGGAGATTGCTAACAGGGAGAGTTCCAACCTTACCTTTTGCATGTCATGTAATCTTACATAAACAGCATCACAAATCCCCCCAAGAAACTTTATATGCATGGACCAAGACGTACAGTTTTCCTTCCGAACTCTTATCTGGCCATTGCCCATATTTCGGGGGAAGGAAAACTATGACACAAAGCTTAAAATTACTCACCTAACAGTCAATACATAAACCAGCTTTATGTGAAGTCCTCAGAAGTTTCAAGAGTTAACAGCTGCACCAAATACCTCTCTTACCACTGACACAGAAGATGCTCATTGCAGCAAAGCACAAACTTTCCAGAAGCCAGTAGAAACAAAGACAATAAAAACCTTGTTTTCTTGAAGATGCTTTTACAAGTCTGATCGTCTCCTTCATGATCCAGTTTTACAGGAAAGATGTGAACAAGCGTATTTCTGCTTGAGCTAAATGGACACAGAGGAGCAGCAACAGAGCACGATGGGCTACAGAGTTCTGCATGCAGTTAAATTTTTTCTTAAAAAAGCTTTTTCCAATTTGTCCCTGGATGCTTCATTTTTAAAGTATGATTTCTCAGGCGCGGTGATGTGGAAGTAACGCAGCCTATGAGATTCAGGTAACTGTCTTAGATGTATTATGAACTGATAAACAACACCCTGATGCAAATCCAAACTTCAGTGTCTTCAAGACAATTCTGTTGTTTGGACAAGGCACAAAGTTACACATGGTACTCAACATCTGTATTCAAAGAGTCCTACAATGAATATGCCTCACAAAAGACATTTCTCTGTCTAAAATCCACGCCCTAAGCCAGTGTGACATTTCGTATGCAGCCTCTGAGAAGTAGCACTGAAAACTTAAACGAGAGAGGGTAATTGATTCATTACATCTATTTCTACTATATTTCTTTTTGTATTTTTTGGTCCCCATTTCAAAAGGCATTGTTTAAATTGCCCTAATCTGCAAACAGCAACAATAAGTGTAGCAAATACTTGACAATGAAGATGTAAAGCCTCTAAAAACCTGTTACCTTAGTAACCATGGGAATGCAGGAGAATAAGAATACACCGAGTGTCAGGACATCATTTTGGATTCCACAGGGTTTGGGTTGAAATACAGTCAGCTTTCATTAGCTTTTTGTTTTTCCCAGTAGGCCCTTGGACTTTGAAACAAAACCTGAATGACAGCTATGAGCAATTCCAGCCTCACTCCTGATTAGCCACACCAAACAAAACAGCTCTCTTAGTGTGAACCCCCCACCACTTGCACCCAACAAGCCTTGAAACAAACATTATTTATGCCGCTGACCCCTCTGGATATCACTAATAAACAGCATTCCAAAAAGAGGAGGAAAACAAAGAGCCACTTTCCTGGGTCTTGATAGAGAATTCACTTTAAACAAACGTGCTGCTAGAAAAATAAGCCAAGATACCCACCCGGGACATTTCGGTAACCCCACAACCAGTTTATTTATAAGCTTACCAGGGTGTTAATTCAACACAAACACTAAGAAGAATTGAGCTGCTCATTTAAGCAGCACCGTATTTCCATTTTACTCACGGAAGGAGAAAAGAAAAAAAACAGCACACCCCAGATAAAGCACTGAGCTCCAAGCCCCTGCCCCCACCAAGGTCTGCGAGGAAGTTTGTGGTCAAGACAGAAGAGAACAAAGATCTTCCAACCGCTGCCTTGAGCCGGCTTAACTCCAAGACCATCCCCTTCTTCTTTGCTGCTATCTGGTCACTTGGGAAAACAATCTGGAAAAAAAAAAAAAAAGGTTCCTGGAAAAAAAAAAAGGCCAGAAAAACGAGCAGAAGCTCAAGCATCTGGATTATGTTAGAGCAGCCCCTCGAACACCTCAGCGCCCCTTCCACTTCACACACACGGCTTCACGTGCGGTTCCCTCCCCATAAGCCACGGATGGGTGCAGAAAACCAGAGCACGGCACCTCGGCCTCCTCGCCAGAGGATGGAGGAGTCAGCTGCAGGTTACGGATTCACAGCAAGGCAGCCAACCAAAACATCTGCCTGTTCATCAAAACTAGGTTCTCTCTAAAATCCCGGTCAACTTCCCAGATACAACGATAAGGCAGAGTGGTGCTAGAGAGCGAGAAAAACAATCCCTAAGAATTTTAGCAGGAAAGGACTTCAGAGGAAACCACAAGTTCTGAGAAAATAAAATAAAATGAAAAGCTTCCTAAAATGTTTATTTAAATGCCTTTTTAGCATGCAAAACATTTTAATGTTATTAAGACCAGGTACAAATTTGCATAAACCAGAAATTCTATGTCTTCCCAAGTTCCCCTCTGATTTATCAGGTCACTTCAAACCTTCAGACTGGTTTTGCATACATTCCTCAGCTTGGCGTAGCCTTGACTGCCTACCCAAGGTTAGTGTGCTTGCCCCTGCTTGGCTACCCCGCGAAAGGTTCCCTCCAGCAAGGAGGGCAGCAGACGCTCTCACAGCGCTGCCTGTACCTGGGATGACTGCTCTGAAGAAGCAGAAGCGAAACTGAAGTTAACTTAAATCAGCTGATTTCATCTAAACCCCACGAAACTTCTCCACGGATCGTTCCCCCTCACTGTAAATGATGAAGAAGCCGTTCCAAGCAGGAAGGGTCAATCTCCCAGAGGCTGCTGCCAGCTATAAAGCATTCCCACCATCCACCAAGAGGCAGATGAGATGACCCAGAAGAATACGGGGCGGGACTGATCGTATGGACTGTTCTGCAAGGCACTTTCTGGGAGCTAAAAGTAAATGATGCTGCCAGAAACGGTCTAAGTGGAGTAGCTCAGCTAGTAGCCAAGCCAATACAAAGCAAAGCCCAAGGCCTGGAGCTCTTCTGAAGGCAAACATTTACCTGGGAAATGGCTGGTAAGGCAGAAGAGGGCTGTGACAGTCTTAAGTAGGTGGACATGTATCTCCCTCAAGTATGTGTGTTTTGTTTTTTTTTTTTTTCTTTCTAAAGTTAAGCTTCAGCAAAAAGCCATGTGTTGGGAAAAAAAAAAAGGTTTCCTAAAAACCTTTGTTTTGTTGCTTCCTCTGTGGAAGGCCTGCCGCTAGTACTGACAGATACACCTTCCTGGGAGATGGGAAGCTTGGCACTTCCACCTTTGATGCACGTGGTTTTTGCAACGAGGGTGTGGGCTGGAGTGGACAGATGGCATCACTCTTCTTCCAGCAGGAAGTCAATGTTACAGTGTCCAAACTGTCCTGCAAACCACAGTCAGGCCTTTTTATCGCAAGAGAGGATGATCGCTCAAACTGGTATCAAGGACAGCATCCCTACCAGCTCTGTAAACAGAAGCTGAGATGCAATAGGATCATTATGACAATGACATATACAAGGAGCTTACATCAATTCCCCTAGCATGAAAAAGCAGCTGATCATGACCCTACCACTCATTACCCTACCCCATGTGCACCCCCTCTCAAAGAAAAGCACTGCAGAACGCTCCAACACCAAAAGGCATTGCTCAGATTCTGGCTGACTGTTCTGAAGGCAAAAGATATACATAAGTAATTGCATCCTTGCAATAGCAACATGAGAAGGTGAACGTAAGCAGATGCCAGTCTCCTACCTACTTCCCTTTCTCAAATTACTGCTCTCCTCTATGTAAGGTAAGCCACAGGTGCTGTGCCTTCTGAACAGCAGATCTGCAGCTGCTTTTATCTGGGAACAAAGGACACATCAGATCTGTTTTAATGGCAGAAGTGCAGTACAACACGACTCAAGAAAGCATGAAGATAGGTGCAGGCCAGCATCCTAGCTACTCTGTCATCTGCACAGGCCACTGACTTACCTGCTCACCCCAGATGCTGGGAGAACTGGATCTTTTGTCAGTTCCCTACAGTTTGAACTATACAGCTTAGCAACGCTTCTTGGAAAGAAGCGGAAAAAAAAAATCCTGATAAAAATAACCAATCACTGATTTCTCTCTGTCAGATAAAAACTGTGTTCCAAATATCTGAACAGGATTTTCAAGCCTGAAATAAAATTCCTAAATTCTTTACAGAAACTCATTTCTGCAGGTGGGAAAAAAAAAAATCAGTTCTCAAACCAATTCAGAACAGTTTTGTCCTTGCAAACTTTAAATTCTCTGGCCCCAAACATCAACCTAGTTTGCACAGTTCTACGAATGTTTTTGATCTCAATGTAATTTCAAGACAGTGTGAAAATACCTGAAAGAGTATCTATCGCTTTATACAACAAGGGAAAAAAGCAGCACATAGGCAAGTTCAACTAATTTTAAAGAAACGGTATCTGTACACCCATCCAGTTAACAAAACTTCCAAAGTAATCCAAAAGTAGGATCTTCCTACCTGAGAGAAATTGCATATTTAAAAACCACCTCAAAATATATTTGGCATTAATGACTGAAAAAAAGATTATACTCAGTATTAACCACTTCTAACCCCATATATACCATTGCACAGCTAAGCTCGGTGTGTCACTCCACAGTGAACTGGATCAAGGAACTGATCCACCTAAAAAATTAACCTGGAAAAATACGTTGTTTTTCAAGTGGATCAGTTCCTCTGCCAGATGACAGCATATGGCAAACAAACAGCAGCAGAACGGGGGAAAGGCTCAGGTTCAGGTGTGGAAACGGGCAACCAACAATGAAGATGAAAGGGCAGGTAAGCACCAAACAACCAACAGTGCTGTCAAACATCTAGCCACAGGCTCACTCACGTGGTTTGATATGAACCTCTTATTAAGCTAAATCACAGATTTTAATTAACTCATACAACTAAGAGAAAGGAAAACCACAAGTATGCCTGACCCAACATCCACTACATCAGTGTTCAGTAGGCACCTTGCCACAGTTCAGAAAGATCCTAACCCAACCTACATCCAGGACGACGCTGAAAAGCTTCAGACTACATCTCTTCTACATGCGGAAGGCAACCTGGAGAGCATGTAGGAAAAAGAGGAGAGAAAGGGAAATTGATATAATGCCTTTCATGCCTTTCACTGTGTGAGGTGACTTCTGGGAATTACCTCCAAATTTTATCTCCCGAGTGACAAGTAGGCTAAATTCAAATAAGCAAAGACCTGTAAGATGCC